>NC_136060.1:376266216-377012466 GCF_964261635.1 Lissotriton helveticus
AGGGCAATCACACACAATCCTCACATAGCCCGAAAACATTCAGATGACACTCACTGGTAGCTTCGGGAACCTAGAAAACTAGCCACCTCCCCAATTGTGTATGACTCAGGTTCACCTTCAACACAAATAAAGGGAACAATATTCTGTCAACGTTTCATGGTACACTATGTATAAAATGAGCTCAGTACATTTACAAAAGAAATGTCTCATTCAATCAGCACATAGGACATGGAGCATAAGGCAAAGGTCAAATGGCGTAATGAAGAACAAAGGTATGGCATCTTGCTGGGTCAATGGCTAAAACCAGACATATGACATCTCAGGTGTACAGACTGCATACCAATGGACATATTTACAAAGATTTGGTGTGGGGCCGCAACGCAACTCCTTTTTCTGAGCTGACCTATGCCAATCCGAAAGGCAGAAATACACCGTGTGTACAAGATACGGTGCTTTACTGTCCTTTCTGTATGCACCGGCGCACAATTTGCAGTTGAGCGTCAAAGCAGGCACCCTTGCACCATGGATCAAGGGTGTCTGTGTTGTTGGCAAGCAATGTGGAATTAACAAGGACCCCCTGGGTAATGCTATAATAGACTCCTAGGGCAGGGTAAACAACTGTGTGCAAAAATTCCTAGGCAGTCAAGGCTTTCAAATAAAATAAACAAGTGAAGGACCCAAAACAAGGACACTTGAATGGCTGAGATGACTTATCTAAAATCATTAATTTTTAATAAAAACAACATAATATTAAAAACAAAACACCTGTAGTGAATCAAGAATAATTCAACCTAATTGATACAATAATGACAATTACATATATGCAATACATATCAGAGCATAGTACAATTAAAATTATGAACATAACACCAGTAATAGGGGTGTCCGACAAGGTTATTAATACAGTACTCTAGTTGTTGGCAAGAACACTTTCCTGCTCAAAAACAATAACGATAATGCATCACAAATGGAAAATTGAAAAAAATACGCCTGCTCTGGGGAGGCGCAAGCTTAAGGCAGTGACCCAGGTTCACAAGATAATGTAGATCTGTGCCAGTGTTAAAGTCAATGGGTGTTCGGTGGGAACACCCACAGCAACCCCCATGGACACCTCTTTGACACAGTGTAAAGCAAGTCAGTGACTTGCATTGCTTTGCCATACTCCATATCTACAAAGCCATAAAAAGGCACAAAGGTTGGCTTAACTTGGCCTTGCAGATATGGCTAAGCCTTGTGCACCACTGGAACTTCACAAAAAGTAATGTTCCGGCAGCACACAGTGCTTAGAAAAAAAGCCAGATTTTACAATAACATCGCCCATTGTGACATGGTGCAAGGGGGCCTGCCTTTAATGGATTTGTGATACAAATCAATGGCCAGACCACACTCAGCAGGTTAACTATGTAGCTGAAACTGTTTTCAATAACATATGTGTCCTTTGTTATACTATACACCTCAGACACCAGCTATTTGTGTTCCTTTGCTTCACTTTGCTCATTACATGTCAATACTGCAGAGTGAATGTGCCTTGTACATTATGGCCCTGTACACCTTGTATGTTAAAATGTCTGTGGTGTAAATCAGATCATCTCCAACCGGGGACATTGTGACATGTGAGTGTGCTCCCCTGCAACACACATAGAGGGTGGCCCACCCAGTTTGAACTCAGTAATGACTGGCCTGGACATGTGAAAACAGTTCATGCACATGGCCTGATGGGGCCCCAAGCACCTTTGGGCCTCCCCTGCACAACATGTTCATTATGGGCTACTGCTAGGCCACTGTGAACAATGCTCTCTCACATGTTTGAGACCAAACATACTTGGCCAGTAGCCTTGGCTACTAAGACCAAGCCATCTCTTGGGGAGAGGAGTTGGCCTAACAGATAAGGCGCTCGACCTCGGACCTGGGGATCTGGGTTCGAGTCTCGGTAACGACGCCAAAAACCTCCTGTGATTCTGGGCAAATCACTTACAGCCAGATTCATCAAGCGAAATGTGCTCGCAAAAGGGCCAGATTCTGAGAATCTGGCCCTTTGCGAGTGCAATTTTTGCATTTGGGATTCATCATCCCAAATGCAAAAATCGCTAATAAAGAATTCGCAAATTTGCGAGGATTAGCATTTAAGGAATCTCTATTAGAGATTCCTTAAATGCTATTCATGAAACATTTAAAAATTGCGAATTCACTATTTAGGGCCGCTATTTACCACGAAGTCAAACCTCGTGGTAAATAGGGAAAACTTAGAAAAATGCATTTAAATGCATTTTTCTAAGTTGCATGTTACACACACACATGTCCTTTGGACATGTGTGTGCGCAACACCAATGTAGATTACATTTCAGGGGTGCTACAGGGTGTCCTTTGGACACCTCTGCACCCTTGAAATCGCATCCTTATTTGCGATTAGCTAATTGCTAATCGCAAATAAGGAATAACTCCCCATTCATTCCTATGGGCCTGTAGGCCCATAGGAATGAATGGGGAGTTATTCCTTATTTGCGATTAGCAATTTGCTAATCGCAAATAAGGAACATGTAGGAATCGCAATATTTTTTGCAATTCCTACATGAATCCCGTTTTGCAAGTCCTTAATAGCGATTCCTTATGAATCGCTATTAGGGGCTCGCAAAACAGGAGAATGATGAATCTGGCTGTTAATCTCCCCGTGCCTAAAATGAAAGTGTGTCCTCATGTAACGTAACTGGTGCTATGTAAAGCGCTCTGATACCTGATTCGGTTCGGGTCTAGTTCGCGCTATATAAAACTCTGCAAAAAAAAAAAAATATATATATATATATGCCATTCAAGTCATCACATCAAGGACAGTTATCTGTCAAGGGGACACATGTACCAGCTCTTGGTATATCTGTACTTACCGACAGGCCCTCCAACTTCCATGCTGAGATCATCAATGAGATCCTTCTCCCGGCTCACAACATCCGTTCACCGGTGCTTAAGTGAACAGGAGTTGCAGTGCACACCAAACACATGTTCAAGATGGTACTTCACTTTGTACCAACGACCCTTACATTGGCGGGTAGCGTACCCTGGATGACCCTTACACCTGAGAGTAACAAGTTCGGCAGGTAGTGTTCAATGAGCCACAGGAGGCCCCTAAACTCATCCTCTGAAAGGTTACAGGATCTGCGACTCCCCGACATGTTCAGCAGCCTAAACTATAAACTATCTTACAATACAACTACTACCTACCACTACAGGTAAAACCCCTATAAAGACAAACACCCAACAATACACTACACAATACAAAATACAATCACAGGACAATAATGACACTTTTGGAACACTGCTGGAACACCGCAGACACCTCGAAAAGCACAAGCCACCAAGAAACACCTCCAGCACTCAGCACAGACGAACAGAGTGGAAAGGAACGTGAAAGCAACTTCACACATCCTGGTTTGCAGCTTGGCACTGCCATTACATCATTTCCTGGGTGGATGAGTCACGTTTTCACAAGATGAATTGTTTTTTCGGATGCATAGTGGCAGAGGTTGCACATGTGTGAATAACGCCCCATGCATGTCAATGTTACATTTTTGACGCATTGGCATGGATACGGCTCTTCTAGATGACGCGATGGGTGCAATCCGTCGCGCATTGGCTCAATGCATCAGTTTAAATAGACGCATTGGACCATTTGTGTGATTTACAGTGTGGTGCGTTGTGCAATGCATATGATCAGTGTTTTTTCCTGTGCATAGTTGGGGTGACATATTTTCTATCTTGGAATGTGTTGCATGTGTATGTTGACTCTGCACATATGTGTGACTTCTTGCATTACAGGGGTCTATTTCGCATAAGGCGCACTGATACCTTCGGGTCTAGCCAGCGATATATAAAACTCTTTTAAAATAAAAAAAATAAAAAAATAAAACATAGGCAACGGAATACATTACAAGAGGTGTGCAAAATGAGACAGTGCACCCTATCACATTGATTGTTCATCTCCCAGGGCTGTCACTAACTTGTACTGCCCTGGGGGCAGCGCATTCAAACGTCAAACTGAGCAGCCTTTGGGTAATCTGCACCGTTTTACACAGTCCAAGCCACAGTCTATCAGCTAAGTCATGGGGGATTACAGGTCCCCTTGCAGGCAAGTGTAGTAAGTGTGTGCACCCATCTGCGAGGGGATGTCTGGGTGGGCCTTAGGATCCACCTTTTCCCTTCCAGAGGGTTGCCTTTAGGGGGAACACTGTCAGTGCACCTCCTAACAACTCCTTTGTCTCTGGGCCCCACATCCTTTATACAGTTTCGACACAGAGGCAAAGGGCATGGGGCCACACACTCCTGCACAAAAGGGTAGACCATCAGGTGCTGGTAAGCGAGCCAGTGCAAAATATTTTCATAAGTGGCTGCACAAGCATGTGCAGCCTCTTCTGGCATTCCTAAATGCCTCCATAGCTTTGAGGCCAGAATGAGCCACATAGGGTGGCTGAGCATGGCCTTTTGGATATTGTTGAGAGGCGTGTGCCGCCAGAGGTCCAAAAGTAGTGGGATGCCAGCGGCACCAGCCTGTGGACCTAGGCCCATATCTGTATGCATGGTTGCATTACCCACTCAGGGAGTGACAAACAGTTGCAGAGTCAGGCACTCTACACGGTATATGCCATGCAGGGGACAGGTTGACTGTGTACATTAGCTCTGGATGTGTCTAGGCATATATGACACATGTTGATATGTGCATGCCAACAGCTTATCAGAGAGTCATTCCCAACAACCAGCATATCATGTTGTGGTACACAAACATCTACTGTAAGTGCTTGGGTCTGGCCGGATATGTGTGGCACGTTCACAGTGCCAATGCACATTGTCTTTGCCTCATATCTTGTGTATCTTTTGGTGATCACGAGGCCAGCTTGTATAGCCAAAACAAGTTAGATGTATTCCAAGAAGGAATATGTTTACTATTGGCATGCATTACAGTATGTTTCCATATTGAAGGGTTACTTGAACTTAGGATGTGTGAATGCATTCACACACAGTGGTCACTTGGACATTTATTGACACTATCTGCCAGTAGGACTTGGAATGTATCAGTGTATTGTACCTTGGCTGCATTAAGCTTGCATTTAGTCACTGTTTCTGGGCACATTTGATATTCTGACTCTTTGTGTTGTGCTTTCACAAGCACACAAAAATTGTACTCGTATGAGTACTCTCATTGTTTGTATCTGAGTACAAAACCCCAACATGATAGGATACATCCCTGCTTGTTCCAGTTCATCTTTGCCTAGTGGGTCAAGTGTGGCAGCATTGGTACTATGTAGCCTCTCTTGCACTGGCACTGTTGAGCTTTTAGCGTTTATATGTGTGATGTGAGATGTCCAAAAGGATTTAATATGTGGCTGCAGACATTGTTCTAGCATATGTACACTGTAGGGGTTGTACTGTGTTCCCATCCGCGTACTATGTGCCTCATTCCACAGTATTCAGACTATGAGTTAACTGTACTATCCTCCACAAGTATGAGGCTTTACACATGGCTAGCAGTATGAGACACACACACAGTGATTGCAGACTATTTACTGTGTCACACAATTCTGATAGTGGCTGGATGTCTGAAGGTTATTAAACGGAAACAGAACGCATTCTCATAACCTGTCCAGACTGTGCCAACTGCAATCTTTGTTCATTGTCTGTCTTCCCAATGGACCTGCATTTGCCCCAGGTACTTGGCATCCACTAATTTGACATTGTACATATGTTGTCCGGCGCTGTTTGTTACACATTGCTACTTAACTTAATTGTGTACAAATTACTAGCATCTGTGAAGTGAGTGTTTTCATGTTTAGTGTAACTATGAATTAAGATTGCTAACACAATGGTGTTTGCTCACTTCCATTTTAAAAACTTACCTGCTGCTGATAACCATTCTGCCCATCTCGAACCCTGCTCCTCGCGTAGCAGACTATGTGCTCAGGCGTTAGGAGACAGGGGTGGACGCCATTTTGGGTGGACGCCAAGGTCAGCGTTCTAGCTGCTGGCTGCCTCCCCCCTCCTGGCTACTTAAATCGCGCTTCTCAGCGGCGCTTAGAATCATTGTGAAATCTCCCCTGAGGCGGAAGCCGGGGGACAGGCTCTAGAGTACCGCTATTGTTTTTAAATTGCTTTGTTTTGTTTTAATGATATTTGCTCACTTCCATTTTAAAAACTTACCTGCTGCTGATAACCATTCTGCCCATCTCGAACCCTGCTCCTCGCGTAGCAGACTACGTGCTCACGTGTTAGGAGACAGGGGTGGACGCCATTTTGGGTGGACGCCAAGGTCAGCGTTCTAGCTGCTGGCTGGCTCCCCCCTCCTGGCTACTTAAATCGCGCTTCTCAGCGGCGCTTAGAATCATTGAGAAATCTCCACTGACGCGGAAGCCGGGGGACAGGCTCCAGAGTACCGCTATTGTTTTTAAATGGCTTTGTTTTGTTTTAATGTAAAACTTACCTGCTGCTGATAACCATTCTGCCCATCTCGAACCCTGCTCCTCGCGTAGCAGACTACGTACTCACGCATTAGGAGACAGGGGTGGACGCCATTTTGGGTGGACGCCAAGGTCAGCGTTCTAGCTGCTGGCTGCCTCCCACCCTCCTTCCCCTTCTATAAAATGACCTTAACTACCCGACCGCGCAGCGGGCGGGCGCAGCGGGCGCGCCAGCGGCGCGCCAATGGCAAGCCCATCTGTGCCAGGACAGCGCCAAGCGCCAGGACCCCTGATCGTTTTTCCCTAAATAATCAGTCTGCGAGAGTGTACAATCATGAACAGTTACTGAGTCTAAGAGGAAGAGTGGAGGATGATTGCACCTGTTTAATACCAGATAAGGAAATGCTGACCAGACCCATCGTCTGCCCAGCATGTTGCTCTCGCCTACCTGCTATTTTATCCACCCCTATTAAGGGACTCATCAGGTCCCACTACCTCAGGGAGGATACGGAGGAGAATACAATTAATTGCATACTTATTAATGCCAGGTCCCTGGTTAAACATAGTACAGAAGGTGCAGAATTGATTCAGGATAAAAATTTAAAAATTGCATTTATTACGGAGACCTGGACAGATGCGGCTTCGGGACCGGACCTAGTCATTGCAACACCTGCAGGTTATTGTAGCCATGTTCTGGACAGAACCGGTAAAAGAGGGGGGGCTAGCTATTATTTATCATGCTTCGCTCCAGGGATCTTTTCAAGCGGTGTCCTCACAGACCCAGGAGGCATTGGGATTTAACTTTCCATATCTAATCATTACACCTTTCAGGGTTGCCTTATATACAGACCACCTGATCGAGGTCTCAGTTCCTTGATACGGTGGGTACTTTGCTGGAGGAAGGCCTCTGCACCAAGTCCTTCACCGCTCTAGGAGATTTTAATTTTCATTTAGAAAGAGGCTTAGACCCGGACACTTCAGCTCTGGTCGAAGTAATGCAGGCGGCAGGACTGACTCAGGTGGTAACGGGAACTACACACACAATAGGGCACACTTTAGATGGCATTTTTACTAATAATCCGGACTTACATTTTAGTCATACAGAATCCATGGCCTGGTCAGATCACTCAGTGGTGCTTTTTAACATTCAAATTCCCCAGTTGGCCAGGGCCAGACAGGATAGGAAGCCCGCCAAGTTGTATAGACCTTGGAAAGAGCTTGATGGAAGGGCGCTGGAGGATCAGCTTACATCCTCTATGTTCACTCCACCTATAGATGTAAATGAAGCTGCCGAAAAGTACACAGACTGGATAGATCAAGCATGTACTGTTTTAGCTCAGCCCAAACTCTGCCGCCCTACTCGTACAGTACCTTCCGCTCCCTGGTTTACCCAGGAGTTACGAGACTATAAGGTGATCTGCAAACAATTAGAGCGCGTTTGGCGCTCAGACTATCGGCAGGCAGATAAAACCAAACTTAAAGCTAGTTAAAGGATATATAAAGAAATGATCAGGAAGGCTAAAAGTACTTACTTTTCTGTTCGAATTGAGGGAGCCAAAAACTCTACTACAGAACTTTTTAATACAGTTGCCAGTTTGGTTACCCCTAAATCAGTCATTATTCCCCCAAGTTTGGAACTTTGCGAGACTCTCGCTAAGTTCTTTTTAAACAAAGTGGAACTGATTTTTTCAGCATTGGAACATCAAGTGGGGCTGTCTCTCCTTGAAGGGACACATAGGACCACTTTGGGGAATCCACATACGACAAAACTCTTTGAGTTCCGTCCGGTGAAGTTGGAAGAGATAAAAAAAGCTGCTTTTGGCAGCTAAATCAGGCTTGCCTCAAGACCCCTGCCCAGCCTCAGTGGCACAATTGGCAGCTACCCCTATTTCATGCATCCTGACGGATCTATTTAATCAAATGTTTGACCTCGGAGAATACCCTACATGCTGGAAACGAGTATCAATTGCTCCACTGCTTAAAAAACCTACACGTGACATCTCAGATCCCAATATTTACCGGCCTATAGCCAGGCTACCACTTCCGGGCAAACTAATTGAGAAAGTCATGAATTTACAGCTATGTGACTTTCTCAGGTCCTCCCAGTGCTTGGACATAGCCCAACATGGGTTTAGGGAAGGCCATAGCACCGAGACTGCCCTGATCAAGTCCACGGAAGAGATCAAGAAGGTGCTGGATGCAGGAGGACGTGCAGCTCTGGTACTCCTTGATCTCTCTGCGGCCTTCGACACGGTCCATCATAGTATTTTGGTGGATCATTTAGAAGGCTGCGGAATTCAAGGGACAGCCTTGAGCTTGTTGAAGTCCTTCCTAGCCGACAGGGTCCAAGTGGTGGCTCTGGGAGATTTTGAATCTAGACCTTTCAAACTCCCAGGGGGGGTCCCTCAGGGCTCCTCCCTAAGCCCCACATTATTTAATATTTACGTTTCATCCCTCGCTCCGGTGATTCGGTCATTTGGATTTGAACTTACATCTTATGCAGATGATACTCAAATTGTGGTATCTCTGCTCCCGGGGAGAGAAGAAGGAATAGCGGCTAGGTTTCAGAATTGCATGTCTGCAGTGAGCTCATGGATGGCTGGCAATTGCCTTAAGTTGAACTCCTCAAAAACTGAGGTTCTTCTTTTCGGCACCGATGTCTTTTTTTGGAGCCCCAAATGGTGGCCTCATGATATGGGAGCCCCACCCATTCCGGCAACGAAAGTAAAGAACCTGGGAGTTCTCATTGACAGTCACCTATCGTTTAAACCACAGGTCAATGCCCTAACATCTTCCATGCATTGGATCATGAAAACCATCAGGAAAATTCTCCATTTTCTATCAGACAGTAGCAGGAAAACGGTGGTGACAGCACTTGTGCTGTCCCGCCTTGATTACTGCAACAGTCTTTTCTTGCAAGCCCAGGAAGGGATTCTTAATAAACTACAGATGCTGCAAAATGCAGCTGTCCGACTTATTACTGGCCTGCCCAAGTTTGCATCGGTAGCACAGGAATTGAGGAAATTGCACTGGCTCCCGATACGCAAACGGATAATGTTTAAATCATTGTGCATGGTGTTTAAGGCAGTAAATGGACTGGGCCCATCCTTTCTTCAACAACATTTTCAGCTGTACACGCCAGGTAGACAGCTAAGATCGGCAAACAAAGGGTTAGTCAAGACCTATCGGATCAGGAAAGCACGATGGGGAGGCCGTAGTTTTATCTCTGGAGCCTCCACCATCTGGAATAAACTGCCCCTGGACTTGAAACAAAGTACTAACCTGATGGCGTTCAGGAAAAACATTAAAACATGGCTCTTCGGCCTTTAGAAATCAATGTTCAACTTAGGGGAGAGATCATATAATTTCAGCGCCAGGACACCGCTCGGTAACAGCGCGCTTTATAAATGGTATAAATAAATAAATAAATAAATAAATATAAATAATGGTAGTGTTCTTAAACTATTTGTATTTTTATTACACATTTCTCACGTAGTCAATGCATTTGTGATCACTTGATGTAGCTCATGCCTCACCAAACAAATTCTGCACAATTTGGTTTCTCCGCCGTGTCCCAGCAAGTAAAGGTACATGATGCTCTTGGTCCTCATCTTCCTCGTCATCATCCTCCAGCCCTTCATGGTCCTCATATCCCTCGCCCCATGGAACATTGGTCCGCACACATATGTTGTGCAAAATGCACCACATTAATATGATTTTACATACCATAGGGGAAGAGTAAAACAATCTCCGTCCGGACATGTCAAGACAGCAAAAGCATAACTTAGGTACTCCAAAAGTCTGCTCCACTATGGGCCGGGTCCTGATGAATGCCTGGTTGTACCTCCCCTGGGTATCCGCTGAGGGAGGAGCATGTGGGGTCACGACTCATGGCTGCAGACCATGACCTTGGTCAGCTGAAAAGGCGGGAGGGGAACATTCAATCAACGGTCATGTTGGTTGATGTGACCACATTCATGTACATTCTGTTGTGTCCTGAATGGACCCTACACTTGCAAATAGTATGGGGCATGTCCTGACATTGTTTGCCATACATGCACTTTCATTTTTGGTATGACTGACACTGTTCTACACACACAAGTATACTGGCCTGTGTGATACACTTACCCTATCTGATACTTAGGTTTCCCTATGCCATGAACGTGTTAGATCTTTCGTAGCATGGAAAGTCAGTTAGCTATTGAGGAGACACTGCTCTGGCACTCCATCCTCTATAATGTTGTTTGGGACTACAATTGGCATTTCTGAAGTAATACATGTCAGACCATACAACATCTAAGCCGGGAAAATGATCCTGTCTAATTCATTCACACATATTTAGATTTTGTCTGCATGTCCTTCGAGCTGTACTTTGCTCTTGAGGTTCTAACTTGTTGACCAGTGAGTACCCTTGGAGGACTGATAGAGTAGGGTTGTGTGGCATAAAGTGGAGCACGTATTGTATGGCAGGTGTGTATAAATGATTAGCATTTTAATTTTCCATGGTACACATGACCTGGGGAGGGCCACATGTTGCAATTGTTTTTCTTTTTCACAGGTATTGTAAAACAACAACAAACAGAGACTCAGGGAGAGCCACCAGGAACCCCCGGCAATACAAATGAGAAAAAATCAACAATTGTCTAAGGCATCGGTAAGAAGGGCAGGAGAACCCAGAGTCAGTCAAGTGAAGCAGCTGCCCCGCAAGAGGGCTTGTAGATCATCCACCTCCAAGCGGAGTGACAGCGGCCGGCAGAGAACTTTTCCAAATGCTTGCGGTGTCCTTCATAATACACACCACCGTGGATTGCAGGACAATGTGTGGGGGGTAGCGGGATCCTGGTTTCACATGTCCCCACAGAGCTGCCACAAGGAAGGACACCTCCCCCACAGAAATTGACCACTGGGCCTGCGGTCATTCACAAAGTGACCACTGTGATCAGTGCAGGCCGCCATCTTGGAAAAGGGCATCAGATCTGCACAGAGGATTGCAGCGGCCTCATGGCCCAGAATTATAGCCCCGGGCACCACAGCTAGACATCAGAGGCCTCCAACTACTCGGAGAGCCTCCCTGTGGGCCACTGTGGAAGGCTAGGGAGATCTCAGGCGGCGGGGAGCTCTGTTGCTCTTGTCATCAGAGGTCGGCGTCTGGCTTTGCCCCCGCTACATAGAAATACTTAATCAGCTGATAGCTCCTGCTTTCAGAAATGTTCAAACAAGCACACATAAATCACATGCTCCAGAACAAAAATATCTAAGGACGTACACACAAATACATGCACACACACACACCATCACACGTACAGATAAATGTGCGTGCACACTCTCATACGCGAACAGAGGGCACACACGAGCACGCATACAGAAACATCCACATGCACAAGCACACATACAATCCCTTGCTCTAATATAAAAACACTCAAATACATGCACACACCATCACACGCACAGACATAAGCACACACAGAAACATCACATATGAGGATGGTCTGAGTATGGCAAATATAATATACATATATATACAATTCTAAATAGAACCACGTTCACCTTTAGAGTTGAAAACAGTCAAAAGGATATCAAAATTTTTCTATATTTCATTCATTATGGCATTTTATTCATTCATAGCCAAGATTATGCAAAACAATTTATGGTAGAAACATGTAATTGTTGCATCATTACATTCCATATTCGAAATCGGTGCTCTCTGTGGAAAGGGAAGGGTAAGTGAATAAGTGAAGGGGACAGAGTAAAGGTGTTGTGACATAATAATTGCATCCAAGTTAAAAATGAAAAACCTCTACAACCAGACTAATGGGCAAAGGTTCCCAATTTTACATCACACATAGATTATGAGAATACATCTCTTATTTAGCTCCTATGGTGTGTCAAGGAAAAACGGCGTATTTGGAAATACGCCGTTTTTCCTTGACACACCATAGGAGCTAAATAAGAGATGTATTCTCATAATCTATGTGTGATGTAAAATTGGGAACCTTTGCCCATTAGTCTGGTTGTAGAGGTTTTTCATTTTTAACTTGGATGCAATTATTATGTCACAACACCTTTACTCTGTCCCCTTCACTTATTCACTTACCCTTCCCTTTCCACAGAGAGCACCGATTTCGAATATGGAATGTAATGATGCAACAATTACATGTTTCTACCATAAATTGTTTTGCATAATCTTGGCTATGAATGAATAAAATGCCATAATGAATGAAATATAGAAAAATTTTGATATCCTTTTGACTGTTTTCAACTCTAAAGGTGAACGTGGTTCTATTTAGAATTGTATATATATGTATATTATATTTGCCATACTCAGACCATCCTCATATGTACTGACCCACGGACCCAGGTCCTGAGTTTTAAGGGCCTACCCCTTTCATACTCACACACACAGAAACATCAGCGCGCACAAACACAAGCACACATAGACTCACATGCTCTAATACAAAAACACCCAAATACATGTCCACACCATCACACACACAGACATGCACAAGCACACACCAATGTGAACATAGTCTTTCATACACGCACAGGCGCACATGCACGTGCGTCCGCACACACCTCCTTATACACACACAGACGCACACAGAAAAGCACTCCCATGACACTTTTCTCCAGGACTGCCACAGCATTGATGGCACACAATGGCAGGTTTGGACGGACTAATGAAATAAGGCTAGTACATAATATGTAATAAAACCAGGTCTATAAGGTGGCTCACACAACCAGGTTTCCTGAAAGAGGCACATATCAAACTCATCAATGGAATTACCCCAACTTGGGGCACCCAGTTTGGACTTAATCCCCACTAAATTCCATACCAAAATACTTGTCGAGGTATTAGTGCTGATCCAAGTTGTGACATTATCATTTGGGGCAAAGGATGCTAGATCACTATTCTTTTTCAGATTCTGTTCATGTTCCCCTTCGATATCTTGGCATGACTCTACAAGGAAGTCCAGTCAATCAACCAGAGAAGTACCGAAAACCTTAATCTGTTGACTAGGTAGCAACTGGGCCTCAGCTGAATGGACACTAGTAGGCTTAGGTGTTTATTTATTTACTTATTTTATTTGTAAAGTTTTATATAGCGCGAACATGACCCACAGGGGTATTAGCAGGCCCGGACTGGCCGTTGCGGGCACCGGGCAATCCCCCGGTGCGCCGCAAGGGTGGGGGCCGGTTTTGGGTCCCTGGGGGCCGTTTTTGTTACAGGGCCGTTTTTGCAGCGTTGCTGCAAAAACGGCCCTGTAACAAAAACGGCTGAAACCGGCCCTGGCAAAGAGCGCGGTCGCAACCCCCATCCCCCCTAGGGGGTGTAGGGGGCCGGCCAAGCACTTTGCCAGGGCCGGTTTTGGTTCCCAGTCCGGCCCTGGGTATTAGAGCGCTTTACAAAATACAGTTGTTGCGCCCTACAGCACAAAAGAGGTAGATAGGAGTATATGGGTAGCATAGGAGGCTAGTAGTTATTAAGGAATCATCCAAGAGGGAATCCGAGCTCTTTACAATTC
Organism: Lissotriton helveticus; assembly: GCF_964261635.1. Lineage (NCBI taxonomy): Eukaryota > Metazoa > Chordata > Amphibia > Caudata > Salamandridae > Lissotriton > Lissotriton helveticus. The sequence goes on from NC_136060.1 coordinate 376,280,177, forward strand.
ACAAGTTATTACATAGTAGGTGGTTGAGGTAGTATGCATACATTCGATATACGTCATTCAGTTCAAAAGAGGGTAGCATAGGATACTGGTAGTCATCATAGAATTACAGTCTTAGGATGTGAATTTGTTCATTAGGAGCTGTTTTACTTCTTTTTGAAGGCGGTAAAGGAAGTGATTCCGCAAACCACTAGAGGGAGGGAGTTCCAAATCTTCGGAGCGATCCCTGAGAATGTTCTGCAATCAGTTCTCTTTTTGCGGAAGGATTGTGGTTTCAGTAGTAATGAACTCGCCCTATGCAATAGTCTGCATCCTCCTGAATGTTCAAGCTTTCATGCTAAGTAGCTAGGGGTGTTGCTATGCAGGGCTTTGTGGGTCATGCTTGCGATCTTTAGGTGTATTCTTGCCTCCTAGGGTAGCCAGTCCAAGCTTTCAAGGTTGGAGAAATGTGATTATTTCCACCACGGTAGCTTGGCGTGAGGCAGGCAGGCACCCGAAGGCAATGTGTAAAGCAGAAGTGCAGCACACACTCACACTGAGACAGGGAGGCACACGCAATAAAATGACACCACACCAGATTTTTGCTTCAAACAAGACTCTTTATGTAGACTTTCTTCAGGGCAGGTAAGTAACTTTTCCTAGGCATTAGGCATCAATTCAGGTATTCAACAGGCAAATTTCACTGTTCAGGCATAGGCAATTGGGGTCAACATCTCCATTACCAATTCAATGAACATAACACTCTGCTCGGGGCAGACTAGGCAATAACATTTCGAGCAAACTTAGGCCTCAACAGGGTTTGCTCATGAACATGCACCACTGCTACTATCCAGGGGGGATGGAAAAATAGAAAACTAGTAACACCCTGCCAGGGTTAATTCAATGGTCCCATCAAGGGGATCCAAGGGATGAGGGGGGGGGGGGAGGGAAAGACACAATTTAAAGCTTCAGAGCCAAACGACGCTTCAAGTAAGTTCAGACCATCTTATTGTGAAAATAGAAAAATTTATTGATTAAATAACATTTCATAAATATAATCCATAAAACACTTCAGAGCAAATGTACAATCACAGGGCAAATATAAAGCATGATATGTGTCATAATTAAAGATTCATACTGAAAAAGGTATCTATTCACGTCCCACACACTCCCACAGCCATTCGCTAAACAAGCATACACTTCTCAGTCTCACACACTATAGAGATAATACAGTCATACACACAAAATCAAAGGGAAACCAGGGGGCCTGCAAAATCATATTCCATAGTTGCTAGGACTAGAGAAAACAACAACATGGAGGCAGACATGGTAGGAGTGCAGTAAATTGTTGTAATATGCACTCAGGACCATCCATGCGGATCACGCCAACGCGCGTTTCAATGCAATGCCAGTTTGGGCTGCATCTTCATCAGGGCAGGGACGACCGGGGAGGGGGGCATACACACACTTTTCTCACTGCGGTGTCTTAGCTTCTTATTCACTTCATTTAATTCAGGAAGGCTTCCTGCAGATATGTAAATCTCAAAGACCTAGATAGTTAAGAGCTGGTATCGCTTCAAATTTGCGAGGGTCCTTATATTGTGCTGAAAGGCCAAGGCGTCTCTTTCTAAATTCCTTAGGCAGCAGCGTGTCCCAGTGCGAGGGGCTCTGAGCGGCGGAGGGACATTGGTCGCGGGTTAGAGGGTAGCCGATAGAAGGTTCCCGTCAGGGCAGGATTCCACATTCAAGAAACGATATTTTGCGGTCAGGTTGCCCGTCCAAGTTGAGCAGGTTAATGGGTCTGGGGCATGCCAGGGGCTCCCTGCAGTCAGTCTCAATCAGCGCAGCGCGTCTCTACCGGGTGAAATGAGATGGCTCTTTAGTATCCACAGGGGTGTCTCGAAGTATAGGACACACAGATCTAGATAGAGGGGCCAGGACGAGTCGTAGTGTAGACGTCCTTCCTCGCCGCGGGCTGGAGGCAGGAGCGGGTCGCTGCAGGAGAACCCTTCTTTTTAAGGTCTCCAGGGGGGATGGCAAGAACAACATTAACATTCCCTAGGCAGGGAGTTGGCATTCTCAACATCACCACATCTCCTTCTGCGCTGGGTGACCCTGTGTTGCCTGAGGGAGGGCCGACTGCTGGAACATACCTTGCCCCCCTCCCCCCGGAGTGGGATTGCTGAAGCTGTGGAGACCCTCTCGCCCCTGTGTGAAGGGGGATCGTCCCTGTGGTAACTTTTAGTGGCCTGTGGTGAGGGCCCGGCTGTGTGGCGGCGCTACCCGACTGCATGCCCCTGGTTCCTCCTTCCAACTGATAGGACCTGGCCTGACTCTGTGCTGCAGAGTTACTCTGGCTGAGTGTTATTTACTGGCAGGAGCACCACAGGGATTGTTCCTGTTCAGCAGCCATTTCTGTGTCTTTGGGCAATGTGGGAATGTCAGAGCTGGAGCCAACCAGTGAGCTGAGACACCGGAGCGAGCATTGGCACTGAGGGCCTAGGGGGACAACAGTACCAGGGCTCCCCAGCGGCATCTAAATGAATAAGAAAGCCCCCAAGCGACCTGCCTGACCTCAAAATGGCGGCCGTTGAGACATGCACAGGCTTCAATAACTCCGCGAGTGCCTGAGACGGCGTGCGAGGTAGATAACAAAGAGGAATTGAACAACTACAAGACTGGGGCCCAGAAGGAAAAACAAGGGTAGTTCAATCTTCTCCCTAAGGGTAAAATAACAAAAGCTACACACCAATGAGGGGAACAGAGTGCAGCTCCCCTGCCGCGCTCCGATTCAGGTTCCTGCCGGTGGTTGCGGCTGCCGTGTATCGCGCGGCTGCAGGCTTGTCTCCTCCTACCACCCTTGTCGCTAATTTGTAATCAGGCTTCGATTCATAGGAGGCAGACAACTACGCTGGGTTTGATTATTTATTTATTAGTTGTACTGATCGGAGCGCCGGGGTAGCGATGGTGCGGAGCCAGGGCTCGAGGGCAGCGGGGCACACCACCTCTCAGGACCAAGGCCGTAGAGGATGGGTGATTCTTGCGTCTCTGCTGAGGCAGAGCGGGTGCGGGTGAGGCTGTCCCGAGAAAGAAGCCAGTTATCGGTTTCTTCGATGGTGATAATTCTTCTTAAAGATTAGTGCACATTTTGCATAAAAATTGATTTTGATGTCGCAACGGATGTTACGGCCCAGCGGTGCCAGCTGCCGCCCCTTGGTGCCCACAGTGCATGTGTGGCGCCTCTGTCCTTCTAGCTGGATTGAGCGCAGCTGTGTGGAGGCGATCATACGGGAGAAACAGTTCAAGTCCCCTCGGGGTCTAAGAGAGACTACGCATAAGTCCAAAGCGTATCCCTGTAGGTGTGCGGGACCACGGTAATGAACTTTGCTGCCGATCAATACAAAGAGACAGACATATACACAGTGTGGACAGCAGGCACGCCACACTGAGCAGGCAAGTTTAGTTCTTTATGGGTTGCTTCGATGGTCTGGTGCTCTCTAGCTCTGGTATATACATTGAGGGACGACACCCATTTTGTTTATCTTTATTTTTGCTTTTGAGCATCCATCTTGTCCTTTTTGGCTGTGCATAGAGAGTGAAATGGGCTGGATCCACCCTCTGCATTTGGGGGCCATCTTGGAGTGGGCAAATTGACAGTATCCCACAGATCTGGTTCAGGAATTCTCCTCTTAACATCATCCATGGGCCACTGATTAAACATTACCATCGGCCAATAGATCAAGTGCAGCTGCGCCACAACAGCGCGGGAAGCTGCAACATTTCTACCTATCTATTTAAAGGGCACATTTACAGCTGCGCAGCAAGTAGTGCCAGCTGCAGCGTTTAGGCCTTTTACAGCTGCGCAGCAAGTATTGCCAGCTGCACCGTTGAGGCCTTTTACAGCTGCGCAGCAAGTAGTGCCAGCTGCACCGTTTGGGCCATTGACAGCTGTGCAGCAAGTAGTGCCAGCTGCACCGTTTAGGCCACTTAATCCGTGGGGACTGTTCTGATTCAGTTAGGAGTGAGATGCACTCCTTCGCCCCATTCCCTCACAGCTGAGAAGCACTTAGTGCCAGCTGCAACTCTTAGGTTTGCACAAGTGCGCATCCTTTGACTTTTGCTGCATTGGCAGCAGCCCTGATATTCTGGATACAGCGCATTTGAGCCCCCCTCTGAGATGGTCAGGGAGACTGGGAGGTTTGTTGGGCACCAGGCCCTATTACGATTATGTGATGCTAGGAAATGTTCTTCATGTAGCATGATTTACGCACCCTATTCTGAGTACCTCTGAAGGTGGTTTTATGAAGATGAGGTTGTCTTACATATTTTGGGTATGCTAGTGAGATTTTGTTCCACCCTGTGCTTTATGCCCCTAATGTTAGTGATTCTCAGGAGGATATGGTCCAATATTAGTCTGTTGAGATTATGGGCGTACAATGTAGTTGGTGCCGAATGTGGTTTTTGTTACAGGCTGATGCTAAGCACAGTGATCACCAGTGGTTACTGGGTGTTAGTCTATGATCTGTTTTACTTTTACTACATTTGCTTTGTGATGGTTCTGACTGTGGCCCAGCTGGCCCTGTTACATATAAACAATTCCCTTGTAAATACAATCTAGTGCCAGGTGGCATCATGTATACCTAGATGTAGGGCCCAACAAACACCAGCGGAATCACAGGGACTTCCAAGCCCCCCATCTTCTTCTGCTCTGAAGTAACAACCTGTTCCTAATCACCTCACTTCCCGGATGGCACATTAGTTCAGTTATCTTCACCCGATGTCTGGAATATGTGCCCCCTTTATGTCCTTATACTTCTCCTCACCACCGCTTTCCTAGTGACACCCTTCTCATATCCCCCCCACTCTCCTCCTCCTCTTTCTCCCAACATGGCCACCACTTGAGGTAAGGCTGGAATTAATTGCTACAAAATCGTTTATCCTCCCGGCCAGACTTAAGCCTTGGTAAAGCAATTGAAGCATAACACTATTGAACGTTTCCCTGATTCCCTTTTTATTGATCATTTTTACAATGGTCGTTTTCGGGAGGCTCAAAAACGATTTCATTTTCTTCACTCACGACACTCCCTCTTGGTCCACCAGCGTGTATAATTCCCTAAACGTCACCTCCTCCTCCTCTATCCCTCATGGGAAACAAATAAAAATGTCCCCCTCCGCGTGTTTCAGCGGCTCCCTCACTATCTCACTCTATAACAACGTTACTGTCATGATCCAAGGCAAAGACACTGTCTGTCTCTCTTTGACCACCTCTTCCCCTACCTACTGCCCATCTCTGCGACCAGGTTATCCCCTGACTCTTCATCTAGCTCCACCCACTACTCCTTTTCTCCTCCCCTGACCCCCCTACACTCCAATAGGCTGCACCCTCGAGAAGCACAGGTCAGCCCTCTTCCCTCCCCCTCCCCTATGCCCTCCTCTCCCATTCCTTCCCCCTCACAGTATACCCCCCTTCATCACTTCAGCCTTACCTCTAGCTAATACGCTCCTTGTCCAATCTGCACCGTCCCGGTACTCCAATCTCACCTCCTCCCCCATATTCCTACCTGCCACCCCCCTTTTTAGTTCACCTCTCCTCCATCCTTCTTCCCAGTTAACTTTCCTTATGCTCCCCTCATTCCTCCCTCTCTCCCTCTTCTCTACCCCCTTCTTCCCTCGCTATTTACCCCGATTTCTCCACAAACCCATTGCATCTCTCTACTTCCTCCCACTCCTCCAGCATTGCTGTGCTACCCCTTTCCCTCCTTGGTAACCCTTTCCATTTCCCTCCCTCGGGCCCAGCAGAACCATTTCCTTTCTTCAACTTCCCTTTCTCCCAACCCCCCTCACTCTGCCAGATGCCCGTTCCCTCACAGCCACCTCTCCTAGTTGACAGGACCTCTCCAACCACCTCCCCTATATTCCTCCCAAACCTCCTACATTGCTATGACTCCACACAGTCCTCCCCTCTACTTCCACCCCTCCGCCGTGATCCGCACCCATCTCCCCCAAATGATGTCCTTAATTCCTGTCCTTCTTGCAACGTCAACAAAGACAACTCCCCCCTCACCTCTGATATACCAACTTCTGCTCTCAACCTCGACCTTTCCCCGCCTATGAACCCTATACCCCAAATCTCCTCCTGTCCCCCCACCTCTCCCTGCCTTCCACCACCAATTTCACCCTCTCCTTCTCCCATCGAGCCACCCAACTGTCCGTGCTCTGCCCTACTCTCTCTGGAAAATAAGCTAGGCTCCCTTATCACCTCTATCTCCCAGCTTGTATCTTCCATTTCACTTTTAAGCTCCAAGATTTCCTCTTTTCCATTCACCTCAACTCCTTTGGAAAACTCTCACCTTCCCACGAGATGCACCTCGCCCCCTCACCCCTTTATAGCCAAACATAACCTGTCATCTGCAAATATCGTTAACTCACACAAGCCGTTAAACACCATCCTTCTCCAACCTGCATCTCCTAGTAACCCTACTATCTACACTATTCCGACCATCTCTTTTCAGAACCAAGCCTCCACCTAAACCCCCCCGAGCACCCCCGTATAAGCACAATATCCCTATCACCCTTCATAGCCCAAGTGCCCCGTCACCAAAACAGTCTTGACAGAGCTGCAATGTCCGATCCACAACTGCAGATCTGCAATTATACACAAACTTGAAATCTCTGATACCATCACCCTTCACAACATAGACATGCTCTTCCTCACAGAGACCTGGTTCAACTATACCTCTCATATTATGTTTGATCTCCTATTACCCACAGGCTATTCTATATTTAGGAATGACAGAACTGACAAAGTTGGGGGAGGTGTTGCAGTCATCTTTAGAAACTCCCTTCAACTTAAGGCTTTTCCTATCAGCTCCTTCCGCACTTTTGAATGCCTTTCTCTTGAGCCTCAATTACACCACAGCTCACCCCTCAGATTCCATGCTATTTACCGCCCGTAGTGTAGTGGCCCTTCGTTTATGGAGGTACTCACTGACTTCATCAGAGACCAATAGTCGCAAAGTGACAATCAGACCTCGTGTGTGACTTCAATCTCCACTGGGGCTTACCGCAAGACTCTTCTGCAAATTTGCTGGCCACCTTCCTCTCTGCAAACAATCTTTTCCAACACTGCACAGAATCAACACACTTTAAGGGCTCAATCCTGGACCTTGTGATTTCTAAATCAGGCACGCTTTCTATCGCTACCCCTATTCATGTAGACTGGTCTGACCACTTCCTCATCCCATTCTCTCTTCACCTATCACACTCTATAACTCTTGGCCAACCTAAGAGGACTACCTCCCGGTTCTGTGACACTAAAAATATTGTCATCGGTTCTTCCTGTGAATCAGCTTTGCTCTTACTTCCAGGGCTAGACCCGAACTCAGATGTTGACGAACCCACCTCCCAATGCCTCACAGTCCTTGCAGTCGAAATCAATAATGTCGCTCCTCCACAAAGCAAAAAGAAAAGGCCCACTCCCTCGGCACCTTGGTTCAACAAATCCCTCCGTGAAGAAAGGAAGCACCTTAGATTCCTGTAAAAATAATGGAGGCAAGCGCCCTCCATCGATAATTTGGCCAGGCTTCGTTCAGCAAGATCCAAGTACCACAAGCACATCTTCCTTGGGAAAGCGTCGCACTTCAGAACCCTCCTTGACTCAGCCAAAAATAGACCCAAAAAACTATTCGATCTCATCAAGAATCCTAACTGCTCTCCCCCAACATCCAAGTTGGAGGATTCCACAAAGAAAGCAGCCGATTTCGCTATATTCTTTGACGGAAAAGTGAAATCACTGGTGGATCATGTCGTTCATCCTACCACCCCAGAGGAGCGCAAATTCTTAGCCATTTGGCCGAACTTTGACCGCATCTCTGAAGATGCCCTCCTCAATTGCATCCGCGAAACAAAGCCCTCCAACCATTCCCTGGACCCCATCCCTAGTGCCATTGCCATTAACTTCTATACCCATTCTCTTTCCTATTGGCCCACTCTGGTCAACCTCTCCCTCTATCAAGGCTCCCTTCCTGTCTCCTTCAAAACTGGGCAGGTCCCCCCTCTGCTTAAAAAATCCACTGCGGATGCGAATGACCTCAACAACTTCCGCCCCATCACTAACCTACCCTTTCTTGCCAAGATCACAGAAAGATGTGTAGTGAAACAACTCTCTCGTCATATCAGATTATTTTCAGTCTTGCTTCATCCAAAACTGCAGCACTGAAACAGCCCTGCTGCAAGTGATTGATGACGCGCTGCGGATACTCGATTCGGGGGGTCTTGTCTTCTAATTCTCCTTGACCTTTCTGCAGCCTTTGACACTATCAATCACAACACCCTCATCAACACTCTCCAACAGAGAATGGGCATAAAGGACACTGTGCTTAAATGGTTTGCTTCCTTCCTCTCGGATAGATCCCAAATGATCAAAATAGCGAACAATCTTTCATCTCCTTTGGCGGTAGGTCAAGGTGTTCCTCAAGGCTCTATACTTGCACCCACATTGTTCAATCTCTATACAGAACCAGTGGGAAATCTCCTAAGTGAATCCGGGATCCACTATCATCTCTATGCAGACGACACTCAAATCTACCTCAAGGTTGCCTCCACTCACGATCTCTCCATCCTAAGCTCTACTCTCGACTCCATTCAAAACTGGATGTCAACTCATCAACTGATTCTGAATCCCTCCTAAACTGAATTCCTACTCCTCTCCTCCTCGCTTTCTCCTCCCCCGGTTCAATCATGGATGGATCAGATGAATCTACGTAACAATAAACCCATCATTGTCGACAGCTCAACATCCCTTGGTGTCATACTCGACAAAAAACTCAATCTAATCTCCCACATCAATTCCATTGCAAAGTCTGCTCGATACCAACTGCGTCTTCTTTGGGGAATTCGTCGCTTCTTCCCGGAGCAAGACCTTAAAACCATGGTCCAATCGCTGGTCCTCTCCAGACTGGACTACTGCAATTTTCTTCTTACTGGCCTCCCCAAATCCCATCGGTCCCACCTTAAATCTGTTCTCCATTCAGCAGCTTGTTTCATTTTGGTCAAAAGAAGCGACCACATTGCACCTATGTTATCCACCCTCCGCTGGCTTCCCATCAAGGCAAGATCTATCTACAAGACTGCCTGTATCACCCACAAAGCCTTGCATTCCTCCTCTCCTAGCTACCTGTTGAATAAACGGAAACTCTCTGGAGGCTCTAGACCATCACGTAATGCAGAAAACTTACTGCTTGAATATTCCCACTTTTAAGAAGGAAAGATCGATGGCCCAATCCTTTTCAGGCAACGCGGTGAGAATCTGGAACTAACTTCTGCCTCAGCTCCAGACCACCACCTACTCCCAGGCCTTCAAAACTGACCTCAAAGTTCTCCTCCTTCAAAGACACTTCCAAATTTAATCCACACCCTCTCTATTATCTTCCATTATAGAAAATTCTATTCTCCATGACTATGGAAGTGCCTTCCCAGTGTGTTTTTGTGGGTTGAGTGTCTGCCAAGTATTGCAGCATTATCCTTCTACCTGTGTTTGATACTCTTTTGTAACATGCACAAGTCACGTTTCTCTTGTAGCACACTGTTTGCTACCTCTTACATTTTGTTTGCTTTAGATACTTGCACAAGTGCCACCATTGCCTACGTAACGTTTGTTCTTGTGTTTGAGTGTCTACCATTTATTGCAGTATTATACCTCTACTTGTACTTTGTATGCCTTTGTAACTTGCACACATGTCACTTTTTCCTCATGTAATGTACCGTTTGCTACCTCTTGTATTTTGTATGCTCACATTTGTCACTTTTGTCTCATGTAACTTAACGTTTGCTTTTGTAATTTGTTCACTTGTAATTTTCTTCTCATGTATCATTACTGTTCCGATTGTGAAGCTCTCTGACACCTTCGAGTTAAGTCTGCGCTATATAAAAACGCATAAATAAATAAACTGACCCGGACACGATCACACTGACCGGAAGAGAGGATCTCAGCCTCCGGCTCTCACCCGGAAGTGAAGCTGTTCCTTAGCTCTCCACAGAAGGAGAAGCTGGAGCTTTGAAGGAGGAGAGAGTGTGAGACTGAGGGGGGGCAGGGGGGCAGAGGAGGGGGAGGGGGAAATTGCATAACATCTCCATCCCTCCCGCAGGGGGGTGTGGTCTAGCACTTCCAAATTTAATGTACGCCCTCTCTATCATCTGAAGGAAGACCTTCCATTATAGAAAATTCTATTCTCCATGGCTATGGAAGTGCCTTCCAAGTGTGTTCTTGTGGTTTGAGAGTCTGCCATTTATTGCAGTATTATCCTTCTACCTGTGTTTGGTACTCTTTTGTAACATGCACACGTCACTTTTCTCTTGTAACACACTGTTTGCTACCACTTACATTTTGTTTGCTTTAGATACTTGCACAAGTGCCACCATTGCCTACGTAACATTTGTTCTTGTACTGGAGTGTCTGCCATTTATTGCAATATTATACCTCTACTTGTACTTTGTACGCTTTTGTAACTTGCACACATGCCACTTTTTCCTCCTGTAATGTACCGTTTGCTACCTCTTGTATTTTGTTTGCTCACAATTGTCACTTTTGCCTCATGTAACTTAACGTTTGCTTTTGTAATTTGTTCACTTGTAATTTTCTCCTCATGCATCATTACTGTTCCTATTGTGAAGCGCTCTGACACCTTCGTGTAAAGTCCGCGTTATATTAAAACGCATAAAATAAATAAAAATAAGTAAATACAAATATCTTCCTTAAGTTAAGTTTAGTTTATTGTGTGACTTTAGTTTTAGAGATTTGGCTGCTAATATTGTGTCCTGTCTGCTTTCATGAAAAACAAAAATTCACCAGTGAAACGTGCAACTGATGCACCACAATGGATCGCTCTGCAGCATGTTTAGCATTTATTTCTGTCTTGTCAGTGGAAAATGCATCTGTTCCTTGGAGTTTCCCACATCCGGCTTCCTCCTCTTGCCCTTCAGATGCACATGCAAATCAGCACAGCGAGTGAACGTTTTTACTTTATCTGTTTCCTTGAGTATTACCTCAGAGTTTCTGTTTACAGAGAAGTCGATCTTATCTTGTGTATATATTTTTGTGTGTCCTTCCTGCAACCTTGGTTCTGCTATATGGAAACACAATCAAAGATTTCTTTCTAAACAGAAAGGGCTATGGTTGGGATTATTTTCAGTGTTTAAGCTGCTTGTTTGTGGTTATGAACTGCAAGGGCACATACAGTGGCACCATTGTCCTGCATAGCTTCAGAGCATTGGTAATATATATTGAGCCAGATGTATGACAATTTGCTTTTGCAACTCGCAAATTGCGAAAAATTGCGGGCTGCAATTTGCGAATCGCAAAAGCAAATGTACAACAAAGTTAGCGATTCCCAATGGGGTGCAAAATGCGATGCTCATGAATATTAATGAGCTACTCGCAATTTGCGACCACATTGGGAATGACTAGACCTCCTAGGAATGGTGGCCTACTGGGCTCAGCAGACCTCAATGTCTGGGACTGTTTTTAAAAAAAGCATATTTTTTTAATGCAGCCCGTTTTCCTGAAAGGGAAATGGGATGCATTTAAAAAAAACAAAAAAACATTTTCATTTTATTTTTTAAGGGCAGGCAGTTGTCCTTGGGACCTGCCTGCCCATAAAACATATTTTCACATGCATTCCCAAAGGGGAAGAGGTCCCATCCCGTTTGCGAATGCTTTACCACCTACTTGAAGTAGGTGGTAAATTGCGATTGTTTTGCGACCACAATTGTGGTCGCAAAACAGTCATACATAGGGCCCAGATGGGAAACAACCTTTACATCGCGGTCATTAGACCGCAATGCTTTTACAACGCGGTCGTTACAATGACCGCGTTGTTACAACGGAATGCCCTTACTACGCAAATCATTACATCGACTTGCAGTAGATGGCACTCTAACATAAGGAAGAGCATAATTTACTATTCCAACACTTTCCCTATAGTTGCGTAGGCTGGAGCTGGAATAGTAAATTATACATTCCTAATGTTACAACGTCATCTACTGATAGTCGATGTAATGACGTGCATAGTAATGGCATTGAGTTGTAACAACGCGGTTGTTGTAACGACTGGGTTGTCACGGAACGCGATGTATTTGCATGCATTGTAGCATTCGGCCCAGACGTGCTATTAGGAAGGGACGCCCTTGAAACGCCCTTTCCTAATAGCGATTCGCAAATCTCAATTAGCGAGTCGCAAATAAAATGCGACTCGCTAATTAGGGTTTGTACATGGCCTTAGGTATTTTTGCATGCACAAGCGGGTCGCAAACCTGTATGCGCATGCCAAAATACTTCGTACATCTGGCTCATTGTTGCTTGGCAAGGTTTTAATGCCTGAAACTCTTGTGGTGGTGCATAAACCTTATAAAAAAGAGGTACTGTGGTGAACAACCAGTGGAGGGAGGAAGGTATGGTCAGTGGCATAAGGAATCCCTTGCTCAAGCAGCCATAGCTGTGGCAGCCATTGGGCCTAACTGCCGGGTAGGCTGGGTCACAGTGAGAGTATATTTCCTGCTTTATGGGCTCCTATGAAGAAACTCATAGAAAGGTTTGTCAGGAGTGCTCTCAGTAGAGCCACGGTGACCTAATGGAAGAAAGGAAAATTATGACAATTTAGAGGAAAGGAGAGAGAGAGAGAGAAAGAGAGAGAGAGAGAAAGAGAGATAGAGAGAGAGAGAGAGAGAGAATGCTAGGAAGAGACGAATATGGAGGTGAGAAAATGAAAAAAGAGGGAAAGAGAGCAGAAAGAAAAATCACAAAATGGAAGAATGAAGGAAGCAAATCACCTAGCACCCTCGGTATAGGTCAGGCTCAGGACATTAATAGTACTTTTAAAATAATTTTTTCATGTGCTCCCCGTTAAAAGCACCTAAAAGATACTTCGCTTTTCGACCAACCCTTGAACAAATGATGCAGTAAAATGCACTTTTGGGCACTTTTTAAAAAGCATTTTTTTGGAAGAATGATGGTTGGACTTACTCAGTGCTTTGGAGGTATGGTCAAAATGGGGGGTTACTGGAATTTTCTGCCAGATGGTAACATTATGGACCCCCACAGGAGGTGGGTCTGGGGCAGTGAGGGAGAGGAGCCTGAGGCAGAAGCCATTGATCAACAGTTGTTACTGTTCAAGTTCACATTTGCCACAGCAACGCAGTCCAAAAGAAAGGCGGGTGCAAGTATTTGTTAGTGTTGTGAAAGATCCCCAATGGATAGATCCTAGAGTGGGAGCGTGCTTGCATGGCTGAGGGACTCAGCAGTAATCAGTTGTTTTCTCTTGAGTAAGAGCCTTGAGAATTACAGGCGGAGTTTCAAGAGGAGGATAGGGGTGGCCATTTTTGAAGTGCATCAGAGACCCAATGGTCACAGCTTAGCATCCTGTGAGATCTACTCAGACTTTCATCTTTCTACGGTTGTTAACATGAGTACCATTGAGTTGGGTAACCAAAAACAACTGTTACCTGTAAATAGCGTGAATAAACCTTCTCTACAGATAAGACAATTATGTTATATTTATTACTTACCTTCTGGATGTGGCCCAAGTCTTGCTATCACAAAGCCTTCCCTCCTGTTGAATGATCTGAAGAGCTGACTGGCTGAGCCCCACAAAACTAAGGTCAAAGGAGTGACTGACATACATAATTTTGCTTTTCACAAATGGTCGTCTCTCTCACTTACACAGCCAGACACAACTTGTATTCAATTTTCTCCCAGATCTGTACATAATCATATCGAATCACCTGCCCTCTATCTTGGTATGGTCATAGCACCCGGTACCGCTATGAGTACAACCACAAGAAGGTGCACCCCCCAGCAAACCTTGAATCTCCAAGTTCTGTGGTCTGGGTACCCCTGGGGCTCCGCAAAGCCTACACAGGGTCCACAATGGAGCTACTTTTTGACAAATTGTGGCATTCCTAACACATTTTGAAAAAATGCCGTAAACTACGGGGGGACATCTGGTTACATCAGGCTGGCACACCATGAATGAATTTGGACATTTAATGAGTGCTTTTACAGAGCCCATGTCTTTTTAGTAAATGTATGTAAAAATAGTGCTTTAAAATGCACTACTTAACCACATTCTTTTAAAAATGTTCAGGGGGGGGGGTAGTGGCCTGCTGTCTTGCCTTCTTCACTCCAACACTTTCAAAGATCAAGGCAGTACCATAATATAGGTCCTATCTTAAATGCACCTTTGTCTGTGTTGTGTTGCTATATTAATCAAGCTGTTACAATGGTACTTCATCTATTCCGATTATTGTGATGTCATCATGGTTAAGGACATTTCAAATGACTTGCTGCATAAGATCAGGGTCAAGGGGCATTTTCTCTTATGTCATGAAATAATATTAACAGATTATTTAAGTATGTACAAATAAAGAAGAACATTTTAAAATTGAAAATGTTCAGGCGTTTTGTAATTGTGCTTTATTTTGAAATTAGAGTCTACAAATTAAGTTAGTATCCTCAGATTGATTGGACTAGCTTAAATGCATCATACAGAATATAATATGGGCGATGAGTGGTCTCAATTGAATGTAGAAAAGCTCCAACCTACTCATTTGATTTAAACCTTTGATTTTGTTTTTTATACTTCTGAATTATATGTTTAATCAATTGTGTATTTGTTTGACGACTGTTTATTTCTGTATTTGTTGTCTAATGACTCAGTGAGGGTCCCCTGATTCCAATAATGATTCAGTGGGGGTCCCCGGATTCCAATAATGATTCAGTGAGGGTCCCCAGATTCCAATAATGATTCAGAGGAGGGTCCCCTGATTCCAATAATGATTCGGTGGGGGTCGGCTGGGTTCCAGTAAATAGTAAGTGGGGTCCACAGAAGTTAGAAGGTTAAGAGCCATTGTCCTAGTTCATAATCCTCAAGAACATCACTCTGTCTGCCTTATTAAAGCCTCGTCTCCAGTGTCTCTGTTGAATACTTCCCAGTCAAGCTCATGCCCTGTTTAATTGGAACATACCCATCACCGGTGAAAAAGAGCTGTGCTCCAAAGAAGAGGCGATTCCAGCAAAATCAAATAGCAATACATGACACTTATATAATTCATGCCCCTTGATTAAAGGATAGCTCTGGAAAGGGGATGTATGATGTTACAACACGATCAAAATGATCGCGGTACATCACAACGCATCTTTTACAACGCAAGTCGTTACCACGACTTGCGCTGTAGGGTGCTGGAGTTAGGAATAGTAAGATTTACTATTCCAACTCCAGCCTATGTACAGTAGGGAAGGTGTTGGAATAGTAAATCTACTATTCCTTAGTCTAGAGCGCCCTCCAGCGCAAGTCGTGGTAATGACGCGTTGTAAAATATGCGTCGTAATGGCACTGCGGTGTTTTGACCGCGTTGTAAAGGTTGTTTACCCTGGAAAGGTGGAGGAGAAATTCAAACCATTTCAGGCCCCGGGGCTTGTCTCACACACTGCAGGGGTTATGAAGGCGCAATAACAAGACCTACATTGCAGTAAATATCCAGACATAATCTGAGCCTGAAATAAGCAAGAGCGCACTGCAAGGTCTTTCAATGCAATGGCAGCCTTGCAATCCTCTTCTTACTTTGTGACTCTTTCACAATCATTTTGCATCAATGTCACAATGAAGTAGACGCGCTCCAGGACAGCACAGTGAAGGACTGGGTTCTTTAAGGCCCAGCGGTGCCAGGGAACAACACCTGAAACCTTCGTGGGTTACCTGCTCTGGCGTACAAGTGACAGAGACACGGGACACTTCCTTCGGCGTCAAAGATCAGCGTTTATTACTGCAGGGATACAGAAATCGCAAGAAGTACAACATAGTGTAGGTTCTGAGAGTCTGCTTCAAATTGCAAAAGGGAATCGCTCCTTTTATACACATTTTCGTCATTGCTCGACATAACGAACAAAAGGTTACAACTCAGTTCCCACAGTAAACTTCAAAAGGATTGCATTCATGTTTTCAGAAGCCCGGAACATGATTATAGTAACATTGCCGGTTCCCAACTGTAAAAGCACATCATCTCGCCATAAGGCACATTCCACTCTAGTTGTAAAAATAAGAAAGAAAGAGACAGGAACAGGTGTAAGAAAGACAGACAACCGTAACAGAAGAGTGTGAGGGCAATATCGGAAGCGTGATCACAGGATCAAAGGACTCAAACCTAACATGTGTAAAGCTGAAACAATAGACCAACACGGCAGAATAAGCCTCAAGCTGAGCCATCTGCCTTTGCCGTGTCATTCCCCCGGTCGTAAAGACGACCCCAAAGAATATTCATCTTCCGCCAGAGCTTGGGAATCCCAGGGTCACGAAGCGGACATTGTCCCTTCGCTGGCTACGTGAGGGCAAGAAACAAAATGGATGCCGTATCTAAAATGGAACCCGAGGGTTCAGATGGAAAAAACCCGTAAAGGAGACGAACCCTTGTAAGTAGTGTAGCGTAAACGCATACACCTACTAATCTCGTCATTTACGGTTCATAGATACCAAACTCGTCCATATTAGAGAATGCCCAAAACGTCGTAATGATTCTCACGGAACCTCAGACGCTCCTTTTGCCCTCAGGTAGGCAAGCACTAGTCGAAATCAGAATCAATTTCGATATTCATCAGATCATTCAGGTGTTGTTGAAACATCATCCTATCCATCAATGTCTCTTTGGTCACAGATGGCCTTCTTATACACGTTGTAGCACAACGGCCACATAAGGCAGGACCACACTGCACACAAAGACAACACGTGAACAGAAACGCTACAACGACTCCTATGATCATCAGAAGCTTCCAACCCCAAGTCGACATTAGACCCCAAAACCATCCTAGAAGCGTCCAATCTCCCTCGTCCACGTGTATGGACTCCGAGATTTTATGCAACTTTGAGATGGCTTGATAAACAGTTGGAGCATTATCAGGGATGAAAATGCAGCAGCTCGAATGGATTACCTTGCACACACCACCTCTATCTGCAAGTACAACGTCTAGAACCATACGGTTCTGTAGCGTCATAAGTCTATCCGCTTGAAGCTCTGCCGTCAGGTTACCAAGGGCACTTGCAGTGATATTAGCAGTCAATTCCACCACACGAGTCAACTGTCTCAAGTTCCTACTATTAACCATAGGACCCCAAAACGGTAGGAAACCCTTAAAGAAGTCTCCTGCCTCTTGACTGGCAGTGTCCTCTTTACTAACGACGCCTCTCACAACTCTAGTCTTGTGATAGTTTGAGGCAACCGTAAAAGTTGGTGGTAAAAGATTCGCGATATAGCAGGTGCCTGAAAAGTCACGAGGCAACCACGTATAAGCACGATCGTAACACACAAAATAAGTACCCTTGGCAGTCAGGAAGACAGGGGAAGAGAGCATCGGTAAGACATACGCCTCAGTACAAGCACTCTTCCCAAGCTGAGCTCTTGGATTTCGACCAAGGCCTTGCAGACAGAAATGGCCGAGATGAGGTACGATCCAAATCGGAGATGAGCTTTTAAGCTGTCTATCACTTACTAACATACTATACTCAACCTCACTCAGATCCTTGTAAGCTCGCACCTCTTCCTCTGGGATAATTGTTGCATCAAAAATATCTTTATCTAAATCAGCAATCGCTATCGCCAAAGGCTTGTGGTACGGGCCGGGACTAAGGTCTGTGGAGCGAGGCTCTCGACGGGGGTAGGAATCTAGTGCACTACGGAACATAGTTTGGAATGCTCGAGCTGACCCCTGGGTGCTGTAAGGAAGAACCAAATACGGAATACCTTTATCCATAGTATGTGGCATTAACCCACACACCCAACAATTGGTAGTATTCATCACCAACTGATGCTGATGCAGGAGTTGGACAAAGGAATTGTTCATAAATTCCGCACGTCTGGCCTGTTCAT
Source organism: Lissotriton helveticus (assembly GCF_964261635.1). Lineage (NCBI taxonomy): Eukaryota > Metazoa > Chordata > Amphibia > Caudata > Salamandridae > Lissotriton > Lissotriton helveticus. Next base: position 376,298,063 of record NC_136060.1, read on the forward strand.
GTTGAGGCAGAAGATGAAAGGAATGTGGTGAAATAGTGGAAACAGAATTTAGGTCAAGTGAGAAGGAAACGGGTGAAATGGAAGGCAATAATAATTGAATCCCAAAGTACACTCCACCCACTAGTAGCATAGAAACAGTCAAGAACAACATAAAAACCTGAAACAGAAAACATTTTGTTCGAAACATCTTATGCAATTTGGATCTTTGTACCGCCATTTTGTCTATGTCCGACAGCTTAGAAAACTCCATCCTCTAAAAACCGTCCGTGACGTTCTTGACGCACTTCGTTCTGAGTAGCGATTATCAATTCCCAGGAGTTCCCAGAAATTGACAAAAGGCAATTGACCTAGTGTCAGAAACCTGCTAAACAGAAGGAGGTCCCCGCACGGCCCTACGGTCAACCCAGATGGTAGGTCTAATCAATTTATCTTTTAATTAGCATAGGTCTCCTAGCTGCAAGGAAAAAAAAGTACACACACAATATGTAAAATCATAACATTCATGGCAACTGTAAGGGGTAACGTGAATTCAAAAATAAATAAATGCATTAGTCTTTATTGCGCGATCGAAGAAAATATCGAGTCTTTCCAGGTTGAGTTTGCTCTTCAAATAACGGTTCTGATGGCAAAACAGTGTTCGATTGTTCAGGTAACAGTTCAGAACTTGAACTCTCCAATGCTGATGATAATGGTATTGTTTTCGATGATTCGACAGGGATATCTGATTGAACTAAATCGTTCCCTACAGGCTGGGCATCACTAAATGGAACATAGTACAAAGGGGTCTCTGTTTCAGTCGAGGCGACTCCTTTCTTCATCCATGTGTCTACTGGCAAAGGAAGCGGAACCTTCTTGGTGTGGGTGGCATGCACCCAGTGCTTTCTTCCTTCCAGTCGAACTGCAGTCCTCGTCGCCAGTAACACCTCGTGGGGTCCCACGAATCTAGGCTCAAGATTGCGCTTTCGTCCAAAATTTCTGGTAACGACCCAGTCGCCAGGTTGGAGCCGATGACCAGGACCTTCTGTTTGTGCCGGTAGAGCCTCGTAAACCTGTTGGTGAATCAAACTCAATTTAGCAGTCAGATCATGAAGATAGTCAATCAACATTGGATATTCAAGTCTGTTAAATTCCTTAGGCCTTGGGACTCCCCAAATGTTCGCAGGACGGCCGAACACAATCTCATATGGGCTAAGCCCTACTCGAGAGTGCACAGTCGCTCTGGTCGATAAGAGGGCTAGAGGCAAAGCATCTGGCCATGATAAACCAGTCGTGGCCTGGATTTTGGCAAGTTTCAGTTTCAGGGTACCATTGTATCCTTCCACTAAACCCGCCGACTGAGGATGATTAGCACTATGGTATTTTTGATGAATACCAAGGCCACTGCATACACTTTTCATCACACTTCCCACAAACTCACTTCCGTTATCCGACCATACAATCCGTGGCATGCCATACCTAGGGAAATACTCTTTGAGCAACACTTTTGCTGTAGATAGGGCAGTATTATCTTTAAGGGGGTAAGCCTCAATCCATCTAGAGAAAGCACAAACTACAACCAAGACATACTTCAGGTTGTTGCATCTCTCCATATGGATGAAATCCAACTGAATAATTTCAAAGGGACATGTAGGAGGGGCAAAATGACCAGGTGGAGTAGGAGTGCCCTTGCCAGGATTGTACATCAAACATATCATGCAATTCTTAACCACTCTCTCCGCACACTTAGTAATTCCCTCATTCTTCCATACTGGGGACAACAACTTACATATGCCTTTTGCGCTAATATGTGACGTGCCATGAGCCATGGTAACAACGGCAAGCACATATGCATTCGGTAACATCCATCTCTGCCTTTCTGACAAATCAACCCAACATCCATTCTCATCTAACTTCCCCGTGCTCTCTTTCCACTGAGTCTTTTCCATCGCGGTAGCCTCATTCTGTATCTCTTTCACACTCTCAACTGTGTCTTCACACATACCAGTCTCCGCTGGCCATCTTACTGAACTCGTAACGTACATTCGATTTGTCAGATCTCTAGCTGTCCCTTTAGCAATCTCATCCGCAAACGCATTACCGCGGCCAACATCATCTGTCACTTTCCGATGCGCACTGCATTTGATTATTGCCACCTGTTTAGGCAATGTAAGTGCATCCAAAAGGTCATTCACAAGTTGTCCATGCTGTATCTTCGTGCCATGCGACGTGAAAAACCCTCGTTCTCTCCACAATCGACCAAAACTGTGCGCTACGCCAAATGCATACCGACTATCGGTAAACACATTCACCCGCTTTCCTTTAGACAACACACACGCTCTCGTCAACGCGATCAATTCAGCTGCTTGGGCCGAATTCTGACTCAATCTCGCAGTTTCCACAACCGTACTCAACGTCACTACAGCATACGCAGTCGTCGTATCACCATTCGGCAACTTGAAGCACGAGCCATCAACATACAAAGTACCATCGGGATCTATCAATGGAGTGTTTGTCAGGTCAATGCGACCCTTCGTCTCTTCTTCAGTTCTCAAGTAACAATCATGTGGTGCTACATCATCTGATTCCATGTTGATCGGCAACAATGTTGCTGGGTTCAACGCATTACAACGCTTTATCCGTATATGACTTGCCAAAAGTGTCAGCTCATACCCAGACAACCTTGCGCTCGTCAGGTGTTGAGTTTTCGTTCGGTTCAGAAGAGTGTCAACTGCATGCGGAACCATCACCGTAAGCATATTATCCATGACCAAACCTGCGGACTGTCGAATGGACACCGCAGCTGCTGCTGTTGCTTTCAGACAACTCGGTAATGCTCTAGCTACTGGGTCTAAGGTTGAGGAAAAATACGCACATGGGCGTTGTTTGTTGCCAAATTGTTGCGTCAAGACACTCAACGCACAACCATCCCTCTCGTGAACGTACAGTGTGAACGGCTTACTGTAATCGGGAGTACCTAACACAGGAGCCGAACACAACGCATTACGTAATTCCGAAAAACTTTGCTGACACTCTTCAGTCCAAGGCAAAGGAGTCGAAACATCCTTGCACGTGAGAGCTAACAATGGCTTCGCTAATAATGAAAAATTTGGAATCCATTGTCTGCAGTATGACGTAATACCTAGAAAGGCACGCACATCTCTCTGAGTTTTTGGCACAATCATTCGAGCAATCGCTGCAATTCTTTCTGGGGTCAACCTTCTCCCTTCTTTTGACAATAAGTGACCCAAATAGGTTACTTCTTGACAACAATATTGCAGCTTAGAAGGTGACACCTTGTGATGTAAGTCACATAAATGCTGCAACAACGACACTGTAGTGGTTCTGCAAATAACCTCGGTATCAGCAGCCACTAATAAGTCATCAACGTACTGAATCAAAGCTGCACCCGGCGGTAATACAAATGCATCCAGTTGACTTTTAAGGGCTTGACTGTAGATCGATGGACTCTCACAATAGCCCTGTGGTGCGCGTTTAAATCTAAAACTGCGACCACCTAGTGAGATTCCAAATAGATCTCTGCTTTCCTCAGCAATCGGAATGCTAAAGAAAGCATTCTTTAGGTCAATCACCGTGAACCAGGAGGCAGAAGCTGGAATTAAGGTCAACAAGGCCGTGATATCTGGCACCACAGGAAATTGTGGGACCACGATCTTATTCACCTCTCTTAAATCAATTACAAAACGGTACACAGGAGGTTTAGATGGATCAGTTCGTTTCAGGATGGGTAACACAGGACTATTACACACATTTCCCCAAGTTTCTTCAATGACATCCTTTTCGATCAGGTCATAAACGATCGCTAATAGCGCTCGCTCACCATCAAGAGAAATACGATACTGAGGTATACGTGGTAATCGCACATTTGATTTCAACTGAACCACATAAGGTGGAATGTCCAACAAACCCACATCATTGGGGCCCGTGGCCCATAGTGACGCAGGAAGGGAACTCAGTTCCGGTGGGAACTTATCGATCGATAAGTACATAGGAGAGATTATTCTCTGACCTAATGTAAGCTCCACTCCCGCAGGAGAGCAGTACAAAGTCGCATATAACCGTTTTAACAAATCCAAACCCAAAAGATTCTCGCCACAACCAGTGGAGAGAATCAAGGGAGCCTCCAGCTCACGAGGACCAATCGTGAGGGGCAAAGGGCTGGAGACAGGATTGCTAACAGTGGCGCCAGAGAATCCAACGGAAACATTCGCTAAGCCGGACAAAGGTGTGCCAGGGAGTTTTGAATGCATGATGGAACTTTTTGCTGCACCAGTGTCCAACAGAAAAGGCTCAACTACGCCAGATGTAGCAACTGCGACGTAAGGCCCTCTCTGATCAACCGGAACTGACACTACTCCCTCTCTTTGTCTGTGGCTGTCCTAGTAACGATCACCTGCCTCAATCTCATGTCCAATGTAATAATCGTCCACATGGTACTGTGCCGATCTATCGGACCTCGCATTCCGCTGATCAAAACAATTATTCGCATCCAACGAAGTAGGAGAGCGCTCATTCTGATTCTGAGAGTTACCACGACCTCTACCTCGAAATGCCTGTTGGGGACCACCACGTCCCCCTCGAGCCAAAACATGATTATAGCGATCACGTAAAGTGGGACAATTAAATTTGATATGTCCCTCTCCCCTACAATATGCACACTGATTATATCCAAGCATAGATCTAAAGTCGGAGGAGTCAGAGCGTGACTGCATCCTGGAAGACTGTGCCTGTGGCCGATACTGCTGTTGCGAATCATTTTGATTCGAACGCGGAGGATACGCTTGTTGCAACAAAACCTTCGTTTTAAGCTCCTTCGTTTTCTTATCTGAACGATCACTTTCTTCTTTTTCCCTATTTTCGTAGTATTGAGCCGTCGCTAATATTTGAGCAGTGGTTGAAACGGCCCATGCACTTTCTGAATTTTTCAATTTGTTGCATAATTCAGGCAACAAATTTAACACAAACTTATCAACAAATAACCGCTGTCCTCCCTCCGTACTCATGTCCTGACCACTATGATCAATGAATGCTTCCTCAAATCTAGTAAAGAAATCGGAGACACTTTCGTCTTTCTTTTGCTTACAAGCCGACAATTTGTCCCAATTCACCCTCATCGCTGGCATAAGCGTTTTCATGAGCGTAATGATTCTTTGGGGCAAATCCGTAATTAACTGCTCGGGCTTAGCCCCACCAATTTGTCGTCCATCAGCCGCTAATAGCGTAGCCCAATCACCACCCAACTCAGCCAAATGATTCTCTTGGCGGATTTTTGCCCAAATCGGTTGCGGTACAATATTACCAAACAACATGTCGATGTCAGCAAGGTTCATAATAGAAGCATCCACCAGTTGGGATAACTCCTTATAATAACCTGCCGGATTTTTGCGTGGATCAGGCAAGGATTGCTTCACCTGTAAGACTTCTGATCGCTTCCATGGGAGGTGTATCCAAACCCTTTGGAAATACGGCAGAACCACAGGATTAGCGTTCGGATCCCCTGGCATCCAAACTGGCGGAACCTCTCTCATAGGATACTGACCGGAGTTCGCTGTTGGAGTATCGGAATCGTCATCAAACGATACCCGAGAAGGCACTGTAGACCTAAAGGCTAATAATCGCTCTAATGCACGTCGTACATCTGCACCTACGATCATACCATTCAAAAAACGACTCTGAAGTTCGGTCATCTCGGGCGGTACATCATCTAAGTCATCATTATCCCACTCTTCCCTCAAGGAGTTGCACATTTCTTCAAACACAAATCTCTGTGTTGGCTCATTGAACTGAGAAAATGTATCGAAAACTATGCGTGAGGTGTATTTAGCAGGGTGTCTAATCCATCTACGTGCCATAGTTTCTAACGTCGCTCTCTCTCTTCCACCAGGGATTTGACTTCGTCTCTGGGGAGTTTCAGAGACATCGGATTGAAGTAACGATCCGGAAAGTGGGGAGTAGAGGGTAGCAACAGTGTTAGGGATACGATTACGAACGGAAGGAGAAGAGGAAAAAAGAACAGGAGCAACAGCATTAGAAGTGGTTGTAGGATCAGTGGGGGTAGTAGGAACAATAGACTGAGAAGGTACAGGCAAAGAAGCAGTAGGAAGAGGAACAGGTAGAGGAGCAAGAACAGGACCAACAACAGGCTGACCAGTAGCCGCCAAAACAACAGGAGGGGGAACAGGAGGAACTACAGGAGCCGTAGCACCCTGTGCATAAGGAGGTGGTGATTTCATTAAATACGCTAACAAAGGATCCTCTTTCGAGTCTTCTTCCTTTTTATCGAGATTTGACGATAACACCGGATAACATTTATCCGCCCACATGTGATGCAGTCTAACTGAAACTTCCGTTTCTTTATCTGCTTTATCTTGATGGTGACATTCTGCATCCTGCATTATCGTAATGATACTACTTTCTTTCTTATTTTTCTTAAGCTGTTTGATTTCTTTCTGCCTGGCTTCTTTGCGCCATAACCGAAAGGAATCGAACATAGCCGGCTTAGATTTTCTTTTAAACAGTTTCGCTTCGAGATTATCTAAAATTTTAGTGTCGAAACTTCCATGTGATGGCCAACTAAGGTCACCGTCATTTTTCGTACAACGAATCCAATATTCATTATATATAATAGGGCCCACACCTTGTCGACTATAGAGCTCATATATCGGAGTTCCAACTGGAGGTATCGGACACGAGTCCTCCAACCGGGAGTCCATACTGTGACATTTAAAGAAACCAAGGAAACCACTATGGCCAGGCATCTTGCACGCTAACCTAGTATCAAACTTCAAGGGTTATCGAAGTACAAAATCTTCGTGAAATACAAAACCCTCGGTTTTTGGCAATTGCAACTGTCAAATAACAACTAAGAACCAACAACTAAGAACCACAAATGCAATGGAACCATGCAAAACAACTAAGCACCAACAACAACCAAGGATACTGGGAGCGACCCACAAATACTTAACTGAGAACTCAATGGCGTCACCAGGAAGGCCCGTCTGTCGTCTCGCCGTACAAAGGACTACGCCAGGCGCCAAAACAGGTCGACAGTCAGAGCATCGGTCCGTCGCAACCATCAGGAGGCGGGGATCTTCGCAGGAAAAGTCTTCGGACCACTTATTTCGACAACAGGATCGATGAAGCGGGGTGCACCTTTCCTCAGAGATTTCACACGAAGTTCCTCACGATCGTCAGGTTTTGGGCCGGTACCGCTGATGTCGCCCCACGTTGGGCGCCAACTGAAGGACTGGGTTCTTTAAGGCCCAGCGGTGCCAGGGAACAACACCTGAAACCTTCGTGGGTTACCTGCTCTGGCGTACAAGTGACAGAGACACGGGACACTTCCTTCGGCGTCAAAGATCAGCGTTTATTACTGCAGGGATACAGAAATCGCAAGAAGTACAACATGTTGTAGGTTCTGAGAGTCTGCTTCAAATTGCAAAAGGGAATCGCTCCTTTTATACACATTTTCGTCATTGCTCGACATAACGAACAAAAGGTTACAACTCAGTTCCCACAGTAAACTTCAAAAGGATTGCATTCATGTTTTCAGAAGCCCAGAACATGATTATAGTAACATTGCCGGTTCCCAACTGTAAAAGCACATCATCTCGCCATAAGGCACATTCCACTCTAGTTGTAAAAATAAGAAAGAAAGAGACAGGAACAGGTGTAAGAAAGACAGACAACCGTAACAGAAGAGTGTGGGGGCAATATCGGAGGCGTGATCACAGGATCAAAGGACTCAAACCTAACATGTGTAAAGCTGAAACAATAGACCAACACGGCAGAATAAGCCTCAAGCTGAGCCATCTGCCTTTGCCGTGTCATTCCCCCGGTCGTAAAGACGACCCCAAAGAATATTCATCTTCCGCCAGAGCTTGGGAATCCCAGGGTCACGAAGCGGACATTGTCCCTTCGCTGGCTACGTGAGAGCAAGAAACAAAATGGATGCCGTATCTAAAATGGAATCCGAGGGTTCAGATGGAAAAAACCCGTAAAGGAGACGAACCCTTCTAAGTAGTGTAGCGTAAACGCATACACCTACTAATCTCGTCATTTACGGTTCATAGATACCAAACTCGTCCATATTAGAGAATGCCCAAAACGTCGTAATGATTCTCACGGAACCTCAACAGGTGCCTCTACAATGCCACAGTTCTCTACGACTGTAGAACCGATTGTGTGTACAACTATGTTCAACAAATTTCTTTCAATCCAAGAAGCTCAGGTATCCAGGATCATCAAGTTCCTCAACTACAGCCTCGCCCAATAAATCCTGTAATACTAAGGTGATCAAAGGTTGTCAGCCAGCTCCTACACCAGTCATCTCAAAGTTCATTAATGCCTTCCCTCAAACAGGGGAGGCCTTCAGCCACTCAAGTATGTACTAATTATGCACAGTAGCGGCTACTGGAGGGAGTGCTGTGGGGCGGGGAGGGTCAGGGTGTGGGGTAGTAAACTACGGCATACGGCTGAACAGAGATCTGTGGCTAAATAAATAAATAAAACGAAATACATTGCACGCGCTGCATTGCAAATGGCGATGTAGCGAAAGCAATGTCATTAGTTTTATTTATTTATTTAGTTATTTAACTCTGTTCGGCCGTATGCCGTAGTTTACTACCCCACACCCTGACCCTCCCCCGCCCGCCCCAATGTCCAGCAGCACTCCCTCCAGGAGCCGCTACTGATTATGCATCAGTTAAGGAAGCCCAGTGCGAACCCAACGTGTGTTGATATCTACCATCCCATATCTGGTCTCCCCTGCCTAGGCAATATTTTTTAAGTTCATGCAGAACATCCAGTTCCCAGCACACCAGGAACAGGGTTATCTCCTAAGTGTATACCAGCCCAGGTTCCATCCCCAATGAGGGATCAAAATGTCCCTCCTGAACATAGGGGAGAGGATGTAGCCTAATAGCTAGAGCAGCCGATCTTGGAGCTGGGGAACCGGGCTCGAGCCTGGCAAGTGATTCTAGGCAAATCCCTTAATCTCCCTGCGCATACCAAAAAATTAATGTGTTCTTGTGTAATGCAACTACTGCTCATGCAAAGCGCTCCAATACTTTCGGGTCGAGTTTGCGCTATATAAATCTGCAAAAAAAATAATTGGGACAATTTGCTAATTGCCTATGACCAGGAACAAGCGTGTACTATCATCCAGCTCAAGCTTTCAATGGTATTTAACACTGGCTCTGTCTTAATGGCTCTTGTATTGAGTTATTGTTCTTCTATGTAGTCGGCTCTGTTACACTCTTTTTGGCTGGTGACCCACATACGCAAGCCACCGCGATGTCTCAAAATGAAACTAGGGTGTTAGCCTGAATGCCAATTTTCTGTGATTCCACAGGTGAACAATGTCAAAACAAAATGTCCTTGGAAATCTTTCCATTGTCTTTGGAACCCTAGCCTATTCTTCTTCCCCTAAGCATAGCCCATACTCACTATGACATATACTATAAGAGTATTTATGGAGGCCATTCTGAGCAGCCTCAAAGAGTTCTGAACTACCCATCTCGTCTTTGATTTGAGGTGCACTGACAAAAACTCTCCTGAACTTATACTCCAGCCCGCCCCCTGACCTCGGCTCCGACCAACCCGAGTGTGGCACAGGGCAGTTTACCAACAGGCACCCTCCTACCATACCTGCATCTTGATGCCAAACCAGCCCGAAAGATGCCTAAAGTCACCCAGTCAAAACAGACTCACTGTACACACAGGGAGATAGAACATTATTCGAGACATCCATTAGGAGCTCACTCCCTTCACCTCGTCACTCTCAAGATAATTTTCCTAGATTTCTGGATGCAGCTGCTCCAGCTGGTTTTGGTAGCATCTCGGGTAGTAGTAATTCTGGCTCCTGTGTCCCGTCACAACTATTGCTTTATGCTTCTTTTTTATAACACTTCAAAGGATCCCTTGCACGATCTCTTCCCTTATTAAACTCCCTGAATCCATCTGGAGCTGTACTAGCACAGTTCAAAAACACGAAATGAAACCAAAATTACTGGAATAAATTCTAAAGGAAGGGTACATTTGAAATGAAAATGAAAAAGAAGGTAAAATATTTATATTTTACATCTTTGCGGAGATAGAAAATGTCTTCTCATTTGGTCAATGTTCATGTTTGTGGATGTATTTACTTGACCCTGGTACACCTGGTCAGGAAGTTGACAACACAAAAATGTCAGAAACCTCGCATATCAGCCTGGATAGGCTTACGTTTTTTCCTGCACTGAAAACACTCTCCATGTGAATGATTCCCTTATTCCACAAAACACAAGATATGGGTTGTTTTATTGTGCAGTTTCAAATTCTTCAGTGCACTTAAAAATCTTTGCCTTAAATGGACTCACGAGTAAGTGTAACATTTCAGCAAGGAGTTGGGCTTTTTCATGAAAACCTTTTCCTTCCTCCATGTGAAAATGAGAATATTTGAAGTACTTACACACACTTACTACAGCAATTACCCTGGGGTCTCCAATCTTAATTATAGAGGGAGAGGAAATACTGTCAAATAGAACACAAAATGGAAGACAAAAGGCAGCTTTAAGGGGCATATTAGCAAGGGCTGGCGATAATATTATCGCTGCGTTAGCGTCCGTTTTCGGGCGAAAAGCGGCGATAATATTATCGCTCTATCTATAAGGACACGCTAGCGCGTGTTTCATTGCATTAGCGCCCGGTTTCTTGCCGCCTCGCATCCCTAATGAGATGCAAGGTGGGCGTGCCTCGTGAAACTTCATTGTGAAATACCGCTAACGGGGCTTCGCGATATTTATAATGCAGCCCTGTCCAGCGTAGCGATATTCTTTTAAGTGCTAACTCGCCCTTAACGCTGCTTCCAGACGTCTGCAAAAAACATGAGTTATGTATGTTTTACATTGGGGTGGATTATGGTGATACGACCACAGGGTCGTATCAGCAAGGTTATCGCCATATTCAGGAGATCAACGCTAGTTTTCCAGCGATGTTTTTTCCATTTCCCCCCTATCGCTGAAATGTTATCACCGTGGAGAAACGCGTTGTTAAAAACGTGCTAACCGGGCGATAAATTCCAGCGATAAATAAAAAATGGCTAAGTACGCTTTGCGATATTTATCGCTGTCTATTGTTGATATGCCCCTACGTTTTTTCTGTAATGTTCTATCCTACTGCATTGGGAATTCTTATTTTTCCTTTCAAGACTTTCAGTGACTGCTACTTCCTATTCCAGTCCCCTGTGACAATAGGTAATTCGTGGATGTTCTTTCAGTTACCGAACCACTTACACCTGGGTTGTGCAGACACCGAAGACCAGGAAAGTGTGAAGGGCATCAACTGTTTGGGTACACTCAAAATAATGCCCCTTGTTGCTGTTTTCCAGTCTTCCAGATATTACGTCATTATTCAGTGACACGTAATTATGCGACGTTCAATGTATACTTTTACTGCAAGCACTCAGGAATAACGTGAATGCCACTCGTGTTTTTCACACTATTTTTTTTTACCACAAAATGTGTCATTTCATCAAAAAATTGACACGAGAATGCGTTTCAAAATAAAATATAGGTCTGGCGAATTTGCATTTCGCATAATTATTATTAATCATTTAGAGCTGTCCATGACCTAGGCCCCGGCTACCTGAGGAAGCGCTTTCCCTTCTACACTCCTTCTCGCTGTCTCAGGTCAGCCTCGATGGCCAAACTGACTCTTCCCCGCTATAAGCGGGCTAGGCTGGGCGGCCAATCTATTTCTGTGGTAACTGCGAAGGCTTGGAATGCTCTCCCTCTTCATTTGCGTACCGCCCAGTGTCTATCCAAGTTTAAAAAGGATCTCAAGACCCATCTGTTTGTTTGTCAGGCCTAGGCTGTCTCTCTGTGTTATGTTTGGTCACCTCCGCAACGCGCCAGGATACTCCCCAGTAGCAGAGCGCGCTACAAAAACTACCTATAATAATAATAATAATAATAATAATTCAGCAAACTCCTCTAGTTAGTGAATTGTTGCTAGTTACAATTGAGCTTGTGCGGACAAGTAGGTAATAGGCGCTATAAGAATCATCAAAATGAAGCACATCACAGAGCCACTCACTTTGTTCTAAATTCATCTGTAGCTCCTTCTAAAGCTCAGGGCTCCGTGCAGATATGTAATGTGCCAGCATAAATCAGGCCTTTATTTTAGAATTCAGACAATGTGACGATAGAGCCCTCTAGCGGTTGAAGTGTGTGCTCCAAGGAAAACATTTCTCTTAAACCGAAGTTTATTCTGCTGTAAAACCAGGAAAAGACCTTTTCGCGGCCTATTGTGATCCAGCTGCTGCTGATAACAATAGCTTTTGTGCGGATGTCCAAAAATAGCAGCAGAAATCTTTCTAAAAGAAGGGTTAAAGGGTCTTCTTCGCATTAATGCAGCCATGGTGAATAAACATCAAAAACGCAACCACACCCCAATTTCAAGATTCCTCACTTGTTAGTGGACCCGCAGAGTCCAACTTGTAATGTGGAGGTTTGCCCCACATAGAAAGATACTGACAGAGAGGCACAGGAAGTCACAGGGGAAAAGAGGCACTACAAACATTGACCCTGGCATACAGACATGCACAGGCGCCTAGTCTGACAATTATCACCTCACTACCAGATATTTACAGATGGACAACATAGCAGATACAAACAATCAATTGTGGAGGGAGAAGGAAAGCGTGATCCATTCAGCTTCCTTGGTTATCAGATTCACTAAATCAAAAATGGGGATGGATCACTTAACCTGGGTATGCAGGTTGCGTACTGAAATGTCCCAATTAAAAAACCCTCATGCACGTGACTGAACTTGGATGGAAGCGTTATATCTTGATTCTCCGCTTTTTAGGCACGTGTGTGCCTAATCATCGGGTTAGTAGTTATGCATCCTCCAACCGGAGGGTTACCCCTGGTTACCGCAGTAGTGATCAGTGATGGATGGATAATGTCAATTTTTTTTTTTTTATAAAACAGGCTCGTACAACCAGATATTCGTATTTTATTAAGTCTGGGTTCGAGTCGCCTTTAAAACTAAAGGTGTGTGTTTTGAGATAAATTAGGAATCTCACACACTAGTATTTTTTTGTATATAAAAAGAGGTCGACATGTTTCAGCGCTTGTTTGCCTGATGGGGTCGGACGGGCTTTCTTCAGGACCAAGTGAAGTGGGTGTAGAGACCAAGGGCGTCTCTGTGAATGTGAACTCCTTTGAATAGGGTTGTATATTCGTGTGAAGGAGTGGGAAAATGGATATATTAATACTTCTCCTAAATAGGTCTCGTAGGTACCTTTGTTTTTTCAATCCCGTGACTCAACGGTGCCCTCATTAGTTATAGGAGCCTACTGCGGTCCTTTCCATCATGCGCTACTTGTGCTGACTCTACCAATGGGGCCCGGAAAGGGCCTATTTAGGAGAAGGATTAATATATCCAGGGCTGAAACATGTCGACCTTTTTTTATATACAAAAGAATACTAGTGTGTGAGATTCCTAATTTATCTCAAAACACACGCCTTTAGTTTTAAAGGCGACTTGAACCCAGACTTAATAAAATATGAATATCTGGTTGTACGAGCCTGTTTTATCCCAATTTTTTTTTTACATACTCCACCCATCACTGATCACTACTGCGGTAACCAGGGGTAACCCTCCAGTTGGAGGATGCATAACTACTAACCTGATGATTATGCACACATGTGCCTAAAAAGCGGAGAATCAAGCTATACCGCTTCCATCCAAGTTCAGTCACGTGCATGAGGGTTTTTTATTTGGGACATTTCAGTACACAACCTGCATACCCAGGTTAATGAAGGACAAGTGATCCATCCCCATTTTTGATTTAGTGAATCAACATAGCAGATACACTTATCATCTACAATCCAAGATCTTCTACTTTCCTGTGCCACAACCTTGGTGTCAGTAAGTAAACTCACTCTGCGCCTTTCACCAGAATCAATTTTATGTTTCATAATAATCTTTGATACAGCTGTCGCCTCCCATCCTAAAACGATTTACGGGTATTCCAGACATGCCTTGATATAGGCTACTGCAATATAATCTTATTAATTTATGAAGAAGATACATGCTAACACAGTGCTAATATTTTTCTTTTCACAACTTTTTTTCTAACAAATAACTTATAAAGACAGTACAGAACACCACAAACAATAATAAAATGAAATACAGCAATCAGCACCATGACATTTTTTTTTTATTAATGAGCATCTTTCTGCCATGGCATTACACAAAAATCCAGAAATCTTAAGCAGTGGATAAAAATCCTTTTTTGTTTATTCCACAGTTTCCCATGAGTGAAATAACCTCCCTTAAACCCTTACCGCTTTACTGCTGGGCCTTCCCCAAACCAACCAGCGCGGAGCCATTTTGTGGCTATTTGGGGAAGTTCGCACTCAGGACTCCATACCATTTTTCCACTTAAGGTATCCGCGCCACAATTGCGTTGTTTTTTTCCAATATCTCGGGGAATCTAAAGGTACCCTAGGTTTGTCGATTCCCATAGAGGAGACCGAGAAAATAGTCACAAATGTAGCTAATGTTTGAGGTTTTGGGGAACAAAGTGCTCCAGATAAAAGTGTCTCGGTTTTCCCCTAAAAATGGCATCAACAAACGGTTTGGTGTGGTAAACTCACCATCTTCCCAGCATTCAGGAACATGCAGAGCTGAATAAAAATAAAAAAATCTTTTACCACAGTTTTGGCATTTTTCCAATTCCAAACGTTATTTCTGCAACAAAGCAAGAAATGTTTCACAAAACTATACATATAAAACATCTTAAAATACTTTGGGTACATTAAAACTCATTCAAAAGAATGGATTTACAGACAGTTTTTACAGCCAGGCAAATGCAACACCTCAAAAAAGCATCTGCTATTAGCTGTCAAACATCTTGTGGGATGGAACAGGTGGCAATGTAAAGTGCAAAGTATCAAGTGCAAAATATAAAGTGCAAAGTATCAAGTGCAAAATGAGTGTACTGGACCCAGATCTTGGGCAGGGTGATTAAGCATGTATTAGGAACATGACATACAGTTGTAAATGTTTACCAAAATAGAGGTCGCAAAAGGAAAACAAATGCAAAGGTTTGTAAGGGCGTGAAATGATAATTAGCAAGAAATAATATCATTTAGAGATTAGAAAACACTGCAAGCTGATTCTATAAGGTACATTGGGTCAGGGATACAATGTACAATTGGAAGCAATAAAAAGAAAAAGAAAATTATTAGGAATGCAAGATTGCTAGCTGTAACTGGGTCCCTGGTTCCAGCCAATGTCTGTGTAATTAAAGATACGTTGGGGCCAGGCACCACTGTGGCGACACTTACTTCCGTTTTGCAGAACAAAGAAGCAAAGGAAGTTGCGTGGGGTGGCTACCTTTAATATGCTAATGACCTGCTGGTCTACAATCAAGGATCAGACCCGAGACTAAGTAGGGAACAGACCAGGATCGATATTCACGGGGGCAGATTTAAAATCCCCTTGCTCCACTTTTGCGTCACTTTTCTCATGTTAAAAGTGACGCAAAAGTGGCGAAAGGGGCTTGTAAATCTGCCCCACGGTCTTTTACAAAAACTTTGTTAGAGTCGGCTGTGTATACTGGAAGGTGTTTCCTCTTTGTGTACATGGATTGCAGTGGGCGGTGGCAATTCTTTCCTTGAAAGCTCAAAACAGCTACATATGCACTGAATGTTGGGGAGGTGATGCTATGGCTTTGCGTCTTAGTAGCCACACCTTTCCCAGGTGCAGGCAAACAATGGTGTGGGACCTGCTCTCAAAATTCTTAAGGCTTCGAGGTGTCTCATAGTTCCCATCTGAGAGCAGACTGGCTGAAGCCAGGGCCGCCTTGGATGAACGTGCAAAGAGCAAGCAAATAGGACATGTGCAATTGTTTAGTTAACAATGGGCATGTCTGAAGTGGGACAGCAGAAGCTGACCATTTAGCTGTGAATGTATTAAGAGGTAAGGTTCCGAGCCTAAACTGAATATAGAGCTTCCTGACAGTGGGAGCTGTGATAAAATGTAAATAGGATTTGAAAGCACTGCAGGACTTAAAAGTAGTAAATTCAGTGGTCAGTGAGCGCCTATTTATGTTATTAGCTGCATTCTGGCCAACCCAGAACCAATATAACTCTTTGATTTTTTCCTTTGGGGAGGAGATGGGTGACTATGGAGAAATCCCACAAATCGGGTAGCCCCAGAGAACATGGCAGTTTCTTGATTTTGTTAAACCACTCAAATTTGTGGAATCTGTCCAGCTCCTTAAATTCTTGGAGGGCTTTGGCATAAGGAGCTAATCTCGGGGTGGCTCTCAGTCTCCTCCAGAAGAGGACAGGTCTAGTTATAGCTTTGTCTGCCATTGACCTCCTCCCCATATCAGGATTCAGTTGATGCAATGGGGTACTGAGTGGTAGCTTGTCTAAATTCCTCTGGAACTTACTTTCGGTTTTGGTTAGGTAAACTGTTTTTTGAAAGAGCTCAGCACCATTTTGGTTGTTCCCACTGCTTTGGCATCATTGAGTTGTAGCACTGGGGTTACTGGCTCTGTAAATGATGCACAGAGTTCTTTCAGGATAGCGCCCGCAGTTTGTTCATGTTTAAGTGAGGCTCTATCTATTAATGGTTTCTGCGACAATTAAGGTGACAACCTGATTCCTAAGTTGTCAAAGGCCTTTACTCTCTACTCTCTCGATTTCACAGCCTCCTAGAGACATCTTCCCGCTATAGGACTTGTGTTGGTTAATAGTCATGAACGTTGTGCTAGTGGTCTATACTACCAGACCTCGCACTGAACAGAAGTCATTGGTTTAACCCCTTTAGTGCTGCCGTCGGCCGGTGGACGTTGCGAGCACTACCTCCATAGTGCTGCGCACGTCCAACGACCGATGCAGCCCCACCCGTTTCTTAGAACGTTCAGCACTGGCGCTGAACGTTCGACGTAAGAAACGGGTTAATAGACACTGAGGGCCACTCAGAGCCTGAGAGACTAACAAGGTATCATCAGCAAAGAGTAGTGTGGGTGTTCTCAGACCCGCAATGCTGGGAGCGTCATGTGGGCAAAAGAAACTGAACAACGTCATTTAGGTATAATGAGAACAAGGTGAGGGCCAGGACTCATCCCCGTCTGACACCCTTTCAGATAAGGATGGGATCTGTGAGCTGGCCCTGGTCCCCCCCACCGTATGCAGGCATGATTGTCTTTGTGTAGTTGGACGTGCATGGTAAGAATGTTCATTGGCATGCCCATGTCCTTCAGCACCAGCCACAGCTTGTTTCGGGGGACAAATCGACAATGGCCACGTACAAGTGGCCCCTGCCAATTTGAACAGTCTTCCAACACAAGGTCAGAAACTGGAAGACTTGGTCTATGGTGTTTGCTTTTTCTCAAGCCAGCCTGCAACGGGCTAGTATGTTATTGTTGTTGATCCAGCCGTGGATTGATCCCCAGAATCACCCAGCAAAACACTTTTTGGATGGTGTCTATCAAGCTTATAGGCCTATAATTTGAAGGCAGGCTTTTATTTTTATTTTTAATTTATTTTACGTGTTTTGTAGAGCGCCTGAATCACCCTCATAGGGGCATCTCTGCGCTGTGGACACGCAACAGAAGACTGACGGAGGGAAGGGGTTAGAACAGAACAGTTTTAAGTAGCCTTCTAAACTGGAGATGGTCAGGGCACTGTCTCAGATGGGTGGGGGCTGGTTCCAATAGAGAGGGCCAAGGTGAGAGAAAGGTTCCCTACCCATCCTTGATTTCTTAAACCGGTGGACCAAGAGAAGGGATTTGGTTCCTGATCGAAGGGCCCTTGCAGGGATATAATGATTGAGCTTCTTGGCGAGGTAAATGGGGCCCTTCTCATACACTGCCTTATGCACGGTGCAGCAGATTTTAAACCTAATTTGTTTGTGTACCGGGAGCCAATGAAGCTGTTGAAGAAGGTGAAGGGATGCTGTTCGGGTGGAGCCTTCGAGACAAGGCGCGCCGCGGTGTTCTGGACTATCTGCAACCTGCTCAGCGAAGACTCATTAGCTGAGATCAGGAAAGCATTGCAGTAGTCAAGTCGGCGGAGTACCAGTGTCTGAATGAGGGTTTTTCGAGTGGATTCTGGGAGAAAAGGAAAGACTCGCCGTAACAGACCGAGCACATGGAAACATGAGCCGGCAGTAAAGGCCACATGTTCTTTCATGGTCAGTGCCTGATCTAAGCGTATGCCCAGATTCTTGACAGTGGTCTTGGGTGCAGGGGGATCACCAAGAATCATTACCACCAGTCCGGTGACCACAACATTGGTGCATCTCCAAAGAGCATGATCTTGGTATTCATTGCGTTAAGTTGAAGGAAATTGCTCCTCATCCAATTGGAAACGGCTATCATACCTGTGGATAAAGTGGACTGAGCGGCAAGAGTGGATTCCCCCCTCACCCCCCTCCCTTCGCCACCGGACCGCTCTCGGCCGAGCATTGACGCCGAGAGCTGGTTCCTGGTTTGGCGTGGGATTGACGGCGGCCATATTGGGTGTGGGCTATTGCGGGGACGCACTCTAGTTGCGCTTAAAAGGGTACGGCCATGCCTCTGCACAGCGGACGTGTACAGCGGACGCGCCGGACCTTTGCCGGAGTCGTGCAAGAGTCCTGCCCGTCTGCGCCCGTCCGCGCACAACCGGGCACTGGGGCCTACCCCCCTGTTTGTCGACAGACATACTCCTCAGGTGAGCTACACCAGCTAGATTCTTGTACTCTTACCTTAACTTCAACCACTCTGACCAAGTTAAAAGAGACAGGCATCCTGTGCACTAATAGGAGTATGCCGGTGCTTCATCCCAGCCTGAGGCTAACTAGCCTGAATACGAGATCGCTACAAAAACACCATCTTGATATTTTCATCCTTCTTCAGGATGAAGACATTGATATCCTAACTCTTACAGAAACGTGGTTGGGCGACAGCTCTCTACCCGATATCATTGCCGCCCTCCCAAACGAATATGATGCTGATCCAGCGGCCTATAGAAAATATATCATAAACAACGCTACCCAACTTCATAACCTATAAACAAAATTCTATACTAAAATTTGGACCCATTTATAAACCTGACATATTTTGGGCCTACTGAATCAGGTGGTCAGATTAAATCTATATACACATTATCTACAAACTATATACATTTTTATACATCTGCGGAAAGAATATTGTCATTAGAATAAAACCTAACCATTTAAACGACCACCATTGGCGACGTGATCTAGCTAATAGTAACCTACACTCCTGAATAACCAAGACCAGCTTGTTTGTCAAAAGTAAGATTTTATTTACTAAATTATGGTATATAAGTTGATAGTTTTATAAATGAATTTTATTAGCAATAAAGCAAGCATGATTGTAAAGAAACGTAAGTAAAATACAATTTAAGCAAGTGAATTAAAATTAAAGAAGTTTAGCATTTCTAAAACCTAATTCCCTAACTGAGCTAAATAGATAGAAATTAAAGTAAAGTTCTTTGAGGATTCTTACGTGCTCCACGCAAAGTCCGACAGCACTTCACCCTCATCGGAAAGTCAGAAAGCAGCAGCCAGCCCATCCCTAGGGGCATGACTTTTTATACCTTTCTACGCTAACTAAACTACGCAAAGGAAAGTTTTCAGAAATCTTCGACGTCCCATTGGCTGAGAGTGACAAGTGACATGTCACCCACTTTTCAAAACTTCCATTAAGTCACTTTTCTTAGAGACCATTGTCCCTTCCAAGTGCAACCAGGAGCTTCCTAGGATTGCAACATTTGTATAAAGTCGTTCTCGCTGCGTCCATTAACTTCCAATTGACTTCCGCGGATGCCAAGTTAAGGGCTGACAAAATGTTCTTTTTCGACCTTGGCCATGTCCGACAGAATGATGATAGCACGTCAGTTTTTGCTTTGTGAACGCAGCTTTTGACGAACAATTTATTTAAGAATGGGCGTCTCAGCACTTTTGCAAAAGTAAAATTTCAGCATATTGTAGCTCGGGCAGACAAGGCCCAAAAGCAGACAACTTATGTTTTCTAGTATAAAACAAACACAAGAAAAGTATTAATGTAAGAAATAATGTAGATTCTGTATCCACCCCAAGATTTACTAATTAATTAACCCACCCGATTAATCAAAATGTTACCTAGCCAATGCAAACAAATAAAGCAGCGTTTATATCTACCAGTCTCTGTTATTCCATGAGACTTATGTGCACCTAGAATAGTAGAAATGACATCACACAGACAAGGAAAAGCAAAACAAGCACATGCTTCTTTTAAGTTTGCAGCAGTTAGTAATGACAAAAACGAAAACAATAAATTATTTTATTATTTTGCACGAACAAAAAGATGCAACAATTATGCACGTTTATGAGCACACATGTTAGTCCCCCCATGTGTAAAGTTTAATCTAAGTTGTATTAGCACGACAAATCACAAATCATTAATATTATTATTCATGTTATGGAAATGTGACTTCACGAGTTTAAACAAAATTTTGTTTTCTATCTCGCTCCATCAACTCCCTCATCTGGTGATTAACAAATCACCACACCAGCACTCAAAATTTTGATAATTTAAATTTCTAAGAAATCGATTCAAATTCATTTGTATCAGTAAACCTAAAAGTCTGTTTCTGCATAATCTTTGGAATTAGCATAACGCTCTCTATGTAACTCCTGTAATTCGATCTCTCTTTCTTCTTCTTTTCTAAGTTTATAGATTCTTTTCTTTTCTTTCAACTGTTTCTTTCTTTTATGTAACAAACAACCTATTTTGGTCAAAATAAAAATGAAAAATATTATAATCAAAGGTGCCAAAATCTTGCCAAGAATTGAACTTCCGATATCATGAAACCAGTTTTTAATTGCTTGAAACCTTTTTGAAAGTTTCCCTGTAAAATCATCTTCTTCTAAAGGAATTATCTCTGAATGCATTTGTGTAATATTCTTAATATACATTTCAATATTCTTACTTTCGTCAGGTATATATGTACAACAATGTTGTACATGTAAAATGCCACAGACTCCTCCCTCTTTTGCTAGGAGTATGTCTAAAGCAAGGCGGTCTTGAATTACCATGGATCTAATTGCAATAACTTCAACATTTACTAATTGAAACCCGTCAGCTGTATCAGTTGATAATCTATCAACTATAGTGGACAATTTTCTGATTCTCCCTGCATTTAGGGTTATACCAACAAAAGGTATTACTGCTTGAAAAATATCTCCCAGAACTTCAGTAAAAGTTTCTCTTTTAACTCTATTTACATAATTATGAATTTTAAACAATCCTTCTGAATCTCTGTCAACATGAAACACTTTAGGAAAAACAATTCCCACATAACAAGTTCCATACCAGTGGTCTGGAAGGTTGTAGTAGGCTTTGTCACCACAAACAAAATAAATCCCAGGAAAGATAGGATCTTTTCCACCTTTAAATCCCCAACCTCCCAAAATCTGATAAGTATCTTCACAGTTACTTGCACCTACAAAGTAATTATCAAAAAGTGTATTATCTCTTCTAATGCAAAGCTTTCCACTAACTGGTTTGTCTATGTGAATTGCAATATTTTCAAGCATTTTGCCATTTAACTTCTCATCCTCTTTCTGCCAGAAACTTGACTTAGTCTGCTTGACTAATTCATTCCTCTTATAAATTGCTCTTCTCTCTTCAACCATGTTCAAAAATTTCTTTCCATCAGCACTTAATTTGCAAGTTAAATTATTTTTATAAGCATACTCATAAGTAAGTTCGTTAGTAACAAGGAAAAATTCTCTCATTTGTTTTGCTTTCTTATGCTTATTTAAAGCATTATCGATCTTAATATTTGCAAAAATTTCATCATAATTTGAATAGTAATATTCTAAACGTCCAGTTTGATAAAATAAACTAGTTAATACACTACATGTTACAGCATAAGTGAGAGGAAGCATATTATATGTTACTCCCTCAGAAACAGAAGCAGGTAACTTAACGCAGACGTAGCAGTCTTTTGCATCCATTACCTTAACATATTCACTCAATAGCTTTGTGAATGTATTACTTGAGAAATCACCAATTGATTTATCTTGATGAATGTTAGGCTGATGATCAATAACTTTTGCAGACGCGCTATGTTTAGTTTTGCTAACTAGAGCTTTGCTTGTTATGTTAACTTTGTGTAATTCTCTATTCATCTCCAAAGGGATAATCACAGCTAGTACCAACCAGAGCAGAATTAAAATGAGCAGACACACCAGAGTCATCTTACAGCATCTTTTAAAAACAGAACACTTTGAAGTGCTCTCCTTAACATAAGGCATTTTTGGTTAATTTTAGCCTCAAAAATAAAAATAAATTTAAAAATTCTTCTAAATTTATATTTACACCCCCCTTTTAAAATATATATATATATTTTTTTTTTTTAAAACCCTAAACAAGATTTCTTCGACCTTATGTCATACATAAGTTTTCTTCAACTAAACAGTTTTTCTTCGACCTTTTGTCAACTAACAAATTTTCTTCAGCCTTTTGCCAATTTAATATTTCTGTACTTCAATCATTGTCACTAATTTCTTGGATTTCGTTTTCTTCTTCACTACTATCATATATGTCAATAACAGGTGGAATTACTAAGTAAGTCCACTCAGGAGACTTGTATTTTTGGTTTGGTCTTATTATTCTCTTCCCTTTTCTCGATATCACTTCAATTTTTCTTCCAACTCCAACTTCTTTTCCAGGACTCTTTTGACTACTGATTTCTTCAACTTGTTCTTTTGGCTTCTTGATCAATCTGACTCTCAATCTTCCACCTGGCCAGTAGTCTGCTTTTCTCACGTACTTCTTCTTTGGTTCAGAATTATTTGATTCTGACTTCCAAGTCCTTTTCTTTCTGTTTTCACTTTCACCTTCCACGTCACTTTCTTCAGTTTCGTAGTCTGAAATTTCAATTGACTCAGGAACTTCTCTATTCGGCAATTTCACTCCTTCAGGAACTTCACTTTGTCTTCCATCACTGGTACTCGGTAATTCGTCTTCTTCCTCTTCCTCAATTACCCCCAACTTCCCAGATTTCGGATTTCTGTTCCTTACTTCAGAGTTTGTTCTCTGCCTTTCGATACTCTCCTGGTCTGAAACTTCTTTTTGTTCTGCTTCTTTGTCTTCAATGGAGACAACCGAATCCTCAGTTATCTTTCCTTTTAACAGATTCTCTTCACCTTCAGAATCTATTTCAATTATTTCCAAGTCTTTTCTTGTCAAATTTCCATTCACTGGCACAGTTTCCAGATGTCGACTTTCTTGTCGATCTTCAGAATCTGGAATTATTTCACCTTCTGTTTCGCCTTCTGCTTCAGAATCAGAATCATCTGTGGTATCACTTTCAACATCAGAACTCTCAGGAGTTGGTACTGGAATAGTATGACTAGGATGAATCCAGCGTTTCAATCCTCTGCACTTTACAGCATTAGTAGTGATCAAAATTATCTGCCTAGGTTTCTGCCATCTAGGAGCTAGACAATTCCTTCTCCGATGTACTTTCGTTCTGACCCAATCGCCAGGTCTCAGATCATGTGTCAAAACTTTTTCATCTGATTGAGCTTCAGTTCCCACCTGATTAGACACAGAAGTTACCATATCAGATAACCTTTTACAGTAATCCAAAATAGCACTGTCATTTATGCTCAACAGTTTACCTACAGGTACAAAAGCTTGCCTCATAACTCTTCCCATTAAAATTTCATGAGGACTCAAACCTGTCTTTTTATCTGGTGTACTTCTTAATGACATCAAAACAAGTGGAAGAGCATCAGTCCACTTTACACCTGTTTCAAGACACATTTTTCCAATTCTGTTTTTAATTGTTCCATTTATTTGTTCTACTACTCCTGATGCCTCTGGTCTGTATGCACAGTGTATTTTCTGCTCAATGCTCAAAGCTTCGCAAATTAACTTCATCAGTTTGTTATCAAAATGGCTTCCTCCATCACTCTCAATAGTGACTGGAAAACCGTACCTTGGGATGATTTCTCTGAGCATTAGTTTTGCCACTGTAATTGAATCACAATGTCGTGTAGGGAAAGCCTCTACCCATCTTGAAAATAAGCACACAATTACAAGCACATATTTCAAACAATTGTGTAATGGCATTTCAATGAAATCCATTTGTAACCTGGTAAAGGGACCACCCTCTCGACCAATTATTCCTGTCCCCACCACTGATTTTCTGTTTGGATTCATTTGTTGGCATGACAAACACCTTTGACAAAAAGATTCTGCAATAGTTCTAAACTTGGTATTGAACCATGTTTCTCTGAAAAGTCTAACCATAGAATCTCTTCCCAGATGTGCTGGACCATGATATAATCTGGCCATGTCAGCAATCAAGCAATTTGGTAAGACTACTCTGCCATCTTTGTAAACCCACACTCCATCTTCTTCACGTGGTCTACAATCTGATCTTAACCACAAGTCTTTTTCTTCATCTTCTGCTTCATTTTGTAAATCTCTAATCTCATGCCATGTTTCTACAACAGTTGTTAGCATTAATGAATTTGAATCAGTTTCTTTACTCCTCTCCCGATTGTATGAATAATTTTTCCTTGCGCAGTATTTAGCTGTTTCATCTGCGAAGGCATTTCCCTTGGAAATATAATCAGTTCCTCTAGTGTGCGCTGCACACTTAACAATGGCGATTTCTTTTGGCAACTGTATTGCTTCAATTAATCTCCTAATGAAAACTGCATTTTTAATTGGTGATCCTGCTGATGTCATGTATCCTCTCTGTGACCAGAGTTGTCCATAATCATGTACAACTCCGTACCCATACTGACTATCAGTAATGATGGTAACTCTTATATCCTTTGATATTTCACATGCACGAATTAAAGCAATTAATTCAGCCACTTGTGCTGAACGAACTCCTTCAAGACATGATGCTTCTTCAACATCTACGACTGTACAAACTGAATATGAAGCTTTTAAGACACCTCCTTCGGATCTTAAGCATGACCCATCTACAAAGTAGACAAAATCCGATTCAGACAAAGGTCTGTCTTTGATGTCTTTTCTTGGTTTAGTGCAGAATTCCATAACATCTAAACATTCATGTTCTGTTTCAATGTCATCAACAATTTCAGAATCAGGCAGTAATGTAGAAGGATTCAGATTTAAACATCTTGAAATCGAAACATTATCTGCTCCTAGTATGATTTTCTCATACTTTGTCAATCTGCTACTTGTTAAATGTTGAGTCTTACCTCTTGTCAGCAATATTTCAACTGAATGAGGCACAAAAACTTTCACAGGAAATCCCATAATGATCCCCTCACTTTGTTCGAGGCTGATACTTGTAGCTGCAACTGCTTTCAAACAACCTGGTAATGCTTTTGCAATTGGATCAAGAACTGCAGAGAAGTATGCAATAGGTTTCTTTAAATTTCCATGTCTCTGAATTAACACAGATAATGCACATCCTTCTCTCTCACTGCAATAAAGTTCGAAATCTTTCTCATAATTTGGCATGCCTAAAGCAGGAGCTTGACATAAGCTCTTTTTCAGGTTCTCAAAAGAATCCATCTCAGCATCATTGAGAATAATTGGATCTTTTACATCTGACTTTGTCAGTCTTTGTAGTGGTTTTGCAATTACTGAAAATCCACTTATCCATTGTCGACAATAACCAACCATTCCCAAGAACATTCTGACCTGTCTTTGTGTTCTTGGTGGTAACATTGCTTGAATCATTTTTATTCTCTCTATTGTTACTTGTCTTTTTCCCTTTGCAATTCTGTGACCAAGATATTTTACTTCTTGTTTGCAAAACTGTAGTTTTGCTGGGGACACTTTATGTCCTTCTTCTGCAAGGCGATTTAACAGAATTATTGTGTCTGTCACACAATTTTCTCTCGTCTTTGCAGCTATTAACAAATCATTAATATACTGCACTAGCGTAGACCTACCAGGTAAGTCTAGGTCTTCTAATGATCTTTTTAACAATTCATTAAAGATTGAAGGACTTTCTGTATAGCCCTGAGGGATTCTTGACCATCCGAGGGTCTTACCTTGGAATCTGAAAGCAAAGATTTCATAACTGTCTGGATGTAATGGAACAGTAAAGAATGCATTGCAAAGGTCAATGACTGTATACCATTCAGCATCATGTGGAATCTGGAATAGAATTACTGCTGGATTTGGAACCACTGGGCAACATGGAACGACAATTTGATTAACCTTTCTCAAATCTTGTACTATTCTAAATGTTCCGTTAGACTTTTTAACTCCCATAATTGGTGAATTACAAGAACTACTCTCCATTTCTTTTAATACACCTTGCTTGATTAATTTTTCAATTATAGGTGTAATACCTTCAATTGTTTCTGTTTTCATTTTATATTGTGGAGTGTTTGGAAATTCTATTCCCTGTTTCAATGTAATTTTTACTGGATCTACGTTTTTCATCAGACCCATCTCATTTCCAGTAAAATCCCATATTTCAGATTTCACTGTTTCCTTGAGCTCTTCAGGTAAATCCTTTTCTTCAAATGCAGGAAACAATTTTGTTTCTTCTGCTTCCATCATCATCATTGTCATTCTGTATAAACCATCTTCCTCCATTGTTTGTAACTCAACTCCATCAGGAGAACAATATATTCTACAATTCATTTTACATAGGATGTCTCTGCCCAATAGATTCACTGGACTACTATTACAAACCACAAATCTGTGTTTGTCTCTGTAATTTCCAATTTCAACTGGTACTGGATCAGTTAAGTCAGTTTTAATTTGTTGATTACTTACTCCGACAACTTGGATGGTATCCCCAGAGAGAGGTAGGTTTTCAATGTCCACTGATCTAACAGTAGAACGGGTAGCACCAGTGTCCACTAGAAAAGTGATGTCTACATCATTAACTTTCCCGTTTACAAAAGGACCTGACTGGTCAACCTCAAGAGTGGCTCCAACAACACACTCTTCTTCCTCTCTCGGGCACCGTCAGCAATAATCATCAGAATCGCTGTCTTGACTTTCTGCTAATAAAAATTGTTGTGAAGCATTTTGCATTTGAACCCTTTGCTGCTTTTGCTGTTTTTGTGGTTTTATTACCTGTTCACTTCCCTGAAATCCCACGTTTGGATTATATTTTTGAACTCCCCCACAATTCGGAAAAGGTGGTTGTGGCAAATGGTCTTGACGATTATTCACCTGTTGTTGTTGCTGTTGCTGTAACTGTCGCTGAATATTTAATTCGTTTAACCCCTGTTGCATCTGTAGCTGTCGCTGCAGGTCAACACCATTCTGCATCTGTGGATTCAATAAGGGATTCTTTAAGTTTTTAGGAGGATGAGGACACTCGTCTCTCCAATGTCCAATTTCGCCACAATTAAAACAAGGTAATCTTTGTTTCAACTCCTCAATCTTTGGGCTAAATTTCTTTGGGAAATTATTATTTTTAAACTTTCCTTGTATCTGGTTTGTATTTCCGGTTTGAATAAAATTAGTGTTCTTATTACCCATGCTGGCAATCTGTTGCTCAGCCACCTTTACCTGAGCCCACATGGCTTTCTCCTTGAGCTTCTTCTGTTTTACTTCTATTTCATAACTGCAATACTTAGCTTTTCTTAGAATATCATCTACAGATAGTGATTGCCATCCGACAATACTATTTCTGATCATTTCTCCAATTTCAGGTTTTAGTCCATAAACAAATCTATAGACAAAATGGCTCATGTCTTTTTCATCTAGTTTTTCATAACCACTGTATTGTTTAAAGATTAACAGTAGTCTTTCATAAAAAGAATGAACTGATTCTTTTGTTTCCTGTTCTGTCCTTTCTATTTTAACCCAATCGACTTCTTTGGGTGGAATTTTGTTTTTCATCCAAACAATTACTTTTTCATAAAAATCCATTACAAGTGGATTTGGAGCACCTGTTTCTTTAATTCGCTCAGGTTCTGTTTTTGGCCAACTAATCGATATTTTACATTCTGTCCAAAGATCTGATGGAACGACAATATCAAAAAATCCATCTAAATCAATCCACAGAACTTTTGACACTTTGATAAATCTATCGACTTGCCTGTACCACTCAACTGGTTTCTCCCTCAATTTTGGAAAGTCATTTGTAAATAACAGAATGTCCTGTCTCGACCAAGGGACATGAACATATCCTCCACCTGCAATTTCTCTCATTGGAAATTGTTTTGACAATTTTTCCAATCTTTCATCTTCCTTCTTTTTCGTCCATTTTACTCTCCATTTATTCAGTTCTCCTAGCTTTTTGATATAGACAATCAAATCTTTTATATGAACTATTCTTCCCATTGAGTTCAAACTCTCAATGTCACTTTCTGAAAAGTCTAATCTGTAATGCTTTGCAAAATTCTTTTGTTTGCTCACATCAATTTCAAGTTCAGCTGCTAGATCCTCTAGTTGATCATATTTATTTTTTGTTTTCCATTGTATGCTTTTGCAAATGAACAGTAGTTCATCATCTCGATAGTAATTTAAACTATCTGGACCAATTGTTCCAATTATTAATTCTTCGATATTCGCTTTTAATTTGGCCACATCAAGTTTTGGTGTGGTTACCCTGACTTCAGGACTCCCTATATCTGATATAGCACCCATTGGTGTTTTTGGAGATAAATCCTCATTAAAGGTTAAATCAGGCATTCTCGATTTAGAAGAGTTTATTTCAGATAAGTCTGAATAAAATTTTTCAGCAGCCTTTTGAATTTCTGTATTTAAAGGAATAGTTAATCCAGTTTTGTTTGTTTCCTTTTGGTCAAATACGGGCTGAACAGGACCAATTGTTACTGGAACTGTCACAGCTTCCATGCCTTTTGTCATTCTTTTTATTAATTCTTCTTTAGATCTTAAATATTCATTATAATCAACATCTTCAACATGTCTTGCCTCTCTTGTATAATCCTTTGGAGCTTCTCTTGCTCTTGGAGCCATTGTAAAATGTCTACCTTCATTTCGAGCATTCTCGAATTCTGGTCTTCTAGGAGTTTCAATGATTTCACAATTATTTGGATAAAGTTTAGGAGCTTCATTAATTGGAGGTGCACTCGGTGAAGTTTTAGTAGAACCCACCGGAGTAGACCATGATCTAGGAGGTCTCAAAGGCTGATTCTTTCTAGCAGTTGTATATATTTCTTCCATAACTGCATCCTCAGATTCACTTTCCATAGATTTCCCTGTAGGAGTACCCATTACCATTTCATGAATTAAATACAATCCTTCACTCATGTTTCCCTGTCTCCACATTCGCAATCTATCTTCATGAGTTTCTCTTCTCCAAGGTGGATTTTTAGAAGGTCTTTTAATTCCACTAGCTTCTCTTTGTAACTGATACATCTCGTCTTCCCACTCAACTAAAGCTTCAAATTGTGTTGGTCTTGGTTTCGGAATAAGAGCATTCATTTTCTCTCGTAAATTTCTCAAGACTTTTACATTAAATGAACCATCATCAGGCCAAGTTAAAACACCGTCGTTCTTAGTATAGCGTTTCCAACTATCGAACCATAAGACAGTATGATATCCATATTCACCTTCCATATATGCTGCAGGTGTTTTATACTTATGAAGTAGTTTACCACCTCGCGTTTCGATTTTCTTGTCAGGTGAAAATAAATTCTTTAACTTCTGAAATAATGTTGGCTTTTTCTCAACATGTTTAAAATGATAACTCATTTTTAAGAGTTAAATCTAATTCACAAAATCGTTCGTAAAATATTTCCGGGATGTTCCGCAAAACAACCAATCCGTGCGCGAAACACACCAACAAGCCAATGACAGTTGAGCTACGTCACTTTTCAGCTCAACCAATAAAATTGGAGTTTTTTTGAAGGACCAATCAGCTCACAGGTCGTCAGAGACTCAAGAGCCAATCAGAATATAGCTTGTGACGTAGGTCACCCAATCCCAGCGCGGCTCTGTGACGTACACAGCAGCTGCGGTTTCTCGTTTCTCACTCCTGGCGCTTACCCCTCCTTCACAAAATCTTTTCACAGCGCCATTTTAAGAACACTTTTCAGTGTAAATTAATTCTTAACAATGACTATAAGGACAACATCTGTTCGTTTCACTATTTAGGATAGTTTACATACATTCAAGTATCCACACTTCGGAATAGACGGCGCTATTCACACTAAGGATAATATCCAATCGTCAGTAGAGTAACCCTTACCCCACCCTTCTAACACGTATAATTATGAACTCGCTTTGCTCTGAACCCACCGCGAAGTGAAAGTTCTAAGAGTTCCACTTGAACATAAAATACAATTCAAACTCGCACTTTCACACTGAAAATTCCCTAATTTCAAACATACATGAAATCCGTACAGGACTCTCACCTGTTTATAGAGATCATGCACCGTTAGCAAAATAACGACGTTATCCGTACAGGGCTCTCACCTGTTTATAGATATGAAACATGTACCCGTACAGGACTCTAACCTGTTTATAGATAATCATGCACCGACGCTAATTTACCCTTCACTCAAGCTCGGATATAACTAATACTCTTATCACAGTGAGTTTTATGAAAGGCGCTTTGTCCCTATTCTCATGCTGTTTTAATTTCTTAGAAAACCCTCACTATACAAGATTCACACCTAGCCCTAAAACTGTGTTGCTCGGCGACAACACTATGGTACACGGCGATACCTCTTGTGATACTCGGCGATATCACTACAAACAGAACAGATGGCTTGCGTGACTAATTTCTCGCCACACAATCTATACCGGTATAGCTTACAGATAGCACGAAAAACTAACTTAACATGTGTTAAAACATCGATCCTATTTCCATACCATAACGTTTTAGTAACCCTTAGCAACCAACATATTACCTTGGTTACCCTTAGCAACCATCAATTTCTGCTACCAGAGAATTGATCCAGCGGCCTATAGAAAATATATCATAAACAACGCTACCCAACTTCATAACCTATAAACAAAATTCTATACTAAAATTTGGACCCATTTATAAACCTGACATATTTTGGGCCTACTGAATCAGGTGGTCAGATTAAATCTATATACACATTATCTACAAACTATATACATTTTTATACATCTGCGGAAAGAATATTGTCATTAGAATAAAACCTAACCATTTAAACGACCACCATTGGCGACGTGATCTAGCTAATAGTAACCTACACTCCTGAATAACCAAGACCAGCTTGTTTGTCAAAAGTAAGATTTTATTTACTAAATTATGGTATATAAGTTGATAGTTTTATAAATGAATTTTATTAGCAATAAAGCAAGCATGATTGTAAAGAAACGTAAGTAAAATACAATTTAAGCAAGTGAATTAAAATTAAAGAAGTTTAGCATTTCTAAAACCTAATTCCCTAACTGAGCTAAATAGATAGAAATTAAAGTAAAGTTCTTTGAGGATTCTTACGTGCTCCACGCAAAGTCCGACAGCACTTCACCCTCATCGGAAAGTCAGAAAGCAGCAGCCAGCCCATCCCTAGGGGCATGACTTTTTATACCTTTCTACGCTAACTAAACTACGCAAAGGAAAGTTTTCAGAAATCTTCGACGTCCCATTGGCTGAGAGTGACAAGTGACATGTCACCCACTTTTCAAAACTTCCATTAAGTCACTTTTCTTAGAGACCATTGTCCCTTCCAAGTGCAACCAGGAGCTTCCTAGGATTGCAACATTTGTATAAAGTCGTTCTCGCTGCGTCCATTAACTTCCAATTGACTTCCGCGGATGCCAAGTTAAGGGCTGACAAAATGTTCTTTTTCGACCTTGGCCATGTCCGACAGAATGATGATAGCACGTCAGTTTTTGCTTTGTGAACGCAGCTTTTGACGAACAATTTATTTCAGAATGGGCGTCTCAGCACTTTTGCAAAAGTAAAATTTCAGCATATTGTAGCTCGGGCAGACAAGGCCCAAAAGCAGACAACTTATGTTTTCTAGTATAAAACAAACACAAGAAAAGTATTAATGTAAGAAATAATGTAGATTCTGTATCCACCCCAAGATTTACTAATTAATTAACCCACCCGATTAATCAAAATGTTACCTAGCCAATGCAAACAAATAAAGCAGCGTTTATATCTACCAGTCTCTGTTATTCCATGAGACTTATGTGCACCTAGAATAGTAGAAATGACATCACACAGACAAGGAAAAGCAAAACAAGCACATGCTTCTTTTAAGTTTGCAGCAGTTAGTAATGACAAAAACGAAAACAATAAATTATTTTATTATTTTGCACGAACAAAAAGATGCAACAATTATGCACGTTTATGAGCACACATGTTAGTCCCCCCATGTGTAAAGTTTAATCTAAGTTGTATTAGCACGACAAATCACAAATCATTAATATTATTATTCATGTTATGGAAATGTGACTTCACGAGTTTAAACAAAATTTTGTTTTCTATCTCGCTCCATCAATGCTATATGGCATAATCGTACAGACAACTCCCGAGGGGGAGGTGTGGCAATTCTGTTTAAAAAACATCTAACTGTCACTAAACTAATGGCCGAAACAGTCGATTTAGCGGATAAACTTGGGGTGAAGATTACACTGAGAAACACCTGCCTTGTCATTCTTACAGTCTATCGTCCCCCTAAATCTACCTCTTTGTTTAATGAATTATTGGCCCCCATCATTTCAGATATCTGTACACGTTATCAAAAGGTCTTAATACAGGAGATTTTAATGTCCACTGGGACAAATCGCGCAACGATGTGGCAACGTGACAGCTGGAAATTACTATGACCACACTTGGGCTCCAACAATTAGTAGAGGCACCCACACATATTAAAGGCCTTACCCTTGATCTTATCTGGACCTCTGATCCGGCTGTAGCTTTAACAGGTATCCTACCCTGCATATGGTCAGACCATTACCTGATAAATTGCGATATCCCTATAGATGGTTATCTGCCTCAACCACCACCCCTAAAATCTAAAAAAGTTCGGCAATGGAGAAAAATTGACTCAGAAACTCTGACGGACACCCTTCTCAAAAATTTACAGTTACATGATACGCATGGGGATCTTGATCAGGAATATGCGAATGTGATGCAAAATCTCAGTCAGGCCATTGATCAAATTGCACCCGAAAGAAATCAAAAGATAAATAGAGCGGTAAAAGGGGCCCCATGGTTTATTCCTTCCTCGAGGGAACACAAAATAAAGCTCCGCCTTTTAAAGAGACGCTGGAGGAAAACAAATGATCCCATAGACAGGGATCATTATAAAACATTTCTTAAACTGTACAAAACTTGTATTCGGTCAGCAAAAGCAGAGTACTATGAATCCCGAATCAACAACACGGAGAATGTACAGAAAGAAACCTTTAAGATCTTATCAGAGTTGAGCAAGAAAGTAAAAAAATCAGAATCTCTGATAGATTGTAACACCTTTCAACACTACTTTCTTGATAAGGTACAAACTATTCTTAATGACATCAAGAATACCTCCAGCAGTCACTCTTCTTTTTCCCATCGCCAAGCCCCCTCGCCAAAATACACTATTTCTAAGTTTCCTTTGATTGATTCTACAGTCTTAGGACAGCTTATGAATCGAACTAAGTCAGGCTCACCAGCAGACACATGTCCCCCTAGCATCTTTCGCCTGGCGCTCCCTACTCTAGAGAGTCATTTTGTCTCCCTACTAAATAAATCATTCGATATTGGCCAGCTTTCATCCAGTTTTAAAGAAGCACGAGTTAGGCCCCTAATAAAGAAGCCGGGGGCTGATCCCATCAACCCAAAAAATTATAGGCCAATATCTCAGCTACCTTTCCTGTCCAAGATTTTGGAACAACATGTTCTGATATCTCTCTTATCATTCCTGGAGTCACACCATCTACTCCAGGAGCGTCAAGCAGGGTTTCGGGCACATCACAGCACCGAATTGGTGATGCTTTCGGTGCTGGATGAGCTCAGAGGTATGGCTGACAGTAAGAAACCGAGTGCCCTGATATTATTAGACCTGTCAGCGGCATTCGATACTGTCAGCCATACCCTGCTTCTGGACAGACTGGCCGCTTTCGGGATACAAGATACAGCCTATAAATGGCTCAAATTCTTTCTCTCTGGAAGATCTCAAAGGATTCAATTGGAGGACTGTATATCAGACTTGGGTATCCTGAAGTGTGGAGTCCCTCAGGGATCTGCTTTGTCCCCACTCATTTTTAACCTTTATTTGCAGCCCTTAATCGACTCCCTGGTAAGCATGGGCTGCAAAACCTTCAACTATGCCGACGATACTCAGTTGTTACTTAGTATTGATAACACGGCATCTGCACAGACCCATGCCCAAAAAATACTTAGTCATACGGTGAGCTGGATGATAGCAAATTCGTTGAAGATCAACCCAGACAAAACTGAGGTCCTGGTGGTTTCAACCGAAGCGTCTCCTTGGGGTGATTTGTTTTGGCCTCAAGACCTTGGCCCGACCCCTAAACCTTGTTCTAATGTAAAAAGTCTAGGCATAAAGATCGACCATGAGCTGTCAATGGCCAGCCAGATTTCCTCCGTTGTTGGGCCCTGCACTAATTTAATCAGACAGCTACGTAAGCTAGTCCCTCTCCTCTCCTCTTCCACGCTCTGTGCAATTGTCTCCGCCACAATAATCTCAAGATTAGACTATGGGAACGCCCTGTATTTGGGTCTGCCCAAAACATTGACAAATAGGCTGCAGGTAGTCCTGAACGATGCAGCTAGGCTGATCTTTAGGCTACCTAGACGTACTCATGCATCTCCACTGTTGTGTAAGCTACATTGGCTCCCCATAAAACAACGGGTGGAGTTCAAAAGTTTATGCATCGCCCATAAGGCAATCTATGGTCAAGCACCTGCCTACATTAAAGAACGCCTTGGAGTTTACAAACCCACACGATCATTAAGGTCCTCAAACACTCAACTGCTGTCTTGTCCCCGCTATAAATTAGCAACGAAGGGTGGCAGATCTTTCTCAGTGGTGGTTCCACAGATTTGGAATAAACTTCCAGAGTCTCTTCGTAAGGAATCATTTCTTCTGGATTTTAGGAAATCTCTAAAAACACTCCTGTTTAGGGAAGCCCTAAGCACCACTTAGTGCCACGGCCTCACGTATCTTTTTTATTCGGCCAGTATAGCTTTCCTCTGTCAAAAGCGCCTAGAGACCTGACAGTGATTTGGCACTATATAAGCTGTAGTTAACAATAACAATAACAAATGAGAAAAGAAGCTGAGTGTCGCCAGCATATGAAATGGGAGTAAAACCTAATGTCCTAAGAAGGTCGGCCAGGGGAGCGACGTAAATGTTGAACAAAGTAGGGCTCAGACAAGAGCCCTGAGGCTCTCACTTCGTCAGCTCCATAGTCTTTGATTGAAATGGACCTAGGTTAACGGTCTGGGAATGGGTGGAAAGGAAGCTCACCATCCACTGAAGGGCTAGTCCTCGGAGTCCAATTTCCTCCAGTCTCCTGACCAAGATCTGGTGGGAGACTGTGTCGAATGTGACCGAGAGGTCGAGCAGCATGAGTAAAGTGGATTGACCAAGGACAGCCTGATGTTGTCTGGGACAGCCACCAGGGCTGACTCGGTGCTGTACTTGGGCCTGAATCCAGATTGGGACAGATCAAGGCTACCGGTGGATTCGACATGGTCAGACAGGTGTTTATTCATGTACTTTTCCAGTAGTTTGTTCAGGAGAGGTAGTAAGGAAATTGGCCGGAAGTTGGAGAGGTTATCTATAGGGAACTTAGTGTTCTTGCGAATAGGGATGACCTGTGCAACCTTCCATTCAGTGGGGAGATGTCCCTCTCTTATAGAGAGATAGAGAGATTGAAAAGTGAACAGATGGGCGCCGAAAGTTGTTTGGAGAGTGAAGAAGAGATTTTGGCTGAGATGATGTCAGGGGAGAGCCTGATTTTACTATAAGTAGTAATGATTCCACGTCCTCACGTCAGAGGGGGAAAGTTCTCCAACAACTGCGACTTCGTGAGTGTAGGTTGGCTATAAGATGTGGCAGCCTCCTGGAGGCTCCCAGCTGAAGTAATCTTGTTGTAGATTAACTACATTTTCTGTGTAAAGTGCAGTGCTATTTTATCACAGAGATCTTGGGAGGGGGCCACCTCATTATGATAAACCTTAGGGTTGGTGAAGGATTTGAGGATCTGAAATAACGCTTTAGTGGTGTTCCCTGCCTGGTTCAGCTGTTGTGCAATAAAGGCTTTCCGTGCAGCTTTTATGTTTTTGTGATAGTGGGAGAAAGTGATCTTATATCTTGCTTTATCATTTCCATTGTGGGTTCGGCGCCAGCCCCTCTCCAGATTTTTCCACTGACGTTTTTCTGTTCGAAGCTCAGTTGTAAACCAGGCTGTCTAGGGGTGTCTGGCCGTGCTGGGGAGCAATTTCATGGGTGCAAGCTGCTCAATGGCTGATTTTAATGAGTAATTATAGTGGGCTAGACCATCCTCAATGTTGTTTAACTCCCTATTCCATGAAGCAGAGAAGGCAGCCTGGAAAAGATCCGGAGTGATTTTATGCCATTGTCTACGAAGGTGGTGGGGCGCTGGACAGGGTGTAACATGCACCCTGGGACCCTGAATGAAGAAGTCTTTCCTTTTTCTATTTGGGCACGATCTCATCTCCCTTCCGAGAGTTTGAAATTGGTGGACCCCTTGCAATTGCGGTGGATAGTGCTAGTATATATTTAGACCAGTTAACCCTATTGCTGATGAAAATGTCGCCGGGTTTGCCATCAGGTCCGGGGGCTTTACCATGTATGATGGCAACAAGGGCCGATCTAACGTCACTTAAGTCAAATGCGAGGGCCCACCCTTACTGACATCGACCCCTCTTCTGGGTTATTACTCTCCTCTTACCCTCAACACTCCCCCTTGCATTGACATCAATACCTCGTCCGGATTATCTGTTCCCCTCTATACTACCCTCTCACTGACACCCACTGACCCCTCTTCTGGGTTATCTGCCCCCCAGTATACCTTCCAGGATCATTAACTTTCTTCTCGATTATTACTACCCTCTTACCCTCAAAACTGCTCCTCTCAGTGATATCGACCCCTCTCTTGGATTCTTTGCCCTCCCCTTCCTGATACTCCCGCCCTCTTCTCCTCCTGTCCTCCACACCCTGAGGCTGCCCCCGGTACCTGCCCCCTCGTGGGCACCCTGTGTTGTTGTCCATCCCACAGACCCACAGACCGTCAGTCACGCACCTCACTCCACACAGCCAGGCCCCAGAGCCTGGTTCATTTTGGCTGTCAGTCACGCACACAATGTAATACAATACGTTTTCGATCTCTCCTCCCCTTCTGATTCCCTCCCTAAGTTCTGTTCCATCTTAGTTTTTATATCCGAGGGGATGAGCATCAATCACTTGAAGCTCAATCCGGACAAGACGGAGCTTGTCCTCACGGGTGGTCCATCAAACCCTTGGTCCTCGGTTCACTGGCCCCCTTCCTTTGGTTCCCCCCCTTCACCGGTTTCCTCTGTTCGGACTCTGGGCATCAAGGTCAGTCATGACCTGTCCATGCATGCCCAAATTAGCTCCGTCGTGTCCTCTTGTTTTTTGTCCCTCCGGCTCATCCGTAAGATTTCCCGTTTTTTCTCTGCGGACGCCCTCAAAACCATTGTCATGGCTCTTATCACCTCCCGCCTTGACTATGGGACTGGCCTGTACGTGGGCATACCCGCTTATGAAACCCGCCGCCTTCAGGCCATTCAAAATCAGGCAGCCCGCCTCATTCTCCATGTCCCCAAATCTTCCCACATTACCCCTGCACTCAAGTCCCTTCATTGGCTCCCTGTGCGCCTTAGATCTTTTTTCAAACTGGCCTGTTTGGCCTTTCGGGCGCACACCCGCTCAGTTCCTCTCTTTATCAGATCTCTCATCACTCCTCACGCCCCCAGCCGCACTCTCCGCTCCTCTTCTCTCTCCCTTCTGCATGTCCCCTGCTTCCGCAAATCCAGAACAGGGGGCACCCGATTTTTGGTTCTGGCCCCCCGGTTCTGGAACAGTCTCCCTCTTTCCATTCGTTCTATCCCCATCTATACCCATTTCCGTAAAGCTCTCAAAACTTTCTTGTTCTCCCAGGCGTTTCCCTGCTAGTCTCCCTGGGTCCCCTCTGTGAGTCTGGTCAAGTCCCCAGCGCCAGGAAGCCGCTTGGCCGCAGTGCGCTTAATCAAGTACTTTTTTTTCATTTCATTTTTTTTCATTTTCATTTCATTTTCATTTCAAGCCTTTGAGACTACGTGGCAAATAAGCCCCCACCCTTCCTCTCTAGCTGTGGGCCCAACACGCCCTGCATGCTCCCCCTCCCCCCATGGGCACATGGGCCCCAGTGCAAGCAAGGAGACTGGATAAGCCACTCCCTGGTTTTATAGTAAAAACAGACACTAACTGAGGTGAAGCGGCTCTCCCATATCGCGGGGTCCCGGTGCCACTGCACCTGCTGCACTCTTACATAGCCCACTCCATGTTCAACTGAACCGAATCCCAGCTTCACTAAAAGCCCACGAGGCCGTCTTGTGTCCCTGTGACCTGCAAAGCTTTAGATTGAAATACATATTTTAAGTGTGAAAAATACACAAGGCGCAATAAAGGTCGGCTCTGGAAACAAGTGAAGGGGCGATAGGGAGTCTCACCGTTAGCTATAACTCTAAAAATGTATAAATATAGAAGCAGTCGGTATCTACTCGATTCTGCGAGGGGATCCCTGGGATAGTCAAGGGTTGCCGTGACAGATTATTCTAAGGACAGACAGCATAACAAAGGCCGTATGCGCCGATCTACAGAGAATAATATGTACTTTATTGTCATTAATGAGGGAGAGGAGGGGCGTCTCATTCTCATGAATCATATAACAAGGAAAGTCAGCCTAACAAAGGCCATGTATGCTGATCCATAAGGAATAATATCTACTTTTTTGTCATTAATGAGGGAGGGGCATCTTATTCTAATGAACCATAACAAGGAAAGCCAGCGTAACAAAGGGCACTTATGCTGATCCTCCAAAGGGGCCTGTTGTGTCCTGCGAGACACGTTCTAGTGTCTCAACACGCACTGGTTTAGTAACCACTCCCCCTATGGGCACACTGCACCCCACATCCATCCATCACGGGCGTCACGAGTGACGTGAGCCTGCTAATAAAAGGTCCCGGGTGCACGTGCTCGAGGCCAGTTAACTAACCAGAATCACAGTGTCTGCGTTTGTTATTCAGCAGCATGTGGGCCTAGGGCCCCGACATAACAGGGCCCTTGCTTTACAGCTCTGTAGCCTCCCTCTTACAGGGTCTTCGTCTCCTTGAGGAGGGGGGGGGCTGCTTGCTGAGCTCTGGGGCGCACAGCCCCGCGTGTTCTGCCCCCAAGGGGAATCTGGGGCCTCTATCCGCACCTGTAGGGCGCCTTCGGTCGAAAGGTGCGGAGCCCTTTAAATAAAGCACCTTTACCATTGTTCCCGCTTCTGAAGGTCGCACAACCAGTCATTTTCCTCTTGTGCTTCAACCTCTAATATTTTGTGGCCTGGGTCACCTCGGTGTTGTGTCGGGCGCAGGGCCAGCGCCGACACTATCGGGGCCGTTTCACAGCACACAGGTGAGTGGGGACTAAAAGAAAGACCGGAGCCACTCGTGGGTTCAACTGCAGGGTTTGGTCTCCGTCGCCCGAACTGGCGTACGTCGACGTGCCCCTTAACTTTATTGAATACAGGTCACGTGGGGCAGCACGCATGTCGCGTGGTCGTGACAGCCTGACGTCACGACATTACACTCGGCTACGAAGGATGTGGTTGTGTAGAAGAGTGATTGAGGCAGCTTCGCTGCACTATTATTTTTCCCCCCTCATAGGCCCTTGACAGGTGCTTGGACTGTGCCTGCCCCAGCGCCTCTCAGTGGTGTGCTCAAGGGTACCTGGGACCCCAGTGCAGGCGAGGGAAGAGGGCCACCCTGCCCCAGCCATGAGCAGGGGGGGTTTGAGGCTGGGCAGTGGGCCCCTCACAGCCTAGAACATGTGGGTGAATGCTCAGAGGGTTCTCATGAAAGGGGGCACAAATAGTGGAACACAGCCCCCTCTCTAGTCTGCTGCACCCCTTGCTTTCAATCAATCAATCAAGGCATTTATAGAGCGCACTACTCACCCAGAGGGTCTCAAGGCGCTGGGGGGGGGGGGGGGTGCCGCTACTGCTCGAACAGCCAGGTCTTGAGCTTCTTCCTGAAGGAGAGGTGATCTTGGGTCAGGCGGAGGTCGGTAGGGAGGGTGTTCCAGGTCTTGGCGGCCAGGTAGGAGAAGGACCTTCCTCCTGTTGTCGCTCTTCGGATGCGGGGGACGGCGGCGAGGGCGTGGTTGGTCGATCGGAGGTGGCGTTTGGGAGCGTAGAAGTTGAGGCGGTTGTTGAGGTAGCTCGGGCCTTGGTCGTGTAGGGCTTTGTGTGCGTGGGTGAGGAGACGGAAGGTGATTCTCTTGTTGACGGGGAGCCAGTGCAGGTCTCTCAGATGTCCGGAGATGTGGCTGCGTCGGGGGATGTCGAGGATGAGTCTGGCTGAGGCGTTCTGGATCCGTTGGAGTCTCTTCTGGAGCTTGGCGGTGGTTCCGGCGTAGAGGGCGTTGCCGTAGTCTAGTCGGCTGGTGACGAGGGCCTGGGTGACCGTCTTCCTGGTCTCGGTGGGGATCCACCGGAAGATCTTCCGTAGCATGCGCAGGATGTTGAAACAGGACGCGGAGACGGCGTTGACTTGTCTGGTCATGGAGAGGGAGGAGTCCAGGATGAAGCCCAGGTTGCGTGCGTGGTCCGTCGGTTTGGGTGCGGTGCCCAGGGCGGGGGGCCACCAGGAGTCGTCCCAGGCGGAGGGCGAGGAGCCCAGGATGAGGACTTCCGTCTTGTCTGAGTTCAGTTTCAGGCGGCTGGTCGTCATCCACTCGGCTACGTCTTTCATCCCTTCGTGGAGGTTGGTTCTGGCGGCGGCGGGGTCGTTGGTCAGGGAGAGGATCAGCTGGGTGTCGTCGGCGTAGGAGACGATGTTGAGGTTGCGCTGGCGTGCGATGGCCGCAAGGGGGCTCATGTAGACATTGAAGAGGGTGGGGCTGAGCGAGGAGCCCTGAGGAACGCCGCAGATGACTTCCGTGGCTGCAGATCTGAACGGTGGTAGGCGGACTCTCTGTGTCCTTCCAGCGAGGAAGGAGATGATCCACTCCAGTGCCTTCTCCTGGATTCCGATGTTGCTGAGGCGCTGTACTAGAGTGCGGTGGCAGACAGTGTCGAACGCCGTGGAGAGGTCTAGGAGGATGAGGGCCGCTGTTTCACCGTTGTCCAGCAGGGCTCGGATGTCGTCGGTGGCAGCGATGAGGGCGGTCTCGGTGCTGTGGTTGGCTCGGAAGCCAGACTGTGAGGGGTCGAGGGATCCATTCGTCTCGAGGAAGGTGGCAAGCTGCTTGTTGACGGTCTTCTCGATGACTTTGGCTGGGAACGGGAGGAGCAAGATGGGGCGGTAATTCTTGAGTTCGTTGGGGTCCGCTGTTGGTTTCTTTAGTAGAGCGCTGAGTTCGGCGTGCTTCCAGCTCTCCGGGAAGGTGGCGGTGTCGAAGGAGGTGTTGATGATGTCCCGCAGGTGGGGTGCGATGACAGCGTCGGCCTTGTTGAAGACGTGGTGGGGGCAGGGGTCGGTCGGAGATCCGGAGTGGATCGAGTTCATCGTGCAGATGGTGTCTTCTGTGTTGATCTGGGTCCAGGCGCTGAGGGGGTGGTGGGGGGCGTTGGAGCGGTCGTGGGGAGCGTTGTTTGTGGGCTGAAGCTGTTGTGTATGTCAACGATCTTGTTGTGGAAGAAGGAGGCGAGGGAGTTGCAGAGGTCTTGCGACGGGGTGATGTCGTTGCTTCCGGCGTTGGGGTTGGAGAGCTCTTTCACGATGTTGAAGAGTTCCTTGTAGTTGTGTGCGTTGTTGTCCAGCCGGTCCTTGAATTCTGTTTTCTTGGTGGCGTGGATCAGTTGATGGTGCTTCCGGGTGGCGAGCTTGAGGGTGGTCATGTTGTCCGGTGTAGGCTCCCTTCTCCAGGCTTTCTCGAGGGCTCGGCAGTTTTTCTTGGAGCTCTTGAGTTCGTCGGTGAACCATGGGGCCTTCTTGCTGCCGGGTCTGCTCGGCGGGGTCCTCAGTGGGGCGAGGTCGTCTGCGCAGTTGCTGATCCACTTCGTGAGGTTGTCGGCGGCCTGGCTGGGGTTCGCTGAGCTGGCGGGAGGGTGCTGGCTCAGGGAAGCGGCGAGCCGGTCTGCTGTGATCTTGTTCCAGTTTCTTCGAGCAACCTGTTGCTGGTGGTGGTGAGTCGTGGATCTTCTGAAGGTGAAGTGGACGCAGCTGTGGTCCGTCCAGTGGAGTCCGGTGGCGTGGTTGAAGACGATGTCCTTGCTGGATGAGAAGACAGCGTCGAGTGTGTGTCCGGCGAGGTGGGTGGGGGTGGTCACCAGTTGCTTGAGTCCGAGGTTGGCGAGGTTGTCAAGCAGGGTGGTGGTGTTGCGGTCGTTGTTGTTCTCCAGGTGGAAGTTGATGTCCCCCAGGAGGATGTAGTCAGCGGAGGGGAGGGCGTGCGGGCAGATGAAGTCGGCGATGTCTTCGCTGAATTGTGTGCGTGGTCCCGGGGGTCGGTAGATGAGGGTGCCTCTGAGGGTGGTTTTGGGGTCCGTGTGGATCTGGAAGTGCAGGTGTTCGGCGGTTTTCAGGGTGTCGTCGGTGTTGGTCGTGATGCGGATGGTGTCCCTGTGGATGATGGCGATGCCTCCTCCAGTCTGGTTGCCGCGGTCTCTTCGGGTGATCTTGTAGCCCTCTGGGATGGCGATGTCGGGCGCTGAGGAGTCGTTCATCCAGGTTTCCGTGAGGAAGGCGACGTCAGGAGCCGTGGTGTCGAGGAGGTTCCAGAGTTCGATGGTGTGTCTGTGGACGGAGCGGGTGTTGAGTAGGATGCACTTGAGGTGGTTGCTGCTGGTGTTCAGCTTGGCGGGCGCTGGTGCGGGGCAGGTCCGGTTGCAGGAGAACTTGCAGGCGTGGCAGCTGAAGGGTCCGTGGGTTCGTCTCGGGGTGGCTTGGTGGCATCCCGGGATTCGGCCGGTGTTGAGTGCGTTGAGGGTGGCGGCGTCGTACATCCGGCGAGTGGGCTTGCATCTTCGGGGGCCAGGGGTTCTGGCACTGGGCGCGGTCCAGGCGCGGACGGGCGCAGACGGGCTTACCTTTGGCGTGCCTTCGGCGCACAATCGGCGCGCCCGCTGCGCGTTACCGCTGCACGTGCGCACGGTCGCCATTTATGGCGAAGTGCAGGGAGGGAGGGGCAGCTGGGAGGCGGGAGCGGGGAGGAAGGGGGCGTGGCTACACTCCCCGGCGGCGGGAAACGGCAGCGGGGAGCGGGTGCAGGGGTCGGCTGGTGCTGGGGGGGAAACCAGGGGCAGCACGGGGAAAAAGTATCAGGGCACAGTAAAACAAAACACTACAGCAGGAACAGGCAGGCAGAGGAGAGGCAGAGGAGCACAACGCGGAGAGAGCAGCAGGCGGGGGGCGTGGCCTGAGGGCGGATCCGAGGGCGGGAAGGCTCTGTGAGGCAGGCTGATTCGGCAGGCGGGGGCACACGCAGCAGCTGGTGGCCGTGCGGCACGGGGGTGTCCTACAAGTAGGTCACACTCCCCTGTGCCGCACGGTCGCCATTTATGGCCAAGTGCAGGGAGGGAGGGGCAGCTAGGAGGCGGGAGCGGGGAGGAAGGGGGCGTGGCTACACTCCCAGGCGGCGGG
Source organism: Lissotriton helveticus (assembly GCF_964261635.1). Taxonomy (NCBI): domain Eukaryota; kingdom Metazoa; phylum Chordata; class Amphibia; order Caudata; family Salamandridae; genus Lissotriton; species Lissotriton helveticus. Next base: position 376,341,814 of record NC_136060.1, read on the forward strand.
AAACGGCAGCGGGGAGCGGGTGCAGGGGTCGGCTGGTGCTGGGGGGGAAACCAGGGGCAGCACGGGGAAAAAGTATCAGGGCACAGTAAAACAAAACACTACAGCAGGAACAGGCAGGCAGAGGAGAGGCAGAGGAGCACAACGCGGAGAGAGCAGCAGGCGGGGGCGTGGCCTGAGGGCGGATCCGAGGGCGGGAAGGCTCTGTGAGGCAGGCTGATTCGGCAGGCGGGGGCACACGCAGCAGCTGGTGGCCGTGCGGCACGGGGGTGTCCTGCTTTGGACCTGAACCCACAGACCACAACCCTTGAAGAAGCACCAACAGCCTCGGATGCAAACTGTGGGCAGTGGCGTCGCCATAACTTTTGCCTACAATGCCCCCACCCCCCAGACATGTACCCGTGCAAGTCTTACATGAAGAGGTCAACCGGAGGGGCCCCTCCCACGTATCCTGCACGGGGGCCCCCTCAAGTTTCGTTACGCCACTGTTCTTCACAGACAAAGCTTGCACTTGTGGATTTGTTGCTTGTACAGCAGCGAATAAATCCTTTATTTGCACCATGTTAGAACTAGTACTGCTAGATGCTAACAGTCTTTGGTATCGTAACCTGTTAATGGCAGGTCATACCCTTACTTTACCCTGGCATTTGGAGCAGTGCCGTCTTAATGCATGGGCATGCTGGGTAGTTGCCCGGGGACCACATAAGCTTAGAGGCCCCACGAGCTTAGGGGCCCAACAAGCATAGGGGCCCCATGCAAACCATAATTTACCAGTAATGTTCGGTTAAACATTTTTTTCCTGTGAGTGGTTGTGCAGGCAGGGCCCAGTGCACGGCTTTGCCCAGGGGCCTGTAATGCTGTTAAGAAGGCCCTGATCTGGAGCTGCGGTGATAGGGGCGACCTTCCCCAGTAACCTCACCACTGTCCTCTACAGTGTCCAACGTAAAGAAGCTCATAAGAACAGGAACTAACAAATAAAGGTGGTACATATGAGAGGGACAGAACAAGGCAATAAAACCTCTCAACAAAGCAGCCTTAAAAAAGAGGCAAATTCAGCAGTTCAAAAAAAGGGAAAAGCAAGCACAAAAACAAGCCCAATATAACTCTGAAAAAAGTAACAAGGGACTGGAGGGCTAGAGGTGTGAACATGATGAAGATGGAATCCATGAAGTGTTGCGAAGGACTGAAGAAGGCAAAACATCTCTTTGTGAAGTAACTAGTTCGGACAACCTCAATCATACTTTGAGGCACGTTGGAGCAATCTTGTATATGTCTGCCTCCATTCGACTAAATTATAATTCCTGGAACAAGATTGTCCTTATAATACAGACCTCCAACCATTAGATGTCCTCATAGGTAACAGAAAGACTGAACCCCTTTCCTGTTCCACCATTTCTATTTGCCAAGGGTAGAAAAATGGGGGCTTCTCTTACCAAATGGCCATGAGGTATGCACATCTTGCCCTGTTGTCCATGCAGGGACCACAGCCTTTTATTGGGTCCATTACTCAAAGGCTGCAGGTACCTTGAATGCCAGAAGCTGCATTACGCCACACTCCACAGTGTCACACAGTGTAAGAACTTGGCTGTAAGTAGTGGGACGTGCACAGCCTGAGTTTTAACTGATTTAATCCGTGCTCCAGGGTATCTCCCTCCTCCTAGGGAGTGTCGAACTAATCCAAATGTAGTAGGACTATTGAGCCATAATCCTATCACCCCGGGCACAAGAGGGGGCTGAAAATTCAGTACGTGTTCAAACCCATAAGGTGAAACATAAATTTCAGTGTATCCGCTTTCTTTGGTTCCAAATTTAGTTTTATTCCATTATTTTCACAAGTATTTCAGAAAATAGTTTTTCATAGTGTTTTCATAAGTTCATATAGAAACTTTTTCACCAGATTCAACGTTCATTTCCCATTTCCAATGCATTTCGGTGCCAGTTGCACCTTCATCAGGGAAATCTAAAAATCATACAAATAAAGCATCATTGGTACTATTCAGTTCATAATAGTGAATCATAAAACAACCTTAACACACTCTGCATACTTAACAATAACAAATGCATTAGTAACAATCAAAACGCTAATTTCATTAAGAGGTTACATGTCAAAAGGCTGTTATTATCAGCGGGTCTCTCCACTCTCTTACTATGGGCTCCTAAGGCGTATTAGATAAATGTGTTGGCGCCGATTAGTGCATATACCTATTCCCCTAAAAAAAGGGATGGTCAGCGTGTTCAATTATCGTGACTGACAGCGCGTTCAAAAATAATAACGTGCTACTTGATGCCCTTCAAAGCCGCTGATTCGCTTGCTATTAATTGGCGTCTAACAACGATCCCACGCGCATATAACTACTGTTAGATTATAAATAGGCGGCTTCTTACCTCTGGTATAGTGATCCTTCACCTACACGTTTTCGCGGGTTTTTGGGTACGGAAGCCTATGCTAGTCAAAAATAAACGGGATGCCTAATTTAGCGCATGCGCGTTCCCTCACCTAATCAGCGCATGCGTGTATCCTCCACATAGCGTTTTTTTAAACAAAACGTTAAAAGAAACTTTATAACTATTTTACACACGCTGTGTTACAAAATAGCATTCACCCTATACTAAGAATGAATAACTCATGGTCGGTATGGTGTCTACCCCATATTCGTACGCCAGTGTCATGATAACTCTTCATAAACCTTTAATCTTTATGCATATAAAGATCCGAAGTGTTACTCATTCATTATACAGTTCAAGCACAGGGAAGTTTCAAAGGTAACAAAGGAATTCAGTCCTATCATTTAACCCATAAGGTTTTAAACTGTTTAGATGAAAAATCCAATAGTTCTCTCGTTTCAATAAGTTCTTTTTGTTGATGGGACCTTCTTTATAGACCACTGTCTCAAGTATACATGCACGCAATTGACTTATGTGATGGTGTTTCTCTTTAAAGTGGGTAGCCACAGACGATTTCACACTTTCCAACCTGATATTGCTCTTATGTTCTGTTAATCTTGTTTTCAACTTCCTTTCAGTGTGGCCAACATACACTGACCCACATGGGCATTTTAACAGATATATCACGTTCATTGTGTCGCATGTTCCATTGACTTTTAATGGGATTGTGTGCCCTTTCATAGGATGGGTAATAGAGTTCCCCTTCATTATAATATGGCAGCTACTGCAATTCATGCACGGTACTGTACCTCGATACCTTGTCCTGGGTTCACTTTCAGTAGGATGTGTCAACATTTCACCCAAGTTTCTGCCTCTGGTAAAAGCAAACAAAGGTTCGTTTATAAAAATACCTTTGAAGTCCTCTTCTAATTTAAGTATCTGCCAATGACGTCTTATGGTTGCTTTAAATTGGTTACTCACAGTTGAGAACTTACTAACGCAAGTAATCCTTTCCGTGGTTCTTCTGTCTTTGATACTTAATAGGTCTTCTCGTGTGTGCTTCTGAGCTCTGTTTAACGCTGAGTCAATGGTATGTGTAGGGTATCCCCTGTCACTAAATCTTTGAGCCATGTCTTCTAGCTGTTCTTGACATTTTTGAGAATCAGAGACCACTCTCTTCACCCTTAAGAATTGTGTATAAGGCAGATGTGTTTTCAATGATTGGGGGTGGTGACTGTCATATTTCAAAAGGTTATTTCTATCCGTAGTTTTACGGTATAGGCTTGTACTGAATTGGTTGTTGATTCGGTGAATTTCAACGTCTAGGAATTGGATTAAATCCATGCTGATTTGCCAGGTAAACTTAATTCGTTCATTCCTAGTGTTTAATAGTTCCAGCTCATTGGTCAATGATTGTTTGTCGTTTCTCCACACCAAAAAAATGTCATCGATGAATCGTACATACATCAAAAGTTGTGTCGCCCATTCATGTCGATCAAAGATATATTGGTGTTCAAATGAGGACATAAAAAGGTTCACATACGCCGGAGCGGCGCAATTGCCCATAGATGTTCCGTTTAGTTGCATAAACCAGCGATTTCCATGTTCAAAATAACTGTTCAGTAATGTGAATTCCATCAGTTCCATAATGAAAATTTGTAGCTCCTGTTCATATGTGCTGTTCAACAACGCCACTTCTATGGCTTCAAGCCCTTCCTTATGGGGGATGGATGTATATAATGACTTGACGTCAATGGTAGCCATAATGATGTTTTCCTGTGTGACCAGGTCCTTCAATTTCAATAAAAAGTCAGTAGTGTCTCTGATATATGATTTAGTTTTTAGTACCAGGGGCTGTAAATAATGGTCAATGAATTTTCCTACTGGCTCATGGAGACTGCCTTTAGTGGATACGATGGGACGGCACGGTGGCTTATGCTGGTCCTTATGCACTTTGGGTACCATATATATGGTTGGACTCCTAGGACTATCTTGGGTAAGATATTTTCTCGTTTTCTCAGTGATGGTTCCTTTATCTTCCGCTCTTTTTAGGATGATGTTCAATGTCCTGCGAATTTCTTCAGTGGGATTCACTTCCATTTCCATGTACAATAATGAGTCCTCTATATGTGACTTGATTTCTGTTTCATAATATGACCTGTTCAAAATCACCAACGCCCCTCCTTTGTCTGCCTTCTGGCAAACTACTTTTTCATTCTTAGCAACCGCTTTTATTATGCCAAATTCTTTGTTAGTCATATTTTTCTTGCAGCTCTTTTTGTTCGTGTTGATTTTTGCTATGTCTTGTTTGCATAAACTTTCAAATAGGTCAATGGTTTTGTGACTCACAGGCAGACAAAGGAGGGGCGTTGGTGATTTTGAACAGGTCATATTATGAAACAGAAATCAAGTCACATATAGAGGACTCATTATTGTACATGGAAATGGAAGTGAATCCCACTGAAGAAATTTGCAGGACATTGAACATCATCCTAAAAAGAGCGGAAGATAAAGGAACCATCACCGAGAAAACGAGAAAATATCTTACCCAAGATAGTCCTAGGAGTCCAACCATATATATGGTACCCAAAGTGCATAAGGACCAGCATAAGCCACCGTGCCGTCCCATCGTATCCACTAAAGGCAGTCTCCAAGAGCCAGTAGGAAAATTCATTGACCGTTATTTACAGCCCCTGGTACTAAAAACTAAATCATATATCAGAGACACTACTGACTTTTTATTGAAATTGAAGGACCTGGTCACACAGGAAAACATCATTATGGCTACCATTGACGTCAAGTCATTATATACATCCATCCCCCATAAGGAAGGGCTTGAAGCCATTGAAGTGGCGTTGTTGAACAGCACATATGAACAGGAGCTACAAATTTTTATTATGGAACTGATGGAATTCACATTACTGAACAGTTATTTTGAACATGGAAATCGCTGGTTTATGCAACTAAAGGGAACATCTATGGGAAATTGCGCCGCTCCGGCGTATGCGAACCTTTTTATGTCCTCATTTGAACACCAATATATCTTTGATCGACATGAATGGGCGACACAACTTTTGATGTATGTACGATTCATCGATGACATTTTTTTGGTGTGGAGAAACGACAAACAATCAATGACCAATGAGCTGGAACTATTAAACACTAGGAATGAACGAATTAAGTTTACCTGGCAAATCAGCATGGATTTAATCCAATTCCTAGACGTTGAAATTCACCGAATCAACAACCAATTCAGTACAAGCCTATACCGTAAAACTACGGATAGAAATAACCTTTTGAAATATGACAGTCACCACCCCCAATCATTGAAAACACATCTGCCTTATACACAATTCTTAAGGGTGAAGAGAGTGGTCTCTGATTCTCAAAAATGTCAAGAACAGCTAGAAGACATGGCTCAAAGATTTAGTGACAGGGGATACCCTACACATACCATTGACTCAGCGTTAAACAGAGCTCAGAAGCACACACGAGAAGACCTATTAAGTATCAAAGACAGAAGAACCACGGAAAGGATTACTTGCGTTAGTAAGTTCTCAACTGTGAGTAACCAATTTAAAGCAACCATAAGACGTCATTGGCAGATACTTAAATTAGAAGAGGACTTCAAAGGTATTTTTATAAACGAACCTTTGTTTGCTTTTACCAGAGGCAGAAACTTGGGTGAAATGTTGACACATCCTACTGAAAGTGAACCCAGGACAAGGTATCGAGGTACAGTACCGTGCATGAATTGCAGTAGCTGCCATATTATAATGAAGGGGAACTCTATTACCCATCCTATGAAAGGGCACACAATCCCATTAAAAGTCAATGGAACATGCGACACAATGAACGTGATATATCTGTTAAAATGCCCATGTGGGTCAGTGTATGTTGGCCACACTGAAAGGAAGTTGAAAACAAGATTAACAGAACATAAGAGCAATATCAGGTTGGAAAGTGTGAAATCGTCTGTGGCTACCCACTTTAAAGAGAAACACCATCACATAAGTCAATTGCGTGCATGTATACTTGAGACAGTGGTCTATAAAGAAGGTCCCATCAACAAAAAGAACTTATTGAAACGAGAGAACTATTGGATTTTTCATCTAAACAGTTTAAAACCTTATGGGTTAAATGATAGGACTGAATTCCTTTGTTACCTTTGAAACTTCCCTGTGCTTGAACTGTATAATGAATGAGTAACACTTCGGATCTTTATATGCATAAAGATTAAAGGTTTATGAAGAGTTATCATGACACTGGCGTACGAATATGGGGTAGACACCATACCGACCATGAGTTATTCATTCTTAGTATAGGGTGAATGCTATTTTGTAACACAGCGTGTGTAAAATAGTTATAAAGTTTCTTTTAACGTTTTGTTTAAAAAAACGCTATGTGGAGGATACACGCATGCGCTGATTAGGTGAGGGAACGCGCATGCGCTAAATTAGGCATCCCGTTTATTTTTGACTAGCATAGGCTTCCGTACCCAAAAACCCGCGAAAACGCGTAGGTGAAGGATCACTATACCAGAGGTAAGAAGCCGCCTATTTATAATCTAACAGTAGTTATATGCGCGTGGGATCGTTGTTAGACGCCAATTAATAGCAAGCGAATCAGCGGCTTTGAAGGGCATCAAGTAGCACGTTATTATTTTTGAACACGCTGTCAGTCACGATAATTGAACACGCTGACCATCCCTTTTTTTAGGGGAATAGGTATATGCACTAATCGGCGCCAACACATTTATCTAATACGCCTTAGGAGCCCATAGTAAGAGAGTGGAGAGACCCGCTGATAATAACGGCCTTTTGACATGTAACCTCTTAATGAAATTAGCGTTTTGATTGTTACTAATGCATTTGTTATTGTTAAGTATGCAGAGTGTGTTAAGGTTGTTTTATGATTCACTATTATGAACTGAATAGTACCAATGATGCTTTATTTGTATGATTTTTAGATTTCCCTGATGAAGGTGCAACTGGCACCGAAATGCATTGGAAATGGGAAATGAACGTTGAATCTGGTGAAAAAGTTTCTATATGAACTTATGAAAACACTATGAAAAACTATTTTCTGAAATACTTGTGAAAATAATGGAATAAAACTAAATTTGGAACCAAAGGAAGCGGATACACTGAAATTTATGTTTCACCTTATGGGTTTGAACACGTACTGAATTTTCAGCCCCCTCTTGTGCCCGGGGTGATAGGATTATGGCTCAATAGTCCTACTACATTTTGACACAGTGTAAGAACCCCACAATGTAAAACTTTCTAACATGAATTCAGTGCTTGTATGTTGCTTTTCTGTAATTTTTGGTGCAGGGGTCTTTCGCATAACAATTTTGTTGTTAGAATCTCTTGGCCCATTAACATTTCTAGCCATACTTCTTCTATGATCTTTGGGTTTCAGTTCTCTTTTCATTTCTGTTTCAGGTTTGTTAAGGGGTTCTTTAAACAGGGTTTGTGGTACAAATATAGCTATGACATAACTTCTGTCATGTATACTTGGAAAATAATGATGAGAAAGTAATAAAGACATCCCACTCACTTACGACAAGCAGTGGTCTAGGTACATTTATTTACTCAATGCTAATTGAATAGCCTCCTTAAACACTCTATTCCATCTTTTTACCAATCCATTGCGCTTATAGTAATGCTCTGAGCACTTGGTATGGCAATACATTAAATCTGACTCATCTCATCGCAAACAAGCTGCAACCCATTATCAGTCACTATTTCAGATAGCATACTTAGATCAAAAATTCTATCTTAACTTTATTTTCAACATACCCTACAAATGTTATCACTGGCCAACATAAAACATAATCCAGATTTGCATTAGAAACTTGCACAAATTAACGCTTAGTAGCGCTATCCGTAACTTTGTGCTACATTGCATCAAGCGGCGTGTGTTCCATGGGTGGTATAAGGGCATTGGCACATGGCTATCAAAAGTCCGACAGTGCAGTGGAAGAGAAAAAACAGCAATGATCCTAATGCTACTGTCATCTCTATCTGACAAATCCTTAATGTCTTGTGATTTTTTTTCATTTGTCTCGTTATTTTCACTGCTTTGTCCAATGTTAAATTCTTTGTCAGTAACAGTTTTCATGCACTTTTCTATTGCTGACCCATTGTGCCATTAAGTCCTGTATCATTTGGTCGTGAAAACCTTTGTAGTTACATGTGACAGGTAGTGCCCATGGAGCTCCGACACAACTGTTAACAGTTTCTTCATGTAATTGCACCCTTCCTAAAAACATATACCTAGCAACTCCTTAATTCTTCTTTTTCCAGGATATTGTCTTAAATTTTCATCTTTATCCAGTAGAAATGGTAGTAAACTGTTAAGACTCTATCCTTCAGAACCTAAACAGTGTTTTAGCCCAGCTATTTTTATGCTTTCTTGTCTTATTGCCTCTACCTTGGCCCGAAAGCCTTCTTTCCATTGTTCCGAATCCTTAATAGATGCAGTAGGAGATTGTACACACATTCCTTCCATCATAAAATGTAATTGTGTTATGCTAAGATTAATTGAAAACTTTACACTTGTTATGTTCTCCTTTTTAGGGCTCGGGCCTAAGCCTCCACTTCGTGGAGGCGGAGCTTGCGAGCCCTAATGTGTTCAATGCAGAAAGGGGTCCAGGCTGGCACATTCCTTAGTTTTTATGGAATGTGCCTAGTGATTCGTCTTCGCTGTGCTGTGTATTTAGTAGTGTTGACCTGATAGGCTGTAAGTAATTTACTCGTGCCCGATGTGGCATATTCTGTGCGAGAACGAGCACGGCAGAGTGATTAATCTTAATTAGGAGCTGTCAGAGTGGCCGTGTAATGCAATCCAGATGGTGCGAGCGCTGCATAAAGTGTTCGGCAGAAGAATACATAAATCCTCAATTACCAGCTGTCCGAGGTGCCGGTAATTGAAGGCAGATGGTGCTGGGAGCGTGTGCACTGCTGTGTTTTTTGTAGAGAATCACATGCATCAGATCTGGTGCGTAGTGCAGAGGCGTAGTGCAGAGGCGTAGTGCAGAGGTGTAGTGCGTAGTGCATAGTGCAGAGGCGTAGTGCGTAGTGCAGAGGCGTAGTGCGTAGAGCAGAGGCATAGTGCATAGGCGTAGTGCGTAGTGCAGAGGCGTAGTGCGTAGTGCAGAGGCGTAGTGCAGAGTGGTAGTGCGTAGTGCAGAGGTGTAGTGCGTAGTGCAGAGGCGTAGTGCAGAGGCGTAGTGCAGAGGCGTAGTGCGTAGTGCAGAGGCGTAGTGCAGAGGTGTAGTGCGTAGTGCAGAGGCATAGTGCGTAGTGCAGAGGCGTAGTGTGTAGTGCAGAGGCGTAGTGCAGAGGCATAGTGCGTAGAGCAGAGGCGTAGTGCATAGGCGTAGTGCGTAGTGCAGAGGCGTAGTGCAGAGGCGTAGTGCGTAGTGCAGAGGCGTAGTGCAGAGGCGTAGTGCGTAGTGCAGAGGCGTAGTGCGTAGTGCAGAGGCGTAGTGCATAGTGCAGAGGCGTAGTGCAGAGGCATAGTGCGTAGTGCAGAGGCGTAGTGCAGAGGCATAGTGCGTAGTGCAGAGGCATAGTGCGTAGTGCATAGGCGTAGTGCGTAGTGCAGAGTGCGTAGTGCAGAGGCGTAGTGCGTAGTGCAGAGGCGTAGTGCGTAGTGCAGAGGCGTAGTGCGTAGTGCAGAGGCGTAGTGCGTAGTGCAGAGGTGTAGTGCAGAGGCGTAGTGCGTAGTGCAGAGGCGTAGTGCAGAGGCGTAGTGCATAGTGCAGAGGCGTAGTGCGTAGTGCAGAGGCGTAGTGCGTAGTGCAGAGTGCGTAGTGCAGAGGCGTAGTGCAGAGGCGTAGTGCAGAGGCGTAGTGCGTAGTGCAGAGGCGTAGTGCAGAGGCGTAGTGCGTAGTGCAGAGGTGTAGTGCGTAGTGCAGAGGCGTAGTGCGTAGTGCAGAGGCGTAGTGCAGAGGCGTAGTGCGTAGTGCAGAGGCGTAGTGCGTAGTGCATAGGCGTAGTGCGTAGTGCAGAGTGCGTAGTGCAGAGGCGTAGTGCGTAGTGCAGAGGCGTAGTGCGTAGTGCAGAGGCGTAGTGCAGAGGCGTAGTGCGTAGTGCAGAGGCGTAGTGCGTAGTGCAGAGGCGTAGTGCAGAGGCATAGTGCGTAGTGCAGAGGCGTAGTGCAGAGGCGTAGTGCGTAGTGCAGAGGCGTAGTGCGTAGTGCAGAGGCGTAGTGCGTAGTGCAGAGGCGTAGTGCAGAGGCGTAGTGCGTAGTGCAGAGGCGTAGTGCGTAGTGCAGAGGCGTAGTGCGTAGTGCAGAGGCGTAGTGCATAGTGCAGAGGCGTAGTGCAGAGGCGTAGTGCGTAGTGCAGAGGCGTAGTGCAGAGGTGTAGTGCAGAGGCGTAGTGCATAGTGCAGAGGCGTAGTGCGTAGTGCAGAGGCGTAGTGCAGAGGCGTAGTGCGTAGTGCAGAGGCGTAGTGCGTAGTGCATAGGCGTAGTGCGTAGTGCAGAGTGCGTAGTGCAGAGGCATAGTGCGTAGTGCAGAGGCGTAGTGCAGAGGCGTAGTGCGTAGTGCAGAGGCGTAGTGCGTAGTGCAGAGGCGTAGTGCAGAGGCGTAGTGCGTTGTGCAGAGGCGTAGTGCAGAGTGCAGAGTGCAGAGGCGTAGTGCATAGTGCAGAGGCGTAGTGCGTAGTGCAGAGGCGTAGTGCGTAGTGCAGAGGCGTAGTGCAGAGGCGTAGTGCGTAGTGCAGAGGCGTAGTGCGTAGTGCAGAGGCAGAGTGCAGAGGCGTAGTGCAGAGGCGTAGTGCAGAGTGCAGAGGCGTAGTGCAGAGTGCAGAGGCGTAGTGCATAGTGCAGAGGCGTAGTGCAGAGTGCAGAGGCGTAGTGCGTAGTGCAGAGGGGTAGTGCGTAGTGCAGAGGCATAGTGCAGAGGCGTAGTGCGTAGTGCAGAGGCGTAGTGCGTAGTGCAGAGGCGTAGTGCGTAGTGCAGAGGCGTAGTGCGTAGTGCAGAGGCGTAGTGCATAGTGCAGAGGCGTAGTGCGTAGTGCAGAGGCAGAGTGCAGAGGCGTAGTGCAGAGGCGTAGTGCAGAGTGCAGAGGCGTAGTGCGTAGTGCGTAGTGCAGAGGCGTAGTGCGTAGTGCAGAGGCGTAGTGCGTAGTGCAGAGTGCAGAGGCGTAGTGCAGAGGGGTAGTGCGTAGTGCAGAGGCGTAGTGCGTAGTGCAGAGGCGTAGTGTGTAGTGCAGAGGCGTAGTGCGTAGTGCAGAGGCGTAGTGCGTAGTGCGTAGTGCAGAGGCGTTGTGCAGAGTGCAGAGGCGTAGTGCTTAGTGCAGAGGCATAGTGCGTAGTGCAGAGGCGTAGTGCAGAGTGCAGAGGCGTAGTGCAGAGGCGTAGTGCAGAGGCGTAGTGCAGAGGCGTAGTGCAGAGGCGTAGTGCAGAGGCGTAGTGCAGAGGCGTAGTGCAGAGTGCGTAGTGCGTAGTGCAGAGGCGTTGTGCAGAGGCGTAGTGCGTAGTGCAGAGGCGTAGTGCAGAGGCGTAGTGCAGAGTGCAGAGGCGTAGTGCATAGTGCAGAGGTGTAGTGCGTAGTGCAGAGGTGTAGTGCGTAGTGCAGAGGCGTAGTGCGTAGTGCAGAGGCGTAGTGCAGAGGCGTAGTGTGTAGTGCGTAGTGCAGAGGCATAGTGCGTAGTGCAGAGGCGTAGTGCAGAGTGCAGAGGTGTAGTGCAGAGGCGTAGTGCGTAGTGCAGAGTGCAGAGGCGTAGTGCAGAGTGCAGAGGCGTAGTGCGTAGTGCAGAGGCTTAGTGCGTAGTGCAGAGGCGTAGTGCGTAGTGCAGAGGCGTAGTGTGTAGTGCGTAGTGCAGAGGCATAGTGCGTAGTGCAGAGGCGTAGTGCAGAGTGCAGAGGTGTAGTGCAGAGGCGTAGTGCGTAGTGCAGAGTGCAGAGGCGTAGTGCAGAGTGCAGAGGCGTAGTGCAGAGGCGTAGTGCATAGTGCAGAGGTGTAGTGCAGAGGCGTAGTGCATAGTGCAGAGGTGTAGTGCAGAGTGCAGAGGTGTAGTGCAGAGTGCAGAGGCGTAGTGCAGAGGCGTAGTGCGTAGTGCAGAGGCGTAGTGCGTAGTGCAGAGGCGTAATGCGTAGTGCAGAGGCGTAGTGCAGAGGCATAGTGCAGAGGCATAGTGCGTAGTGCAGAGGCGTAGTGCGTAGTGCAGAGGCGTAGTGCGTAGTGCAGAGGCGTAGTGCGTAGTGCAGAGGCGTAGTGCGTAGTGCAGAGGCATAGTGCATAGTGCAGAGGCGTAGTGCGTAGTGCAGAGGCGTAGTGCAGAGGCGTAGTGCGTAGTGCAGAGTGCAGAGGCGTAGTGCGTAGTGCAGAGTGCAGAGGTGTAGTGCAGAGGCGTAGTGCAGAGGCGTAGTGCAGAGGCGTAGTGCAGAGGCGTAGTGCAGAGTGCGTAGTGCAGAGGCGTAGTGCGTAGTGCAGAGACGTAGTGCGTAGTGCAGAGGCGTAGTGCAGAGGCGTAGTGCAGAGTGCAGAGGCGTAGTGAATAGCGCAGATGCGTAGTGCAGAGGCGTAGTGCGTAGTGCAGAGGCGTAGTGCGTAGTGCAGAGTGCAGAGGCGTAGTGCAGAGTGCATAGTGCAGAGTGCGTAGTGCAGAGTGCGTAGTGCGTAGTGCAGAGGCGTTGTGCAGAGGCGTAGTGCGTAGTGCAGAGGCGTAGTGCAGAGGCGTAGTGCAGAGTGCAGAGGCGTAGTGCATAGTGCAGAGGCGTAGTGCAGAGGCGTAGTGTGTAGTGCGTAGTGCAGAGGCATAGTGCGTAGTGCAGAGGCGTAGTGCAGAGTGCACAGGTGTAGTGCAGAGGCGTAGTGCAGAGTGCAGAGGCGTAGTGCAGAGACGTAGTGCGTAGTGCAGAGGCGTAGTGCATAGTGCAGAGGCGTAGTGCGTAGTGCAGAGGCGTAGTGCGTAGTGCAGAGGCGTAGTGCGTAGTGCAGAGGCGTAGTGCGTAGTGCAGAGGCGTAGTGCGTAGTGCAGAGGCGTAGTGCGTAGTGCGTAGTGCAGAGGCGTAGTGCAGAGTGCAGAGTGCAGAGGCATAGTGCAGAGGCGTAGTGCAGAGGTGTAGTGCGTAGTGCAGAGGCTTAGTGCAGAGGCGTAGTGCAGAGGCGTAGTGCGTAGTGCAGAGGCGTAGTGCGTAGTGCAGAGGCATAGTGCGTAGTGCAGAGGCGTAGTGCAGAGGCGTAGTGCGTAGTGCAGAGGGGTAGTGCGTAGTGCAGAGGGGTAGTGCAGAGGCGTAGTGCGTAGTGCAGAGGCGTAGTGCGTAGTGCGTAGTGCAGAGGCGTAGTGCGTAGTGCAGAGGCATAGTGCGTAGTGCAGAGGCGTAGTGCGTAGTGCAGAGGCGTAGTGCGTAGTGCAGAGGCGTAGTGCGTAGTGCAGAGGCGTAGTGTGTAGTGCAGAGGCGTAGTGCTTAGTGCAGAGGCGTAGTGCATAGTGCAGAGGCGTAGTGCAGAGTGCAGAGGCAGAGTGCAGAGTGCAGAGGCGTAGTGCGTAGTGCAGAGGCGTAGTGCGTAGTGCAGAGTGCAGAGGCGTAGTGCAGAGGGGTAGTGCGTAGTGCAGAGGCATAGTGCGTAGTGCAGAGGCGTAGTGCGTAGTGCAGAGGCGTAGTGCGTAGTGCAGAGGCGTAGTGCGTAGTGCAGAGGCGTAGTGCAGAGGCGTAGTGCGTAGTGCATAGGGCAGAGGCGTAGTGCAGAGTGCAGAGGCGTAGTGCTTAGTGCAGAGGCATAGTGCGTAGTGCAGAGGCGTAGTGCAGAGTGCAGAGGCGTAGTGCAGAGGCGTAGTGCAGAGGCGTAGTGCAGAGGCGTAGTGCAGAGGCGTTGTGCAGAGGCGTAGTGCGTAGTGCAGAGGCATAGTGCAGAGGCGTAGTGCAGAGTGCAGAGGCGTAGTGCATAGTGCAGAGGTGTAGTGCGTAGTGCAGAGGTGTAGTGCGTAGTGCAGAGGCGTAGTGCAGAGGCGTAGTGTGTAGTGCGTAGTGCAGAGGCATAGTGCGTAGTGCAGAGGCGTAGTGCAGAGTGCAGAGGTGTGATGCAGAGGCGTAGTGCGTAGTGCAGAGTGCAGAGGCGTAGTGCAGAGTGCAGAGGCGTAGTGCAGAGGCGTAGTGCGTAGTGCAGAGGCTTAGTGCGTAGTGCAGAGGCGTAGTGCGTAGTGCAGAGGCGTAGTGTGTAGTGCGTAGTGCAGAGGCGTAGTGCGTAGTGCAGAGGCGTAGTGCAGAGTGCAGAGGTGTAGTGCAGAGGCGTAGTGCAGAGTGCAGAGGCGTAGTGCAGAGTGCAGAGGCGTAGTGCAGAGGCGTATTGCGTAGTGCAGAGGCGTAGTGCGTAGTGCAGAGGCGTAGTGCAGAGTGCAGAGGTGTAGTGCAGAGTGCAGAGGCGTAGTGCAGAGGCGTAGTGCAGAGGCGTAGTGCGTAGTGCAGAGGCGTAGTGCGTAGTGCAGAGGCGTAGTGCGTAGTGCAGAGGCGTAGTGCAGAGGCGTAGTGCGTAGTGCAGAGGCGTAGTGCGTAGTGCAGAGGCGTGGTGCGTAGTGCAGAGTGAAGCCAATGCATATCTACAGGCTAGCGATGACAGTGCATATCTACAGGCTAGTGAAGCTAATGCATATCTACAGGCTAGCAATGACAGAGCATATCTACAGGCTAGTGAAGCCAATGCATATCTACAGGCTAGCAATGACAGTGCATATCTACAGGCTAGCGATGACAGTGCATATCTACAGGCTAGCGATGACAATGCATATGTACAGGCCAGCAATGACAGAGCATATCTACAGGCTAGCGATGACAGTGCATATCTACAGGCTTTTGAAGCCAATGCATATCTACAGGCTAGCGATGACAGTGCATATCTACAGGCTAGCGATGACAGTGCATATCTACAGGCTAGCGATGACAGAGCATATCTACAGGCTAGCGATGACAGTGCATAACTACAGGCTAGTGAAGCCAATGCATATCTACAGGCTAGCGATGACAGAGCATATCTACAGGCTAGCGATGACAGTGCATATCTACAGGCTAGCGAAGCCAATGCATATCTACAGGCTAGCGAAGCCAATGCATATCTACAGGCTAGCGATAACAGTGCATATCTACAGGCTAGCGATGACAGAGCATATCTACAGGCTAGCGATGACAGTGCATATCTACAGGCTAGCGATGACAGTGCATATCTACATGCTAGTGAAGCCAATGCATATCTACAGGCTAGCGATGACAGAGCATATCTACAGGCTAGCGATGACAGAGCATATCTACAGGCTAGCGATGACAGCGCATATCTACAGGCTAGCGATGACAGTGCATAACTGCAGGCTAGTGAAGCCAATGCATATCTACAGGTTAGCGATGACATGGCATATCTACTGACTAGCGATGACGGTGCATATCTACAGGCTAGTGAAGCCAATGCATATCTACAGGCTAGCGATGACAGTGCATATCTACATGCTAGCGATGACCGAGCATATCTACAGGCTAGCGATGACAGTGCATATCTACAGGCTAGCGATGATAATGCATATCTACAGGCTAGCGACGACAGCGCATATCTACAGGATAGCAATGACAGCGCATATCTACAGGCTAGCGATGACAGTGCATATCTACAGGCTAGCGATGACGGTGCATATCTACAGGCTAGTGAAGCCAATGCATATCTACAGGCTAGCAATGACAGTGCATATCTACAGGCTAGCGATGACAGTGCATATCTACAGGCTAGCTATGATAATGCATATCTACAGGCTAGCAACGACAGCGCATATCTACAGGATAGCAATGACAGCGCATATCTACAGGCTAGCGATGACAGTGCATATCTACAGGCTAGCGATGACGGTGCATACCCACAGGCTAGTGACGCCAATGCATATCTACAGGCTAGCGATGACAGTGCATATCTACAGGCTAGCGACTCACAAGGAGACCACAGGCAGCTGAGGTGCAATCTTCTCCCACTCACAAGAATGACATCACAGGCAGCAGCAGTGCAAGCTTCTTACACTCACAAGGAGACCACAGGCAGCAGAGGTGCAAGCTTCTCACACTCACAAGAAGGACATCACAGGCAAGTGGTGCAATATTCGCACACTCACAAGGAGATTACTGGCAGTACACACCACATGAACACACTCCATAACACATAGCAACAATACATTGGCATTTACAATGCCATTAGCTCAAACTCAAATAAATCCGAGCCCGATTGCATTTCTAATGCTTGTTCTATTTTTCCTATACTATATTTGAACACCGTTTAGCAAATAGTTCCTTTCAGTTTAGATTTCTAGGTTTTTAAGTTTCCTTCTTTTTAATATATCAGAATTTGCCACTAGATGGCACTGCAGACTCAGCTAAATGATCCTCTTTAGCGTCTGGTTGCACTTGACAGCACAGCTATCTGCAAGACTACTGTTAGCAATTCTTTAAAATACAGATGGAGTGTCCTTTGGCTCCACCCAGAGGAGACCTACCTTCTCAACTCTTGCTGTTGGTGTATCATTCTACTGTAAGGCACAAGGAACGATTTTACATCCAAAAACTACACTCAATTATCACGCTGTTTGCCATGACTAATTCTTTATCTCCTACATGTATTCTATACAAAACGAAATCCGTTTTGTATAGAATACTTATAGGAGACTAGCAGCCCGTCCCGACGTTGTCCGGGTATGAATTGCTGCCGGCCAGTAGTATTTTGTTTCGTAGGATTTCGTTTTGATAGCATTTCTTATCTGTGACAGGCCTGTGAAACACTCCGATTCACAGTGCACTGCTGATGCACTTAAGAGTGCGCGTTCAGTAGTGTGTGAACTCGAGTTTCCCTACTTTATTTTTCCTTGCAATATTATATAGCGCGAACTCGACAACATGGCATGAGCACAATTTACACTACAGAAGAACACATTAATTTGTGGTAGGCACGGGGAGACAAAGCGATTTGCCTGGAATCACAGGATGTTGAGCTGATGCCGAGAGTCGAACGTAGCTCCCCAGCTCTAAAGTTCGCAATTCTAGAACTTGTGGCGGGAGGTGTGTCTAAAGGTGTATGTCGGTGCTGGCCATCAATGAGAGAGACCTGTGCATTTTTCAAATCGGTGGTGAAAAAATATGTGTATGTTGCTGGAGATGTGGGCCGCCGTGCCACCAATGTACTTACCGGGGGAGGGTAAACACCTATTATTCCGCAACTTTCTTTCCGCATACCATCACTCCGCATACTTTCATTACGAAAGTACCATGACTCCGCAATGCCATTATAACGCAGGGCATTACATTTTATATGCTTTTACCACGCATACATTTACAACGAAATTCGTTGTAAATGCATGAATGGTAAAAGCATGTTTTTTTTAATGTTTGTATAAGGTAAGTATGGGTATAGGGGTATATGTTTTGGGGTACTGAGGTATATGTTTTGGGGTGTTTGGGTATTTTAAGGGTTCAGATATAGTTTTGGGTTTTGGGGTACAGGGGTATTTTTAGGGTTCAGGGCTAGGTTTGGGATTTGGGGTATAGGGGTATTTTTAGGGTTCAGGGGTAGGATTGGGTTTTGGGGTACAGGGGTATTTTAAGGGTTCAGGGCTAGGTTTGGGTTTTGGGGTACAGGGTTATTTTTAGGGTTCAGGGCTAGGTTTGGGTTTTGGGGTACAGGGGTATTTTAGGGTTCAGGGGTAGGTTTGGGTTTTGGGGTACAGGGTTATTTTTATGGTTCAGGGCTAGGTTTGGGTTTTGGGGTATAGGGGTATTTTTAGGGTTCTGGGGTAGGTTTGGGTTTTTGGGTACAGGGGTATTTTAAGGGTTCAGGGCTAGGTTTGGGTTTTGGGGTACGGGGGTATTTTGGGGTTCAGGGGTAGGTTTGGGTTTTGGGGTACAGGGGTATTTTTAGGGTTCAGGGCTAGGTTTGGGTTTTGGGGTACAGGGGTGTTTTTAGGGTTCAGGGGTAGGTTTGGGTTTTGGGGTACAGGGGTATTTATAGGGTATAGGGGTATTTTTAGGGATAGGTTTGGGTTTTGGGGTACAGGGTATATTTATAGGGTTAAGATGGGTTAGTGTTTAAGGGTGTTGGGGTATTTTAAGGAGTAAGGGTGGATTATGATTATGGGGTGCAGGGGTATTTAAAGGGAGCAGGGTGGACACCCGGAGCTGGAATGTACAGAACCTGGGGAAGAAAAAACAATGAAATATTGGGCACAACGCTCGCGCTTTTTTTTTCTTAATCCCGCGCCCCGCACACGCCCACACCCCCAGCACACGCCCACAGCACACGATATTAGACATGGCATGAAGGGCGGAACGTACCACATGCCCCCAGCATTTGTCACGCCCCCAGCACACGCCCACAGCACAACGCAGACACGCCCACAAGGGACTACTTTGCTGGCACGGTTCTTTTACCTTTTAAATGTATATGGTGGGCGTCTGCATAGCCTATGTCCTTCTGCTGCAACTGCCCTTTCCAACGCTGTATTGGGTGTAGTGATTGGTGCTGTGGTTCCTGAGATTACCCGCCTCAAAGGTTTGGGCTCTCTCTTTATTATATTAGTATAGATAAAGCAGATATTCACATGATTTAATAGCATTTGTAAAGGCCTTTGTTTAAATACACTGCCACATTAAACCAGACCATACCTTGAAGTAATCATTCCATAATTTATTTCAGTACATCTGCAAGAAAGGTACAGCAATTAACGTCCCCAGAACTTTTTAGTAACTGTAGTTCTAAGAACCCAGAGAACGCTTGCTACAGCACACTTTCACTCACTAGTTACCTCGAAGGTTGAAGGTCCTACTGCATTGTCTGTCATTTGTTCTGTAACTATTTTTCTAACTTTTTATTTTATGACAAGACCAGAGGCTAAGATTATTGCAATCTTCCTTTATTGCGCCACCCACAGCAGCACCTTTAAAGAACTCAAGAACATTAACCAAGGTTGTAAGAATCAACAAAGGGCCAGAATCACCCGCCATCTTCCTTCTTTTTTGCTGCTGCCCAAACAGATGTCTTGTCTGCCGTCGCTCTATATTGAATGAATATATTAGTCATTATTTATGGTTAATTCATTATGTTTTAAACTTTAAGTTTGCTAGTATTATTCTAAGAATAACTCTTATACTCTTATAGTAAACACACTGAGAGTCTGTTTACTAAGAAAAGTTTACCTTATAGCTGGTTTGGTAATATATAGTCGTTTTTTCTTTAGAAAGTTTATTTAAATACATAGCTTTAACGTGACATGAATGTGCAAGCATTTTCTAACTGTATTGAGGAATTTATAACCTTTTGCAGCATGAGATCGTAATTTTGCATGTTCTTATGTGGGGCACGCTCGTTAGCTCGTGTTAAAGAGGAGCCACACATTTCAGTAATAGTGCTGTCGTGCTTCTCTGGGTAATGAGGAGCCATACATTTCTTTAATTGGGTCGCACTTCACTAGGAAAACAAACGTTTGACAATGTTCAAGTAAATGTTTAGTTTTAACAAGGATATTGAGAAATTTCCTAGTTATCACAAAGGAAAGTTTCAATTCTATTAAGGAGGCGGAGGCGCGAGGATTTTGCTAGTCCATTCTCCATTTTATTGGATAGCAAGTTAGAAGTAAGAAAAAACAATAAGCCATGGACTACCCAAACCAACATGGCCGCGGTAGTCCTGGTAACATATCAGCCAATCAGAGTCCAACAGTTAGCATATAGGGAATCCCATCTGTTAGTCCTTCCTCTTTCTTGGGTGCTGCCGCAGGAAAGAAGTCATCCATCCACTAGTCCGTTTTTTGATCGGAGCCTAGGGAAAAGAAACAATAATAATAATATCTTGTCCAGAACAATGTAGAACAAGTCAAGAACATTGCAATGGAGCAATAGAATCGAATTGCAAAGAGGAAATAAACATCATTGCACAGATTATAAATGAGAACATTAATACATAGGAAAAAAGGTACTTCCCTTAGACGTAGTAAAATCATCATAGTCCATGTTCGGGAGGGAAGGCTCGATAAAGCCTGGGTGGGAAAATCCTCGCCTCCGCCTCCTTAATAGAATTGAAACTTTCCTTTGTGATAACTAGGAAATTTCTCATTCTATGTCAGGAAGCGGAGGCGAGGATTTTGCTTGTTCAAAGCTTACTCACCACCAACGATGCAGCTTCATGGATTGGTTTAAAGTAGAACTTTTTAAAAGTGGAATCCGAAGACCAATCCGCTGCATTCATGATATCTTCCAATCGTCCACCAACTTGTACAGCCTTAGAAGCCATTGCACCTCTAGTGGAATGAGCCCCAAAGTCAGTGATGTTAATTCCAGCTTCTGACATAATCCACCTGACCCATCTGGCAATGGTGGGAGAGGCAACTGCCTTGAAAGGTTTTTTAACCGCTATAAGCAGCTGTCTCTCGCCCGGAGGGCGGAACTCAAGAGTAACATCCTCATAGGTTTCGAGGCAGCGAACAACACAGAGCTTTGGCGAATCTGGGAAAGCTGGGTAAGTTACTGACCTGGTGTTACATTTAGTTCTTCTTGAAACCGTAAACGTAACCCCTTCTGGGGTAAAAACCCTGGCTGAGACATCCAGAGCACGAACATCGGAAGCACGCTTACATGAAATTAGGCAGAGAAGAATCGCCAATTTGGCCGAAAGTTCCTTGCGGGAAAGGTATTGATTATCCTGCCAGGATTTAAGAAAATTCAAGACCACATTAACATCCCATAATCCAGAATAACGAGGCTCTGGGGGGCGCGAAAGGCGAATACCCTTTAGGAGCTTACAAACCCAAGGATGCTCACCCACCGGAGAGCCATCAACAAGGGCATGACCAGCAGATATTGCCGACCTGAAAGAGTTGATGGTGCTGTATGCCAATTTCTTTTGGAAAAGATCAGCGAGGAAGTTAATCACATCAGTGACTGAGGAGCCCATGGGATCCAGGTGTTTTGCCACACACCAACGAACCCATCTGTTCCATGCTGATCTATAACGCTTAGTGGTGTTAGTGGCCCAGGCTCCTTGGATGAGGAGTTCAGCGTCTCTCGAAAGTGAGTCGCAAGACCAACGTCCCCTGAAATCCTCCAGGCCATGAGATGTAGATGGCCCTGGAGAACCAGGGGATGCGGGTGACCCAAAGGATTTGTCAGAATGTGATCGAACGACGGTAGTCGAAGAGGTTTGCCCCAGGACAACTCTAGAAGAGAAGGGAACCAGCATTGAGCTTTCCAGATTGGTGTGATCAGAATCAGAGAAGCTCTCTGTCTGCGGACCTGAACATATCAGCCAATCAGACCTGACGGCCGGAAGAGCGACCCCTACCTCTGCCGGCCCCGCCAAAAACCTTTTTGGGGAAAAACTTCTTCATAGAAGCCTGAGCCTTATCCAATGCAGAAAAAGTAGCGACAAACTTCCCCAACTCCTTCACAAAAGGATCTCCAAACAAAGCACCCTGTGCAACCGGGCCGGCTTCCGAAGACGACAACTCTCCTAGCTTAGGATCAATCTTAAGTAGCAAAGATCGTCGACGCTCCGCTGAAAGTGCACAATTGGCATTGCCCAGAAGGCAAACTGCCCGTTGCGACCAACCAGCCACTTCGTCAACCGACATTGGCAAGCCCGACTCTTTAGAACGTTGGGCCAATTCAATAATTTTTGTCAGGGGACCCACGACATCCAAAAGCTTATCCTGACAGGCCTTCCAGGACCTATCTATACCCTTCTTAGGGTCCTTGATATACTTGGCGAAGAAGGTACACAACTTCGGATCAATCTCAGGGGTACATGCTACCCTAAAGGGAAGGGAAGGGCGAGGGCACTCAGAACGTAGGCGAAGGCGGACTTCCTGAGGTAAAGGCTGTCGAAGCTTAGCTGCGACATAATCAGCTGTAGACTGCTCAGGAAACCACTCTGATGACCTAGGTCTTACAATAGTAGATGGGTCGAACATATTAGGAGGCGCAAGATCGCCACCCGTCAGACTAGGAGCGCTAGGTTTTGGGCGCCAAGACCTGCTTACGTCAGAAAAATCCTCTGAGGAAGCGTCCTCATCCTCATCTACGTATTCGTCCTCCTCATCATCTCCCTCAACGGGGAACCCTTCTTCCGGGTCAAGGTCCTGGGTGGCAAAACCACCAGTCTCTCCGGGCGAGTCGGCCCCCCGGTAGGGTGCGCTTCTAAGCGTGCGCGCACTCTTACGAAAGACCTCAGATAATCTACTGAAGCCCTACAGGTGCCCCGCGTCACGCTTCCTGGCCGTACGTGGAATAACACAAGGAAAACCACTGGACCCTGCCCCACTGTCCCCAAAAACACCGGAATCATTCTTGAATACATGGGCTGACAGTTTATTAACACTGTCCTGCAGAGGTGCCAGAGCCTGTGCTATCGCTGAAGAGAGAAGCCTGTCCACCTCTGCAGGAGTGTGTGAAGGGGTCAGTTGTGGTTGATCAATAGGAGCCACCACCTCAACATTAGAAGGACCGGACTGCATTTTGGCAGAATAACTGGTACCCATAAACAACACCCCAACTATATAAAAAGGGGAAAAACCCTTTACACAGGTACCAAGCAGGCTAATACCAGTCAAGAGCCTGAAACAGAAAAAATACTGACAGAAAATAATCTTATTTATAAAATTTCTGTCAGAAAAAACATTCCTGCCGTCGAAAACGGCGTCAGTGTGAGGGAAGAGGCCAAAGAACCAATGAAGCGCAAAGCCTCAGCGCGTTTCCCCTCGAGCGCGAAGAGCGCTGAGGAGAACAGCTGGTCGGCGTCAGAAGCCGACACCAAGACCGCGCACGCGCGAAGAAGAAACGCTCAGGCTGAAAGCCTACCGCGTTATCACCAGTACACCGCCTACAACAAAGGCGAAGTCAGGATACATAAACCACATAAGAATAAAGCTGTCAATAGAAAAACACAACTGCCACGACAAGAATCAAGGAGATAGTAATAGCGTGACTTATCTTGCCGAGGCAGCAATGGAGAAAGAGGAAGGACTAACAGATGGGATTCCCTATATGCTAACTGTTGGACTCTGATTGGCTGATATGTTACCAGGACTACCGCGGCCATGTTGGTTTGGGTAGTCCATGGCTTATTGTTTTTTCTTACTTCTAACTTGCTGTCCAATAAAATGGAGAAAGGACTAGCAAAATCCTCGCCTCCGCTTCCTGACATAGAATTAAACAGACCTGTAACCGTGTCATGGCGCGAGCTGGCTCAAGGACGTCACAATGATTGTCCTGTTCAGGGTAGCTTAGTCGTGACGCATACGCTTCAGGTAATTACCCTCAGAATGACGCTTACGCACAAGTTCACGTGAAATTGATGTGTGCACAAGCGGTAGTGTCAGTTTCTCGATCGGGAATACTGACTGAAAATGTTGACATGAAGATTTTTTGATTTGATAAAAGGCGTCTAGCAGAATACGGTTGTATAAGGTAGAACTTGATTATTTTGAGGAAGGAAACAATTTACTATTTGAGGATTGTTTATTAATTTTATTTGAGGAGGTATTTAATGCTTTCTTTGTGACTGTGTATTTGGATTGTGGAAGACTTTAGGGGGCCCATTAGGATGTCAGGCGGATTGCCCCCACCAGGCTGGTGGTAACCATCGGCAGCCTGGCGGGGGCAATCCGCCCGACATCCTGACTAGTTTCCCCCCGCCATATTAGTATGGCGGGGGGACCTCGGCGGACGGAAAGACCGTCCGCCGCTTTTCTGCCCCGGTCGCCTTGCGCCCGGGGTGGAAAAGGAATAATATGGTGGCGGTGTCTATCAGACACCGCCAGCCATATTAGCATGGGCATTTTACAATGCCTTTCCGGAAAGGCATGCGGTCTTCACTCTGGGTGCCCCCTGTGGGCCCCCAGAGTGAAGGAGGGGTGGGGGCTGCACACAGGGGGGTACCCTCTGGTACCCCCCCCACATTTGCATAAACAAAGCGGCAGGCACCGCGTGGTGCCTGCCGCTTTGTATATGCAAATGCTGAAATGCATTTCTAGCATTGTGGCGGGCGGTGCTGAGAGCACCGCCCGCCACAATGCTACAAATGCAGGATGTGTCCGCCACTGTGGCGGGCACATCCTAATGCCCCCCACGGGACCCCTGACTTTATGGCGGGCGGTCCCAATCCCCGCTAGGATGACGGGCGGACAAAGTCCGCCCGTCATCCTAATGGACCCCTAGGTGTTTAGTGAAATTATTATTTACTATTTTAAATAGGTTTATTTTAATTAAGATCGCTTGACTGGACTATTTCTTTTTCATAAAATGTCTGAAACTAATGTTAGCGATGCTACTAAAAAGAGCATTGAAAATAAAATTAGCGAAATACTAAGTAAATTAGCTTCTGACTTGGATAAAAAAAATGGATAGGAGATTTGAGGATTTTATTCAAAGTAAAGCATCTTCTTCAGAGGAAGATCATTTTTGGTCTGCAGGTGAGGGTCCTACTCAGGTACTAAGAAAGGGAGGAAAAGTGAGTAGGAAAAGAAAGAATTTAGATGACAGTGGTTTTAAGGGTAAAAGAAAAAAGACTGCGCATGCATATTTAGGATTTCATAAAAGTACGAAACATGGTTGTGTCGAGGACACGCATTGTGACCTTGCTAGAGGTCAATCATTCACAGGATCTAAGGATAAAAGTAGTATGAGACATACTACTATTCTCTGTGATGAGTCATTTGGTAGCGCAGAAATTGAGCTGAGTTGCTCGTCAGATTTTGATGCGGAACTGGAAGTTGTGGCGAAGGATAAGGGTATGAAAAAAATGGTAACTGAGAAGACGGATGTGTCTTGTGGAGTCATGGATCCTCTTGGGGAGTCTATGTTTGATCCTATGATGTTGAAGCATCGTCTATCACCGGAATGGAGCCCGCCTCCGCATGTGGCACAATACGTGGAACTATGGTTAAGAAAACAAATCCCTAAGGATGTAAGTTTAAGATTACAATTTGAATGTCCACGCCCCATTCTTGCTAAACATATAGGAATGACTCCTGATTTCTATGCTAAAATGTTAGCGTTTATTAGTAAAGGAGGTTAAGATTCAAGGAAAGGTTTAGACAAAGGATTGAGAATGTGCCAGGATAGGCTGTTGGATCTGAATGGCCCTATCACCAAAATATTTGATATGGCTGAAGAGGCCTATGTACGTAAAAAGGATCTGGATGTGGAAGAGGTGAGAGAATGAGTTCAAAGGGCAGTTTGCTTACTGGGCAATGCGAACACCGCTCTCTCAGTGGAAAGAAGAAAAAGCTTCCTTCTCAAAATAGACCCGAAATTGGCAGAGTTAGCCAATAATGAAGGTGGCTTGGAGGCCAATGGTATGTTGTTTGGTAAAACCTTTATCAAGGAAATATCAAAATATGTTGGGGCTTTCAGCTCTCTACAAAAATCACAAAGAGAAATCAAGAAGGTTTTTGACTGTCGTGTTTTTGGTGGGGCTGGGCGAAATAGAGGTCGTTTCCCCTGCCGTGGACAAGGTATTACAAGGGCTTCTTTTTCAAGCAGGTTTAGAGGTTATCAGTACTAGTCACAAGGTGGCTTTCAAACCTGGAATTTCTACCCTCAAAGGCAGAGCGGCAACGCAAGAGGAAATAGAAGGTCAAGAGGATCAGATAAGTCAAGACCCTTTTGTTATCCATGTAAAGTTGGGCAGCAGACTTGCTAAATTTTATCAGAATTGGTGTGCAATATCACAGGACCCTTGGGTTCTTCAGACTAATATGGACTATCACATAGATTTCATAGAGGAACCGGTTCAACATCAGTATCCAGTTATGATAAGATTCAATTCAAAGTTAACAGTACTAGTGGATGCAGAAGTAAAAGACTTAGTAAAGATAGGTGCGATTGTGGAAGAATTAGATCACGCTGTGGGGTTTGTAAGCAAAATCTTTCTGGTAGAGAAAAAAGCGAAAGGTATGAGACCTGTCATAAATTTGAGGAAATTAAACGATTGGGTGGAATGCCATCATTTCAAGATGGAAGGAATGCATATGTTGAGGGATGTTTTGCCGTTAGGGGACTGGATGACTCGTCTGGATCTGAAAGATGCTTATTTATCCATCCCTATTTGCAAAGAACATCAGAGATTTCTAAGGTTCTGATGGGGAGGAAGGTTATGGAAGTTTGTTTGTCTCCCCTTCCGGTTAGCCTCAGTCCTGTGGTGTTTCACCAAAATGCTCCGTGCAGTTGTTGCCTTTTTGAGGGAGTGAGGTATTTGTGTAATCATCTATTTAGACGGTATTTTAATTTTGGATCAGGAGAAATCAATAGAGAAGGATCATACAAAATTAGCAATAGAGCTTTTGGAGAGTCTTGGGTTTGTAGTAAACAGGGAAAAATAATGTTTGATCCCAAGTCAAGAGACTCAGTTTTTGGAGTTTTTGATGAACACGGTTCAAGGTCAACTGAGATTACCTATGGAGAAAATAAAGACAATAAGGAACGAAATAAGGAGAATTTTGTTGTTGGATGTGATTTCATTGAGAATGCTAGCAAGGGTTATAGGTTTGTTGCCTTCGACTATTCCGGCTATTTTTCCAGGACCTTTGAATTATCGTGCTCTTCGGAGGTTGAAAAGAAGTCTTTAAGGCACGGTTTGAAGTATTCAGAGGAAATCACCCTTTCAGAGGAAACAAAGTTAGAACTGCATTAGTGGCTAAGAAATATGGAGGCATGGAATGGGAAAGCAATTTTTGGAGTAAATCCGGTATTGATTATAGAATCAGAGGAGAGTTTAACTGGCTGGTGAGCTCGCTGTGGTGCAACATTGACAGGGGGAATACTGACTGTGGAAGAAAGGAAAATGCACATTAATTGTCTGGAATTGCTTGCAGGGTCTTTTGCAATAAAGAGCTTCATGAAGGACAGGGCAAGGTGTTCAGTCCTCTTGAGAATGGACAATGTATCTGCTGTGAGATATGTGAACAAATTAGGGGGACCGAGATCGAAGGATTTGGCAGATCTAGCGAGAGTTTTTTGGGATTATTGTTTGAGTCAGGAAATTCTGGTTCAAGGGGAACACATTCCAGGTTTGACAATTGTGGAGGCAGATGGTGCTCGAGGAATTACAAAGATTCCAGCGATTGGAGTCTCCACAGGTCGGTGTTTTTGGGATTGATGGAAATATGGGGTCCCTGTTATGTGGATCTGTTTGCGAACAGGAGGAATACACAGTTGAAAAAATTCTTTAGCTGGCATCGGGACCCGGAGTCAGCGGGATAGATGCTTTCAGGCAAGATTGGAGGGGGTCTTCGTCCCTATGCATTCCCTCCTTTTGTAATGATAACGAGAATTTCATTGATGGTTCGGAAATGGAGGGAAACGGTAGTCTTGGTAACTCCACTTTGGAAGTCCCTGGTCTGGTATCCAATTCTTCTAGAAATGTCGATAGATTTTCCAATCTTGCTCCCATCGTTCCAAGACATTTTGAAGGGTCCACTGGCAGAATGTCACGATTTGGTGTTATCAGATCAGTTGAGACTGAACAAGGAAGGTGTATAGATTGGCATGGCAGAAATGGTTACGCTGGTGTGTGGAAAGGGATTTTGATCCCGTTTCAGTGGATGTAGTCAATGTATTCAATTATTTAGCAGGCTTGTTTAATTCTGGTTTGGCTTACCGTACTATCAATCTACATAGATCAGCCATTGCTGCTGGTCATGAATTGGTTAACAGAGTTTCGGCGGGACAGAATGTCTTGGTGAAAAGACTGATGAGAATTGTAAGAGTTTCTAAGCCTCCAGTGGACAGATATTCTTCTGTTTGGGTTGTGTGTAAAGTTTTATCGTACTTGGAGAATTTAGGAAGCAACTGTGGGTTGTATTTGAGAATTTTAAGAGGAAAATTGACTATGTTGTTATGTGTGCTCTCTTTTAGAAGGGTAGAAGAACAAAGACTAATTCAGAAACCATTTTCTTTCCTTATTTTGATGATCATGAATGTTTATGTGTTGTGCGTTGTCTGAAAGAGTATGAAAGGAGAACTTCAAGTATTCATTCTGCAAATGAGAAGCAGCTTTTAATATCTTATAGAAAACCACACAAGGCTGTGTCTAGTCCTACCCTAGCAAGATGGGTGAAAGAAGCGATGAAGAATGCTGGTGTTGATGTGAGCGGGTTTGGTGCACATTCGGTGAGAGGTGCCTCTGCTTCGAAAGCATTTATGCCGGGTGGTGCTTTGTCTGATATTTTAAGATGTGCAGATTGGTCTAATGACTCTGTTTTTCGTACGTTTTATTTTAAAACTGTGATTAAGGCAGCTTCTTGTTTGTTAGAGAAGCTTTGATCTTGCAATAATCTCAGCCTCCGGTCTTGTCATAAAATGTAGCTTTTCATCAGCTTTGATGGACAGAAAATCTGGATTTCTTTAAAGACACGGAGGCTAATATTATGCCTCCCTTTCGCCCTACCATTGTTGGTAATTGTTGTTTGTTCTTTTACAGGACATGGTCATAAATGGAAGAGGAAGAGGATCTCAAGCTGAAGTGGATTACTTTTGGCATGGATTTATAAAGATATTGTTTTAAAGGACTTATGTTTGAGTTTATTACAGTATACAAAAAAGAAGGAAGATGGCTGGTGATTCTGGCCCTTTGTTGATTCTTGAAACCTTGGTTAATGTTCTTGAGTTCTTTAAAGGTGCTGATGTGGGTGGCGCAATAAAGGAAGATTGCAATAATATTAGCCTCTGTGTCTTTAATAAAATCCAGATTTTCTGTCCATCAAAGCTGATGAAAATCTATATTTTCATTTAAAACTCTGGTTACTATGGGCCTCATTTTCAATTATGCGGTCACAAAGCATCGGATTTGGAAAATTGGAGCCTTTGTGACCGCAAAAAAGTGTTCTAAACCCAAATTATTATTCAGGAACTTGGTTGTTACCGAATTACAAATTGAAAGCGGCATGTTTAGGGCATCCCTTCCAATTAACGATTTCTTATGGTTCGTTTCAATGGTTTGCACCCTCAAATGAGGTGGTTACCTATTGGCAAATGGAATGGGTACCTTAGAGACCGACTACCCTTTGTGAAAGTTGTAAAAATACATTTTTAGGAGTAAACAATGGACCCTGGGACCACAGCTTATTCGTAAAAATTTTTTGAATATTTTTTATTTTTGTTAACACATCCTGTTTTCCTTTAAAGTAAATGGTCATTGTGCGCTTAAAAAAAAGATTGGTTATTTAAAAGCAATGAAAGAAATGGTGGTCTGCTGACCGCAGCAGGCCACTATCCCTGTGATGACAGCGATTTGCAGTGAATCGCAATTTATGACCCACCTCATGCATGTTAATGAGGTAGGTCATGTCATACCTATGTTAGGTATTGCTTTTGCATTTTTATTCATTTTGTTAGTGAATCATGCATGTTCACCTCTGCTTTTATAGATGTCACTGAGGTAGCGAAAAGCCTGTATTGTTGACATAGTTAGATAAGAGTGCTGATTGAGAATTTTTCGGCAGGGAGGTGAATTTTTCCTTGGTTCTGTCCTGATCAGATGCATCCATGTTGCGTTTCTCATCGTTGATTTCGAACTCTGAGAGTGCTATCCGGCCCGTCTCACTGGTCGACTCTTGATTCAGGATGGGTATTGTATACAGGTTTAAAAATCAATTAATTGTTTGAACGTTTAAGTTAATTTGGGTATTTGAATTCATGGACAGGAAAGGGATGTTTAGTTCAGCACTATATGCTGAAGCCTGATAGGTGTTCTTAACTCAGTGTTAATGCTGTTCTATATAAGGTTATTAATTGCTAGCATGAAGATGGGCAACAACTCATGGCAATCCAAATTCAGGTGGGATGTTCTGAAGCTAGGAATGGTAATGTTTGGTTAGATAGTGTTCAATACTAACTCGGGGCTCAGTGCATGCAATGTGGTAAATGTTGAAATGTTTATGGTGATGGAGCCCAAGGTGGATTTGTGTATCATAGCAACCCCACATCCTGGTATAGCCATCAAATTAAGTGTGAGTCATGAGTTCCATGGAGATAGAGTCAAGGCCTGGGTCAGTCATAATGCTCAAAGGATCCGTGACAAATATTCACGCAACTCAGTAAGCCACCTTGCTGCGCTGCGTGAAAGAGAATGGGCAGGATTGTGCTGTATTTACTATTATATGGCACATTCCTGTCCTTTCTTAGCACTGGTTGCACTTTTGGCTGCCTAGCACCTAACGCAGAAACCCTTGCCTCATTTTGCAAGGGTGCCTACGTTGAAGGCAGAATTGTACCTTCCTGCACAAAAACAATCCTTAGGCACATTTTACTCTTTCAGTGTGTGCTGCAGAATGCAGCACACTTAGAAAGAGGAAACAATGGGGAGAAATGAAGATATTTTTCCTCGTAGCACCTCTTGGCGGGGGGGGGGGTAGGGTTTAAACTTCTGATGCATTCCCAGGTCTACCAGTGTTGGTAAATCTGGCAATGTGTCAGAATCCATGGGTGGATGCGTGGGAACACTCACGCTCCACCCACGGAACTTCTCTCTGCCGCAGAATAACACAAGGCAGAGATTTGCGCTGCCTTCAATTACTCTAGGTTTATTTAGTCCCACAGAGCCACAAGGTGGCCTTGCATGGCTTGATAAATCTCATATAGGTTTTACTTCACCCTTGAGCCCCCTTGCGTGGCACAACAGCGACACAAAATTTGGTAAATATGCCCCAAAAGTACTGATAACGGCTGTGTCGTACTTGGTGTTTCAAAGTCACTAGCACTGTTTTAGTTTAGTAGCGTAGTGAGATGGTTGTGTTTACAGATTTTGAGAGTTAGGTACAGTAGTTGATGCTTTGTCGCGGGAATGCGTTGTATAACTCTAAGTACTATTAGAGTTCTTTTGTGAAATGAGAAATCTTTCTGGTTTATCTCATTAGGTTTCAATTATTAGATTCCAGTTTCTCATTGTGGGTGGAATGACACGAACATTAAAAACGAATTAAGAGTTAGGGAATGGTGTGTTCAAGCTTTGGCACTATTTTAACTAACATACTTGGGTGCTTTATTGAGGAGTTTAAGGGCTGAAAGACAAGGTTTGAGTATAATGTTAAACCAGATCAGATTTCTCACTCAATGCAGTGATCAGAAACCCATGCAGAGCCATATCTACTAAGAGTGGTCTGCTGCTGCTGTCATTTCCTGCTCTGGGTCTCTAAAAAGCTGGCCTGTGTGACGCACAGCCTCACAGAGGTCAGTGTGCGCTGTCTAGCATAGGACTTGCCCTGATAGCATAACCTTCCAGTACAAATTCCTATGTCTAGACAAACATAGAAGAATCCGACACCCAGTGCACTTCAGCACACATGGAAAAAGTAGATGTTTTTGCGAAATAAAATCATTTCTCCTTGTTAGCACCTGCTTCAAGGATGTGCCACTTTGTGCTGATTTGCTCTGGTGCAGGGCCTCAGAAAAGTTGGGCCCCAATATGTGTAACTGAAGTAGATTTTCACTTGTGAGATGAGACCTGTGCAGAGTTTCATTGCAGTAGGCAGTGGGGTATTGAAGGGGGTGTTGGGAGGGCACATCCATGCAGTATCCATGCAGTTGGGATGGAAGGACAGACAAATAACAAAAGCACCTGGTGTCAAACAACACTCTTTAAGCTGGTGAGCTGAGGGAGAAGGGTAAGGGCAATAAGATGGTAGGAGAGCAGGCATCCATCAAACAAGCTTCAGACTACTAAAAGGTGGATGCCAGAAGCTGGGCCAAACCACATACAGCACCATAAAAATCTAGTAACACTTAAAGACAACCCAGTAAAAATAAGTGCAAGAAATGGGAAAAATGATCAGCAAATATTTGAAGCTATAAGAGTCTTGAGACTCTGGTTATGGCTGTATCACTACATGTGATCATCACACCCGACCCATTTTACACGCACTTTCTTTGTTGTAGCCAGTGCTCATTTTGAGCCGGTGGTTTCTGGTGCTAGGCAACGACACTTAATTATCAGTACTGCTTGTGACAGTATGCCACAAGGTGGCGCTGTCTGACTAATTTAGAGATGACCAAAACAGCTAAATATTAGTTCAATATACATTAAAAATGACTATTACCTGCTGCCAAAACCATTCTTATAGCTTCGGGGGGCTGAAATATTCCGAACTGTCACACTTGTAGGAGTGTGATGGTTAGTAGTTGTGTTGTTACTGTCTTTGGCAGCATGGCAGGGGCAATGTGTGGTGCAAACTGCAGTGGCCTCCTGACGAGGGCCCCGGCACTTATGTATTTTACAAATTAAGTACTGGTTGCAGCACCTCTCTCCTTTTAGTCAACCATGTAAACAAAGGGACCAAAAGATCTGTCTTTCTACACTACACCAGCAGGTTCAGCGGCATTCATGGTGGACACACAAGGGAAGGAGAACTCAGTACTAGATTAGAAACTAGCCCTTGGCTGCATCATACGGGAGTAGACTAGGCCCTCAGTCCACCAAGGACTACATGATCTGCATGATAACAGCCATCTTTTAAATTTGGAGTGTAAATGTGGAAAACGTTTCTGCCAATTTCTTGCAAGCCCTTAGAGGGAAGTCATACAGCTCCTGTGACACTACCAGATTGTATTCAAATGAATAGACACAACTCACCAGACTTCAGCTTGCGTATCCAAGAGAATTCTAAGAAAAGCAAGTATTGGCAAAATAAATCAGCACTTTCTCCAATTAAAATATACGTCTTTGAGAAGGTGACTCAGAATCTTTTATAAATCAGTATTAGAGTAGGCATATGATGCAACCATTTACAAAGTACACCAATGACTGTGTAGCTGTAGCAGCACAAGAAAAGATGTAAACACTCCCTTGGGTACATGTCAGCCAATAGCAGGGCAATGACAGCCAATTTCCAGGGTCAGGGTACCTGAAAATCGAGTTTTTAATCAAGTTTTAAATATTGTACTATACAAATATCAAAAATAAAACATCAGAAATATAGATGGTTAAAATTTCACCAAGGCAAGTATATATAGGTAAGTATAGTTTACTATTCCTGGTTCCACCTATATGTACCTTAACAATATATATGAAATAAAGTGCCCCCTCAGTACATTATAAGGATATTGCAAGTCACCAAGGTCATGGAATTCTAACGTGACTTGAAATATCCTTTTAATGTACCACAGTAAAATGCCACCCAAGCCAACCTGGAATGAATAAAAACATCCTTTGACACATGTTTTGCTTTTATAAGAGCTTGTCTGGATAGTTCCCAAGTTTCAGATGGAGAACTGCTTCTTTAAATGGAACACTCTACAACACCACTGACACTCCAAATCTGCTCACTTCAAATGTCTATTTCGCTAGCAAAGTTTTAAAGCCTAGGATTAGCACAGAGTCATCCATGCCAAACTAGAAAGTTACAAAGCTTTTTGCCATTTTTATAGCAAAGCCTTCAAGCATAGGATTAGCAAGTGCCATTTACATGAGCTGAAAGATGACAAAAGTATTTTTACTACTCCAGTTGCAGTATTACCGCTTTGGATTGGTAAAATACGATCCAAGTCAACCGGGAATAAACAAAAGGAATTCCTGACACATGTTTCACTCTTATTAGAGCTCTTCAGAAGGTATGCCTTTGTCCAGACACAAGGAAACAACCAGTACAAGTCAAAACAATGCTCTTTCAGTTTAAGAGCGCTGCATACATTATGCAAAAAAAGTGCAGGGAACCCTGGGTAGTTCCCAAGTTTCAGGTAGAGAGCAACACCTTTATATGGAACACTCTACAACACCACTCACACTCCAAATCGGCTCACCTCAAATTTTTGTTTTTCTAGCAGAGTTTTTAAGCATAGGATTAGTACAGTACCATCCATGCTGAGCTAGTAAGTGGCAAAGCTTTTTTGCATTTTTACAGCATCTTTATGCACATGATTAGAAAGCATAAAGATCCAAGTTGTGCTGAAAAATGACAAAAGCCTTTTACCATATCAGACATAGTATTACAGCTTTGGATTGGTAAAATACCATTCACATCAACCTGGAATGGATAAAAGCAGCAACAAGAGAGTATAACAAGAGGAGGGAGGGAGAGGGAAAGTGGATTCGGTCTCCCCTGGTAATTTACATAAACAAAATGGAATCCACTCTGGTAGTGGTAGTGATCCCTATAGTGGTAGGGAGCACGCAGTGTTGTCGCCATTCTTGATGCCTAATAGAATTACTATGGCCCCACCGCACATCACCTGCGCAGCTAGTTAGCGTATGTTCACGCATGCGCGGCACAACTCGAACACACTTCCCCCACGCGCATGCGCATTGGACTGGAAATCGCCCAAAAACTTGCGCGCAGTATCGGAACATCTACTGAAGGATACACTCCTTCTTTGGGCTTGATCCGTTCTCAATCAACCAATTAAGCAATAATTAACCAATAATTAACCAACAATTAACCAGAATTATATTCTGACGTATATAAGGAGGCCAGTCTCAACGACTCGAAATAACGTCGGAGCCGCGTTGAGGGGAAGGCAGCCCAGTAGGTCTTGCAGAATCCGTGAGTTGGTTGCTTTGTTATTCTGGGCAGTGGTTTCCACATCACCCGTGAGTATGAGCTATAAGATGCTGAATTAAGTTCTCTAACATCTTTTAGGTAGCTGTACTGAGCAGGAGGAGAGAACCCCCAATACCACGCATAGGCTCATGAGGCCAACTAGCCTTTGTCCATAAGTAAGCACTGTCTATAAAACCTGTGTTTCCCTCTAGAAATCCATCTTATGGATTACCATGGCGTTTTCATTCCTTAATATGTGTGTCTGTGTCTTTGTGTATGTCCATGTCCCTTTTCTTTACAGGGTTTTTTGGGACCTCAGTTGGTTCTACTCTACCCTTCTCTATATTGAACAGGTCATTTTTCCTGATCAGAATCGACATTGTGATGGTATATTTATTATGCTTTTTGTCTATTTACAGGTTCTGTCCTATAAACGCCAATTGGGCGCAACAGACCTTGTCTCTATAAACACTATTAGGCACATTTCACCTGTTTTTTTTTTTTTTTTGTAGAGTCCACTTTTACATCTACATTTCATGTGAGTAAGGTGAGGATAGTTGTGCATATCCTCGTCCTGAAGAAGGAGTTTTTACACTCCGAAACATGTCGACGCACTCTCTAAGGTTGACGTACCCTAATATACAGTAAACAACCTCACCCTGCACCCTTTTTAACGATACCAGCCGAGGACTTAATAAAAACTTTTTATTATTTTTTCACCTACGAGCCAGGTATCTTTTAACTATCACTTTTCATCACCTCACCACTCACACTTTTTTACCTCACACACACCAACACATAGTTCACTTTCAGTGCTCCTACGTAGTCGTGAGTCGCAGCACGCCGCATCCCGTAGAGGGGTGCGAAGACCCCAATGATGAAGCATGACACCAAGGGGCCTGTTGGTGTGTGAGGGGTATTTAAAACAACACTGCGTGCTCCCTACCACTATAGGGATCACTACCACTAACAGAGTGGATTCCATTTTGTTTATGTAAAAGCAGCAACAGGCATGTATTTCATTCTTATTAGAGCTCCTCTTTAAGGTATAGCTTTGTTAAGACACAAGGGAGCAACCGATATAAGTCAAAACAATGCACTTTCAGGCTTAAAGTGACAAATAAATTATGCAAAAAAAGCAGGGAACCCTCGATAGTTCCCACGTTTTATGTGGAGAACAGTTCCTTTATATGGAACCCTCTGCAACACCAAAGACACCCCAATTATACTCACCTCAAATGTCTGTTTTTCTAGCATCTGCTCCCCTCAAATGCCTGTTTTTCTAACAGAGGTTTAGGCACAGGATTAGTACAGTGCCATCCATGCTGAGCTAGAAAGTGATAAAGCCTTTTGCCTTTTTTAAAAAAAGTCTTTAAACATGGAATTAGCAAGTGCCATCCACGCCGAGCTGAACATTTACAAAAGCCTTTTACTATTCTAGTATTACAGCTTTGGATTGGTAGAATACCATGCAAGCTAACCTAGAAAGAATAAAACAACACCTGACACGTTTTTTCACTCTTAATAGAACTCGTCAATAATAGAACTCTTTAGAGTGAGATAGCTTTGGCCAGAGACTAGAGAGCAACCGCTATAAGTCAAAACAATGCCCTTTCTGGCTTAGAGTGCTGCATACGTAATGCAAAAAAGTGCAGGGAACCCTCCTTAGTTCCCAAGTCTCTGGTGGGAAGCCACTCCTTTATATGGAACACTCTGCAACACCACGCACACCCCATATCTGCTCACCTCAAATGTTTCTTTTGCTAGCATAGGATCTGCACAATGCCATCCATGCCAAGCTAGAAACTGGCAAAGACATTTGCCATTTTTACAGTAAATCTTTAAGCTGAGGATTAGCACAGTGCCTCCTACGCCAGGCTAGAAAGTGACAAAGCACTTTACATTTTTTAACAGCAAACCCTTTAAGCATAGGATTTGCAAATGTCACCCATGTTGGGCTTTTGTCATTTTAATTTTGGGTCGTCTGAAACACTTGTTTTCTCCTTCATCCATGACATAAGCCTCTGTTAGTGTTTCCCACACCTTCCCAGATGAAAAGCCAAACTGCAAAAATCATACTGCCAACATTAACGGCCCAGATACTGAATCCACACTCGTTTCTCCAGCAAGAATCTACAGCACTAAGAGGCACTATCGACGAGCTAGTGCTGTACTTTCAGTAGTGGATTATTCGCATTTGGGTGTTGCTCCGGCTGTGAGTTCCTCAGGTTGTCCTAGCAGAGCAGACATGCCCCTCTGTCACATCATGGAGAACTGACACAACTGATCTGCTTGTGTCCACATGTGTCCCATGCACAGACAGGGAGCTTCGGTGCCTAACAGTGGGACTGCCCCCATGGTCACACTTAAAACTCTCTAGTGAGACTGAAAAACATTCAGTATAGTTATATCAAGTAGAAAAGGCATAGTTTTGGAGGTTGATGTAGGTTTAGAAGCTCAGGTACAATATCCAGGATGCATATACTTTTAGAAAAGGAAAAATACGTTGAGAAAATATGGAAGTTGTTATGAAACATAAGCAATGCAATCATTGCCAAGTGGGAGAGACCCTACAGTCCATATCACCCATTTATAACTGTGAACACTACAGAGTATTGGAAAATCATCACTTTTCATTGTCCTTTCAGTGACTCATAGCTGTACCAGGCTGGCATGCACAGAGGCATTTTCTTTGCCAGCCTAGCACAACTATGATATCATATTTTCTCAACCAATTTTCATTTTCTAAAAGCATATACTTACTTACATTTCATTTATTGTATTGTAGGATTTATGCATCACATTAATTGTGAAATATTGTACCTGAGCTTTTAAACCTACACCAACCTCCAAGACTATGCCTTGTGTACTTGAAATAACTATCCTGGGAGTTATAACTCAATTAGAAGGCCCACACCACTCCAGTGAGAATCACTTACAGTCCTCTATTTATTTAAGGGGTCGTTTCTTCCTGGGCATACCTAAATCATCTTTATGAGCCCACTGGGATGCCATTCAGCCATTTTCTGTTTATAAAAAAAACTTCTTTATTGTGTTTCAATGTAAGTAATGGCCTCCTCTCTCCACCCTAGCAGGATTAGGCCTTTTAAAAGCCAAAATGTTGCAACCATGGTCCCCAGATCTTCTAATGTTTTTTGGGACTATTGGGTATGTTCTGAACTCTGGGAGTGTCTCTCCTAAGTAGAGGAGTTGGTCTTCTGACAACTTCACATGTTTACTTTATTTTGCTCAGTGATTCATTCCCCAGTGCCTCCTGGGGTTTAGTCTCTAGTGCTTTAGCATCTTCTGGAGCCTCCCTACTAAACATTGGCCATTGATCCTTTGGACATTTCTGAAGGTGATTAGGGTGATCCTGTGCCCTAGCCTGCTTTTTCGTTTCCCTGGTGTATTCTAATTTTCATGAGCACTCGTATATTGTTCTGCTGGTATTTGTGCAAAGGCCAGGGGTTTTATGACGTTCTGTGCCTTTGCTTCGACTGAAAATGTTCTTGTCTAGAGAAGACAGTAGAAAATTAGCACTCAGTTCCTAGTTACAGATTTGATTTACTTGCAATAAGGTGTCACTCAAAGTGTCACACATTTGGCAGTAGAGTGTCACTCATACACACACTATAACAAAAAAACTGAAATTGTACACACAAGCAATCTGAAAACTTGGCAGCTATGATTTAGTTAGGAGTGTGATGAGAGAAAAGATGAGGTCATAATGTCTTCATTACTTACCGGTAATCCACATTAGACCGAGGTCAGTTTATCATAATCCAAGTCCGGCTTTCCTCTTCTTCTGACCCTTGACCTCCAGCAGCCTATTGCTTGATTTCACAAAACATGCTGCGAGGACGACCCCTGCGGGCGAGATTTTATGATTTAGAGGAGCTTTCAGTAACGGGCTTTTAGCCCGCCGCTCTTTCCCATTGGCCGGCGTCACCGGTTATGCTAAACAGTGGCCAGCCATTGGGAAAGAGCTTTTACTGACGTACACTTTTCTCTTTTTCTGCCGTCCCACTTGGACGGCCTGGTCTGCTTTCCTTCTGAAGTAAAAGGTTTCTTATCTTTATGGGGCCAAACACATGGCCCCATAAAGATAATAAACCTTTTACTTCAGAAGGAAAGCAGGCCGAGGCCGTCCAAGTGGGATGGCAGAAAAAGAGAAAAGTCTACGTCATGGCGAGCGCTTGTTTTCACATGCGTCTTCTATGGGATTTATTATTTATTTATTTATTTATTTATTTATTTATGCGATTTTCTATAGCGCAAACTTTACCCAAAGGTGTCAGAGCACTTTACATGAGCACCAGTTGAAAAACATAAGGACTTAGGATTACATGCGTTACAAAAAGGATACACACGGAAAAAAAATTGCAAATGTACAAGATGTAAAGTCACACAAGGAGGAGATACACGTGGATATACTTTAAGAGTGACATAGGAATGGTAGATAGTATAAAGGTCTACTGCATATACTAGTGATTAGAGTTATCTCTATATACATAGGGAAGGGATATGACAGGATATACTCTAAGAGTCACATAGGAACGGTAGATTGTACAAAGGTCTACTGCATAAACTAGTGATTAGAGTTATCTCTATATACATAGGGAAGGGATACGAATGGATATACTCTAAGAGTCACATATGAATGGTAGATAGTATAAAGGTCTACTGCATATACTAGTGATTAGTGTTATCTCTATATACATAGGGAAGGGATACAAATGGATATACTCTAAGAGTCACATAGAAATGGAAGAGAGCACAACAGTCTACTGCATATACTAGTGATTAGAGTTATCTCTATATAGATAGGAAAGGGATATGACTGGATATACTCTAAGAGTCACATAGGAATGGTAGAGAGTATAATGGTCTACTGCATATACTAGTGATTAGAGTTATCTCTATATACATAGGGAAGGGATATGACTGGATATACTCTAAGAGTCACATAGGAACGGTAGATGGTACAAAGGTCTACTGCATATACTGGTGATTAGAGTTATCCCTATATACAAATATATACACACATAGTAGATATCCTCAGGCAGAGTTCCCTTAAGTGGGGTCGTAGGGGGGAAGTGGTCACAACACCAAGGGAGGGTGGGAGGGAATCAAGTGTAAGGAGAGAAGGCAATGCAGAAAAGGGAAGAAACATTTAAGGAACATCAATGGGGAAACAAGGGAAAAGGGTAAAAGACGAAGGAATGGACAAGAAGACAGGCCGGGCACCAGGGAACAAAACGGCCGAGAACAGCAGCAAAATGGCGGGCAGGACAGAAGAAAAAGTGTGGGAGTCCAAGAGTCTGTGGTCCACAAATGCAGTGCCTCAAGTGTTTCCCGTACCGGGGTCTGTAATTATGGTCATTCGACTCTCCGATGTGTCTTATAGGAGTGCCCCTGGATTCAGAGGGGGGACGCAGCATAGGACAGGATTCCCTGGTGAAGAACTGGCTGTTGAGATGGTACGGAGTTATCACGAGGCCTTATGTCCTCCGCAGGTGCCATTTTAGAGTCAGGCGGCGCCGATTTCAGAGTTTAGGCTCAGTTAGTATAAAACATTGTCCTGCATGTCTCGCCTGTTTCTGTGCCCACGCTGCTGCGGGAGGCGGGTTGTGCTGCAGTGTCCACATCCCCAGCTGGGCACCTCGTCGTCCAGGCAGTGCCCATCCTGGTGCTGCTATGGCAGCGGCGCTCTCCAGCTCCAGGCTGGGGGTTAGAGGAGAGCTGGAGCCGGGCACTTGGTGTTTTCGCGCTAATTTCCGCAGATTTCCACACATCCCCAAACTCTTTTTCAAAGGCAAATGTCGGCAGATATTCACTGCCGTGGTAAAATGTCAGAGGTGCGGGGTTAACCCCAGGACAGGCCAGTGGTTTCTTCAGCTCAGCTGCAGCATAGGCAGAGGGGCAGCAGCTCGTGGTAACAGATGCAGTATATGTTGTGGGAGAGGCAGTAAGCACTGGGCCCAGGTCATCAATTAGAGGCGCCGATCGGCATTTACGGGTCACCTCCGGGCGCCATTTTAAAGTCAGGCAGGGATGTTATGTAACTTGATTGATGTGAATTGTACGACTTCTAGCCGCCAGGAAGGTCCAGTGATGCGCCTCCAATAGGTCTTCTCGCCGCCGTGAAGGTACCGTGAATGTGCCTAGAGTAATAGGCCTTCTCGCCCGGGATGGTATCTTCAGTGTGCCTTCATTAGGTATACCACCCCAACCCCCCCCCCCCCGGCTCCTTCAACGTGCCTAGAATCTATCTTCTTGCCCCCAGGAAGGTGCCTTCAATGAGCCTAGAACATGACTGGAGGGAAGGTGCCGTAAGTGAGGCTTCTGGGTGTTAGGAGTGTGCCTCCTTATGAGGCTTCTCGCCCTAAGAACCGCACAAAGTGGCCAACAGGAGACATAAAATGCAGGAAGGAGGACTGCGGGAGGCAAGGGGATTTTACGTGCAGCCTGTATGCACAATCAATCAATCAATCAATCAAGACATTTATAGAGCGCACTACTCACTCGTAGGGTCTCAAGGCGCTAGGAGGGGGGGGGGGTGCCGTTACTGCTCGAACAGCCAGGTCTTGAGCTTCTTCCTGAAGGCGAGGTGGTCTTGGGTCAGGCGCAGGTCGGTCGGGAGGGAGTTCCAGGTCTTGGCGGCCAGGTAGGAGAAGGACCTTCCTCCTGTTGTCGCTCTTCGGATGCGGGGGACGGCGGTGAGGGCGTGGCTGGTTGATCTGAGGTGGCGCTTGGGAGCGTAGAAGTTGATTCGGTTGTTGAGGTAGCTCGGGCCTTGGTCGTGTAGGGCTTTGTGTGCGTGGGTGAGGAGACGGAAGGTGATTCTTTTGTTGACGGGGAGCCAGTGCAGGTCTCTCAGATGTCCGGAGATGTGGCTGTTTCGTGGGATGTCGAGGATGAGTCTGGCTGAGGCGTTCTGGATCCGCTGGAGTCTCTTCTGGAGCTTGGCGGTGGTTCCGGCGTAGAGGGCGTTGCCGTAGTCCAGTCGGCTAGTGACGAGGGCCTGGGTGACAGTCTTCCTGGTCTCGGTGGGGATCCACCAGAAGATCTTCCGTAGCATGCGTAGGATGTTGAAGCATGACGAGGAGATGGCGTTGACTTGTCTGGTCATGGAGAGGGAGGAGTCCAGGAAGAAGCCCAGGTTGCGTGCGTGGTCCGTCGGTTTGGGTGCGGTGCCCAGGGCGGGGGGCCACCAGGAGTCGTCCCAGGCGGAGGGCGAGGAGCCCAGGATGAGGACCTCCGTCTTGTCTGAGTTCAGTTTCAGGCGGCTGGTCGTCATCCACTCGGCTACATCTCTCATCCCTTCGTGCAGGTTGGCTCTGGCGGCGGCGGGGTCGTTGGTCAGGGAGAGGATCAGCTGGGTGTCGTCGGCGTAGGAGATTATGTTGAGGTTGTGTTGGCGTGCGATGGCCGCGAGGGGGCTCATGTAGACGTTGAAGAGGGTGGGACTCAACGAGGATCCTTGAGGGACGCCGCAGATGACTTCGGTGGCCTCTGACTTGTACGGTGGTAGGCGGACTCTCTGTGTTCTTCCGTCGAGGAAGGAGGTGATCCATTCCAGTGCCTTCTCCTGGATTCCGATGTTGCCGAGGCGCTGCACTAGGGTGCGGTGGCAGACAGTGTCGAAAGCCGCGGAGAGGTCCAGGAGGATGAGGACCGCTGTTTCTCCGTTGTCCATCAGGGTTCGGATGTCATCGGTGGCCGCGATGAGGGCGGTCTCGGTGCTGTGGTTGGCTCGGAAGCCAGACTGTGAGGGGTCGAGGGATCCATTCG
This sequence comes from Lissotriton helveticus, assembly GCF_964261635.1. Taxonomy (NCBI): domain Eukaryota; kingdom Metazoa; phylum Chordata; class Amphibia; order Caudata; family Salamandridae; genus Lissotriton; species Lissotriton helveticus. Next base: position 376,384,488 of record NC_136060.1, read on the forward strand.
TCTCGAGGAAGGCGGCCAGCTGTTTGTTGACGGTCTTTTCGATGACTTTGGCCGGGAACGGGAGGAGCGAGATGGGACGGTAATTCTTGAGTTCGGTGGGGTCCGCTGTAGGTTTCTTGAGAAGAGCGCTGAGTTCTGCGTGCTTCCAGCTCTCCGGGAAGGTGGCGGTGTCGAAGGAGGTGTTGATAATGTCCCGCAGGTGGGGTGCGATGACAGCGTCGGCCTTGTTGAAGATGTGGTGAGGGCAGGGGTCAGTCGGAGATCCGGAGTGGACGGAGTTCATTGTGCGGATGGTGTCTTCGGTGCTGATCGGAGTCCAGGCGCGGAGGGTGGTGGTGGGTGGAGTTGCTGCGGTTGTGGCGTGCGTTGGTTGGATGCTGAAGCTGTTGTGTATGTCCGCGATCTTGTTGTGGAAGTAGGACGCGAGGGAGTTGCAGAGGTCTTGCGACGGGGTGATGTCGTTGTTTCCGGCGTTGGGGTTGGAGAGCTCTTTCACGATGTTGAAGAGTTCCTTGCAGTTGTGTGCGTTGTTGTCCAGCCGGTCCTTGTATGTGTTTTTCTTGGTGGCGCGGATCAGTTGGTGGTGTTTCCGGGTGGCGAGCTTGAGGGTGGTCATGTTGTCCGTTGTTGGTTCCCTTCTCCATACTTTCTCGAGGGCTCGGCAGTTCTTCTTGGAGCTCTTGAGTTCGTCGGTGAACCATGGGGTTTTTCTGCTGCCGGGTCTGCTGGGCGGGGTCCTCAGAGGGGCGAGTTCGTCCGCGCAGTTGCTGATCCACTTCGTGAGGTTGTCGGCGGCCTGGCTGGGGTTCGCTGAGCCGGCCGGAGGGTGCTGGCTCAGGGAGGCGGTGAGCTGGTCGGCTGTGATCTTGTTCCAGCTTCTTCGGGCAACCTGTTGCTGGTGGTGGTGGATCGTCGTTCTTTTGAAGGTGAAGTGGACGCATCTGTGGTCCGTCCAGTGGAGTCCTGTTGCGTGGCTGAAGGCGATGTCTTTGCTGGATGAGAAGACGGCGTCGAGTGTGTGTCCGGCGAGGTGGGTGGGGGTGGACACCAGCTGCTTGAGTCCGAGGTTGGCGAGGTTGTCGAGCAGGGTGATGGTGTTGCGGTCGCTGTTGTTCTCCAGGTGGAAGTTGAGGTCCCCCAGGAGGATGTAGTCGGCGGAGGGGAGGGCATGCGGGCTGATGAAGTCGGCGATGGCCTCGCTGAATCGTGTGCGTGGTCCCGGGGGTCGGTAGATCAGGGTGCCTCTGAGGGTGGTCTTCGGGTCGGTGTGGATCTGGAAGTGCAGGTGTTCGGCGGTGGTTAGGGTGTCGTCGGTGTTGGTCGTGATGCGGATGGTGTCTCTGTGGATGATGGCGATGCCTCCTCCCGTCTGGTTGGCGGTGCGGTCCCTCCGGGTGATCTTGTAGCCCTCTGGGATGGCGATGGCGATGTCGGGCGCTGAGGAGGCGTTCATCCAGGTCTCCGTGAGGAAGGCGATGTCAGGGGCTGTGGTGTCGAGGAGGTTCCAGAGTTCGATGGCGGGTCTGTGGACGGAGCGGGTGTTGAGCAGGATGCACTTGAGGTGGTTGCTGCTGGTGTTAGGCTTGGCGGGTGTTGGTGCGGGGTTGGTCCGGATGCAGGTGAACTTGCAGGCGTGGCAGCTGAAGGGTCCGTGGGTGTGCTTCGGGGTGGCTCGGTGACATCCCGGGATGGCGCCGGTGTTGAGTGCGATGAGTTCGGCGGCGTTGTAGGATCGTCGGGTCGGCTTCCGTCGGTGGGGGCCAGGGGTCCTGGCGCTGGGCGCGGTCCAGGCGCGGACGGGCGCAGACGGGCTTACCTTTGGCGCGCCTTCGGCGCACAATCGGCGCGTCCGCTGCGCGCCCGCTGCGCGTTCGCACGGTCGCCATATATGGAGAAGTGCGCGGGGGGGCGGAGCAGCTGGGAGGCGGCAGCGGGGAGGGTACAGAAGGCAAAAGGGGCGGGGTTTCGCGGCGGTGGCGGGAAGCGGGGAGGGAGGGTGAACGGCGGCAAAAACAGCGGCAAACAGGAAGGAAATCCACAATACAGAAAAAACAGGCAATACAATTTACAAAAGCAGATTGACAAGGTACAACAGCAGGGGCAGGTTAGGAGAGCAGGGACCACGCCGCTCGGGGGCCGGGGGCGTGGTCACGCGCCGGTAGCGAGGCAGTCAGGCAGGGAGGGAGAGCACACGCAGCAGCTGGTGGCCGTGCGGCACGGGGGTGTCCTAGAGCTAGGTCACACTCACCTGCGTCGCACGGTCGCCATATATGGCCAAGTGCGCGGGGGGGCGGAGCAGCTGGGAGGCGGGAGCGGGGAGGGTACAGAAGGCAAAAGGGGCGGGGTTTCGTGGCGGTGGCGGGAAGCGGGGAGGGAGGGTGAACGGCGGCAAAAACAGCGGCAAACAGGAAGGAAATCCACAATACAGAAAAAACAGGCAATACAATTTACAAAAGCAGATTGACAAGGTACAACAGCAGGGGCAGGTTAGGAGAGCAGGGACCACGCCGCTTGGGGGCCGGGGGCGTGGTCACGCGCCGGTAGCGAGGCAGTCAGGCAGGGAGGGAGAGCACACGCAGCAGCTGGTGGCCGTGCGGCGCGGGGGTATCCTAGAGCTAGGCGATGGCCTTTATTCCTGCAAGAGTGCTTCCTGGCGCGGGGATGAGCACCGCAAAAGGGGGGGGGCAACAAGGCACTCCCTGGAGGGTCCTCATCCCAAAAGGCTCATCCCGTAGAAAGGCTGGCTCCCTAAAGGAGGCCCCTCGGCGTGCACCAAGGTGTCGCACCAAAGATTAACTCGGGAGGCCCCCATGTGCCTTGCACAAGTGCCCTCACCTGCACTTAAATGCTGTGGTGTAAGAGGAAGGTTACCACCTCACAGAAAGTTACTCGGTATGAAGAACGTCCGTGTCTCCTGAATCTAGTTTCTCAGCCATGGAAGGTGCCCTGGTGCGTCTCCTGCCTGCAAGGGTCATGCACTGAAGCGAAAGTTGCATTGTGTGCACATCTCTCGTGCATGCTGCTGCCCAGGTACTTTCTTCAGCCCCGTTCCTAAACTCTCTTTTAAAAGTAGGCGCAGCGCCACCAGGCAAGAATGAGCCTGGCACTACGAAGGTTGGCATTCCATGCCCATGTTACTGTACGAGTCGCACACGACCCCTTGCAGCTTTCAGTTCTTAGGGCCATATGTATCAAGATACCCATTTACGATTCTCAAATAGCGATTTTTAAGAAATCTCTATTTGAGAATCGCAAATGGATATGTATGTACAAAATCACATTTTTTTGCGATTCCCTAAAATTCCTTAATTGCGATTAGCAAATTGCGAATCGCAAATTGAGAATAACTTCCCATTCATTCCTATGGGCCTCCTGGCCCATAGGAATGAATGGGAAGTTATTCTCAATTTGCGATTCGCAATTTGCTAATCGCAAATTGAGAATCATTTCAAGGGTGCAGGGGTGTCCAAAGGACACCCTGTTGCACCCCTGAAATATGCATGTGTGCACATGTGGCGGGCATGTATGTGCGTCACATGGCACTTTGAAAAATGCAAAAATGTGCATTTTTCATGGAATTTGCAATTTACCACAACTAGAAGTTGGTGGTAATTTGCGATTCCTTAAGGGCATTTTGCTAATTTTTTTTGCTACATACATTGCATTTAAGGAATTGCAAAATGTGCGATTCCTTAAATGCAATTGCAAAATAAGGAATCGCAAATTTTGCGTTTCCTTATTTTACACCAAATCTTTCTTAATACATTCCATTTAGCAAATTCGCATTAGCAACGGCCGAAATTCGGCGAATTTTTGCCTTTGAGAATGCGAATTTGCTTGAAACATATGGCCCTTAGTTCTGTTAAGAACAACACACTTCTAGATTGCTTTACTTTGCCCCGCCTGTAATCGCCCTTCCTGGGCTAACACCAGTCCATAGCCTTCCTTACATCCCCTCTCCCCAGGGGCAGCCTCGAGGGTGTGTACCCTCCCCCATTGGCGCACTCTCCTTCAACCTCTGAAAGCAAAAGGAAGGTTGTGTGGGGAAATTTCTAAAGTCGATTGGTAACAAGACGTTAAAGTGGCGAGCGTTTTGTTATCAAAGTTTTCGAGGAATAACACCCAGAATTAGCCCCCTTGAAATGGTTTACTTACCTGCCCTCAATTAAGGGAGAGTGTCTTTTGGCTATGCACTATTTAATATATGCTTGTTTATTTACAATATACAATGTGTATTAACATTTATCCATAACGTACAAATTGCCTGCCTGGGCCCAGAGAGCCTTGTATTTACGAACTCTGCTGACCAAAGGCACGACGTATAGCATATGTGAAAGAGCCTTTGGGAAAGAAAAAAAACCCTTATTAGCGCTACAGCTTGGTCGAGACAAACGCGACCGTACCTGCGGAGTTACCTTCTCCGACTTTTCGAAAATATAGGGGCATATCATCAACGGCCAGCGATAATTATCGCTGCCCGTGTGTAGCGTGCAAATAATTAACACAGCATATCACCGGATTCTATCGCCTGGTGAGCGCACTATCAGCAACGCCGAGGCGATAGAATACCAGGCAAAAGTGGCGGAAAGAGTCAAAATCGCCGGAATTCCAGCGTTGAAAACCGCGTTAGGGAAAACCTAATCTATAATGGGAGACGTGAACTCAGCATAACAATCCACCTCCCATTATAGATATGGCTTAGTAAGGAAAGTAGCAGGCGTTACAAACCGGCAAAAAACCCGGTTAGCGCTGATTTAAATATCACTATGTGTGTTAGCGATACACTTGATAATAGAGAGTATCAGGGTTAGTGATGATATCCCATGTTGTTTCACGGGACGCGCCTCTCTAGCATCTCATTAGAGATGCAAGGCGATGCGATGTTGAAGCCAGTGCTAAACCAATTGAACACGCGTTAGCGTGCTCTTGTAAATAAAGCGATATTTTTATCGTCGCATTTCGGCCAAAAACGGATGCAAACGCAGCGATAAAAATGTGGCTAGGCCTTCATAATATGCCCCATACATACTTAGTCAAATGCGGTCGAGTAGCAAATGGACTGCAACACGGCGGCTTTTTTCATTTTCAGTTGGGTCCTGCTGGGCCCGGGTGTCCCTTTGCAAAAGGGAATGGGAGTGACGTCATTGCAAAGACTGGAACTAAAATACCCTATGCTGATATATACCATTATTATTATTTTAATGTTTTCTGTATTATTTTCAAAACGCTGCATCAAGCATAATATATAGTGGGTGATTAAACACAAAATATGCGCAGGCCTGTGTGATTCTCGCCAGCTATTCTTTGCTGGAAAATCCTAGATTCTGAAAGTTTGGCATTATGATGGGAAATTTTTAAAAACCAGAGAGGTGAAACGTACTCGTGTGGAGTGGATGAAAGCAACAATCCAACGGGTGTTTTGAGCTGGAAACCGGCTTATTTGGTTAATCAGTATCTGCTGCGATCTGTGGACGGGGTTTGAATCTCCAGTCAAATCGGGCCATCATGTTTCAAAAGTCGATAATTACCTAATTGAATGTCACCATAGGCAATAGAAGTGACAGGTGTTGTTCTCGGCACAATTAACCATCCAAACAGACGTGGCAGACCATGTATGAGGGCACAGGAGAAACTAACTTGTCTTCAAATCTTCTGAGTTGGAGAGTATGTAGGGGAGGGAGTACCGAAGGAGAAAGGTATCCATATGAGTGGGGTCATGAGTGTATATACTTTCTCAGCCTGACAGCAGGGCCGGTCCTAGAACTCCTGGGGCCCCCGGCGAAAGGGAAGATGTGAGACCCTTCTAATTTGCGTGTAACTTCCAGTCACAGCCGGCATGACTCGCGGGTGGAGGGTCCCGCAGGAGTTCGGGAGGAGGGGAACAGGAAGCAGGCAGCCTCCCTCCCCTCCCCTAAGCCAATCACAATTCTGCAATGGCAGCGTTGTGATCGATCAGGACGCCGACCTGCCAGGCGCCTATGGAGAGGCCGTTTTCTCCATGTAGGATGCATTGCAGCCTACATAGAGAAAGGCCAGAGTGCGCATGACTGGTTTGGTCGAACAGTCAGCGCCCTTAGCATTTGGCAAGGCACTCCTCCCCTGCCCTAAAGCAGACCAGCCCACCCCCAACCAAACACTTCTGCTTTCTCGCCGTGCTAGAAGTAGAAACATAAAATGGTCGTTTTAGCATTTTTTGTTTCTGCTTTTGCGAGAAAGTAGTGGGGCAACGCTCCTCCGCCCTAATGGAGGTTCCTCCCTTGGTAACATCAGAAGAAGTGACATCACAGAAAGTGACACCGCAGGACTATTGATCTTATTTGGCATCACTGAAGAGACCTAACGTGGATATCAGTATCATGGATAAAAAGCTAAATATACAAATGAAATAAGTCCATATATTTTAAAACTGTTAAATTGATTACATTTGTCTCATTAGATGGAAAAGCTAGGGGCAGGACTCACAAAGATGATTATTATTTACTCCTCGTTAACTGATTGTTTCCAGATGAGTTCATGATACAATTTCCAGTTCTGCCTCATAAAGGGGGGAGATACTGTTGAGGTAATGAGGGGCGGGCTCATTCAAAATATAAAATTACACAAGAGAAAACCTCTCATACCATGGATATCATTGCACATTTCAAAAGGCTCCCTTATCTTTCTGTGCCATTATTGTGCTACCTTAGGATGACATTAATACTTCGTAAGTTGTTTTAACGTAAGTCCTGTGACCAAAATACCACACTACCATGCTAAGAGACGCAGGACAATCTTTTGTGTGTGTGTGCTCTTTACTCGCCAGAATTATGTTAAGTGCAAAAACACAACACATATAGTACAAAATTACAAGACACCATTGCAAACAAATAAAGATTGTACATAAACAAAAAAAGACTTAGAACCGAGACCACTGCTAAATCATACATTGACTTGAAGGTATGTTACAGATTCAAGGGGTTGTCAAATCAACGTTTTTGATTTGGTGTTAGAACTGTAGGAAGTAGAATTGGCCAGCGTTAGCGCTGGTGGAGCCTTGTGTGACAATGTTGGTGCCCCCAATGACTTGCTCTGCCACGGATTCCCTCACTACCACCCATTAACAGTCTCCATAACTACACTCTCTCTCAGATGCATTTAATTTGATTAACAGCACCACTAATACTAGTTTAGAGTGTCAGAGATCGTTATATCACACATTACACAGAGACAATCAATCATACCTGTGTACATCACAATAGGTAATGTTACAGAGGACTAGGAGTCACACAAACTCTGAATTTAGAACATAATACCATGGTTGGGGGTTCTCTTTAATAACCAGAATTGATTTCTGTTCAAATGAACCCTTTTTGCAACATTATGTTAATCATACTGGGGAAAAAAACATACCGATGTAATTTATACCTTGCGGTTGGCATGCAGCTCTTAGTTGACAGTTAATAGCTCATTGTTCTATGTTAGGATTTTTACTTATAAACTGCAAGTAACACTAGGATCTCTCTGACAAAAGGAGTAACCCACTGGCCTATTTACATTATATGGACCTAGTGATCTGCATGGTACATGTTCTTTGCAGCAAGCACATTAACCCTCTGCGCTACCTTTCCACAAGTCAAAACTTCCACTTGACATACCTCCATCTCTCTCGAGAAAGAACATTAATCACCGGAGTTTCATGACATTTTTATTGTTGCCGACATTTGCCGGAGGCCAGGAAGGAGGCAGCAAGTGCTTTTAGAAACATAATATACTCGCAAACATGAGTCAGCGCTCAGTGCGATCTCACCATTTGCACCGCCCTAGAGCCTCCCTACTCAAGGGTCCTGTGACCTCAATGGCAGAGTCACTGTTGCTCTAGGGTGTGCTGCTTCGTAGGCCTGCCCAAAGGACTTGTGGTGAGCTTCAATAGGGGTTGTAGTAGACAGGCCTTCAAGGTTAACCCCACTTGCCACTGCTAGGGTTCACCTGCTGGTGCTAAGACATCAGACTTTCTAAGGTCTTGCTGGTCCTTCCAAGGTCTAGCATGGAAATGTGCTCTCTCAGTAGAGTGGTCTGGTGGACTGGTCATGAAGGCTGAACCTGGCTCCCAGTTCCAAATTCGGCAGCTCTGACCATAGTGCCACATCTTTTCCCCCACTGAACACCATACTACCCCACTGAGAGAAACTCTCACTGCCTTCAACTACAACCCAATTGCGCCCAGCTACAAACTCCTGGAGGCGACTCAATTCAAATTACGCACTAGACAAGAACAATATGCTGCCCAAAAAAAAGTGACAACATTCTGGAAAAAGCATACACTCATAAGGAATGTAAGATTAATTAAAGTATGTGAAATGTAAGCAGGAACAACATGGTTACCTTAACGCTTTTGCACTTATTATTCAGAAATCAATGAGTGTTTTTGCATGAAAAGTTAAGGCCATGACTACAGAGCTGGAACGGACCTGCTTCAATGCCCATTGCTTATATCCTTACAAAACAAAAGCAATATGGTTTAAAAAGACCACATTTGTGAATACAGAGCAGCGGTATACATTTTATTTTCCAGTCCGCCCATCAAGCAGGTATTGCAGTACATCCAGAAATGGTGCACTTCCCCACCCGGGGAAAACAATGCTGTTCAGAGAAAGACAAGAAAACAAAAGTAGAGCTTCACTGGCAAACTCTGTGGAGTGGCACTATGTGTTTTGGGTGTGAATAAAATCAATCTGGTCCCTTTTTGACCCACTCTGTCTTGCTTTAGTTATTTTTTTACATTTTGAACCTTTTATTTCTCTCCATCCCAAGGCTGCACTTTGGAAGTGAAAAATGTCACAAAAAAGATGACCTTTCCAGAAAAAAAGTTTTTCTTTTTTGGATTCATTTAACAGGGGAACAAATAAATAAAAGGAAAAGAAAGAGGGAGTAATGACTACAAGGCCCAGGGAAGGCGGCCCCACACCCTGACCTTGCAGCTTGCTCTAGTGCTTCGAGGCCCAGGGAAAGGGGGGCCCCTCCCCTGGGCCTTCGAACAGTAACAAGGCATTTCTTAAAACACTGCCCTAGCACCAGTTGATCTGGCTGCTCCCTCCTCCCCTCACCCTCCTCTCCTTACCAGTGTCTGGCTGGTCCTCTAAACAAAGGGGCCTTCTGTCACCTAGCAACAAAATGCGGGAATGGCCGGTACTTTACAGAGGTGCTGCCCGCCCCTGACACTGTGAGCCATAATTGCTGGCCTGGCTGCTGTGCCTTCCACACTCTGTTTGTCCCTCCCTCCACCCCTGTGCCCCCAGGAATGCCACCACGCGGGTCGTCGACTCTAGACATCTTGCATGTGTATTGTAATTGTGTGGGGAGGGGGCCCTGTTGGAGCAGGTGGGCAATCTGTGAAAGTGTTTCATTTTACAGTGAAGCAGGGGGGCCCCTGCCTTTCACCTGAGCACGAGGCCCTGGACAGCTGCCCATGCTTCCTATGCCTAGCGCCGGCCCTGCTGACAGTAGCCCCTGTACAAATCTGAGAATAGTTGCTGTTTCCAGATCTCTCTAATCTTAAACTTTGGCCACTAAAGACACCTTTCCGTGAAATGACCTCGTCACAGAAAGGACACAGTGTGAAATGATTGAACTTCGTCTTGTTTTCCCCCAGAAGAGTGGCCTCTGGCTCTGTGGAAACAGTGGTGAGTGGAGCCCACCCTAGGTGCTCCTGGATTCAAGGCTTATTGGTTTGTGGGCTAGATGAAGAAGCTTTGGCCCACAACCCTCTTTCTGGCAACTGTTGCACTGTTTGACACCGGCATCTTCGCCGCATGCAGGCGCCACGGGTGACAGGCTGCTCCACAGGCACAGGCTCCGCGTATGATACATTGGGGATTGGGGTGTGTCACTTATTGACTGGAAAGTTTACTCTGCGTGTACAGCATGCTCTGTGGCTTAACATGCTTTAGAGTTTAAAGGAGAGTGTCCTGTGGTCTCTCTCGGACTCCGTGATGCACTCAATGTGTGTCGTGCACACTCAGCCATGGGTTCGTTTAATCTTCACTCTCCTTTGCCTGCTTTTTATTCATCAGCATGTGTTCAGCTATCCGACTGGGAATGTAATCTCTGTTGTCCCAGAGTTTATGAAGACTGCCAGTTGCCAAGGAGTCAATGATCCTGCCCCAGAATGTTCTTCTAAACTGGTGATCTATTAATCGAAATGTATTCATCTAAAGCCAAACTTGAGGTACCAAAATGCATTTAGCTATAAAAATAAAAGCCCAAGACCCTGATTGGAGAGTATGCAGCCTAAAGGCCAGAGCTACCGAATGCGTCAGCTCAACATCCTGTGATTCTGGGCAAAATCATTTAATCTCCCCGTGCCTACCAAAAAATTAATGTGTCCTTGTAAGTGGCGCTCATGTAAAAGTGCTCCAATACCTTTGGGTCGAGTTCGCGCTATATAAAACCGCAAAAAAAAAAAAAGACCATAACACGGACTACTTGGTAAACTGCAGCCATCCGGTAATAGATTTCATCAATAAAAGTCAACATGCCACAAACCTGTATTAGCATAAACAAACACATTATTGGGACGGCAATGCAACAGGTCTCGCATTTACGCGACTTTAAGCTATTAGCATTGTTAATATCAATGCCTTTTATTTATGTTCCACTGGGAAAAACCCGCACTGTTCTTATGATGTCTGTATTTTGTATAAAAATCTCAATAAAAATCTGGTGAAATAAAAACGAAAACAAAAATAAAAGGCATTGTCATTTGCAATGTCAATAGTTAATAACAAATGTCTATTATTTATGTTTTACAAAAGAAAAAAAAGTCATTTACAATGTCAATAGCTCAAAATGATGTCATTGCGAGACCTATTGTATTGGAAATGCTTCTTTTTTATTTGTATTGATGATTAGGCAACCATGGTTGCTAGATCTTTCTGGAAAAAAAGCTTTTCTTAACCTTGTAGAACTGTGACGAGGGAGAGTTGAACTAGACTTAACCTATGTCAATAGACCCTATTTAGGCGGGAGACTCCCATTTTACAACACACAAAAAAAAAATGTCCTCAAAATATTCTTACACTTTCTTTTTCTAACATCTTAACGCATGACATAATTAGGATTACTTACTGGTCAAACGGAGGTTCTTCTAGAACTCTGCTGGGGAAAACTGCAGTTTTCTAGCTGTCCACCGGAGGGTGATCTTAGACCATTTCAAAGATTGACGAACTTCTACAGGAAGCAATTCAAATAACCACTTGAAAACTGATATTTTCAATTTATCAGGAAAATATAGGTATAAGATATTGCCAAAGAACAAGAGCACCTGAATGCTGTACATGGTCCACATCCAGCATTACGTCAACGAGTGATAGGGAACGTAGCTTGTGGACTGTTCATATATATATTGACTGAAAAAGCAGTTAAAACTGAGTTATGGTCTGGGTCAAAGTTGTGGTGTGTTGTGCGCACTGGTAAAGTAACCAAATCATAACGGTCCGTAACTCTTTTTTAACTATATATTTTTTTAAGCGTTTTTTGTTTTTTAGGTCGAGCCTGAGCCAGCGCACATGCACTGCCCTGCAAGACGTCTTGTAAGCAACCTAAACTACTCTGTGTGGGTCTGACTCCTCCCACACATAGGATTGGCTTTTCCATGTGTCTTTCACCAATGAAAGCACGCAAATGGCTAAAGGCGGGTGCATGTCCCACCTTCTTTTTTAATGTTCACTACCACGGCGGTTTGCTCTCGGGAGCAAGCAGCGGCACAGGGTGGCAGCTACATTCCTCGTGGGTCAGGTCGCTTTTTCTTGTTTGTATCTGCTCGAGCCACTGTCCGGATTGTACTATGATTTATGTGTGTAAATGCTCTCAATAGAGCCGTATAAACCGCTTCATGACCGCGATATGGAGTGCCTTTCTATTATCTGCCAAGGCCACTGTATGCATTATGTGGGTAAACTCTCTCGATTGTGCTGCATAAACCGCTTCACTGCCGCGATATTGAGTGCCTCTCTGTTATCTGCCCAACGTCTGTCCTGATTGTTCTATGATTTATGCTGCGAGTGAGTAACACCTCCCCACAAAGCACTTTAAATCGCTTTTTGAGCGGGATATAAGGTCTATGTTGTATCGTCCCCATAAGGTAATTTAATTTATTCTGAAGTGGAAAGTTCTTTCAACTCTCAACAACATAAACCTGTTAAGGGGTTGCACATTCTAGTTCACCACCCACACACAGCGTTATTTTTACAATGTGATGTCTCTTACAATGTCTCTAAGGGAGCAACATAAACCGCTTTAGCCCCTAGATATAAAGTGCTATATTCATCGCTGCGATACAAAGCGATTTTCAACTCTCTACCGTAAGCATATGGTGACACTTTGCATCATTTTTTGGGGGGGTGGATAACTTCCTCCAGATAGTATAAACTGCTCTTTAACAGCGGCATGAAGTGTTTTTTCCTGAATCTGCCGGTATTTTACCTACGTGTATTCCTCAGATGGATTCCCCTTTTCCACCGACAAGCATAAACCGCTTATCGCAGCTGTGTGAAGTATTTTTCTGTTCTCTGTCTCCTGAACATAGCATTGCTCTGTCATTTATTCCGCGGATGGATAGCCCCACTCCACTTAGCTCCATAGACCGCTCCATCACCTCAAGGAAGAGTGGTTTATAGTCTCTACAGTCTCTGGCATCCTTTGTGGGGTTGTAGGTGATCATTTATTGCGCTGGAGGCTGATACTCTCTGCTCAGAGAAGCATAAAATGCTTCATCACCGCGAGATGGAGTGATTAAAGGGCTTAAAGACATTAACAAAACCATGAGCTGTGGCTTAACACTTATAAGGTCCCAAAGGCGAGGCCTATTGACTATTCCAATGCTTGTTTATGCTGTATTTAATTCCCAACCTTGGACAACAGGTGGTGCGCCTAACCCGACACAAACAGCCAACCCCGGTTGCGCACAGCCTTTGGGCATGCTAATGGAAAGTTAGGCGTAGCTGTGAACACAGGCCACTGTGATGGGCAACCTTACTGCACACACCAAATGTACCAAGATCTGCTCCAACCCCCTGCTGAAGGCTTGTGTATTTCTTGCCTCTAGGTACCCACCACATGTACCTTTGGCTCAGACACGTTATGGTGTATAGAAATCGCTTTTTGCTTCGCAAATCGTGCCCTGGTGTCTACATTTATTCCTGGTAGGAATGTGAGCTTTCCATGGCTCTGGGTATCCCTCAGTGCTCCCAGGGGATCAGATACCCTTGAGGGTGGCCCCCACAGCATTGTAATTTCTTTTCCACACCACAAAAACCCGACTCTGATTCATAATTTTCAAAAGAAAAAAAATCTGAGCCCTTCTGTAGTGAATCATGTTTGTCCAAAAATTAAAAATGTGCCTAACAAGAGTCACGAATCATGATTCACAATGTGTTAAACCTTTAAAAACCAAATCACCAACTTATCTAAATGCTGATATCTCAATAACAACATACACCAAACTACTGAAAGCTTCCTTTCTGATTAAAGTTCTACTTTCATGCTAAGTCTGGTGTAAAATCTGTTTCGTAATTTGGGCTGTACGCAGGAGTAACATGTCTTATGAACGCTAAAATGAAAAAATACATCTTTTTTACCTGCTTTAAATTTTTTTTTTTTTTTTTCGTAAATTTTTATTGAAAAAAAAATATATAAGTGGAATATACATTTGGCAGTTCTTATATATACAGTCCATTTGTGAATGCGCGCTTTTTCCTTTGGTTTCCCCCCAGGTTAGAGGAGGGGGGGAAGAGTAAAGGAGAAAAAGAGAGAAGAGGAGAAAGGGGGGGGGCTTCCTCAGATGCTCGTCGAGGGTACCCCACTTGTGGTTACTGGGTCTTCCTCAGATGCTCGTCGAGTGGGCGCCACATATGTGCTTTGGGGCTATGCTCCTTAGAGAAATTGCCTGTGATGTTGTCTGCTCCTCTAAGGAAGGTGACCCAATTAATCCACGTTTTAAAGTTTGCTTTGGCAGTGTTCTTCCAGTTTGTCAGGATTATTTTTAGGGCCGCTGTGAGGAGCAGGTCTAGTAGGTCTTTCTCTTCTCTGCTGTTTAGGTTTGCGGTCAGATGTTCTGTTGCTAGGCTTACAAAGCTGATTGTTAGGTCTGCTTTGAGCATGTCGTTTATGAAGGTGTTGATCTGTGTCCAGAACTTCTTGACTTTCACGCATTTGAAGATGAGGTGCTCGAGGGTGCCTTCCTCTTTTTGGCAGTTCCAGCAGTTGCCCGAATCTGCAATGCCGACCTTGTGGAGCTTGGAAGGGGTCCAGTAGGCCCTGTGGAGGAGCCAGAATTTGGTTTGCGCTAGTTGTGGGGTTACTTTGTTTGTTGTCGCTGAGCCCCACATTTTTGCCCGTTCTTTTTCATTTAGTTGCCTGCCTAGGAGTGTTTCCCATGTGTTGGTTATTTTCTTGTTTTGCGACAGTGTGGAGGGGCTCAGGAACTTATAGATCTTTGCAGTTTGGTGGCCTGCTGAGTTGAGGGTCTGCATATATTTGATGATGCTTGGTTCCTCTCTGTGTAGGTTAGCTCTCGTTATGGCTGTCTTGATCTTGAGGAAGTTGTAGAGCTCTTGGTTTGGGAGACCGTGTAGTTGCTGTATGTTTTGGAATGTCAGCGGTTTCTGCTTGGTTTCCATCTGTTTGGGGAGACTGATTCCCTTCTCGATCCATATGTCGTTGTGCATTGTTGCCCCTTGGTAAGTTACTTTTGTATTGAACCAGATAGATTCCCATGCTGTGCCTTTCAACTTCTGCATTATGCGTCTGTCTATTTTCATCAGCGCTTCCCTCGTGTGTTTCAGTATTGGGTTGGATCTTTGGGGGTGTCTGTTTGCTGTTAGAAGAGCTATTGGGTTGAGGCCTCCTAGGATGTCTTTCTCCACCTCTAGCCAGACTGGTTTGTAGGTTTGGGTGTCGTCTATCCAGGCTGTACCTTGCCTTGCCAGGCAAGCTGTTTGGTATGTTTTGAAGTTTGCCAGATTGAGGCCCCCAAGGTCCTTGGTTAGTCTCAGTTTGTGTAGGCTGATTCTGGGTTTTTGTTTTTCCATAGGAAGATGTTAATAAGTTTGTCTAGTTTCTTGTGGAAAGCTTCTGTCATCGGGAGTGGCAGCATGGTTAGCGTGTAGTTTATCGCCGGCGTTATCATCATCTTGATAGTTTCTATCCTTCCCCACCAGCCTATGTATTTTGGCGACCATAGTTCTAGTCTTTCTTTTATTTTTTTCAGCGTTAAGTCCTCATTGTGCTGAAGCGTGGATGTTAGGTCTCTCCCAAAGTGCAGTCCTAGGTATTTGAGTGGTTTTGTCTGCCATGCCAGGCCGGAGTCCCCGAGGACCTCTCTTGTGGTGTGGACGTTCATTGGTTTGCACTCCGATTTGTCTTTGTTGAGTTTGTACCCTGAGGCTTCAGCGTACTCTCCTATTGTGTCCATGAGCGCTTTTATTGACGAAGATGGGTTTGTGGTTGTGATTAGGATGTCATCCGCATACGCCGCTAGTTTAACTGTCTTCTCTTTGACCTTGACGCCTGCTATTTCCGTATTATCTCTAATTCTGGCTAGTAGGGGTTCTAGTGCCAGCAGGAAGAGGCCAGGTGAGAGGGGGCATCCTTGCCTGGTGCCTCTTCCTAGTGTGAGCGTTTCGGATGTACTGCCGTTCACCACTATTTTTGCTTTTGGTTTGTTGTAGAGGGCCATCACCATTGCTATGTATTTCTCCCCCAGGCCGAATCTTCCCATGCAGTTTCTTAGGAACGGCCACGAGACTCTGTCGAAGGCTTTCTCTGCGTCTAGCGCTATCATGACTGCCTGTTCGCTGCTCTGTGTTGTGTGATTGATTAGATGGCATAGTAGCCTTGTATTATCTTGCGATAGCCTGCTTTTGATGTACCCCACTTGTGAGCTGTTGATGATGTCTGGTAGGACTTTGTTTAGTCTATTGGCCAGTATCTTTGCGTAGATTTTACAGTCGACATTTATTAGCGAGATGGGTCTGTAGTTCAGCGGGTACTGTGAGTCTTTCCCCTCCTTGGGGATTATTGTGATGTTGGCTTCGCTCATGGACTCCGTCATCTTGCCGTTCTGTATGCAGGCCGAGTATGTTTCTGCCAGTAGCGTTTTTATGTGGTGGCCGAAGGTTTTGTAGAACATGGTGGAGTATCCATCTGGTCCTGGCGCTTTGTTCTGTTTTAGCTGGCTGATTGCTGCTTCAATTTCTTTTTCTGTTATATCGGCTTCGAGCGACACCCTCTCATCCTCTTTGAGTTCTGGCAGATTGGTGTCATTGAGAAGAGTGAGTCCTCCGTCTTTGCTCAGGTTCTTATCCTCGGAGTATAGTTCTTGGTAGAACTGTCTGAAGACTTCTAGTATTCCTTTGTTTGTTGTTTGGGACTTGTTGGTTTTGTCTGTTATCGCTGCGATTGTATGTTGCCTTTGTTTCGCTTTTAGGTAGGATGCCAGCTGTTTCCCTGCTTTGTTGGCTGCGCACAAGTTCACAGATTTGAATTTTGTCAGCCAGGAGCCTGCTCTTTCGCTCAAAATCTTGTTCAGTTCGTATTTCTTCTTTGTGAGCAAGGTGAGTGTGTTCTTGTCTGTTATGTTTGCGCAATGACCTCTCTCCAGTGCTTTTATCTCCTCCTCTATTTCGGAGATTTTTTTGTTCCTGCTTCTGTTCATCCTTGATTTGATGTTGATCAATTTACCTCTTAGTGTTGCTTTGAGGGCGTCCCAGATGGTGCTCTTCCCTACTTCGCCGTTGTCATTGTGTTTGAGGTAGTCTTTTATTGCTTCCTCGATTTCTTTCAAGTTTTCTCTGTTCTGCAGGATGTCGTCGTTTAGTCTCCATCTTCTCGTTGGGTTTTCGTTGTGTTTGCCGCTCAGAGTGAGTGATATGTGCGCATGGTCTGAGATGGTTATTGGAGCTATCTCTGTTTCCTCTATTAGGTGCGTGTGGGTGTTGGACATCAGTATGTAGTCAATCCTACTGTAGGAATTGTGTGGGTGCGAGTAGAAAGTGTACTCGCGCGCCGTTGGGTGCTGTAGCCTCCATGGGTCCGCTAGGTGATGTTTGATGCACAGGTCTTTCAGGGTGTTGTTGTTGTGGGAGTCATGGCTTGGTCTGTTTGGGTGCCTGTCTGTGGCCTGATCCATCGTCTTGTTCATGTCTCCTGCTACAAGCAGGAGGTCTTCTTGCGGTAGGTCGGATAGTTTGCTGTCCACTTCCTCCCAGAATTGTTTATCTTCAGAGTTTGGTCCGTAGATGTTGGCTACATGTATTCGGTCGTTGCCTTTCTGGACGCTTGTTATTAGCATGCGTCCGTCTTCGTCTGCGTTTGTCTTTTGTATGGTTAGGTTGGCCCTCTTGCTCAGGATGGTTATTACTCCACGTTTCTTCCCTTTTGCCGGCGAGCAGAGTATGTCCCCTATCCATCTTGCTTTGAGTAGCTTTGCTTCTTCCTCTGAGAGTTTAGTCTCTTGCAGTGTGTAAATGTCGCCCTTTAGTTTGGCCAGATGTTCTAGTATTTTTCTGCGTTTGATCGGATGGTTCAGGCCTTTAATGTTCATGGATACCACCTTCAGGTTCGTGGTTAGGCTAGCCCTTGTTGAGTCTGTCATGGTGGTGCAGGGCTATCGCTGGTGTTTCTGTTTTCCTTACGTTTTGGTGCTGGCCTGTATGTCCATGTTCCGTGGTGTACCTTGTGACCCCCCCCCCCCCGGGGCTTGGAATGTACGGTATGGGATGAAAGGTGAGGAAGAGATATAGTGAGAGAGGAGAAAGGGAAAATGAGAAAGGAAAAGGGAAATTTTTGTTACACAAATGCCTGCTGTCTCGTCTGCCGTCCTGTCCACCTGTCCCGCCCTCCCCCTCTGTCCGCCCCCCTCCCTCCCTCGCCCCCTCCCTCCGCCAGTAGAAAACCGGGTGTGCGACAGCAAGGGTCCTCACACTCCCCTACCCCCAAGTCCTTGCATAGTCTCTATTGCTGAGTTGATGCATACGCAAAAAAAGTCCGGCTAGAGAGGAGGGAAAGAGCAAAGAATTAAACAAAAAAAAGGATATGGCTGTTGTCGTTCCCCCCTCTCCTTCCTTCCCGTAGTTGTCGGCGGCGATGTTGAGGTAGCTGCGGTTGATTGTGTGTGCGTTTGTCAGAGGTAGATACGTTCGTTTAAGTTCGAGTTTCATAAGTGTACGTTCCGCGCCTCCATCATTCCTCCTCTCCGTTGGTTTCGTCTGAGGATGCTCTTCGCTTTGCTCCTGGGCTTTTTAGCTCCATTTCTTCTGGAGCCGGGCCTTGCAGGTACCTTTGTAGGTCGTTGGGGTCATCAAAGATTCTGCTTCCGTGCCTGTCCGATATTCTCATTTTGGAAGGGCCTGCAAAGGTGAAGGTAATGTTTTTTTTCCGCAGATGTTCTCTCAGGGCTAGGAAGCCTTTCCTCACTTCAACTGTTAGCCTGGAAAAATCTTGGGTGATTGTTACCCTCTTCCCGTTTATCAACATTGGGTGGCCTTTCCTGGCCACAGTGAAGATTGCGTCTGTGTGATTGTCTCTTAACCGCTTGCATATTATTGGTCTGGGAGCGTTACTGTTCACTTGTTTCTTGGCTGGTATGTGGTAGGCTTTGACGATTTCGAACGGCCTGTCAAAGTTGAGACCAGTAAGTTTGGGGATTATGGTTTCCAGCATTAGGGCGCATGCCCCTGGTGTGTCTTCTTCCTCTTCAGGCACTCCCAAGAGTCTTATATTTCCTTTGCGGCTTCTGTCCTCTTGCTCCGCCATGGTTCTTTGTAATGCTGTGGTTCTCTTTATCACCAAGCCCAGGTCCTTGTGAGTCACATTGGCGCGGTCTTCCAGCTGGCTTATCCTTTTCTCCGCCTCCTCAATTCTGCCGTTGGCCCTGCTTTGCTCCGCTCTGATTGCTATCAGTTCCATCTGGATACTGTCCACTGTCTTTTTTGTGGCCTTTGCTAGATCGTTTCCTTCCGTTATCTTCCTCAGAAGTGTGTCAAGTGTGATAGTTCCGTCGCCTTGGCCGCCACGCTCCTTGGCTGGTGAGGCAAGGGTGTCGTTCTTGCTCTTTTTCAGGTCGTTTGTGACTTGTTTACCATCTCTCCCTGCCATGGCGTCGAAACCTCTTCTAACCTGGTGCGTCTGGGGTCTCCCTTCTGTTAGTTGTGGGTTTTGTGGCGACCCTTTTTGGCCCCTTTTCTTCTTTGTTGCTTAGGATGTTTGTTGCTGTTAGGGAGCTGTCCCTGAACCTGGGCGGCCACTTGACCACTCTAGTTTTGGTCCTGGACTCCGCCAGCCTCTTGCGGTATCCCCCTCCCTGGCGTCTTGCCTTCTTTGCACTCTTTCAGTCTCCGCTTCTTGCTGCTCTGTTGCTTCTGCTGGGGCTGCCGACTAGTTAGCTGCTCTTGAGCGCGTTGTTCCGCTTGCTGGGGGTGCCAGCCTAACTCTTAGCTTGTGATTATATGGTTGGCGGGCTTCCGCCGTTCCTTCTGCCCTGCCTCGTTTCGGACTGCTGCTTTTTGCGCTTACGGCGTGACTGCGCTCTGCCCTTGGCGCCTTCCTGGTTGATTTACTTCCCTTGGCTTGCGTCTGTTTGGCAGATTATTGTTTGCACCCTGCTTCGTGTCAGCTGTTGTTCCAACTACTGCCTGCTTGCTGCTGTCCACTGTTTAAGATGGCCGCCGTCTCGCAGGGGAATGCGCTTGCGCCACGTTATCCACTTACTCGCTTCAGGGGTAAGCTCGGGGGGTGCGTGGGTGTGGGCTAGTTCTAGCCAGCTGCTTCGTGCTGGGCTGGTTGTGCGCTGCTGCTGTCTCTGCTCATGGAGGTCCGTCGCTTCCACGCCGTGCCGTTGCTCCCCCAAGATGGCCGCGCGCCTGCTTCTGTGCCTTCCCCAAGATGGCCGCCCCCCTGCTTCTGTGCCTCCCCAAGGTGGTTGCCGTGTACCCGTTTGTTCGTCTTCAGTTAGGTTAGGGTTGGTTTCAGCTATACATCGGCGGCTTATCTATCGCTGGCGGGGGGTATTTCTTGCTTAGGGCGCTCATACTTGGGTGGCGGTGGTGATTGCGTTCTTCGGTTTCCGCTCTCTCTAGGACCTCTTGCGCTTCCCACCTCTTTTCTCGAACCGTAGCTCTGCCTTATTTTCCAAATGTCCTCCGTAGCAGTTTCTGGGTAGGTCGGTATTCCGATCGGTTGTGAAAGCCCGCCTTTGTCTTGTTTTACTAAGATGGCCGCCCCTAGCTTCGCTCCTCTACCAAGATGGCTGCCTTCCGTGTGGAGTCTTCTTCGCCTTGGAAATTAGAGTCGCTCGATACCTTGCATATGGGATAACGCCAGGAGGGGAGTTTTCTTTCTTTCGCGGGGGCTTGGGCTTCTGCGTTGTCGATCTTCGGGCGCTCTTACTTGGTGGCTAGGTGGTCTTGCGTCTCAGGTCTTTCCTCTCTAGGATCTCTCCGCCATCTTGCGCTTCCCCCTTCCTTTTTCCAGCCCGCTTTCCTTTCTCCTTTCTTCGCCTCTCCAGTGGATGTGGTCCGACTTGAACACTTCTGGCGGTGCCCCTTGTGTTCATGCACCTCTCCTTGTGACCGTTGTCACGTTTCCTAGCGTTTCTCTCTCCTGCTCGCCGTTCGTTTGACTTGGGGGTCGGGAGCTCCGGACTTAGGTCTGCTGCCTCCTTGCCATCCAAGCCACGCCCCACCCGCTTTAACTTTTCAGCCCAGTATTGCTCTGTACAAAACTTGCCATTCCAGACCTCACCTGTGATTGTAGATGCAGATAATTTATGCAAATGTCGAGTATGGGGAGGACAATAACTCACAAAAATCACGATGCCCCTCCCTTCTTTTGAGAATAGTAATATAGATTTACAGTGCTTAATTTGTAAAAAAAAAAAAAAAAGAAGTGCCAGGGCCCTGGTTAGGAGGCCCCTGCAGCTTGCACCACACATTGCCCCTGCCAGTGCTGCCAATGGTGATACCAACACAATTACTAATCATCACACTCTTGAAAGTGTGACAATTCAGCCTACTCCAGGCCCCCAAAGCTATTAGAAAGACTTGGGCGGCAGCCAACAGTCATTTTTAACAGCGCCACCATGTGGCAGAATGGTACAAGACCCGGTGTTGATAAATAGGTGCCGGTGATGGGCACCGGAAACCACCGGCTCAAATTAAACACTGATATAGAGCATACTATACTCTGCACAGATGGTTTATACCATAGTATATATTTCCATGTGTACTTGTTTTGACAAAAGGTATTTAACGAAAATCAGGATGCAAGGTGTTACATTTGTGCGGTATACTGAAGTCGCATTGAAGAAACATTGCGGTTGACACTTGATGTAATATATTTGCCGTCCTACTCATTGAAGTATGGAATTGTCTCTATGCTTTTTTTATATATGACAATAAAATAATTTGAATACAAACAACAGCTCTGTGGGCAATTGCAATTGTGACTATTGGAACCTTTTGGTCCTATATATTATTGGGAACTACCTTTACGTTGTTATATAATATTTCTGCCCTGGTGGGTGGTTTCTCTTCCCTTATCCTCTTTTAGGTTCAGGGTCCCTCTTTTGTTCTTGATATCGACATGGAAAATCAACATGGAAAGGCTACCGGAAACCGACATCATAATCCGGACCCGGAAAAACCACCCTTAACTGATTATGGTGAGTTTCCGCCCGACCGACAGGCTCCATGAGCCCGTCAGAAAGTGTCAAAAGGTCCCTACGATTGCTGGTTGCGGTCCGAAGCGCACTGTAATGATGCCCATAGTGTATTGTACACACACCTTGGCAAAAACAATTTACTCCTGCATTCTATGGGCACCATGGGAAAAAATTAACACATTGTACATGCTTTGTGGCTATATACATTATTACTTGGCTATTTAGCATTATTTTGTATAGAAAATACCTAAAAAATAAATATATATATATATATATATATATATATATATATATATACTAGCAGCCCGTCCCGACGTTGTCCGGGTATGAATTGCTGCCGGCCAGTAGTATATTGTTTTGTAGGATTTCGTTTTGATAGCATTTCTTATCTGTGACAGGCCTGTGAAACGCTCCGATTCACAGTGCACTGCTGATGCACTTAAGAGTGCGCGTTCAGTAGTGTGTGAACTCGAGTTTACCTACTATATTTCTCCTTGCAATATTATATAGCGCGACAACATGGCATGAGCACAATTTACATTACAGAAGAACACATTCATTTGTGGTAGGCACAGGGAGACAAAGCGATTTGCCTGGAATCACAGGATGTTGAGCAGATGCCGAGATTTGAACATAGCTCCCCAGCTCTAAAGTTCGCAATTCTAGAACTTGTGGCGGGAGGTGTGTCTAAAAGTGTATGTCTGTGCTGGCCATCAATGAGAGAGACCTGTGCATTTTTCAAATAGGTGGTGAAAAAATACGAGTATGTTGCTGGGCCGCCGTGCCACCAATGTACTTACCGGGGGAGGGTAAACACCCATTATTCCGCAACTTTCTTTCCGCATACCATCACTCCGCATACTTTCATTACTAAAGTCCCATGACTCCGCAATGCCATTATAACGCATGGCATTACATTTTATATGCTTTTACCACGCATACATTTACAATGAAATTCGTTGTAAATGCATGACTGGTAAAAGCATGTTTTTTTTAAATGTTTGGAGAAGTTAAGTATGGGTATAGGGGTATATGTTTTGGGGTACTGAGGTATATGTTTTGGGGTGTTTGGGTATTTTAAGGGTTCAGATATAGTTTTGGGTTATGGGGTACAGGGGTAGTTTTAGGGTTTAGGGATATGTATGGGTTTTGGGGTACAGGGGTATTTTTAGGGTTCAGGGCTAGGTTTGGGTTTTGGGTAATTGGGGTATTTTTAGGGTACAGTGGTATGTTTGGGTTTTGGGGTACAGGGGTATTTTTAGGGTTCAGGTCTAGGTTTGGGTTTTGGGGTACAGGGGTATTTTAGGGTTCAGGGGTAGGTTTGGGTTTTGGGGTACAGGGTTATTTTATGGGTTCAGGGCTAGGTTTGGGTTTTGGGGTACAGGGATATATTTAGAGTTTAGGGCTAGGTTTGGGTTTTGTGGTACAGGGTATATTCATAGGGTTAAGATGGGTTAGTGTTTAAGGGTGTTGGGGTAAGGGTGGGTTATAATTATGGGGTGCAGGGGTATTTAAAGGGAACAGGGTGGGATTAGCACACAATATGAGACATGGCATGAAGGGTGGAAGGTACCACACGCCCCCAGTGTCTGTCACGCCCCCAGCACACGCTCACAGCACAACGCAGACACGCCCACAGGGGACTACTTTGCTGGCACGATTCTTTTACATTTTAAATGTATATGGTGGGCGTCTGCATAGCCTATGTCATTCTGCTGCAACTGCCCTTTCCAACGCTGTATTGGGTGCTGTGATATATATATATATATATATACATAGTAAAATCTCAAATCTGGCAGCTGATTTACTAATATCTCATGTAACTCAGCAACCTAAGTTGCTATCCTGCGTTGCATGAGAGGAAGAAATCACAACAATGTGGAGTGGTGTGGCTCACTGGTTAGAGGCGGCAGACCCGGGAGCAGAAGTCGGCCCGGGACCAGGGTTCAATTCCCGACGCGGCAGGGTCCTGGACCAGGGTCAGCGTACTGGACAATTCTCGCCTCGGTGCCTACTCTACCCTGGGGTCCCACTCGGCAACTCTGGGCATTAGCTTGCCTAATCTCCACAACGGCCCCATCAACGCCGGGGATGCCTGGCTCCACCTTGGGGATTCCCAGTAGGGACCATCCCACAGGGAAAGCCAGGATGGGTTCCCCAGCGGTATACAGCGCCGGGACGCCCCTTTGCTGGGGCAGCTGTGCGCTTTACAAGTATACGACATTTAACAATGTAATATCTACAAAGATATAGTGCTGCTGCCCTTTTCCCAAGCATTGGCACATAATTTGGCTGTCTTGCACCACATACACACATCTTTTCATCACAGTACAATGGTGCCTGTATGAGTCTTGCATAGGTTTTGTACTGGGAGGATTCCCTTTTAGTACAAAATACTATGCTTAAGACGTGCCATTTTGTATGTGTGCTGTACAGTACAGTACACCTGCAAAGTTAAAAGAAAGATGTGAAGAAAAGAAAACCTTTCTACTTCTGTGCACCTGCCACAAGGAGGTGCATATCTTTTCAGCACAACCCTGTGTACAAATGTTAGTAGATAAAGCTCTGTATCAAAAACCATGGGTGGGGAAGAAGGCCCCAGGAGAAGATAGCTTTCCAGCGGAATCCTATAAGATAATAGCTAAATATTCGATTCCAGACTGTTCAGAGAAGCCCTTCACGCAGAAGGACTCCATGCAGAATTTAACAAGGATTGTATTTCCTTGTTTCCTAAACCGGGAAAAGACTAATTACGTTAGGGCAATTACTGGCCGATATCCTTAATAAATTGTGATGTCTAATATTGATCAAAGTCTTGACCCAAAGACTGAAAAAAGGTATATCATTACAAGTACACAAATTAAAGGAGGGGTTTGTCTCAGTATGTGGATGTATGTCAGTACAATGCAATCTTTTAGATCGCCGTACTTTACAACACGGGTTTCTACAACGCAAGTTGTTACAACGACTTGCGTTGGAGGGCGCGGATTGAGGATTATTATCATTTTATATTCCAACACCAGCCCACGTAACAGTAGGGAAGGTGTTGGAATATAAAATTACAATATTCCTTAACCAACAGCGCCATCCAGCGCAAGTCATAGTAACGACTTGCGTTGTAATGGCAGCGTGGTAAAGGTAGTGCGGTGTAAACACCGCATTGTAAACGATGTTTCCCCAGTATGTTCATCCCACTAACGTATGTGGACTCTACTGCATTTATTATGGCACATCCACCATGTGGATGATGAAAACGTAGTCCTTTCCCTTCCTGCCAAAAAGGCTTTCGATCAGCTAGAATGGGATTAACTTTTTCATACGCTTACTAGAATGGGTACTTGCAAGAACTTCAAGAACATGACATATTATCGTTACGACCTGCCCACAGATATGGTCAACTGCACCGGATTCCTCTGAGGCACTATTGCCATTGGGTGAGGCACCAGGCAGAGTTGTCCCCTGTTGCTTTTTCTTTTCCTTTTAGTGTTAGAACACCTGGCAATTTCCATACATCAATCCAAATCTGAAAAACAAGCAATATGCAGATGACATCATTCTCACCCTGGCTTACCATGGCCGCCCCAAAACCTCAATCCCAGTACTAATGTCTTTCATATCGATCTTACCACAATTTTCTGGCTACAAAATAAATTGGACTAAGAGCAAAGCCATACCCATAACACCTCAAATCATGGCACACTTGATCACTGCCTATCCATTACAATAAATGCTTAAAGAACATGAAATATTTGGAGATGCTGATTAGTAGCAACTTGCATGCAATGATCAAAGTTAATTTGGCGATACTCAATAATCAAACACGCAGAGAATTTGTATACTGGAGAAAACTACAATTGTGCTTATGGGGCAGTATTCAAACACTAAAGATGGTAGTGGCCGGACATTACAATTACATTTTCAGCATGTTACCATTTCCAATACAGTGAGCTCAACTCATGGACATTGACATTTTTATTAAACATTACAGTTGGCAAACTCAAACGCCGAGGATAGCCATATATAAGCTCTATACAACAAAAGCTTCCGGTGGTCTTCATCTATCGAAGAAAGAACTCTGTTGCATGGCTCAACATTTATCGCAGTTGACATACCACTTGCCCACTGACAAGGTCATTCCAGATTGGGTAGCTATTGAGAACCACCTATAGCATGGCAAGGTGGGGTCCCAAGTGATATATTTGCAGAATTTCACTAACAGTTGATGAGAACCTTATCTTGAAAGGATTAGACAGTGATAGACTATGGCCCATATGCTCCTTCAAAAAAGCAACTCTCAAAATGAAGACCCCGTTGTGGAACACTGCTGCAATTAGTCTTGTGGGTCAACCATTACCCTGGCCACCCTGCATTCAGAAAGGGATAATAGTAGTGAACCCAGGGGCCCATGCATCATTGAAAAAACCAGTCGCAAACGGGCCGATTCTGTGAAACGGCCCTTTTGCGACCGGTATTGTTGCATTAGGGATGAATCAATCCAATTGCAAAATTGCAATCTAGGTAATCGCAAATTTTGCGAATGCATTAAGGAATTGCAAATTGTGATTCCCTAAATGCAATGATTTCGCAATTTGGAATAGCAAATTACCATCAACTTTAAGTTGATGATAATTTGTAAAAACTTTGAAAAATGCACAAAAGTGCATTTTTCAAATTGCCATGTGGTGCACACACACACACATGCCCTTGTGCGCCACATGTGCTCACATTCCAATTTCAAGGGTGCATCAGGGTGGCCTTTTGGCCCCCTTGCACCCTTGAAATTGCATGCACAATTTGCGAGGACCTATTTGGTACACGCAAATTGTGCATGCAATTCCCATTCATTCCTATGGGTCTCTAGGCCCATAGTAATGAATGGGAAGTTATTCCTTAAATGCGAATCGCAATCTGCAATCCGCAATTAAGGAATATGTAGGAATCGCAATTTCGTTAGTGATTCCTACATGCATAAGGAATTGCGATTCCAAAATAGCGATTTCTAAAAAATTGTTATTAAGGAATCGCAATTCCTTATGTTGTTACATATGCCCCCAAGTCCTTTTAAATGGTTCTTTCAATTCTTTTGCAAAGCTATGTGAGGAAGTCCATCTGAACTCCAATCAATTGCCTCACTACCTTCAATTAAAACAGTGCCTTAACAAAGTGACAGGCAATCACCCAGCAGGTATTTCAAGCTCTACCCTTCATTCTTATCTGGAGAAATAGGTCAACTACCAAAAATTATTCTCTAGTCCCTATGACATTGTGATGGAGGAGCTTCTTTCCAAACCTATGACCCTATACTATACCTTCGGCCTAAATAACAGCTCCTTGTTAAAAGAATATAAACTGACAAAGACTGGGCGGACTTGTTAACCACCCATGATGAAGGCCTCCGCAAAGCCTGACCAAAATTCATCTTTTTTTTAAAAAACCATTATGATTGCCATTGGTTACTATATAGGTGGCATAAGAGAAATCTAGCAGCAACCCCAAACTGTTTGCGCTTTTAGGGTCACAGGGGAGACATAGTGTATATTCTCTGCGCATGCCCGGTGATACAAGCCTATTGGAATTTCATTTGCGCCAACTGTCGGCTATAAGTGACTTGGCAGTGGTCCTCTCATTGGAACCTGCATTGCTTCATGACATGTGCACGACATACTGGGGCTGAATAAACGCAAAAAGTGGTGGCTTGACTCTGCTTTCTTGGAAGTGGCGCTATGTATCCTGAGACATTGGGAGTCGAGAGACCCACCGGTGCTATCGGAGTGGATTGAGAGCATCCGTCAAATGACCTCATGCAAATGTATCATTTTAAACTGCATGACGGATTACACCTTTTTTGAGAAGTGTGGGAACTGAACATTAGAAAGATCTGATCCTAATCAAAATATCCAGTAGATTATCCTGAATATTGAGTTTTCTTTATGGTTGTGAGTATTGGAAGCTAATGATGCTGCACTGAGCACCGTTGAAGAGTAAAGTTGTCTCTTTATTCTCTTTTTCTCTAAGATTGATTATCTGTTCAGCAGCTGACTCATTTTATTGTTGATTGTTTCTGATAACCCAGTAAAAACAACTAAAGCACAAAATATGGGTGGTTGCATCGGGAAGCCTATGTACCACTCATGAGACACCACCAACACAAAGAGATACTTATCAAAAACTTTCCAATTAAAACCCCCAAATCAATACTTTGCTCCGGTTTGTATCACTTTGGGTGGCTTTGCATCAACGCAAAGTGTTGATAACTATGGGTCCTGGTCTTAAATGAATGGTATTCTTATGGTCTTAAGTCGTAAGACTATGCAGTTAAAGAAACTCTTGAATAAAAATAGAAATGCATACATAGAGGGGATTTGAGTCAGCCCTCTTCATCTATTTGTCTGTTCAAAAGTCATTCACATTTTGTTCGTGCCCACCACAGCATGCAGCATTGGAAAACATGCTGTCTTGCACCATGAGTGATGGCAATGTTCATGATCACATGGGCCATACACCTAAAAGTGGTGCAATTCAATTCCACAGCTGTTGGGTCAATACTTCATTTGTTTAGTAAACCTTGTGTGTGCAAATATCTTCAAGTTAGGGTACTTCAAAGCCAATAGCACCTTATTTTTGCGAAACATGGGACCATATGTAGGTAGCCCAATCGCTATCGCAAATGCTGAAATTCGCATTATTTCAGCGTTTGCGATCGCAATTTGGACAATGTGCTATGTAGCACACAAAAAGCCACACGCAAAATAAGGAATTGCAAAATTTGCGATGCCTTATTTTGCGATTGCATTTAAGGAATTGCAAATTGCGATTCCTTAAATGCAATGTAGGAAGCACTCAAGTTGTGCGAATTGTGGCTTAAGGAATCGCAAAATACCATCAACTTCAGGTTGGTGGTAAATTGCGATTTCTTTGAAAAATGCACTTTTTGGCATTTTTCAAAGTGCCATTTGGGTAACATATGCACTTAGGGCCCTTAGGGCATGTATTGGGGCCACATGTGCATACATGTTAATTTCAGGGGGGCAACAAGGTGTCCTATTGACACCCTTGCAACCCTGAAATTGTATTCTCAATTTGCGATTCTCTAATTGAGAATCGCAAATTGAGAATGTCTTCCCATTCATTCCTATGGGCCTTCTAGCCCATAGGAATGAATGAGAAGGTATTCCTTATTTGCGAATCTCAATTAGTGATTCGCAAATAAGGAATAATAGGGATTCGCAAAAAAATGTGCTTATCCTACCTACCTTTCGTTTTGCGATTCTCTGATTGCGATTCCCTAAAAATCGCAATTTGAGAATCGCACAACAAAAATTACCTACATGCCAGGATGTGTACTCTTCTATTAAAGTAATAAGTAACGTTTTTTTTAATTTAAAGTTATTTTTGCAAGCATAAGTCTACCTCGTTTAGGTGGAGGCACGTTTCATTTTGTTTTTGTTTTTGCAGTACGGTATATACATCAATACTTTTTTTAATGTAACCATGATACCAGCTTGAAAAGGCTAGACCTATTGGCTTTGTCAATGGTTGTTTTTTAAAGATGTGTTCATATCTTCCCTCGAAATGCACTCCTTGGAACAATGCATCCATTTCTAGTGTAGACGGCTAACTTTTCATGTGCATCCCGCAGTCAGGTAGCACTTCAAAATATTAACACATTTTAGAAATGAGTTTTTGGTTTGACAAACCAAGGGGCATATTTTCAAGGGATTTATCTCCGCTTTTTTGGCTTTAAAAGCCAAGAAAGCGGAGATAAAATTATCTCCCTATCAGCAACAGGGTGCTAACACGCAAATTCGCATGTTAGCACCCTTTTTCTCTACGCTTCCCCTTGCATCTCTAATGAGATGCAAAGGGGGCGTTCCAGAGAAAAATAATAGGAGAAATGTTGTTAAGCGACATTTCTCCTATTATCAAAGATTTTGCTAACCCTGTGGGTGATAAAAAAAGCAGCGCTAGCCGCGGTTAGCGCTGCTTTTTTTACACCTGGTATTTTCCTGACTTAGCCATGATATCCTATGGAAGGTGGATATCATGGCTAAGGTTGTGAGCCCCTATCATCAAGCTAACGCCAAACTTCGAGAGATTATCGTTGGTTTTCCAGCGATAATCTCTCATTTGGCAGTTAGCGCGAGGATTTTTATCACTTCTGAGATAAACCTTGCTAATAGCAAGTTATCTCTGCGATAATTTCCGGCGATGCTTAGCGATAAAAAATTCGTTGCTAAGCCTCGTTAGCAATAAATATCGCTAATCGTTGGTAATATGCCCCTGAATTTTCTAAGAGTCGTGAAAGACTTTGAACTGAGTCAGACAAGCTGTGTTAGAATTGTGTACGAGTACCAGCTGTAAGCACGTCATGTACCACATTAATTTATAAAACATTTTTCTTATGTATCTTCCAAATGATAGAAGGAAAATGAAGAAAAAAAGGGAAGGTTATATTTTTTTAATTTAAATGCAAGGTTCTCAGGTGTGGGCTGACTCATTCGGCAGCTCCTAATATATGATCGAATCATTGTCTGCACCTGGATGTCTTCTGTGGGCTTTTCCAAAGTCATTTTGAGATCTCTGAGTGCTGTGCGCTATGGCTGTGTGAGTCAACTGTTATGATCTTCTGCTATTACTATTGTCTGCTGATCTTCAGCCCCATAGCCACTGAGAGCCTGGCTCTTTTCTGTGAGTCATCATTAAAAAATATAGGGGCAGATTTACAAGCCCCTTGCGCTTCTGTTACGCCGCCAATGCGTCACTTTTGTGACGCAGCAGCGGCGCAAAAGAGGCGTCTTGGAGATGCGTCACATTGTAAAGCCCTGCGCCAGAAGTAGGCTGTGAGAAGTTGGCCTGATGTGCAGTGTTCACTATTCTAGTGATCACTATATATCAGTCCAAACAACCCTTATTGATGATTGGTTGTAAGTCAACCTTATAGACCAGCTATCCTAGTAGCATGGATACGAGCAGTCTAAGGCTAAGACTCTAGAGGGCGTGTTAAGCCAGCTGTTTTACCATCACATTACCCCTTGAACACCCAGTGAAAGGACACCACACAAGTGTTATGAAAATAAACAGTGTATTTATTAGAATCACAACAACCCTGTACTCTTTATGAGGACAGGGTGCTAAGCACACAACAAAACTCTTGTGAAAATACTTAAGTTAGCACGTTATACACAAATGCCCGAGGGGCACGAAAAACCATATACTTAAAAAGTGGAATGCGAAATTACTAGCAGGTAAGTACAGTACTAATAGGCTTTGGAATCGCTAGGACTTGACTATAGAATCGTTAGATTACTTCTAGGAGACCTAGGGGACTCGGGTGCAGAGTGTGCACTCTCACGCGGGATGCGGGACAAAGTCTATGGAAGCTAGTAAAGGCAAAGTTAGTGTTCACGGGCGAACCCGACCTGGTAGGAAGAAAACGACAGTGGATCCTGACCCTAGGATAGTGAGGCTATGCTGGGACACCGAAGTGCCGAAGTTACCTAGCCCAGGGGCTGCAGCTGCATAGGTCTGAAAAGACGTCGGGGATCTCGTTGCCGGACCAGGAGCCTGGAAGAAGGAAGTTGCTGGCAGGCGACCAGTGAAGGAAAGTTCGTTGGATCCAAGCCTGGATCAAGGAAGAAGAAACCTGAAAGCAGAGGGGACCAAGTTCTTGAATCACTAGCCAGTGATTAAGTGGGCACCAGGATGGCACCGGGCGAAGTCACCTCGACTAGGTGAGTGGGCGACGCTGGCTCTGCAGATCTCACGGACCAGGAGGCGTTGTCGGCGACCAGGATGGAGAGGCGAGCTGTCCCACGATGGATGAAGCTGTCGGCGTCGAAGTTACCCAGGATTGGGCAACAAGCCTTGGCTAATTCAAGCCCACGCGGTGGACTCAAAATGGCGTCTTGAGGGGACCAGGAGGGTCCGGGGTGCTCCTCTTTTGGAAGGGAGCAAGGGCCAGCCTGGAGCAACCAGACCAGCAGCAGAAATGTCGTCGGGCGTCGTTCAGAAGGCCACAAGCCAGCGGGCTAGTAGCCAAACAACGCGGTGAGCAGCAAAAAGCAGAAGGGCCCCACGCAGATCGTGGAGATGCTGGGAGGCTGCACTTCGGTGCTGGAGCTGCTCAGGGTCGGGGCTTCTCGGACCCCAAAGCACTCACCAGGAAATTACTCGGCGGGCTTGCTGGAAAGAAGTCGTGCAGTCTTGAAGATGGCCGGTCCCTCGAGGTCTCGTCACACCCACGAATCTCAGCGTGACTGATGATGCAGGTAGAGGTCAGAGGTGCCAGGGAAGCCGGTTCTCGTCGAGCTGGGCAGTCTTGATCCGGAGGAGAGACTTGCAGCAGACCGCAGTGTTCTTAAGATGGTGCCTGCGGATGCAGGGTGACTACTCCTTAGTCACAAGGGAGAAATCTTAGGAAGAAGTCTTGAGTTCCTTTCGTGGAAAGTAGTTTCAGGATTCAAAGATGATCTGATTCGGAAGGGGGCCAGTTCCTACCTTTATCCTGTAAAAAGGGGCTGGCACGCGACTAAGTCCTGCCCTAGGGGTGGGACTAGGAGGGGGGTGGTTACACCCACTTCCTTGGCGGGCTTTTCCCCAGCACAGGGTCTGGAGTGACCCTGGAACTGGTTCCAGCCAGCCTATGCACAGTGAGCACCGGGGTGCCACGTGCAGTCACCTTCCTCTAAAGCCCTGCCTACCTACAATACACAAAACCCTGTCTGGGACGGTGCTGGCACCGCCCCTGGCAGGAAACCCTTTGTCCTTATCTCCTGCTCTGGGAGGACTCCCAGCAGCAGGAGGGCAGACTTGTGTCTCGGTGGCAGCATCCATTTTGTGGAGCTGAGGCTCTGTTTGACTTTAACCGGGGTTAGGGGTTACATACATGTCGTGTCCCTCTAGAAGGGTGGAATGCTAACCCCGTCGCCAGAATTGGCGAGGGGTTAGTATTCTAATTCGTATGACACCTTACTCGACATGTTTTGATAAAGCGATACCAGAGTTGGCATATAACCGCGAGGATTATAATGCACTTAAGAGTATATGGTATGCGATATCATGGAAACGGCTAAGGGATGGATCCCGAAAGCCGCAGACAGGCTCAGCTCATGCCAGAGCACCATCTCACACGATTCCAAGCACTCTGCCTTCAGGATTGTTAAGGCCTGCCATAGGAGTGACTGATAGGAGATCTGTGGGTCCATTTTTAGGGTTAGATATAGGTATACTATATCTAAAGCAAAGGGTGAGTACACCACCTTGCACCAGCTGTCGTGCAGCCAGTTGTGTCAGTTTAGTTAGTCAGCCCAGGGGTGGCATAATACATGCTTCAGCCCCTGGGAGACTTCTGGGTACACCTCAGCCCTGGGTACAGGGACTTGGAGAGGGCCCAGTGCCAATTCAGTACCTGAGTACAATTTGGATAGAGAGAACAGCTAGGCTGTGGGTCTGATTAGCAGGCCCACAGCCAGGGAAAGTCGTAAACCAGTGCAGCAAAAAGCAAAAATCTGGGTGATCATAGGATTGCAGACCCTACTCTCCTACATGACCCCCCCCCAAACTTTGGGACAATAAACTAACCTTGACCAGGTGAGTCTTCTTGCTCTAAGTGGAAATACCTGGAGAGCCCATCAGCATTGCTGTGATCAGTACCAGGTCTATGCTCCACTGTAAAATCCATCCCCTGTAGGGAAATGGACCACCTAAGCAGTTTGGGGTTTTCACCCTTCATCTGATTTAGCCACAAGAGGGGCTTATGGTCTGTCTGAATGGTGAAGTGAGTGCCAAACAAGTAGGCCCTCAGCTTCTTCAGGGCCCAGACCACAGCAAAGGCCTCCCTCTCAATAGCTGACCAATTTTTCTCTCTGGGTGTCAACCTCCTACTAATGAAAGCAATAGGCTGATCATTACCATCAAAATTCAGTTGAGACAGAACAGCCCCCACACCCAACTCAGAAGCATCTGTTTGGACAATGAATGGCTTGGAGTAATCTGGACTCTTTAGGATAGGTGCTGTGCACATGGCCTGCTTTAGGTCATCGAATGCTTTCTGACAGCTTGCTGTCCACTGAACTTTCTTTGGCATCTTTTTGCTTGTCAGGTCATTAAGAGGGGTCACTATGGACCCATAATTTCTGACAAACTTCCTATAGTACCCAGTCAGGCCCAAGAAAGCTCGAACCTGAGTCTGGGTGATTGGAGGAGTCCAGTCCTTGATGGCCTGTATCTTACTCTCCAGTGGCTGAACCTGGCCTCCACCTACAAGGTGGCCCAGGTATACAACCTGTGTCTGCCCTATCTGGCACTTTGTGGCCTTGATAGTGAGGCCTGCCTTTTGCAGGGCCTCTAACACTTTCCTCAGGTGGACCAGGTGATCCTCCCAGGTGGAGCTAAAGACAGCAATATCGTCAAGATAAGCTGCACAGAAGTCATCCAGCCCAGTGAGGACTTGATTCACCAACCTTTGGAAGGTGGCAGGTGCATTTTTCAGTCCAAAGGGCATTACCACAAATTGATAATGCCCTCCAGGGGTAGAAAATGCTGTCTTGGGTTTGGCCTCCTCAGCTAACCTGATTTGCCAATACCCAGCTGTCAAATCAAATGTACTTAAGAAGTTGGCAGAAGCCAATTTATCTATAAGTTCATCTGCTCTTGGTATTGGGTGCATCAGTCTTAGTGACTGCATTGAGGCCTCTGTAGTCTACGCAAAACCTCATCTCTCTCTTACCACCCTGGGTGTGAGGCTTTGGCACTAGAACTACTGGGCTAGCCCAAGGGCTATCTGAGGGCTCAATGACTCCCAGCTCCAACATTTTCTGCACTTCAGTTTTGATGCAGTCTCTAACATGATCAGGTTGTCTGTAGATTTTACTCTTGACAGGCAGACTGTCTCCAGTGTCAACATTATGGGTACACCAATCAGTTTGGCTGGGTGTCAGAGAGAACATATGTCTGAAGGATTGCAAGACTTGCCTGCAATCCTGTTGCTGATGTTCAGTGAGGCTGCCACAAAAGACAACACCATCAACTGATCCATCATCAGGATTCTGAGTGAGCAGGTCTGGGAGAGGGTCACTCTCTTCCTCCTGTCCCTCATCTGTGGCCATGAGCAAGCTCATGTCCTTCCTGTCAACATATGCCTTGAGCCTGTTAACATGGAGCACTCTGAGAGGGCTCCTGGGAGTTCCAAGGTCCACCAAGTAGGTAACCTCTCCCTTTTGCTCAATGATGGTGTGGGGCCCAGACCATTTGTCTTTCAGAGCTGCTGGGGCCACTGGCTCCAGCACCCACACCTTCTGTCCTGGCTGGTACACAGTCAGAACAGCCTTTTAGTCATGCCAAGCTTTTTGAAGTTCTTGGCTGGCCTCAAGGTTTTTGGATGACTTCTCCATATACTCAGCCATCCTGGAGCGGAGACCAAGTACATAGTCCACTATGTTGGTTGCAGGCTTTTTGAGAGGT
Organism: Lissotriton helveticus; assembly: GCF_964261635.1. Taxonomy (NCBI): domain Eukaryota; kingdom Metazoa; phylum Chordata; class Amphibia; order Caudata; family Salamandridae; genus Lissotriton; species Lissotriton helveticus. The sequence continues at coordinate 376,419,643 of NC_136060.1, forward strand.
CTCTCCCATCCTTCCTTCACCAAACACAGGGGTCCTCTTACAGGATGCCCATACAGAAGCTCAAAAGGGCTGTAGCCAACCCCCTTCTGTGGGACCTCTCTGTAAGCAAACAAGAGGCAGGGGATCAGGACATCCCATCTTCTCCTAAGAGTTTCAGGTAGTCCATGAATCATCCCTTTCAGGGTCCTGTTGAATCTCTCAACAAGCCCATTGCATTGTGGGTGGTAGGGTGTGGTGAACTTGTAGTTCACACCACACTCCTTCCACATTGCAGTCAGATATCCTGACATGAAGTTTGTACCTCTGTCAGAAACGACCTCCTTAGGGAAACCCACTCTGGAGAACACTCCAACTAGGGTTCTTGCCACTACAGGGGCTGTAGTGGTCCTAAGGGGAATAGCTTCAGGATACCTGGTGGCATGATCCACTACCACCAGTATAAACTTGTGCCCTGATGCTGTCTGGGGTTCCATTGGACCCACAATGTCAATCCCCACTCTTTCAAAGGGAACCCCCACCACAGGTAGTGGTATGAGGGGGGCCTTTGTTGTGCCACCTGACTTACCACTGGCTTGGCAAGTGACACAGGAGCGACAAAACTCCTTGGTATTCTCATTCATATGGGGCCAGTGAAAGTGTGAGACAAGCCTGTCCCAAGTCTTTGTCTGACCTAAGTGACCTGCAAGGGGAATCGCATGGGCCAAGGTGAGAAGGAAACCTCTCAGAGACAAGGGGATGACCAGCCTCCTGGTTGCACCAGGCTTGGGGTCTCTTGACTCAGAGTACAGGAGTCCATCTTCCCAGTATACCCTGTGGGCACCTGTGGCATTCCTTGCAGCCTCAGCAGCAGCCTGCTGTCTGAGGGGTTCAAGGGAAGGGCAGCTCAACCGTTCCTTCCCCAGGTCTGCTCTGGAGGGTCCCCCTGAGCCCAGAAACTCAACTTGATCAAGTTCAAGCTCTTTAGGCTCAGTTTCCCTCAGTTCTCTCAGATCAGCCTCTTCAGAGACTTGATCCTCAACCTGGGGTAAGGGGGAAGGCAAAGCCTTACCCTTACTGCTCTTCTTCTTGGAAGGTGTCTGGTCCATCATTTCAGGATCCAGCACCTGTTCAGTGGGGCATTTTCTGGCCTGTGACCTAGTCACAGCAAGCACATGTGCTGGCAAGCCTAACATTTCCATGTGAGTCCTCTGCTCCACTTCTGACCATTGTGATGACTCCAAATCATTGCCCAACAAACAATCAACTGGGAGGTCTGAACTGACTACAACTTTCTTTTGTCCCTTCACTCCACCCCAGGAGAAAGCCACAATTGCCACACTATGACTAGTAGTGACATTGCTGGCATTGGTCACCAGGAAATCAGTACCTGGCATGATCTGTCCAGGGTCCACAAAGTTAGGTGTCACCATGGTGACACTGGCACAAGTGTCCCTATAGGCCTGAGCCATTTTGCCATTAATCAAAGGTGTCTGCCTGTATTTGCCCAAAGTATTGGGACTTATCTCAGGGGACATATCCATATCCCCTGAACAGACAAGGACAGCCTGAGTGAGTGTGCCAACTAAGTTGTCAGACCCCTCAGTACCCAAGGTTAACCCAACTAATGCCTTGGGAGGTACACTACCACTACTGACTGTACTAGGGGGTGCAGTTGCCTTAGGGGCTGTAGTGGCAGGAGTTTGTCCTCCTCTTTTGGTGCACTCACTAAACCAGTGAGATTTACTTTTACAGTACTGGCACCACCTTTTTGACTGGCCTTCTTGAGTCTTCTTCTTCTGGGAAGCCTGACCCCCACCCTCTTTGGTTTGTTGGGGACCTGGTGAAGACTTCTGGTCATTTTGCTCATTCTTAACATTACCCTTCTGGTCTGCTTTCTTCTGACCACCCTGGTTCTGGTTCTGGTTCTGCTTGATCCTTGTCCTGACCCATTTGTCTGCCTTCTTTCCCAATTCTTGGGGAGAGGTCAGATCTGAATCAACAAGGTGCTGGTGCAACAACTGGTTCTGACAATTGTTTAAAATTTGTTCTCTCATCATTAGATTATACAATCCTGTGTAATCTGTAACCTTGCTACCCAGCAACCAGCCCTCCAAAGCCTTAGTGGCACAATCCACAAAGTCAGACCAGTCCTGAGACTGAGTTTTCTGGGTGTCTCTGAACAGCAACCTGTACTGCTCAGTGGTTAAACCAAACCCATCAACCAGTGTATTCTTCAGGACCTGGTAATTGTTAGCATCCTCTACTCTTGTAGTGAGGAGCTTATCTCTACCTTTACCATCAAAGGAGAGCCACAGTATAGCTGCCCACTGACTCTGGGGAATGCACTGCACAGTGCAGGCCCTCTCCAGAGCAGCCATCCATTTCTGGATATCATCCCCTTGCTTAAAGGGGGGCACTATTTTAGTCAGGTGTTTAGTATCTAAACCCTTCTCTCTATCTCTTGGGAGATTGCTGCCACCAGTGGGAGCTAGCCCACTCATCTGCTGCTCTCTAGCAAAGGCAAGCTTCTCTTTGGCCAGGGCAAGTTCTTCCCTTTCAATCCTCAGTTCAGCTTGTCTCATTCTAGCTTCATGCTCTTTTCTCTGAGGGGAAGTAAATCTCCTCTGTGGAGGATTCCTTCTCCCCTGAGAAGAGGCATTAGAGTGCAGAGATCTATTGGAGTCCCTAGAAAGAGATCTATCTCTCCTAACTCCAAGGTTAGGCCCACTTCGGGTTAGTACTGGGGGTCCCCCAGATCCTAGCCCAAGTAAGTCTAAGTTGGTCCTGGTTAGCCTTCTGACTACCTCAAGACCTTTGTCTACCTCATCCCCAGAGAGTTCCTCCTGATCCTCCTCCTCCTCAACTGCAGTAGCAGTGTTGGGGAGGTCTGGATCCCCAGAGGTTCCCTCTAAGGCTGGCATGTTCTCATGTAACTGAGAAAGCTTTCTGGCATCATATGTCTCTAAGAGACCTATCAGAAAGGGAATGGTGGGGTTAGACCCCTGCTTCAGTTTCCTGGAGACACAGATCTGTCTCATCTCCTGGAAACTGAGAGCTGCATATCTTGAAGTGACCTGTGGAGGGTCAACACTGACCAGGGGAGTCTCAGTAGAATCTCCCTGGGTAGACATGCTTTTCTAGTGAGGTGTAAGTGGTGCACTTACCTACACTATATGTTTGCCTACTGATCCCTTGCTAGAGTTGTAGTTTAGGGTGTGCTAGGCCCTAGGAGCTACAACAGCTGGTTCAGTAGAACTCAGAGTATTCTAAGCTAAGTTATATGTACCTTTAGTACTTATGTGATCTTTCACAAGATATTCTTAGGGCATGTGTGGTAAAACAACAGCAAGCTCAAATCCCAACCGCTGCTCACCAATGTGAGAAGTTGGCCTGATGTGCAGTGTTCACTATTCTAGTGATCACTATATATCAGTCCAAACAACCCTTATTGATGATTGGTTGTAAGTCAACCTTATAGACCAGCTATCCTAGTAGCATGGATACGAGCAGTCTAAGGCTAAGACTCTAGAGGGCGTGTTAAGCCAGCTGTTTTACCATCACATTACCCCTTGAACACCCAGTGAAAGGACACCACACAAGTGTTATGAAAATAAACAGTGTATTTATTAGAATCACAACAACCCTGTACTCTTTATGAGGACAGGGTGCTAAGCACACAACAAAACTCTTATGAAAATACTTAAGTTAGCACGTTATACACAAATGCCCGAGGGGCACGAAAAACCATATACTTAAAAAGTGGAATGCGAAATTACTAGCAGGTAAGTACAGTACTAATAGGCTTTGGAATCGCTAGGACTTGACTATAGAATCGTTAGATTACTTCTAGGAGACCTAGGGGACTCGGGTGCAGAGTGTGCACTCTCACGCGGGATGCGGGACAAAGTCTATGGAAGCTAGTAAAGGCAAAGTTAGTGTTCACGGGCGAACCCGACCTGGTAGGAAGAAAACGACAGTGGATCCTGACCCTAGGATAGTGAGGCTATGCTGGGACACCGAAGTGCCGAAGTTACCTAGCCCAGGGGCTGCAGCTGCATAGGTCTGAAAAGACGTCGGGGATCTCGTTGCCGGACCAGGAGCCTGGAAGAAGGAAGTTGCTGGCAGGCGACCAGTGAAGGAAAGTTCGTTGGATCCAAGCCTGGATCAAGGAAGAAGAAACCTGAAAGCAGAGGGGACCAAGTTCTTGAATCACTAGCCAGTGATTAAGTGGGCACCAGGATGGCACCGGGCGAAGTCACCTCGACTAGGTGAGTGGGCGACGCTGGCTCTGCAGATCTCACGGACCAGGAGGCGTTGTCGGCGACCAGGATGGAGAGGCGAGCTGTCCCACGATGGATGAAGCTGTCGGCGTCGAAGTTACCCAGGATTGGGCAACAAGTCTTGGCTAATTCAAGCCCACGCGGTGGACTCAAAATGGCGTCTTGAGGGGACCAGGAGGGTCCGGGGTGCTCCTCTTTTGGAAGGGAGCAAGGGCCAGCCTGGAGCAACCAGACCAGCAGCAGAAATGTCGTCGGGCGTCGTTCAGAAGGCCACAAGCCAGCGGGCTAGTAGCCAAACAACGCGGTGAGCAGCAAAAAGCAGAAGGGCCCCACGCAGATCGTGGAGATGCTGGGAGGCTGCACTTCGGTGCTGGAGCTGCTCAGGGTCGGGGATTCTCGGACCCCAAAGCACTCACCAGGAAATTACTCGGCGGGCTTGCTGGAAAGAAGTCGTGCAGTCTTGAAGATGGCCGGTCCCTCGAGGTCTCGTCACACCCACGAATCTCAGCGTGACTGATGATGCAGGTAGAGGTCAGAGGTGCCAGGGAAGCCGGTTCTCGTCGAGCTGGGCAGTCTTGATCCGGAGGAGAGACTTGCAGCAGACCGCAGTGTTCTTAAGATGGTGCCTGCGGATGCAGGGTGACTACTCCTTAGTCACAAGGGAGAAATCTTAGGAAGAAGTCTTGAGTTCCTTTCGTGGAAAGTAGTTTCAGGATTCAAAGATGATCTGATTCGGAAGGGGGCCAGTTCCTACCTTTATCCTGTAAAAAGGGGCTGGCACGCGACTAAGTCCTGCCCTAGGGGTGGGACTAGGAGGGGGGTGGTTACACCCACTTCCTTGGCGGGCTTTTCCCCAGCACAGGGTCTGGAGTGACCCTGGAACTGGTTCCAGCCAGCCTATGCACAGTGAGCACCGGGGTGCCACGTGCAGTCACCTTCCTCTAAAGCCCTGCCTACCTACAATACACAAAACCCTGTCTGGGACGGTGCTGGCACCACCCCTGGCAGGAAACCCTTTGTCCTTATCTCCTGCTCTGGGAGGACTCCCAGCAGCAGGAGGGCAGATTTGTGTCTCGGTGGCAGCATCCATTTTGTGGAGCTGAGGCTCTGTTTGACTTTAACCGGGGTTAGGGGTTACATACATGTCGTGTCCCTCTAGAAGGGTGGAATGCTAACCCCGTCGCCAGAATTGGCGAGGGGTTAGTATTCCAATTCGTATGACACCTTACTCGACATGTTTTGATAAAGCGATACCAGAGTTGGCATATAACCGCGAGGATTATAATGCACTTAAGAGTATATGGTATGCGATATCATGGAAACGGCTAAGGGATGGATCCCGAAAGCCGCAGACAGGCTCAGCTCATGCCAGAGCACCATCTCACACGATTCCAAGCACTCTGCCTTCAGGATTGTTAAGGCCTGCCATAGGAGTGACTGATAGGAGATCTGTGGGTCCATTTTTAGGGTTAGATATAGGTATACTATATCTAAAGCAAAGGGTGAGTACACCACCTTGCCCCAGCTGTCGTGCAGCCAGTTGTGTCAGTTTAGTTAGTCAGCCCAGGGGTGGCATAATACATGCTTCAGCCCCTGGGAGACTTCTGGGTACACCTCAGCCCTGGGTACAGGGACTTGGAGAGGGCCCAGTGCCAATTCAGTACCTGAGTACAATTTGGATAGAGAGAACAGCTAGGCTGTGGGTCTGATTAGCAGGCCCACAGCCAGGGAAAGTCGTAAACCAGTGCAGCAAAAAGCAAAAATCTGGGTGATCATAGGATTGCAGACCCTACTCTCCTACATAGGCGTTCAGGCGCAGGGGGGGGGCGTTCCGGCGCAGGAACGCCTCCTAAAAGTGGCTGAGTGAAATCTACAAGATTTCACTCAGTCACTTTTAAACCCATGCTGCGTCAAAACCCTGCGCCTGCTTGAAGCAGGCGTAAGGATTGGCACCCCGGAGGCTTGCTGGAGCTGCGTCGCGCATGCGACGCAACTCCAGCAATGCGCCACATTTACGGCACAGATGCGTCATGCATCTGTCCGGTTTTGCCCCAATGCGGCGCATCCATGGTGGCAGAGCCCTGACGCACAATAACTGGCGCATCCCTGCTGATATGCAGGGATGCACCAGTTATTGTAAACCTGCCCCATAATATCTAGAATCCGGCTCAATCGAGCCACGGGCCTGATAAGCTGCTGGCAACAGTAATCGTCAGGATTGTTGAGTAAAGTTCCTCTCTGAGGCATATAAAGCTTTGATAGCTACAGGTGTGTAACCCGTGAATTTGGAAAAGGACTATCATTAGACCTAAACATAAACAAGCATCTGCAATGCAATATGTCTTGCACTTACGCGAGTTGAAGATCTTGGCATTGTAAATGACAATGCGTTTTATTTATGTTTTAAAAACCAAAACATAAATAAAAGGCATTGTCATTTACAATGCCAATAGTTCAAACTCGAGTAAATGCGAGACCTATTGCATTGCAAATGGTAGGCATCACGGACAACGGGAGGAAGGGAGAGCGGGCGCGGGGGAGAGGGGCGGTACGGACAACGGGAGGGAGAGCGTGGGGAGGCACGAACAACGGGAGGGGGTAAAGAATGCACCAAATGTTGCAGAGGCACTGTCACATGAGGTTTATGGGTCTTGCAGCCAGACCCCTGCATAAGCCCCTTTACATGAGCCTCTGTTTCTCCGCGTCGCCCATGGCGGCTTCCCCTGGGTGGGCGCTCCACATAGGAGCACCAAGAAGAACAGCGCAAAGCCTTGGAATGGGCACATGATGTCCCAGCTCATTGCAGTAGAGGGGGGCTAAGCCCTCGAGTCAGTGCGAGAGCAGCACATCCACCCACTGCGTCTGTGTGCAGCTGCCCAGCAGGCTCTGCACCAGCAGCTCCGCTCCAGTGTGGGCCAGGTGACAAGGAACGCATGCACAAGGCCCTGCCCGAGCGTTGGGATGGGCCGAGTTAGCCACAGGAGAAATGGCTACCTACAATATGATTCTTGGTGGCGGCCGTCTTGTACTGCTTGAAATAAATGTGTTAAATTCACGAGCATTACTAAACCCAGTCAATTATTTTTCCTAAAACAATAATATTAATGTTGACGAGCATGCTAATAGTTTGTCAACAAAGATACAGATGCACGTTTATCAATTAATTTCAGACCAGATGCGATATATAAAACAAACCTTTTTTATAATACTGCAATAGTGATTGTAGCATCGTGCTACAAAGAAACACCAACACTGGAACTTATTTAAGGGAGCTTTATTATCTGCTTCCACTACCTTCCCTGTCCCTACTCTATCTGCCCCTTTCCTGTTCAGTCCCCTCCTCTTCCTGTCCACCCCCTAACTCCACCCACAACCACTAGCCTGCTAACTTCACAACATCTCCCCCTTTTGTGACAAACGAAACAAACATACTGACTTTTCAGTCCATCTCTTCAATGAGTCTTTTGGGTGGACGTGTGTCACGATGAGGTCGTGGCGACCGTGCTCTCAGACCAGTATTGTTCATTGGCTCATGGATTGGATCAGTGTTGTCCCGATCTTCAGAATGTGGTTCTTCTGACCCGGGAGTGTCCATGTCACTCCTCATGATTCCAGTGACATCTCGTGATAGCTTCTTGAAATGTGAAATGTTTCTCGTGACTCTCCGATGCTCCGATTCCGCGGTCAGCATCGTTCCTTTCCTTTTCGTGATTAGTAGAGGTTCATCCTTGAAGGGGCAGTCGGTTTTCCGTTGCTGTTCTTGTTTGACGAGAACACTATCCCTTTCATTTAAAGACAGTGACCTCGCTCTTCTCCGGCGGTCTGCATACGACTTCATTCTGTCTTTATTGCGTTTGTCCGTAAGCATCATCTCGTGATGATCCACTGCAGGTGATGACGTCTGCAAGGCCCCTTCCCACGTTGGAATGCGATTCCTCATGGGGCGTCCTAGCATGAGCGTTGCCGGGGACTGCCCAGTTGTTGCGTGAGGGGTTGTTCTATAGGCTCGGAGGACCTCGTTGAGAGCCACTTGCAGATCTTTTCCCTCCGTATTAGCATGCTGGAAAGTCTTCTTGAGAGTGGCCATGAATCTCTCGATTGTTCCATTCGCTTGTGGCCAGAGGGGTGTTATCCTGCGATGATGGAAATCCAGATGTCTCGCAAAAGCTGCAAAGTCTTGCCCGTTGAAAGGGTGTCCATTGTCCGTTTTTACCTTCTTGGGAACACCCCAGGTGGCGAATACTTCATCAAGGACCTTGATGGTACTAGTAGCATTTGTGGATGGTACAAAGTAGGCCATGGGATATCGAGAGTGCTCATCGATGATGGCTAGCACATACTTGCCGGATGACAGGGGTCCATAGAAATCAATGGCAATCTCCTGCCATACTCCAGAGGGCAACGTGGTCATATGTAATGGTGCCGGAGGATCACTCTTGCTGGTGAGCTGACAGAGGTGACAGTCCTTTAAAGTCTCTTCTACCAGTTGATCCAGATAAGGAAACCATACCCGTTCCCGTAGTGCACGTTTGGTCGACACGATTCCTCTATGCCCTTCATGTGCAAGGGCAACCACTCCTTGCCTCAACTGAGTGGGGATCACAATACGCTGGCCTCGCAGTAATATGCCATCAGTGGTGGCTGACAGTTCACCACAGACATGTTGAAAGGCCTGCATCTCTCGTTTGATCATGGAATCAGTTTCTTCATCTTGAGGGTAATGTCTCCACCTGTTGTTTCGAACCCTGCGAAGAACCTTCTGCAGGACAATGTCTTGAGCCGTGCTTTCCCGGATGGTGTCCATGGGGATAGCTGGGGGTAAGGCTCTGTCAGTCACGAAATGTATGTATTCTTCTGCAATGGATGACTTTGACACTGACGATGCAAGTGGGTGCCTGGACATGTAATCAGCCGGGTTTTCTGATTTACCAGGCTTGTGAATGATGGTGAAAGTATATTCTTGTAACCTTAAGCCCCATCTTTCAATCCTTGGAGGCATCTTTGATCGTGGGTTTCCGTAAATGGTGACAAGGGCTTGGTGGTCTGTGATTAAAGTAAAATGTTTTCCGTATATGAAGACATGAAAGTGTTCGCATGCCCATACAACGGCAAGGCTTTCCTTCTCGGGCTGCGAGTAAGCCCTCTCCGGGTCCGTCAGGCTGCGGCTCGCATAGGCAATGATGCGGCGTTGATCAGAATCGTTGGTATACTGGGCCAGGATGGCTCCGAGTCCGACGGGGCTGGCATCTACAGTTATTTCGGTTTTCCTTTGCGGGTTGAAATATGACAAGTGATCTGCAGACTCCACCACCTTCTTGATTTCTTTGAAAGATTGCTCACATTGAGGAGTCCATTCAAATGGTTGACCTTGTTTGGTCAGGATGCGGAGAGGATGACTGAGTGTTGCGTAGTCCCTGATGTACCGGGCACAATAACTAGCCATGCCTAGGAATGATCTGAGCTCACTGACGTCTTGGGGACTCTTGGTGTTGTTCAGGGTCATGATCTTGTCAGGATCAGGCTTCATGCCAGCACTGGAGAAGATATGGCCAAAGAATTTCAGTGTATTCTGGTGAAACTCACATTTCTCTTTGTTTAGAGTCAGGTTGGCCTCCAGTAGTGCATGACAAACCCGATTGAGTGCAATATCGTGTTCTCGTAGATCAGAACCATAGACAAGTATGTCATCGCTATAGTTAAGCGTGTTGGGAATGTTTTGGATCACTTGTCTGATTGCTTCCTGAAATATTTCGGCTGCGGATGAAACTCCAAAGCTCAGTCTTTTATACCTAAACAACCCAAGGTGAGTTGCAAACGTGGTGATATATCTTGACTTGGTGTCTAGCTCCAGCTGATGGTAACCTTTATTCAAGTCCAACTTGGAGAACACTGTTGCGCCATTGAGGGCGGCGATCATATCGCTCAGATGGGGCCCTGGGTGTCGTTCTCTCTCGATTGCGGTATTGGGCAGGCGCATGTCCACACAGAGTCTGACTTTGTTGGCCGTGCCCTTCTTGGGTACTATAACTACAGGGGATACCCACGGAGTTGGGCCATCCGTGCGCTCAATGATGTCAGCAGCTAATAGATCCTGGAGCTCTTCCTCAACAGCTGATTGAAGATGGAATGGTACTCTTCGCGGATGTTGGGCGACGGGTCTGACTTGTTCATTGATATGTAATCGCACTTGACAGTCTTTTAATTTGCCTAGTCCTTGGAATAGTCTGGGAAATTGACGGGTCACATCTTGGTTGCCGCTAACCTTGAAGAGGATTTCCACTAAGTGAAGACGTTCAGCGGTCGGAAGGCTCAGCAGACAGTCCGCTTCTGGGCCTTTGATGACGTGAATGACCGCTGAAATGGTTGTGTCCTCATGCTTGAGGGTCGTCGAGAATTTCCCAAGGCAGGGAAGTGGCTTCTTTGCCATCCATGTGAAAACCCTCACGGGCGCAAAGGTTAGGGGAGGACGTGGACTCATTCTTTCGTATTCGGTGACCGGAATGTAGTTCAAGGATGCACCGGAATCTAGTACGAACTTTGTGTCGTGGTTTCCGACTGTGATGTCTAAGCGAGGATACATTTTCAGTTGATCCGGATCGGCAGCTAGGTTCAGGTATTCGATGGTGTATGCTGAGTCTCGGGATGAAGGTCTCGAGTCCTTGGATGGCGATCTACGTTCCCACCTGGACCGCCGTGACTCTCTGCTGGAGTGTGATGATCCAGAGGACTGCTCAGTCTTTTCCTGAACGGCTCGCGCATGGTGTCTTCGGGTGTCGGACCGGGATGTCCTCGAAATGCTGTTACGTGTGTCATACTGAGACTGAGACGTTCTGGTTGCACTGCTTCGTCTCTCTTTATTGTATTCCACACACATCGCTTCGAAATGATTGGTCCGACAGCACTTCCGACACCTCTGGCCCATGGCAGGGCAGCTGTCCACGTGGGGATAATCATACCCACACCTGTAACATTTCTTCATTCTCCCCGATCTTCTATCTTTCTTCCACGGCTCTCGCCGCTGGTATCTCGATTGGTCTTGACGGGAGGGCGGACGTGACCTCCATTGTCTGTCTCTGTAGTTTAAGTTTGGCCGAGGGAAACCCCGTCACCGGGACGGGAGACACAGACAACAGGAGGGGCAGGAGGGGCAGGACAACGGGAGGGAGGGCGTGGTAGTAAAGAAAATGCAAAACCACGGGGTGTCCCACTATTACAGGCCGAAGGCCTAAGCAGAGAAGGAATACTATATGTCCCTCTATGTATAATGAAAGACTCAGGACCCAGGGTAGACCTTTCTCATGATGTTGGGAAGCGGAAAAGGTGAAAGGCAACAAATATCTGGTGTGTGGCTGGTGCAAGATTGCAATGGATACCCACAGGTTTATCGTTCCTGTTGCTTGTGTTTAATAATACGATGTGTAATTGCCCATGTTGTTTTAATAACTATTAATTGACTGATATTGTATGTGAAATAATAAAAACTGTATCTTTTTCTACTAAAATCTATTGGCATTAGCCTAGTTGTTTTATTTTTGCCACAAGCAACAGGAACGATAAACCTGTGGGTATCCATTGCAATCTTGCACCAGCCACACACCAGATATTTGTTGCCTTTCACCTTTTCCGCTTCCCAACATCATGAGAAAGGTCTACCCTGGGTCCGGAGTCTTTCATTATACATAGAGAGACATATAGTATTCCTTCTCTGCTTAGGCCTTCGGCCTGTAATAGTGGGACACCCCGTGGTTTTGCATTAACCTCCCCCTGGTCCTAGACAAATACAAATAGGGGCCTCCTTACTTTTTCAAGTGGTAGTAAAGAAGGCACCAAAACACCTTGGGCCAGATGTAGGTAAAACTTATTTACCGATTCTTAATTACCGAATTTTACCGATTCGGTAATTAAGAATCGGTAAATAAGAAGGGGGGGTATGTAGGAACATCCAGATGTTCCATTTACCGATTCGGTAAATATCTGTATTTACCGAATCGGTAAATACCGACCGGTAAAGCTCCATTCATTCCTATGGGCTTTGAAGCCCATAGGAATGAATGGGGCATTACCGGTCGGTATTTACCGATTCGGTAAATACCGATTTTGACAAGGGTGCAGGGGGTGTCACTTTGACACCCTCTAGCACCCCCAAAAAAGGTTCGGGGGCCATATGGCAGGCATACCTGCCCTAAGGGCAGGTCTGCCTGTCATATGGCACAGGTGTGCATGCACACATGTGCATGCACACCTGAATCGGTATTTCACCATCAAATTGAATTTGATGGTAAAATACCGATTTCTTAGGCCTTGTGGGACTCATAAGAGTCCCACCTACATATCAATTTTACCGATTCTGTAAAAATACCGGTCGGTAAATTTACCGACCGGTATATTTACAGAATCGGTAAAATTACCGATTTGCCCCGTTTCTGTACTCCTACATCTCGGTAGCCAAATACCGGTCGGTAACGGCCGAATTCGGCCGTTACCGACCGGTATTTGGCTACCTACATCTGGCCCCTTGTGCCTTCAGTAAGAGAAACAGGATAAAGAAAATAGTGCTTAAAGACTAAACAGGTCCGTGTAGGAACCAGAGTAAAAGGGCCAGTCGCCATGGGAGGTGAGAAATGAAGAGGAGGCTGTACTAAGGCAGGACTAACAAGCCTATTTACGAATCAGAAGCCAGCATTTAGGACAGACAATGACACAAGCCAATGGCAAATATGGGCGGAGAGTGGGCGGGGCTTCTATTCGCTACTCCACCACAAAGAGTCTCGCAGAGCAGCGCATGCGTGCCAGATCTAGGCTCGACCTAAAAAGGGTGACCCCCACGGGCCCAAAAAACTATAGGGTTATTAGCCTCATGGATGTGGGGGCCACGATGTATGGGAAGATTCTTTTGAACAGTCTTAAAGTATGGATTGAAGAAGGGAACTGATTCCAATAGAAAAAAAGGGGCTTCAAAGAAGGTCATTCCACCACTGATCATTGTTTTAGTCTCTGGGGAGATTGCCCGTAATTCAATTGAAGTGGGGAGAGCCCTTTATGCTCGTTTTGTTAATTTTAGGTCAGCTTCGACCTAGTTAATCGTGAAATCTTATTGACAAAATTAAAAACTATAGGAATTCCAAAATATATACTGAGAATCTTAAGAGAACTCTGCACTAATAATTGGGTGAGAGTAATAGTGGATAAAGGGGGAGGCTTCTCAGGGAAAATAAATATCGAAATGGTTTGCATCAGGGATGTGTGGTGGCCTCAACACTCTTTGCATTGTATTTAGCGGATTTACCCCAAACTTTACAGTCTACACGGTTGTTCTCACAAAAATGGGAGGCTCTCACATCCCCTGCCTCCTTTATGCAGATCATCTGATCATTTTAGATAGTACTCCAATCGGCCTTAAATGGGTTTTGGGGGAATTTAGGTAATTGTGAAAACAATGATCTAGCTTTACATATTGGTAAGTCTAAAATTATGGCATTTGGCAAAAAGAATGTGGGGAGGTTATGGGTTATTAGGAATATCCCAGTTAGAGACGTTTTAGAATGTAAGTATCTAGGGATGATTTGTACTAAATCTCTCTCCTGGAGTTTGCACATTGATATGCTGAAATCTAAAGCCTGTTCAACCATTCGTTGCTTGAAAAAATTTGAAAGCGGTTATGGAGGTCAATTACTTTACCCAGTCCTCGCTGCATTTAGGACTGTTGTTCTCCCTCAATGTTTATATGGAGTGGAGCTACTGGGGTGTGAGTGGGTATCGTGGCTGGACAAAGATGGAGGGGTTGTGTATAAAGATTTTGGGGTATATTATCAAGACAGGCAATAAAATTATCGCCGCTTTAGCGGCAGAAAACTGCTGCTAAAATAGCAATAATGGGTATTGATAATATGCTCTATGGAATTCCAATTAAAACCCTTGGTAGATGTGAAGGACATCTAACCTGAACTTCTATTGGAATACCCTAGAGCATATTATCAAGCTCATTATCGCCGTTTTAGCGGCAGTTTTCTGCCGCTAAAGCGGCGATAATTTTATCACCTGTCTTGATCATTTGCCCCTCTGTTCTCCCAACCAAAATTTGCATTGGCCCCGGCAAAAAGGATGGAAACTTGATTAGAATCATGGTCAGCTATAGCTCTGGTTTGATCCAAAAGTAACCTCCATATGCAGATATGACATAATGAAAAGTGAATTGGGGTGGGCCGGGCAGGGCAAAAAACCTGTTGATCGATATGGTCAAATATTACAAATAAACAAATATAGTGCTGCTTACTCTATCAAGAAGAGGGGCAGGCTTGGGTGAGAAAAAGATCTGGATTACTTCAGGAAAAGGGCATTCGTCGTTGTCATCTTTGAAGTCTGGGAATCTGCTGCTTCTTTTCCTTGTCTGCAGGAGCTGCCTAAACAGGCAAAGCCCAATGCAATCCTAAGGTTTAGAATGAGTTTGCATCCGCTGCAATCTCATCCAGCTGGGATATCGTCTTTTAAAAACTCATAAGGTTTATGTAGTTGTGGGTAAAATTTGCATTTAATGACCCTGCGTATTGTATTGGACGGTTTCTATTTCTTAAAAGTTTTAGGGCCTGATTTAGATCTCAGCAGAGGGGTTACTCCGTCACAATGGTAAAACATATACCGTTCGCCGAAATATAAATCCCATTGTTTCCTATGGGATTTATCTTTTGGCTGATGGGATATCTTCCACGGTTGTGATGGACTAACCCATGGGTACTCACAAACATTTTCCCCGGGGCCACAGAGTACGGTCTGGGGTGTGACCGAGGTCCGCACTGATGCAGCAGGGTGGAGGTAGGGGGTCGGGGTGGGTCAGGAATTGTGTAAGGGGGTCTAAAACATGCTAAATAAACGGGCAAGCATTTATTTGCAGGTGAATAAAGGCTTGCCCATTTATTTAACATTGTTTTCTGAATATTAGTGCTCAACAACTAAACAGCAGCTGGTGCTCCTATTTACCAGGGGGTCTGCATGGACTAACCCATCGCCCGAAATCTCAATTAGGCCCTTAAATCTTTAAAAGAAGTCATACCTGCGATAAGTACTTTTTAACTGCTGTAGATTTTATAATGCATTAATATTTTTATTTTAAAGAGTGTTGTAATATAGTGTTTTTTGGATCTGGTATTTATAGTTTAAGAAACATTGTCTCAAATAAACATATTTGTGGACTGAAAAAATAAACTGTTATGTTTTTTTAATTCCATCTAGTTATGTACCAGAATAGCCCTGGTAATAATGAATAATCTATTTCAAGAGTGGTGCAGCGAACAACTTATGTAATAGAAACTCTTATGAAGGCGATCAATCAATCAATCAATCAATCAATCAATGGCATTTATAGAGCGCACTACATACCCGTAGGGTCTCAAGGAGCTGGGGGAGGGGGGGTGCCGCTACTGCTCGAACAGCCAGGTCTTCAGCTTCTTCCTGAAGGAGAGGTGGTCTTGGGTCAGGTGAGGTCAAACTTGACCCCCTACAACATTTCTCACCTCAAATGAGTCCATGTATCCGCAGTCATTCTGCTGCACTTCATACAGTATTCAGCCATCCATAAAAGCACACATTAATCCCCTTTTTAACTCATGAAGAGCTCCCGTGACCACTTATAGAACATCAAAACCCTTGGGTCGTATTCACAAAGGCTTATTCCATTGTAAACCCACGTTTCTGACTAACGTCAACTGTTTTATGCCTGCCAGAAATCCACAAAAGGATTCTTGGCAGGTGCAATTCCATTTACATGTGCTGAGGTCTGCGCCTTGATTGCGGAGTTTTCCACAACTGTAAATCCCACTCAAGGGGTGGGAAAAAAATTATTCCAAGGCGTGGTTAGTCTTCGACATTTGCAGGTAATCAAAAGCTCCTCTCTTTTCCCTTCCCACCTTGGAAAAAGTCTGATTTTTACTCCAGTGTCAGATTTTTACTCCAACTGGGGGTTGGCGTAAATCCCATTCCATGGTGGGATCAGAATGGATCAACCACAGGTTTACTGGGGATGTAGGCAGGGGAAGGAGTTTCTCTGTGGCAAACAAATATGTTTTTGCAGAGGGGATCCCATTGCCCTTTGCGGAGATCTCCGCTATGAAAAGCTTGGCACAGTGGGAGTAGGATCCCAATTGGTATGCCTCATGACCTTCAGAAGTATCTGTCGGGAAAACCCCTACAAAGCGCACAAACAAAACTAAGCAGATATTACTCCCCACTTTTGTGTATTTTTATTACGAAGTATGCTCAAAAAGTGAAGCCTTCCCAAACTGTGGTTGCAGGTGGCTCCTACAAGGCTGCAGCTTTTGTAACATGGCGGGATAGGTGAAGGATGGGACGGGAGTAAGAAGCACAAGGTGGAGTGGGAGGGGCTGCAATGCCTCATGCCTTCTTACAAACAGGACTTCAACAAGCCCAATCCCCTTTAAAAAGAAGCCCAAACCAAACAAATAACCTACCAAAAAAGCACAACCGACGGTGGACATCTGAAAGTGCAAAAAGGCTAAAATAATACAAACAATGGAGCGGGAGGCACGGTGTGGGAGCCAGCAGTAACACAATTGTGGAATTAAGAGGAAGTGGGAGGGAGGAATGCTATATTTAAAAGTAAGAAGCTATGGCGCCTAAGCTGAACACAGGCAAACAGTAACAGAGCAGGAAATCAACAAGAAAATAGTCCCTCAAAGAACAGATTAAGAACCATAGCAAAATGAGACAGTACTTAGTCCCTGCTCAATTGGAGGAACAGAAGAGAAAAGGAGGGACAAAGAGGCAAGACTGACCACTAGCAAGCTAGGATTTTTAAAGGACACCGAAGCAAACAAATCAAAAGCAGAGGGGTGGCTGTACGCACCCAAGAGAAGTATACTAAAGACACCAAGATGCCCATTACTGGGCAAGCAATTCCGGAAAGGTCAGCAATATTCCATTGGAGAACAAATCACCATAAGACTTATGTTCTGTTCTGCAGGTGGTTCCATTTATACTGTTAATTGTTTCTGATAACCCAGTAAAAATTACTTAAGTAAAGACGATGGCTAGTTGCATGTGGAAGCCTTTGCACCACCCATGGGATGCCGCCTTACTAGAAATCTACTTTTAGACAACTTTCCTATCAAAACTCCCACATCAATACTTTGCACCGGTTTGCATCACTTTAAGTGGCTTTGCTTCAACTCAAAGTGTTGATAAATCCGGGTCCTGCTATAGAATCAATGGTATTCTTTAGGTCTTTAGTTGTCTCCATAGACTACGCAGTTAAAGAAACTTATAAATAAAATAGAAAATCATGCAGAGGGGGGGTTTAAGTCAGCCCTCTTCATCCATTTGTCTATTCAAATGTCATTCACATTTTCTTCTTGCCCACCACAGCATATAGCATTGGGTAATGGGTTACTGGCTGTCTTGCACCATGAGTGATAGCAATGTTACTGTTCACATTGGCACATCCACCTAAAAAGAGGTGCAATTGAGTTCCATGGCTTCTGGCCTGATACTTTATTTGTTTAGTTATCCTTGTGTGTGCACACTATATCTTTGGGTCACAGTACCTTATCTTTGCGAAACTTAGAAACATATATTCCTGTAATGTGAATTAAAACTAAAAAGAGTTTCTATACCTTTTTCAGTACACCTGCCTATTAGGATGTGCACTCTTCCATTAAAGAAATAAAAACTGTTAAGTTTTTCTTTTTATACATTTTTATTTGAAACAAAATTCCAGGTTGGAAGCAAGATGGCACCTGTGTAGGACGCGGACCTGGTCGCTCCTGCAGTGTTGCTTCTCAGAGGCCAGTAAACTTAAGGAAAAGAACCATTTTGTCGGAATACGATATCCGGACTGTAACTGTTCCTGCAGATTGGGCGCTGTGCACCGGGAGCCGTTCCATGGATGAAGCAGGTGAAGCTAGGACCGCGGACGGCGGCTGGTTGCTCTTCTGACACTGCATGGCGCCTAATGCTGTTCTTACGGCCTAACGCTCCCTGCTACAGTGATGCAGTGGAGCCAGCAGCGCCACTAAACAGATCAAGATGCCTGGCCGTGGATCACGGAAAACTGGCCTGAAAACAGGTTTGCAGGGTGGCTTCCTCCTCCTCCCAGGTCACTGGTAAAGGTGTGAGGGGGGAGGGGTTAAAAAATGGGCTGTGGACAGAGGAGGGTTCAAATCGAGTAGCTTGGAGAGCGGCACCAGGACTCGACTAGGGAAGACTGGGACACATGTGGCACATGGCCAATCCTTAATTTCTACCCTGTTTTCTGGTAGTGGCAAGGCAACAGCAGTGGACCAGAAGCCAAGCAAGGGGCAAGGGGAAGCTTTAAGTAGCAGGCAGGCCGAGGAAGGAGTGGAGAGGAAGGCCGATGCCCCCTCCCCAGGTGATCAATTGGACTTGGGGAGTGCGAGTAACCCCAGCTCTGTTCAGTGTGAGATATTAATCCCTATTGATGGTTCCCAAACTAACCCTATAACTAGTATAGGGGGGCCATTAGAGACAGCTCCTATCATGGCGACTCCTGAAGATACTAGAGGAGATGGTATAATAACCAATAAGGTGATCAATAATGGAGGCCAGGATCAAGACAGAAGCAAGCAGATGCAAGCAAGCGGGGGGCATTAGGAAGCGTGATGCCCAACCCAATCTACAAATATTGGTCAACAAATGGCTCACACTGAAAATAGGACTGGGTTTCCCACGGAGCTGATGCAAGATCTAGGGAGGGTGACAAATGAGCTATCTCCATGCATAGCGAAGTCTCCTGATGTCGGATACAAGTTTTATTAGTTGATGGAAGAGTCAGAACTTTCAAATATTGGAGAATCATCATCCTCCCTAACCGATGATCCAGCTTTGGAATCTTCCTCCAGTGATGCCCCAGAAGAATCTACTTACGCAACCCAATGTAAGCGGTTGGGGAGAAGATCTCGGGGAAAGAAGAAGAGGGACAAGAAAGGGTGAGCAAGTGAAGAAATCTCTAAAGGCAGCAGTGGGGCGGTTCCCTGGGCAATCTTCACTGGGACTACCCTGCATAGCGGCTGGCATTTTCTGGGGGGAACCTGAAAGATCTGCTAAAGAAGGCATTATGGGATCATTTTATTTACAATCACAATCCCCCTCGGTAAAGGGATCTCTGGCAACAATCCTTCAAACCATAAGATAAGTTCAATATGAAACCAGGAGCTCAAGTCACCAGGAGAGGCTTGCTACTAAAAAACTGCATGGGACTGTGAAAAAGATTAATAAAACCTGCTCTGATATTGCCGGCAGATTGACCATGGTGGAGGAACGCACCGAGCATCTGGAACCCGACGTTAAGACTCTAAAATTGCAAAAAGCTTCGCAGGCAGCAACGCTTATGGAAACTTGAAGAGTATGAGAATAGACAGAGACGCAACAATTTGAGAGTTCTGGGGATCCCCAAGGGGGTGGGAGGCCCTGATGTACGTGCCTAGATTATATCTCTCTTCAAGGGCAACTTCCCTGAGAAAACGAAATGGGACTGGAGTGCAGAGATTCTACGTGACCACAGGTTCCCACTAATGATGAAGAAGTTTCGATCCAATGATGCAGAAAGACCTAGCACGATCTTGGTATATTTTGGGAACTTTCTGTTGCAGCAAGAACTTTACAATCAAGCTCATCCCAAAGCAAAGAAGGTGTTTGGAGATGTCTCATTCTTTGTAAGATCTGACTTTACCCATGCCACAATAGAGAGGCGGTGGCGGATGCGACAGCTGTTTAGCCCTTTCCAGCAGCGTGGAGTGGAAGTCTATCTCCTAAATCCTGCCTGCTTAAAAGTGACTTACAAAGGGCAAATAAATAGTTTCACTTCGGAAATTAGAACGCAGGAGTATCTGAAAGTAATAGGTGGAGGAAATATAGATAAAATATAGCTCAGTAACGCTGATAGGGATCCCTGCCCCATGTTTATGGATTAAATGATTGGTGGTACTACCGGATAGATAGTACTCACTCTGGGGCTTTAGGGAAAATTTAGTCCTCATTGAATCTGGTTGGAGTGGGATATTCAGTCTAAGAGTTTTCTTTTTTTTTTGTGTTGTTCTTTTCTCTTCTTTGCTTTTTCTCATTTAAGGGTGGGCACTGTTGCATTGGCACTATCATTAAGGCTTTTGGCCTGATTGCTTATTTGGTTCGGGGGAGGAGGGAGGGGTCTGTGGGAGGGTGGGGGGAGGCTGGGGATGGGAAGGGTGCTACACGGGAGGATAAGTGGGCACAAGGAAACACAGGAAGAGATAGCGTTGCCTTGAATAGGAAGATATTTTTCTAGGCTGGTCAGGGGCAAGGTGTTAAGCGCGAGATGTGTAAGAAGGAATTCAGGAGACTGGGCCAATGTGTAAACTAAGAGTCGCCACAGTGAACATCTGCGGCCTCAATGATAGAAAAAAGAGAGCCAGGGTAAGCTTGGAATTGCAAGCTTTAGAGGCAGATATAGTATGACTTCAAGAGACCCACATCGAGGGAGCGCAGCTGTCTTTATTGGACACTTTAAAAACATATGGACTTGTGGGGTGGCAGTTTTGGCTAAAAGGGATTTGGTTCAGTTTTTCTCACATATTCATACTGACAGTCTGGGGAGATGGGTTATTCTGGAATTATGGTCAATTATGTGCACTTCTACATTATGCTCTTTATACAGGCAAATTTTAGATGATTCTGGATTATATGACTGTTTGCATAATGTACTGGTGCCTTGGCCATCTCCAATTATTCTATGTGGCGACTTAAAGATCAGTTTGGCCAATAGTTGGTTGTGTGAGGAACAATACAAATATTACGGCAAGAAACCCAGGATATTCCGGTCTTTTAAAAGTATGTTTAAAGATCATACCCTAATGGATGTTTGGCAGAGCAGGAAGCCAACCCAAAATGGCTTCACCTTTTTCTCCTCACCCCATCAAGCACACGATCTTCCTGACTTTTTTGTTGTCTCACATGCTATAATTCAAGATTGTGATATCAAACTCTTCCCCCGGGTCATGTCTGGCCAGAACCCTCTAGTCTGGGTAATCAAGAAGGGTGTGCCCTGTAGAAGTGGTAGCTAATGGAGTTTTGAGCGGGCATTACTGGTAATTGACGAATATGTAACCCATAGCGGGCATTACTGGTAAATGACGAATATATGACCCATATGAAAACCTGGATTGCAATGTTCCTTAGTGAGAATCTTGGTAGCACTTCCCTAGAAATAGTTTGGGACACAGTAAAAGCTGGGATTCGCAGGGAAACTCTCCAGTTCTTGATAACCAGGGTAAGGAAGGAGAAGCAAAAGATGCGATAAATATATGCCCTATTAGCCCTGGAAAAAGAGAAATTAATAACTTCTACAAAGCAGGGTGGTGACTGTCAGGAAGGGCAGATAGGAGTCATGATGGCTAAAGCAGCTATAAATGATTTTAGCGATGAAAAAAATAGCAGCAAAATTCTTAGTTTGTGGCGAGCAAGCTTATGAACACGGAGAACAAGTTGGGTGCACGCTAGCTATAAGGATCAGGCAAAACAAAGGCCAGACTAAAGTCAGGGAGATCAGGGACCCAGATTTGGACATTACTTCTGATCCAGTGGGGATACGATCTGCATTAAAGAATTCTACCAGAAATTGTATCTGGAAACCAGTATGGGGGATCAGTATAACATCTTTAATTATTTAAATCTAAGTGTATCCATGAAATTTGATGAGGATGACCAGGTAGGGTTGGAAGGGATCCCCTTGGGAAGAGATTCTTGCTGCTATCTCCTCATTGGCGACCGGGAAGGCCGCTGGTGAAGACGGCATTCCAACGGAATTTTATAGAATATTCGCATCTGAGCTTAGGGACTGTATTTTGAGACTGTTTAAACATATTTTTGAAGGTCATAAACCCCCTCCTTCTTGGTCTCAAGTGAAGATAGTAGTTTTCCCCCAAACAAACAAATCTGTTAGGGTGCTCGGGTCATATAGGCCTATTACGCTTATTAACGGGGACACAAATTTATTCTAAAATCATAGTCTCTTGTTTGTCTTCCAGTGGACGGCAACATGGATTTATACCCAGGAAAGAACCACAGACCACATTAGGTGGGTCATAACGTTGTTCGACACCGTCCAGGTAACAGGAGACCCTATGGCCTTAATTTTGTTAGATGCCGAGAAGGCTTTTGATAGGGTCTCCAGGGGCTACCTGTGGAAAGTGCTCGAGTGAATAAATATAGGGCCCGAATTTAGGCAAGCACTCAAAGTGTTTTATTATAAACCTGAGGCCAGGGTGTTTGTGGCTGGGGAACTCTCAGAGTCATTCCTAATTCTAAGAGGGACGAGGCAAGGCTGTCCCTGTTCCCTATTGCTGATTTCCCTTTATATTGACCTGATTATTTGCAGGCTAGAAGCTAATGTAAAGATCTTCCAGATGACATAAAATGGGTGGGATACTAAAATGCTTGCGTAGGGTGACGACATGGCTGGTTTACGCCCGAGCCTTCTACTGCAATGGTGGAAATTGAGAAAGAAGCAGGGGAATTTGGATATATCTCAGGTTACTTGGGATAAAACACCAATTGTGGTAAATAGTACGCTATCTTGTAGGATTCACAGGTGGCTACAAGTGCGACATACTTTGGAGTTGCTATCACGCCTGGTGTGGATTGTATTATTGGGGATACTTTCTCCCTCCATTCGTGTTATTGATAGGTGAAGGGGCATGGGGGAATGTATAGAGGCTAATTGAACTAAGCTATTTCAACCGCGTTCGTTTTAAGACCTTGTGGAACGCATTTGATATCTGGTGATATCTGGTCTACAGTCTGCAAACTGATGGGTCCAGGCCGATTTAATTTCTACACCCCTCTGAAGGTTAATCTAGTTTTCCCAGGAATCTTTTCAGACCAATGTCACGGTGGGTTAACATTGGCTTAAAAAGGGGGGCCTGTTTTTCTCCGGTACAAGGATAAAATCATTTCAAGAAATTAGAGAAGAATTTGGTTTTAGTCATAAGGATTTAAAAAAATGTTTACAAGTAAGGGATTTTCTTTTTGGCAAAACCGAAGGGTAAATAGGATTTCAGCAGTATAATTTAGTGGATGCCTTTTTAGCTGAACATAAACCCTCAATAGGGTTTATCTATTCCTTCCTCAATAAATACATGAGGGAAGATATAGATAAGCATTCGCAGAGATGGCAAGAACAACTGACCTTATCAGACGACTGCTTCCGGAAATATTTCACTCTTGCTCAGACACCATTTATATCAGCTAAATTACATGTTCAATATTACAAAACATGTTTTAATTTATACTATACCTCTAGTAGCATTATCAAATGGGGGATGGAAAAGACACTAGTTGCTCTAGACGACATCTTAGTGGTGCTGATATTGTGCATATCTTTGCCACTTATCATCCTTATTTATTTATTTAAATATATATAACAGCGCACAGCTACCCCAAAGGGTTTCCCGGCGCCGACAGAGAACAACAGAGGGAAGATGGATTTATTGGCCAAAAAGCCAAGTTTTTAAGGATCTGCGGATCCTTATTCACTATTAAGTCCCAGATAACTGAATTCTTGTCAAACAAACTGAATAGTCAGGCAAATCTATCCCCTGTAGTGATCGTCTTGGGAGTGTCTGAATATGAGAGACCAGCAAGAGGCAGAGAGCTGATCTTTATTGTTATGACTGTTTTTCGTCTATGTATCGTTTCAGCCTGGCTAGATAGTAATCCACCAGTGTTCCAGTAGTGGCTAGCCAGGGTACTGGCTGTTTGTAACCTAGTGAAGGCAATTTTCCTACGAAAGGGGATTCATAACAAAAGGAAGGGATTGAGGAGGTGGGGTCCGTTACTAGACTGTGTGGATGTCGGGAGCGGTTGAGGTTAGGCACGATCCACTTTAAGCTTGCGTTTATATAAGCACCTTGGTACCTTGCTTGTCTCTAGCGGATTGGCTTATATCTTCTTGTTTTTTTTCTCTTTCTATCCTTTTTGGTATCAATTGTATGAATCTGATTGATTTCGCTTTGACATATGGTATGGCAACAGTGATCAAAATTCTTTTTGGTATCTAACTGTGTAGCAGGGGTGGGCGAGGTGGGTGTTTTCTGGGAGTATAAATGGTGGTTTTATTGTGTTTTCTATCATGTACTAAGATTTGGTAAATGACAATACATTTTTTTTTAAAGCAAATAAAAGTCCAACATCCTTAGGGGGTGGCATGTTTCATTTTATTCTTCTTTTTATTTTTTGCGGCATGTACTTTTAATAAAAAATGTAACCACCACACTAGCTTAAAAAGGGCAGACCTATTGGCGTGGCCAATGCTTTTTCAATGTTGTGTTAATTTTGCCCCACAAAATGCACTCCTTAGAACAATACATCCACCTGTTGGGAATAGACTGCTAACCTTTCATGTGCATCCCATCTTCAGGTAGCTCTTCAAAAAATATACGCATTATAGAAACACGTTTTTAGTTTGACGAACCATGGGCCATATTATCATGAATGGGCGATACATTATCACCGCTTTTATCGCAGGAAACTGCCGCTTAAACGGCGATAATGGGCTTGATAATATGCCCTTGTGAATTCCCATAGAAGCCCAGGTTCTGGTGTTAACCTGGGCTTCTAAGGGAATTCACAAGGGCATATTATCAAGCCCATTATCGCCGCTTTAGCGGCAGTTTCCTGCGATAAAAGCGGCAATAATGTATTGCCCTTTCTTGATAATATGGCCCTGGAATTTCTAAGAGGAGTCAAAGACTGCGAAATGAGTCAGATAAGCGGTGTGAGAATTTGTGTATGAGTACCTCATGTTTCACATTAATTTACAATACGTTTTTCGTATGTAGCTTCTGCAAGACAGGAACACAATGAAGAAAAGGGCAAGATTATATTTTTTTGATTTTATTTAAATATAAAGTTCTCAGGAATCGGCTGACTCCTTTAGCAGTTCGCAATATATGATCGATTCATTGCCTGCACCTGGATGTCTTCTGTGGGTTTTTGCAGAGTCATTTTGAGATCTCTGAGGACTGTGTGAGTCAACTGTTATGCTTTTTATTCTATCTAGCTTTATGGACCAGAACAGACCTGATAATAAGGCTCAATCTATTTCAAAAGTACTGGAGCAAACTAATTGTGCCATAGGAACTCTTGAAAGCGAGCAGGTCAAGCCCTGATGACAATTCTCATGTCAAATGAGTCCCTGTGCTCACAGTCTTTCTTCATTTGCACTATATGTACCTTGCAGAAATCCTAAGCTTCACAGCACACATAAGGCCACTTATTCACTCATGAAGCTCCCCCGTCACCACTTATTGAACATTAATAAATAGCCATGGGGCCTTTTTACAAAGGTAAATTACACCATAAAACTTCACCTGTGTTATGCCTACCAGGATTTTGCAAAGGGATTCTTGGCAGGGCTGGCTTCAGCGCTGGTGGTGCCCGGTGCGGCAATCTTTTTTGGCTCCTGCCCCCGACCCCCCTATGACCTCCTCCTCAGATTCACTCAACATCACTTAGCAACAGTGCCCCTCATCACTCCCTAGCCCCTCTCTCACATACATTTAATTTATTTAAAAGTGCTGGGAAAGGTTGGCTTTACTAATCCACTCATCTATCTACATAAAATACAGATCTGCTCTTTGCCGCAGGCATATTAACCCTCTGTGCTACTTTATGGCGAGTCAAAACTGCCACTAGAAAAAACTCCAATCTCTCTCTCTAGTAAGAACAATAATCACATGAGTGATCTTGACATTTTTATTGCAGCCTGAAACCAGGACGCACAAGACACTCTGCAGCAGGTGTTTTTAAATTGCAAGTTATTGCTAAACACAGCACCCCACCATGTCAGTGCCCCCCCCCTGCTCCAGGTCAGCGCCCAGTGCGGCCGCACTGGACACGCTGCCGTAAAGCCAGCCCTGATTCTTGACAGGTGTTATTTCATTTACATGTGTGGAGATCTGCACCTTCATTGCAGAGTTTTCCACTTGTGTAAAACCCACGCAAGGGGTGGGAAGTTAAACATTCCAAGGCGTGGTTATCCTTGGACGATTGTGGGTAATCAAGAACTCCTATCATTTCTCTTCCCACCATGGACCAGGTCAGATTTTTAGCTAAACGTGAATCCTATTCCAGGATGGGATAGAAATGGATCACCCCAGATTTACTGGGGATACAGGGGAAGGGGTTTCTCCACGGCAAAAAAGATATATATATATATATATCATTAGCGGTCGCAACCGGAAGTAGTGATGGGGCGGGGAGGGTGGTTGTTAAAAGAGAAAAAAGAAAAGGGGGAAAAATTAAGAAAAAGAAAAATGCACTTACCTTCCCGGCGGTTGGCTCTCCTCCATCCTCTTCGGTCAAGATTCGCACAGAAAAAGGAAGCAACCAGGCTCCCCTTGTCCATCACAACGTTGCCTTACAGCAGCATTATGATTGGAAGATTGGAAAGTGCCGCTGCTGAAGAAGGAGAAAGTGTCCGGTGGAATCCAAAGGTGGATTCTAGTTGAACGGTACATTCAAGTAGAGGGGAAAGAGTCTATGTCACTCAGGAGATCTGGAAGACAAATGCCCACCTATATCGGGAGTTTCAGGAGAGTTGACCTTGATTCTGCAGCTGTTAGGACCAGGTGATGCTGGGGAAGACCAGGAGCCATGCATGAGTGGTCCCATGTCGGATGTCGAGTGCTGAGGGGTCGGTGTCCAGCAGGAGCACAAACAAGCCTTGGCAAATTCAACTCACGCAGACATCGAAAAAGGTGCAATGTCAGGACCAGCAAGGTCCAGGAGACTCACCACAAGCAGGGGAGTCAGGGCAGGCCCCGAGCATCTAGGCGAGCCCAAAAGAAACAAAAGTGACCCTCAACAGAACCCACAGGCCAGAGGCACTGGAGTCGTAAGAGGACCTCGAGCAGCTCACCAAAAGATGCAGGCCACGGTGCAAATGATGCGATGTGGACAAAGACTTTGGTCACCAGAGATGCTTGAAATGGGGTCTACATGGAGCCTGAAGATCTTGCTGGAAGGAAGCCAACAAGCCTTTGTAACTGCAAGTCGACACAGTGCTCAGGGGTTCAGTTCCTGCGGCTCCCACAATGGGTACTGGCCTCAAACTTGATGACAGGGCAGGCCAGGCCTCAGGAGATGTGGAGAACCACCCCTGTGTTGCAGAACCTTTCAGAGTGCGTAGGAGCTCAGGATCAGTAGACCTGTCAGCTTAGTTGTGGTGGCTATGAATGAAGGAAAGTGTCTCCTTCACTTCAAGGGAAATTTCCATCAGGTGTCTTTGATGCCCACAGGCCTTGGAAGGTTCCTGTATGGTGCACAGGCACAGACGATGCTGCAGACTGGAAGGTAGATGAAGTCGGGCTTAAACGAAATCCAGAGTGCCCAGACGGTAGAAGAAGTGGTGTCTGAATTGAGTCTTGTACCATGATGAATCTAGTGACCCACCCACAGGTAAGCCCTTAAGTACCCTTAGGAAAGGGTTGGGATGATTCAGGGCGAGGTTACTCCTGTGTCCTTTGTCCAGTTTCACACCAGAGCGGGAGCCAACAGCTCCCATAGCTGGTTTGATATGGACTATGCATGGGGACACCAAATGTGCCCCTCATGCAGACTGAGTGGCACTGGCAAGCGGACGCATACTGCCCCAATATACTAAATCTTGTCTGGGAGGTGGTCACACCTCCCTGTGACAGGATACTTATTGTTATTCCTTCCCCTGCTTGAGCTTGGCTCAGCAGCAGGAGGGCAGAATCGTATCGCTTGTTGGCAGCAACCATTTTGTGCTGTCTGGGTCTAGAAGACTGTGGACATGGAGAGCCTAACGGAGGGCTCTTCCAGTGCTTAGAATGATACTCCCCACACTGTTTACAGTGGGAGGGTATGATTCCAACATGTTTGAAACCGAACATGATAGCCAGTTTCGAGATGGTGATCGTGTAATTCGGTGGGTCCCCTCTATATGGTATATGTCTGCTTCACTTACAACTCAGGAGAAAAGACTCCGTAGGCTGTAGGGGTGTCCTGCTCATGCAGGGGCACCCTCACACTTAGAACCAAGCAACTTGCTTTCAGGACTGCAAAGGCCTGCTAGATGGGTCATTTATAGGTGTTAAGTTCAGTGATCCTAGATATAGGAAACCTATATCTTAAGTAAGTGGTGCTAGCACCATCTTACACAGGTTGCAGTGGCAGGCCTGTAGTTCCATTTTGAGTGGTCTCCCATGGGTGGCATAATGCATGCTTCAGCCCACGGGGGACCTATGGGGTACCTACCCCCTGTGTACTGTCAAGTCAAGTCAAGAAACTTTATTCGGTTGTTCTTATTGACAACCATAAAAGCATTTACATTATACAATTATTAACACGATTATTCATTAAAAGAAGAAATCAAATAAAATAGAGTCATAAACAAAACAGATCTACATTAAGCGTTCAGAATGTTTAAAAAAATCCTTAAAAAGAAACAGGAAATAGCAATTCATGTATCAATACTACTATCCTTCCATACTGTTTCTGAATTTCATTGCCAGTTTCAAAAAACTACATATATACAAGGTGTATTCACTTCTTAGCAGCTGAAGGAAGTGTAGTGCAGGGCGAAATTGTAGAAAATTCAGTTTTTTCAAGCAGGGTTTTAAATATAACTTCCTCGGTATAACATAATAGGGACAAAAAAACAAAAAGTGTGCCAGGTCTTGCGGAGACTTATCGTCGCAGCCGCAAGCCGGCAACACTTGCCCACGATGAGATCCCCTAGGAACAGCCAACAATAAATGAAACAGGTTAAACCTGAACCTTGTCACTAGAAAACGGTCATAACTAGATATTTGCCATGTTAGGTACGGTTCCAAAAGCAATGTACTTTTTATTAGTACGTGATTTCGTACACTATCTTTTTTTAATTCACATGACTCCCTATCCTGGTATCTAGAATCAATAAAAGCCTTCTTGACCGCAATAACATCCGATTTAGTAATGGATTCAGGAAATAAGAAAAGTTCAGGACGACCTAAATCAGTAAAGCACTTATACAAGTACTTTAACCAGGGAACCTTCATCCTGTTATCCCATGTAAGTGCTTCTCTTAATATAAGCTGGGTGAGTGGTATGTTATCATTTAGCCAGCAATTCATCCAACATAATAGGGGATTTACTGCAATTTTGTCACGTATGAAGGGGACCCCCAATTCCTCATGCACAGAGAAATTTGCCGTACCCCTGGGAACCCTTAATAATAGTTTTTGAGAGTTATTTTCAACTATCTCTAGGGCTTCCAGAGGAGCATATCCCCATATTTCACTACCGTAGCATGCTATAGTAACACTTTTGGCCTGGTAAAGTTGGAGTAATGCAGCAACTGGACTGTTTCCCATTTTCCTGGAAAAGTCCATTATAGCCGCATTTGCCCTGATAACCTCTCCCTTCTTTTTTTGAATCACGGGTCCCCAATTTAATTGAGTGTCAAAAAGGACCCCAAGGTAAGAGAATGTGTTTGTTGCAGGGATTTGTACTCCATTTACATTTAAGCGATTTAGTTTTTTATTTCCTTGGCCAACCTTCATTATGTAGGATTTAGAATTATTAATACTTAAATCTCTGTGTTTCATAAAAGAAAAAAAGGAGTCTAATAAAATTTGAAGTCCATTGGCAGTCCTAGATAAAAGGACTGCGTCATCCGCATATAGCAGAACCGGCAGTCCCTTTCGGCCAATGTACGGGTAGTCTGTATTAGTACTTAAAAGGTGCTCTTCCAAATCATTTATGTAGAGGTTAAAAAGGAACGGGGCCAGAATGCATCCTTGTCGAACACCCCGATACACTCCAAAGTCTTTTGACACATTTAGATCTTGTGTGTATCTGACATTCGCTTTAGTATCAGAAAGCATATCTTCTAGCAAATTAACCAAGTTCTGGTCCACACCCATTTTTGCCATGGCGCCCCAGAGCTTCCCGCGACTCACACAATCGAAGGCCGAGGAAAGATCCATGAACGCCATGTGGATCGTTCCTTGCCGGGCCTTAGTATACTTCCCAATGATAAGATATAAATTTAAACATTGAGAGATCGTGGACTGCCCAGGCCTAAATCCGTATTGGATTGGGGATATTATTTTGTTTTCCTCTGACCACCTGACCAATCTATTCAAAATTACTCCTCCCACGACTTTAACCACGGAGTTTATTAGTGATATTGGTCTATAGCAGAGAGGACTGTTACGGTCTCCTTTCTTGAATACGGGCACAATAGTAGATACCCCCCATGATTTTGGGCATCCACATGACACAGCCGCATTAAGTACTGCTGTAAGGACCGGTGCCCAAAGTACTATACGAGATTTAAAAAGGTCAGGAGGAAGACCATCAGGTCCTGGGGCCTTGTTGTTTGCTAGCCCTTCAATTCCCTTTATTACCTCATCAATTGAGAAGAGCAATACATTTTCACTACTTTCATTTAATCTGTATTCTGCCTGCGACTCGTTATTTTTAAAAATACAGCTGAAGTGGTTAATCCATTCTTCCTCTGGGATGTTAGTGCCCACATTGGAAATGCTAGTATGGTCAAATATAGGCTTATTAATAATCTCCCAGAACTTCGAGCTGTTTTTCAAAGTCTCAGGGTCTAGCAAAGACTCCCATAGACTTTTTTTTACCGCTCGCTTGCGATTGGCACGTGACTTCTTATACCTAACCCGCAAGTCCCTAACAAGCATTAGGTCTCTAGGTTTTATTTTTAGGGCTTTTTTAAGTTCACGACTGGCCTTCGAACAATCACTGTCAAACCATTTTGGATTACTGTTTGGGTTGACTTTCCCTTTGGTAGGTACAGTTAAAATGGACTCCACCTTTTTGGCAATCTCCTTAAAAGATGCTAAGATTTGTAATGGCGCTGATACAGGAGATGTACATACTGACAGTTCATAGTTACACACATTATTAATAGAGGAGTAAAACTGTTCACAGTCCACCATTGACCATTTTAAGCGTCGCTTACCGTTGATACATTTTATAAGACCTCGATCCTCACGGGGATTGCGTTTTTCAAATGTATTCTCACCCATTTTAATGCAGATAGGGTTATGGTCGCTATAAATGCTCAATTGAATCGAGAAATCCTCAACAATATTAACAAAGTCTGCCGATAATAAAATATGGTCTATGTATGTCCCTGTCGCGTGACCTTTAAATGTGGGGGTTGGGAAAACAGTTAGCTCCGATACTATTGACATTGCTATAAAGAAATTATTTTCATTCAACAATTCATTTAGTTCTGTTCCCCTCCGTGAGTGATCAAAATGAATTCCTTCCGTACTATTACAACCCATTTGACCAACAATTGTCATGCTAGGGTTCCCACATAAATGTGTGTTAAAATCACCTACTATTATCTTTTGGCGAGGCAAAGAACCGACATTTGCCCTTAGGAATTCACGCAAAGACTCAATATTACAATCTCCGGACTGATTCACTGCGTTGTAAAAGTTGATCAGTACAAGTTTTGTTTTACCCCTCTTGAACTCTAAAACCTGGATATTACTGTTACCAGAATGGTGTTCAACTTTATGGCATACAAGTGTCAAGCTAACAAAAATGGCCAAACCCCCTTTTGCTCTTCCGCTAGCTGATGGAACTGCCGGAATAATAAAACTCTGGTAGCCTTCAATATGTACATTTTTTCCTGCTACCCAAGTTTCTTGAAGACATATTATCGGGTATTCTTTGACAAAAGACAACCATCCTTTATCACTCAATTTGTCTTGGAGTCCAGCTATATTCCACGATAATAACCTCTCCGTGCATTTTTGCAGTTCACATTGTGTTGTGTCAGCTCTCCCGTATACATCTAAACTAGTGGGTATTGGACCTATGCTGCAACATACCCGTTCTTTCACAGAATTGGCCGTAGTATGTACTGGGAAGGGGACTGAATTTATGTCATTATGTGGTCTAGTTATATCAGTTAACTGATTAGCCACTCCCAACATCGCAACATTACTACCTTGCAATTCTAGGATTTGATTGTCATTTCCTAAACCTACGTCTTCTGACAGGCGATCATTGTGGTCAGGATTAAGAGGTGTGTCAGGTAGTCATTCCACCCCTTCCAGCCCACCCTCATCAAAAAAGACATCATACCTGTTGGAAATGGGGATGTTAAATCGGTTATTGAAGTGGCTAGGGTGTTGATGATCTTGTTGAAGTGTCCGTATTGGACGTTCCCTTCTGTCCAAACTGTAACCCCAGTTATTAGTTGGTGCACCAAAACCCCAGCCATTAATTGTTTCTGGCCAAATTGGCCTGTTATGGGTATGGCTTGGCTTAGGGTATGTCATACTCCGTTGTTTTTTGCCCAAAAATTCTAGGGTGAGAGGAATGATGGTACCTCTCCTGCGC
This sequence comes from Lissotriton helveticus, assembly GCF_964261635.1. Lineage (NCBI taxonomy): Eukaryota > Metazoa > Chordata > Amphibia > Caudata > Salamandridae > Lissotriton > Lissotriton helveticus. The sequence goes on from NC_136060.1 coordinate 376,452,300, forward strand.
TGCGGCGGCAGGATGTTTGGTAGAATGTTTGGTAAAACAGCAGAGTTTACAAAATTTATAATTATACAGTCCCCTTTAAATTTTTTGGGGTTTTGCCCTATCCACGAAACCCGTCTGGCTGACTTAATGTCTCCAACTAGCTGCTGTTTCCCCCATGGGGCCAACTGCATGTTTCCAGATAACCAATGCAGGGCCTTACTTGTTAGCGCCGTGGGGGATTCTGATTGATCTGTTGCTAGTGGGGGGACATTTGCCAGTACCAGCACTAATGGTGCCGCATCTTCTATAAAGTGTAGTGTATCTTCTTCTACTCCTGGTGCGGGCATTACAGGAGGGTTTAGGGGCTGGACCTCTCTTGGCAATGAATGATTAAACACGGTATTTGAGGTCTGTTCCAATAGATTTGCTTGTGTAGTATTGGAATTTATGCCTCCCTCTATTCCAAGTCCAAAGGCCTCTTTTACGGGTGAAGCCAAATTTGTGACTGTTACAGATATGTTTAACACCTCTTCTACTATCTTTTTCTGGTCTGCGCCTAATTTCTTTACGTCCGCAGATAGCTTATCCAGTTTAGCCACTACTGGTTTAATTAAAGCTTTAAATTTGATATCAATTAATTCTGCTATCCTGGATAATAGCTCTTCATCCACGTTTAACTTCTCAGCCTCTTCTCCTTTCCCCCTACTTTTTTCCTTGCTTCTCACAGGTGACGCAGCCCTCTTCCACCCAGAATGAGCTCCACCACGATGTATTTGTGGTTTTCTACACTTTCTGATAGCACGAGTAGCAGGGACTTGAGCTGGGGGGTCAGCATCGTTATTTATCTGAACACTCTCCAGCACATTTGAATCTTGTTCAGTATCAACTATCTGGGAATCGGAGTCACTTTCCAGAGCTGAGTCTTGTCCTTGTGCTATGTGAAGACTCTGGTTTAAGGTACCGTTATCGTGTGTATCAGTATCTAGGATTACACTTCCCTCAACCTGAGAAGGTATATCAATCCACGGTGAGTCTGGTGATGGGCTTAGGGGGGATAGAATAGGGGATTGACTAAGGCCTAAGGATTGTCTCCTTTCGTTATTAATCTTTGACACAACATGAACCATATAATTGTCCATAGTATTACCCCCCGCCACAAGATTCTTTTTTGGCATTCTCGTTTATACTAATATTGATACCCACTCTTTATCAATCAGAAAATATGAGAGGGCATACGTAATACAATGCGAGTATATCCAGGGTATAAATTATAATCAGGGGTACATAGTCTTACTGCAACCAAACAAAACCGGTTCAACAGGGGCAGAGTGGCGCGCCCAGTCCAGTCTCGGTCTGTCTCGGACTGTCTAAGACTGTCCGCCCTTTGTCCGGGCTTCGTCCGGCGTCCCGCACACGCGTCCCGCTATGCGTCAGTGGTACGTTTTTGTAGGAGGGGCAGGGGGCGGGAAGAGACTCCAGGTGCGCTACGATGATCCTGCGCAGAACCCTGGGTCTCGCAGTCCCAGCCCCTGTTGCAGCAGCCTTTCAATCACCTTTGAGCAAAGTACGCCTCTCCTCACACTTCAGCAGGCGGACGGTAAGATTCCAAAGCAGAGTCACGGTCTCTCACACAGCTACGAGCGGCTCCCGCGAAGCGGGGGCCGCGAGCTGTTTTAAGGGCAGGTCAGACAAACAGGGAGGAGCAGGGGCGGGAAGAGACTCCAGGTGCGCTACGATGATCCTGCGCAGAACCCTGGGTCTCGCAGTCCCAGCCCCTGTTGCAGCAGCCTTTCAATCACCTTTGAGCAAAGTACGCCTCTCCTCACACTTCAGCAGGCGGACGGTAAGATTCCAAAGCAGAGTCACGGTCTCTCACACAGCTACGAGCGGCACCCTGTGTACTGTATTACCATATTCTAGGGACTGATAAGGGTACCACGCTATTCAATCTGGGATGTACCAAGTACTGAACACAACAATCTAAGGGCAAAAGCAGAGAGACTGGGTCCTGATTAGCAGGATTCCAGTCAGACTAGTCAGAAACAGCATAGCACCAGGCAAAAAGTGGGGGTAACCATGCAGAAGGATCCTATCTTCCTACAGCCCCCTTAACCTAATTACAAACCTGTTCAGTCACGGTGGTATTTGGGCCTATTGAAACCTTGCTAATGTCAGCCTCATATTGCATGACACTGGCGAGAATAGAACAATTTTTGGGGAGGGGTATCCAAAGCAAAGACATCCAATCTTTTAAAAGTGGGGGACAGATTACAAATTCTTGACAGCTAGTGGGCCACAAGCATGAAGCAAGTGAGCCCAACGCTCCCAAAGCGGGTTTGGCGGTGTCCTGCCCTTAACAAATTATAAACTAATGACCCCAAAATGTACGTTTTCCATCCCCATTTATGAGTAACTAGCAGCCCGTCCCGACGTTGTCCGGGTATGAATTGCTGCCGGCCAGTAGTATATTGTTTTGTAGGATTTCGTTTTGATAGCATTTCTTATCTGTGACAGGCCTGTGAAACGCTCCGATTCACAGTGCACTGCTGATGCACTTAAGAGTGCGCGTTCAGTAGTGTGTGAACTCCTGTTTCCCTACTTTATTTTTCCTTGCAATATTATATAGCACGAACTCGACAACATGGCATGAGCACAATTTACATTACAGAAGAACACATACATTTGTGGTAGGCACAGGGAGACAAAGCGATTTGCCTGGAATCACAGGATGTTGAGCTGATGCCGAGATTCGAACGTAGCTCCCCAGCTCTAAAGTTCGCAATTCTAGAACTTGTGGTGGGAGGTGTGTCTAAAAGTGTATGTCTGTGCTGGCCATCAATGAGAGAGACCTGTGCATTTTTCAAATAGGTGGTGAAAAAATATGAGTATGTTGCTGGAGATGTGGGCCGCCGTGCCACCAATGTACTTACCGGGGGAGGGTAAACACCCATTATTCCGCAAATTTCTTTCCGCATACCATCACTCTGCATACTTTCATTATGAAAGTACCATGACTCCACAATGCCATTATAACGCAAGGCATTACATTTTATATGCTTTTACCACGCATACATTTACAATGAAATTCGTTGTAAATGCATGACTGGTAAAAGCATGTTTTTTTTTAATGTTTGGATAAGGTAAGTATGGGTATAAGGGTATATGTTTTGGGGTACTGAGGTATATGTTTTGGGGTGTTTGGGTATTTTAAGGGTTCAGATATAGTTTTGGGTTATGGGGTACAGAGGTATTTTTAGGGTACAGGTCTAGGTTTGGGTTTTGGGGTATAGGGGTATTTTTAGGGTACAGGGGTATGTTTGGGTTTTGGGGTAAAGGTGTATTTTTAGGGTACAGCGCTAGGTTTGGGTTTTGGGGTATAGGGGTATTTTTAGGGTACAGGGGTATGTTTGGGTTTTGGGGTACAGGGGTATTTTAGGGTTCAGGGGTAGGTTTGGGTTTTGGGGTACAGGGTTATTTTATGGGTTCAGGGCTAGGTTTGGGTTTTGGGGTACAGGGGTATTTTTAGGGTTCGGGGTAGGTTTGGTTTTTGGGGTACAGGGGTATTTTAAGGATTCAGGGCTAGGTTTGGGTTTTGGGGTACAGGGGTATGTTAGGGTTTAGGGGTGGTTTTGGGATACAGTGGTATTTTTAGGGTTCAGGGCTAGGTTTGGGTTTTGGGGTATAGGGGTATTTTTAGGGTTCAGGGGTAGGTTTGGGTTTTGAGGTATGTAGAAATCAAAAATCCACTTCTCAGGGGTTCCACTGATACTTAGTCCTTTTAAACTCACAAAGAAGAACATGACACAGAAGCTGGAATATAAAAGTACATTTTTATTAACCTCAAATGAGTGAGACTACGTCACACAGAAGCCTTAGCAACTGAATGAGGCAGTCTGCCAGAATCGTCTTACTTCACGTCTTATATACTTCTTATCCTGCCCCAGGCATGTAAGGGAGTTGCACCAATTACATTCCTAAACAAATGGAAAATCTGGAGAGTCAGCAGGTGAGTAGCCTTTGGGGTTTTAGCAGGATATGGGCAAAACATTATAATTACATAGTTCACAAAGGTTAATCTGATTTAGATGGCACTGCAGGGCATGGCATGATTACATGTACAGTATCCCAACCCAAAAGTTAATCATTAAGAATGTCCCAAATTCAACCTCCAAAAGCCGGACAAACCTATAATTGAAAGCATAACCCATGTAATGAAGAAACATAAAAAGAAACAGTAACAGATGATGAACAAGATAAGGCATGTGCAAGGAAACTAAAAGTTAACGATGTCCTGAACATTGATTGGCAATCTCAGACAAAGATCGATCAGGGAAATTGGCTTTGCGAGGTCAGTTTCTTACAGTTCATTTCAGAGTCAAAAAGAAACCTTAGTTAATGTATACATGAACTAAGAAGGCCAGGCCACTTTATTCGCCAGGCTACCTTCACAGGCCTTTGTGAGGGCAACACAAAATGGTGGCACAGAACAAAATGGAGTCAGACTCGAGAATTACAGAACCTCAGACCCTCCTTTTGCCATTACGTAGGCAATAACCTAAACTCATGTTAATCTGAATCTTGGTCCATATCAATCTTCATTAGGTCATCTAAGTGTTGCTGTAGCATCATCCTATTATTCTCTACTTCTCTCGGGACAGGTCTCCGAACACCCATAGTAGCACAAAGACTCACTTCTGGTGGACCATTTTTGGATGCTAGAGGCGTAGCCACTTCCTCTTCCATGGCAATTCAGTCAAATGAGAACTTAATTAACCTTTACTTTATACAATTGCACTGGAATCGCTTGTGCAACTGTGCCCAAAGTCCGTTCAAAGCCTCTCTGGCAGGCTTCTATCGTCCATAAAATCTGCTTCCATTGTCTTCTTCCGCATTGGGCCTCTCGATTCAGGCCTCTTCATGAAAATAGTACTTTTTAGTTGGAGTGCCCTCCTGGCAAACACTCACAGCTCACTTGAAAGGCTCAATGTCTCAAGGCAGTGCACCAATATCTCTCCTCTGCGGCAGGCACTACAGATAGTGTGCTCTTCATTGATCATGGGCACAGATCATCTCGTGCAGACCCAAGTACTATTAATTTGAAAAAAACAACAGACTTTCACGCTCAGCAGCACTTTCAGGCTCCAACACTCATTATTCAGTGTCAGAGGACGCTCAGCTGCTCTTTCATGGACACCATAATGTAGTGCCGTAGATCCTCCGGTGCACTGCCCTTCCGTTGGAGCAAAGAAAAAGAGGTGGTAGCCAAAAACTCAGGCCAAGGGGCTCAAGGGACCGCACACTGTCAGAGGTTACCAGCACATGACAGGTAGAAGACTCAAGCCTCAATTCTTTCGCTCTTTTGCACTGAAACTCTGGTTCTGTGGCAAAACCAGCTCCTCCTTCTTTTCTGATGTTCAACGCCTTCTGATGAAGCAAGCACAATACTTTGAAGATACCACTGATGGCACGCTGGCGATCGCTGTCCAGCCTTGCTACTTTCTGGGTGCTGGGACTGTAGGGCCAAGACGTCTGCCATTCATCTGCAGCTGTCACTGATGGGAATTAGGCTAATCAGCGTTCTGCAGGTCATGACTCGATCCCGCAGAACCTAGTGACGTAGGAAATGTAACACAGTTGTTAGTTTCCTTAAATTCAGTACAAAAACAGTTCAGTGTTTTAACAAGGGGACTGCAAGCAAGTGGCCTGCAATCTTCAAAGGAATGGCCATACGCCATGGGACTATTTTGATCTAAAATACACTGTCATTCTCATAGAATACAAAGACAAAGGCAGTAGGCAAAACAGTGCCTCTAGCCTCTTCAATTGGGTTTCCATGTGAGAGCATATCCTCTACCATCTAAGGGTAGATAGCTACATGGGAATTCTATCTGAATGGATGTCCTCGCACATAGTGGCATCGTCTAATGGGGTAAACACATTTTTTTCTCTCTAAATGATTACATATAGGTGTTCCTAAATTCCTTATCTAGAACACCTCAAAAGAGGAATCACATAATACAGATTATCAGGGACATGTAGATACCTCCCTTTAATAATTGTGCATCAGGTGGACTATGCAATACAAAAGCTAATGATCAAAAATGTGGAAATAAAAGACAAGAACTAGAGAGTCCTAGTATTTCCATGATTAGAACACATCTGATCCACCAAAAATTAAAGCAGCAGAAAAAAGAAACTAAAAACCAAATTACAATAGGCATTGAATGTGTCATATTAAAAAAAAAACGTAAGGTGTCTCCTATTGCGGTGGAAAACTTGTCTTACTATAGTATTGAGTCAGTTAACCGGTCTATCACTACCCTGACTGTCAGACTGGAAAACATCGAAGTAGGCCTAAAGAAAATTCTTGAAAACCAGTCTGGTCATACAAAAGGGAATTATACATAATATGGGGGTCCCTGGTACATCACTGCAGTCCGGAAGTATGAACCTGAACAATACACCAATAATAATAATAAATGGGCTGACTAGTAAAAGGAATATGGAAAAAGGAAAATGGGACTAGGACACAGCTAAAATCCCTAATAACTAGACACAATGTGACATTGATCAAGGGGAGAAGCGGCAAAATAAAAATCTATAGGAAGAACAAGAAACTACTCGGGTGATAGTCAAGTTTGTGACATAATACCAAGAGTATGGGTGATGCACAAAAGTCAAAATAGTACACAAATTTTAACTCTACCGCTGGCCCCTACACCATATACGGTAATCTCAGCTAATGTTCCAGTTCCTTTTTCAGGGAAAAAATGAAGCTTGGTTCCCTTTGAGGAACAAAGCCATACACTATTTAGGAAGTAGAACATGATTAACTAATGCAATATAGAAACTAGGTCACCTTGTACAAGAGTCACAAATCTATAATTTCATCCTTAGGTCCAATCAAGAAAACATTAATCTAGGGCTGCCTGTTCCTTAAGGGAAGGGGGCAGTAACGTGACTAACTGCAGGTGACACACTTTGATCCTGTATATCTCTTTTATTTTACTTCAATACTATTATGGCCAAATTTGACATACACTGATGAAGTGTTGTCTGTCTTGTTCACAGCATGAAAATATCATATCTGTGAAATTTAGTGTCAGAGCAAATTTACCCAACTGTTGTGCAGCGATATACATCGTCATGTAGAACCCTTCACAACACAGGTGAACTTGTAATAGTATCAAAAGCAGCAACATAAAACAAAAACATGCATAAAATAAAAAACGCACATATCAAGCCATCAGATATACGTGCTGTATACCAAGCACAAAAAGCATAGACAAATTACAATAGCACATGTAAATGAGCGGTGATGCACGCACTTCATGCACTGTGAACCTGCAGCCCAAAACCCAATATTCGGGCCTGCTTAATTTGTCAGGCTTAAAATCAAAATTACACCAAAATTACACTTTCTTTTACTTTCCCTCCTTTTGACAGCAGATCACCAGTTAGTGGAGATCGGCTGTCAAATACAACTTACTGTGTTGCTTCTGACACACAGGACCAGCAGGAACTATTCATAAAGGATAAAATGCAAAAACATGAGAAACGCACAAACATTTATTTTCAAAGAAGTCATAATAAAAACACATCTGTTTTCAACATACTGCTGACACTGCACATAATACACAAAATCTGAACTGTAACCAACCCTCTTTTGTAAACATGCTAAACCACCTTAATTTTAACTTTCCAAAAGTAAAACTCATTCACAGACACTCTGCGTGTCCCGTGCGCCAACCCCCATTGAGGCCCTGCCTTTTTTTTTTTTCTTGGAAGGCCAGTCAGGAATGCGCTTCTCGGAGACAAAGCCCTAATTTAATAGGATGCAGATGTCGACGTGAAAGCCTCACACAGTCCTTCAAGAGCAAAGAATAACACCTCAGCAGAACATCTGTTTCCACTTACCCCTAAACCCCCACCGTACAGACCTAAAGGTCAAAATCTGCCTTGCGAGCTCCACGCTCCTCAACCCCCCTCTCTTCCTCACTCTAAAGTTGACAAAGACAAAAAACCTTCCTAACTCTTTCCAACCAGCAATAATCAACCCTATTTAAAAACACATGTTATATATATTACTCCTTTTAGGGGCCACAATTTATTTATTCTTAGATTATTAAAACATTTACTGTGAAGAATTCGCAGATCACAACAACACAACGTACCAGCTTTAGAACAAATGCTTGTTACCACCCCATGCAATGGTACTCATTTCATCAACCTTACATGGATGAACGTCTCAGTAGGTCCAGCTAGAGTTAGAACCTTCAACTCTGATATCAAACTCAAACCTCTGCACCGGGCACATTGGCTCACTAAGTCATTAAAAGCAACCCCAAATAAGAACAACCTGGAAACTTGTATCATACCTAAATGTATGCATTTACTGAAGCTTAAGGCACCTTAAAAGCTACTCTAAATGGCAAGAATATGTTTAAATAGTCTATTTTACCCAATTTCGACTTTGGTATTTGGGGCACTTAAAAATTAATATCCTATGATTGTGTTACATATTAATCATCCTCAGAATGTTATTTACACATTGCAGAGATTGGACATTGGACATCTCTCATGTAAATCCTTAGAAAAATGAGTTTTTTACGCCTGCGCCAAGTGAAATTCCATGTGAAAATGTTCTCATTTTTGCTGTTCAACACAACTTAAATTACATTTTAATGCTAGGAGGTCATAGTATGAGTAGTAAGCTTCATGAATATTAAAAAACGATTTTAGAAGCACTTATTATTATTTTTTTAAAATATTTTTTTCATAATTAATAATAATTCCTTCTTCTTCAATAAAACCAATCATTTTTGATAATTCCACATGAAAAGCAAGCTGTATCCCTTGCCTATCATTTTTAGATGCATTCATTCACAAGCCTAAGCACAGAAGCCTAACTTAAAACATGGCAAATGTTTGCGCCACTTTTTTTTAAAAGGACAATTATTTTAACATTAAAACCGAGAATATGCTTACAGAAAATGCTTAAAGAGAAGAAACCCGCACTTGAAATGTCTTCCTGTGATACAAAATAATGAACCTTATTTTTGTAACCTTTTTCAAAACAGTATTCTGAAATGCAAAGGTTCACCCGTGTTTAACTGGGAAAGTCCTTACTGAGTAAACATTCCTGTCTATTCGTAATTGCTTCATGTTGCTTACTTAGCGGCAGCAACAGCTGTTTCTTAGTGTTGAAAACGTGGGCACGGTGGCAGTCTTATTTAAAACAGCTACAAAACAAACAATTTCCCTTTTAAGGCCTTTCATTCCTAGTGATTGTGAATTCTAACTTATTATTTTCTTTTTTTTAAGCATTGAACAGTTTTGTACATGTGCCCAATTGCTACTCTATAAATGAAATAACAACATATAGCTATTGTAGCATATAATATGGTTCATTTCTGAATTTTATTTCATTTCTAATTAATATTAATTAACTAACATTTTGCATAACAGACTAAAGACAACAAGAAAGACCACAAACACATATTGAGCACATTATCAGACATATACAGAAAGGGGTAAAAACACTCAGGACGCACAATACAGCGCACTTAACAACAACATTTCATATATTGCGCCATCGCTATTCACGTACAGAAGTTGCACTAATGGGAAAATCACATAAACATTTAAACACACATTTAACCCACAGATCAACACTCAGAACGGAAACAAAGGACAGCCCACAGACTGTACTTAGACCAAACAATTTGTAAATACTAGTTGTAAGTCATATTTACAAGAAACGCTTCTCAATAGTGTTCCGAAAGACTGCAAAAACAGTCCAAGAGACTGCTGTATGTCCAAGAAGCCAAAATACACTCAATTCACTAGCTTCGGCTGGCAGAACACCAAAAATTGCCCTGCATATCTCCATTCATAAAATTGCACAGAACAAAGGATCCTTGTTTGTATTATGTCCATATTTTAATTCCCTGGGGATACAAAATCACCAAGGAAGAAATATGTTTTTATACCTAAACCTATTTAGGTATTTCCTCTAAGGGAGCTGGCTAATTTAATTCAAATCTCACTATGGTACCTTCCAAAAAAGCAACACATTCTTTGATGTGAGCTTGAAACAGGCATGCCAAAAATGTTGCAGAATATACAATATTATACCCCAAGTAGTGCTTAAAGTACTCTTCGTACGTGCACCGTTCAAATTTTATACAAAGTAGAGAAAAGTCTCCTCATTACCTGCCTACACAAATTACAATTCGCATATACAAACCTATACAAATCCAAAGTTGGCCAACACAAATTCCAAAATTCCAAAGCTATACCAAACAAATGGTTGTCCAAATTCTAACTGCCAAGTTCTAAATGACCTAACGGTCTTTTTTTTTAAATACTCACGCCAAAAAGGTTCTCAGTCAGGAGTGACATCATGTGGAGGATCACAATCAGGAAGATCAGAAATATACTGGGCTGCAGAGACAAAGAATCCCCAGAACCTCCGTGCACAGAGTACCTCCTTAGTAGAGTCCTGTCCTGTCCGCCTCAGTAGATTTCTGTCTTCTGACAAGATCACTCCCTCAGATAGCCACTTCTCTGATGAGGCCCGCATTGGCCACGCCATTTGTAGAAATCAAAAATCCACTTCTCAGGGGTTCCACTGATACTTAGTCCTTTTAAACTCACAAAGAAGAACTTGACACAGAAGCTGGAATATAAAAGTACATTTTTATTAACCTCAAATGAGTGAGACTACGTCACACAGAAGCCTTAGCAACTAAATGAGGCAGTCTCGTCTTACTTCACGTCTTATATACTCTTTATCCTGCCCCAGGCATGTAAGGGAGTTGTACCAATTACATCCTAAACAAATGGAAAATCTGGAGAGTCAGCAGGTGAGTAGCCTTTGGGGTTTTAGCAGGATATGGGCAAAACATTATAATTACATAGTTCACAAAGGTTAATCTGATTTAGATGGCACTGCAGGGCATGGCATGATTGCATGTACAGTATCCCAAACCAAAAGTTAATCATTAAGAATGTCCCAAATTCAACCTCCAAAAGCCGGACAAACCTATAATTGAAAGCATAACCCATGTAATGAAGAAACATAAAAAGAAACAGTAACAGATGATGAACAAGATAAGGCATGTGCAAGGAAACTAAAAGTTAACGATGTCCTGAACATTGATTGGCAATCTCAGACAAAGATCGATCAGGGAAATTGGCTTTGCAAGGTCAGTTTCTTACAGTTCATTTCAGAGTCAAAAAGAAACCTTAGTTAATGTATAAATGAACTAAGATGGCCAGGCCACTTTATTCGCCTGGCTACCTTCACAGGCCTACGTGAGGGCAACACAAAATGGTGGCACAGAACAAAATGGAGTCAGACTCGAGAATTACAGAACCTCAGGTACAGGGGTATTTATAGGGTTCAGGGCTAGGTTTGGGTTTTGGGGTACAGGGGTATATTTAGGGTTTAGGGATAGGTTTGGGTTTTGGGCTACAGGGTATATTTATAGGGTTAAGATGGGTTAGTGTTTAAGGGTGTTGGGGTAAGGGTGGGTTATTATTATGGGGTGCAGGGGTATTTAAAAGGAGCAGGGTGGGCTTAGCACACGATATGAGAATTGGCATGAAGGGTGGAACGTACCACACGCCCCCAGCGTTTGTCACGCCCCCAGCACACGCCCACAGCACAACGCAGACACGCCCACAAGGGACTACTTTGCTGGCACGGTTCTTTTACCTTTTAAATGTATATGGTGGGCGTCTGCATAGCCTATGTCCTTCTGCTGCAACTGCCCTTTCCAACGCTGTATTGGGTGTTGTGATTGGTGCTGTGGTTCCTGAGATTCCCCGCCTCAAAGGTTTGGGCTCTCTCTTTATTATATTAGTATAGATTAATAATAAAGTTATGTTTTATTTAGTAGCATTTCTGACACTGTAACTAAGAGTGGATGTGCTTTGTGAGAGCTGTTATGAGTCAGTGTTGGGATATCAGTGTGTTAGATACATTTCCTGGCTCTCTCAACTGTTGTCATTCCCTGTCAGCATACCCTCAGTGCCCTAGCCCACTGACCACCAGACACAGGCATTCACTCTTCTTTTTTTTGCAGTTTTATATAGGGTGAACCCGACCCAAAGGTATCAGAGCACTTTACATGAGCACCAATTGCATTACAGGCGGACACATTTGTTTTGTTAGGCAAGGGGAGATTAAGTGAATTGCCCAGAATCACACGAAGAGGAGTGTCCTTGCCCTGACTCGAACCCAGTTCTCCAGCTTCGAGGCCGACCATCTAGCCGTTAGGCCACATCCTTTTACATGCAGGTTGTTACCATACTCGAGCAGTTTCATAGCATTGGTAGGACCGCTACCTCATGCCCTGCAATGCCTGTAACATGCAGGTCACTGCTTTACATCCTAATGAGATAGCCCAGCTGGTTCATGCAAGTATTGTAGAGATCTTTTGGTAACCTTTACCAGGCTTCATTCCTCAGAGGCTCATGAAATGAATGCCAATTATTTGGGCAGTAGCATAATTAATATCTACTTATTTTACTTTGCATTTATATTAACATAGTTCAATAGGCTATCAGTGGGATTTTATGAATTACCAACATATTGTGAATGGTTCAATGAATCAATAATCTTTCTCGTCACTAAGCATCAGGACCTTATGATGAATTAATTATCTTGTCCAACAGGCAAAATGTCCTTCCAACCATAATGTCGATATCACCCTTGGAACCTATGCACGTAATCAACATGTAGGACAGCATAACATATAGTTCTATATTGCCTAAGGCTACGGTAGATTGAACACTAGCTTTATTAAATACCATCAACAAGTCATCCTGAATCAAACCCATTTGCCGTCTGGCACTCCTTGCAAATAAATCCACATTTTTACATAGCAAAGCTCACTTTTTAATGTAGCGCCACTGATGTTCTTCCTCTTAAGTACATGTAGGGCCTAATTTGTGCTAGTGCCAAGTAGTGTGCACTGGTGTTCTTTTTTGGGGTCTACAAGTATGTTTTCTTCTTCTTCTTCTTCTTCTTCTTCTTCTTCTTCTTCTAGAGAGAGAGAGAGAGAGAGAGAGAGAGAGAGCGAGAGAGAGAGAGAGGAATCGAAGGTGTTTAAAGAGCGAGAAAGAAAGATTAAAAAAGTGTCTGGAGGAGTCAGATAAAGAAGCAGGAAGAGGAAGAGAGTAGAAGAAAGAGACATTTACAGAGACGTTTTAAGGCATGGGCCCCAGCCTTTTGAGTGGGACCTTGAGAGAGTCTTACCCTGGTGACCTTAAATAATTCTTAAACAGATTGTTGTGAATAGCGTGTTCCTTTTATTTATTTTTCATGGGGGTAATGTGTCACACAAATGTTAAGTCTATATTTCTTGCAGCATTTTTTTAGATCAAAACTGTACCTCACATTGAGAAATGGGAGGTGGGGTCTCAGAGAATATTTGTAGTAATAATACACGCCATTAGCCCTGGATATTAGATGCCTACACATTTTGAATTTGGACCAGGGTGCCTGTGCACTGGCAGTCACCTGGCCAAAGAGAGCATGAAAGAGTTGAAATGGGATCATCAACTTAAAGCTGTTCTGAAGAAGGGCCCCCATAGTACGTTTGGCCCAGGGCCCCCAAAATCCTTAAGATGTCCCTTGAGAAATGAGCTGGAATCACGACCTTGTTATTCGGCAACCTCATCAAAGGAAAAACTCTGAGTCCCTAAAACAATAAGCAATGCAAGCAGGTGATGATTTTCAGGACAAGGTGCACGTGGAAGGAGGTCTGGAAGAGGAAGCTGCAGGCTGGAGAGAGGAAGGGATTCTGGGCCATCTCTTGTACAAGCTGAGTGCAGGTGGCCTGTGTGAATGGCAAAACACACAAGATGATGGACGGAATGTTGCACAATGGCAAAACATTCACCCCCAGTCACAGATCTGGGTTTAATCCATCGTTAGTTTGCTCACCAAGCCACCCCAGTTCAGACATGGCCATATGCAAATCAGTCTTGACCCTGTGCCTCATGGGAACAGTCCAGCCCGAACTGCAAAGCCATGTCTCCCTGGACCGGAATAAAGCATCCTAGGACCGGTTTCTGGCTATCAGCCGTCTTCAGCCAGGATAGCTTGACTCTAGTGGCTTAGTGAGCAAGGGACCCACGTCTGGGCATACCCTTCCCACATAGGGTGAACAGCAAAACACACAAGATGATGGACGGAATGTTGCACAATGGCAAAACATTCACCCCCAGTCACAGATCTGGGTTTAATCCATCGTTATTTTGCTCACCAAGCCACCCCAGTTCAGACATGGCCATATGAACTGGGGTGGCAGAGTGGGCTAAAGAACGGTGATGGATTAAACCCAGATCTGTTGACTGGGTGTGAGTGTTTGATTGGTTCAGATGCTCCGTCCATCACCACCCCCTTTTGTACCGCTTTGTTCGCCATAAGTTGGCAGGGTATGCTCAGACGTGAGTCCCTTGCTCACTTTGCCACTGGATTCAAGCAAGTCTGGCTGAAGACGGCTGAAATGCCAGAAACCGGTCCTAGGAAGCTTGTTTCCGGTCCAGGAAAGGCATGGCTTGGCAGTTCGGGCTGGACTGTTCCCATGAGGCACAGGGTCAGACTGATTTGGTAGAACCAAGGCACAAGAAAGCAGTGAAACAAAGGTGGAAAACTCGCAAAGGGGGCAGGGTAGAAGCACCCTGACCCCCTAGGCCTGCTCAGGGGGTCCCACAAGGACCCCCCAGGCCCAAAAAATATATTTATATATTTTTTTAAATCGCGGGGTACACGTACCGTGCGCGTACGGTACGCGTACCCCGCGACTTTTTTTTTAAAAATAAGTATTTTTGTTTTGCCTTGGGGGTCCTTGTGGGACCCCCTGAGCAGGCCTAGGGGGTCATGGTGCTTCTACCCTGCCCCCTTTTTGAGTTCTACACATTTGTTTTTCTGCTTTCCTGTACCTCAGTCTACCGAGGCACAAGATGGCTGCCCACAGTTTGTGTTTTGGAGTGGTGAGAGACAGTGGCAGCCAATCAGCATGCAGCTCGTGCACGGACACGTACGCGTACGGGTAAGCGTACGGGTAAGCGCTCGGAGTGCGCCTATAGATATATACATTTTTTTAAGTTAATTTTCGTAAAAACCACTGGAGCAACTTTCACCAAATATAGAAAAGGAACTTCTGCGTACCAGTCCCTACAATTTTGCAAAGTTTGGTGTAATTCCATTCGGCGGTTCGGGCTGTGGCCTTGTCTATTCGTCCTATGGAAATTAACATGGGGAAAACACGTTTTGGGACCCCCCTTTTTTCTCGGCCCCCGCATGACAAATCCCCCCAAAACTTCCAGGGAAGAAGCGGAGCGGAACTGGCCTAAATTTTGGAAAATTACACCCAAATTCCTCAACCGGCGCCAAAGTTATTCCCAATAGAATGTTGCGGATTTCCTATGGTAGCTAGGTCCTAACTATATATACCTGCTGGCTATCGCCAGTAGGTAATGTATATATGTATATGTATATGTATATATATATGTGAACAAGGCAGGTGTGCCGAAACGCGTCAGAGCGAAGTTTAAATAAACCAAAAGACTGAATGGCAAAGCAACTCCTGTGTCACTGTCCGATTTTGATGGTGAAGTCGGAAGTGGCTGGAGTATATATATATATATATATATATATATATATATATATATATATATGTATGTATATATATATATATATATATTCACTGAAAAAACCATAGGTTATAGACCATATATAGTTAGGAATTAGCATTTACAAAACCTTGAAAATTCACTGAAAAAACCATAGGTTATAGACCATATATAGTTAGGAATTAGCATTTACAAAACCTTATTTTACTCACACAAAACCATTGAAATTCCATATATAGTTAGTTGCACTAACTATATATCGCGCACCCGCAATCCACTGCTGATGATGTCACATATTACATCATTCATGACATGGTCAGTGACATCACTGATGACATCACTGATGACATCACTGACGACATCTCAAATGACATCACTGATAACATCTCAAATGACATCACTGATGACATCACTGATGACATCTCAAATGACATCACTGATGACATCACTGATGACATCATCCAGTGACTGTGTGTTTCTGTAAAGTTAAAATGTGTCTTACATATTGAAGAATGAGTGGAAGTATAAGTGTCTGGACAAAGGATTTAGTAGGTGCATGACTGAATGTATGAGTGAGTGATTAAATGTGTCTCACTGAGTGCATGGGTTAGTGACTAAACTATCTTAATTTGAGCATCATTATGTCTGTTGTTCTGTAAACTGCTGCACGTGTTGATCAGTAGCTATATGATTAACTATATGGGTTACTGATTGATTGTCCAAGTATTTGTATGGGAGACTGAGTGTGTGTGTGGCTGGCTGGCTGGGAGGTGTGTGACTCTGTGCAGATCAATGTGTACTTGTATCAATGATTCTATAAGAAGGTAAGTATGTGTTAGTATATGTTTGAAAATGTAAGGTGCTCTATGTTTAACTGTATAGACAAGAAAATGGAAGTGTCATTGATTCTTTAACAGGACTGACTACGTGTGTGAGTAACTCCATGGATGAGTGGCAGACTGTGAGTGTCTGTATAGGTGTATGAGTGCATATGATAGTGTTGTAAAGATGAGTGATTGTATGTATGAATGATTGTATGGGTGAATGAGTGAATGTGTGTGTAGACATAGGAATCAGTGAGTGCGTATGTAGTAACTAGTATTGGTGTGTCAATGGTTTCAAAAATTATACTCTGTATTTAACACTGGGTGAAACAGAGGTTATATTAAAATGTGAGGAGATGCATTGTATTGTCACATGAATGATATCATCAGTGATGTGGTCATTGATGTCAAATCACATGTCATCAGTGATGTCATCAGTGATGTCATTTGAGATGTCATCAGTGATGTCATCAGTGATGTCACTGACCATGTCATGAATGATGTAATATGTGACATCATCAGCAGTGGATTGCGGGTGCGCGATATATAGTTAGTGCAACTAACTATATATGGAATTTCAATGGTTTTGTGTGAGTAAAATAAGGTTTTGTAAATGCTAATTCCTAACTATATATGGTCTATAACCTATGGTTTTTTCAGTGAATTTTCAAGGTTTTGTAAATGCTAATTCCTAACTATATATGGTCTATAACCTATGGTTTTTTCAGTGAATTTCATTGGTTTTTTAACAGCTAATATCTGTAGCTGTAAAATGTATTCTTCTTTAAATCCAAAAATATATTTTATATGTTTATGAATAATTTTTTTTTTAAATATTTTTTTTTCTTCGTTCCCGCTTCGCGAATCGGGAAGCTTCCCGTTAGCTGACCTTG
Organism: Lissotriton helveticus; assembly: GCF_964261635.1. Classification (NCBI taxonomy): domain Eukaryota; kingdom Metazoa; phylum Chordata; class Amphibia; order Caudata; family Salamandridae; genus Lissotriton; species Lissotriton helveticus. The sequence goes on from NC_136060.1 coordinate 376,469,647, forward strand.
ATGCCGCGAAATAGACCGCGAGCCGGGAAAACGTTTCTTTACCGCAACTGCCGCGTTACAAAACAACATCGTGACGCCTCCCGTCCGCATGACGTTTCACGTTGTCACGTGATACGTCATATGACGTGCTACGTTAGCGAACTGGTACGCGAAGCGAGTCGTAAAGCGCAGGTTTCTGGAAGCAAACCGGGAGGCCCTGCAAAGCGCTTAACGTAAACACAGCAGGTCATGTGACTTGGTAATAACACTTTTCATTGGTTCATTTCACTTTTGGTTTCCTAATGATGTAAGACTAGGTCATATAATCTAAAATGAACACTTTTCATTGGTTGAGAACTCTTGTTTTTCCCAAATGATGAAAATCCCTCCTTCTTTCCTCACTCTGACTTTCATCATTGTGAGAGAAAGACCCTTTGTGATCACTGAGCAATGGCTTCTTTAGTAGCTTCAGCTGGTGCTTCCCCACCACCTCCACCACATCCAAGGAAGAGTGGACCACCTGCTCAAGTTATAATTCAACAAGAAGAGGAAGAAGAGGAACAGGACGACGAGCACGAAGAGAGGCAGTTTTTGCCTGAGGAGCCCAGGACGTCTCACCGGAAAGAAAACTTCATTTGGCAATTTTTTAAAATTCCCAAAGGTCAGAAAAAAGTAAATGCAAGATACGTAACTTGCCTTATATGTCAAGATAGACTGTCCAGAGGAACCGAGAAAAAATACAGTTTCGGAAACTACACAATGCATCGCCATATGACTAGGTGGCATCCTAACAACTACAGTGCTGCACAGTTTCGGAACGACCTAGATAATCTCCCTATTATGGCCAGAAGATCTGTTGTACCGGAAGTAACGGGACCAGAGGGCAGGGAGATGGTGCCAAATATACAAATGAGATTTGGTGAAGTAAAACACATCTGCGTATTTTGCGATGGATTCATTTCCTACGGAGAAAGAAGCATCACTCTGATCAACAGAGCTATTGACTATCATATGCAAGTTTGTACGAAACGCCCAAAATAATAAATACTTTTTTTCTTGTTGTTGCTCCTGTTGAGCCCTTTACAATGAATCGTTTTCATTGCCCCCTCCAAGAAAAACCCCCAAAAATATAAAACTGTTCAGAAAAATTCAAAAAAAGTAAAAAAATGTTCCGAAAAATAATAAAAAAAATATAAAACAACAAAAACAATAAAAAAAAAATTTCTTTTCAGAACTACCTCCCCGTTATTAAAAAATTGGTACAATATTTGGAACTGTGCCAACCTCTATTTCTCTTTGTTCGCTTCCCAGTTCGCTCGCCGGTACGGGAACCGGAAGCGAACCAAAAACAGTAAGTATAAGGGAAGGAAACAGACACTTATGTTAAAAGAAAGACAGCTATAGGGGAGTAAACTAGAGATACTATTACCCGTAATCCACTGCTGATGATGTCACATATTACATCATTCATGACATGCTCAGTGACATCATCAGCAGAGGATTGCGGGTTTTTTGGCAACGTGCCTTATCCACGGTTTAATAACGCTGCCTTTTGCTTTATATAAGTTTTCAAATTGTATGAAATATATACCAATAGGTCGTTATGAACCTTTAGGTAGTGCTTTTCTTCATGAGGTCTGGTCGCTTCCATACACATACAGATGTTTCAAAGATGATCAAGAAGTTTATCTGAATGGAGAGGAATGCACTGAGACGCCAGATCATTCACTAATGTGTAGGCACATACAGTTACACGGTTCATGCAACAAACACCGACCAAATATGGCTTGCGTGTTGCAAGGCACGCCAGTTCCTGCTATCATCCCCACGTTCAAGTTGTTGGAAAATGGTAGTTATTTGATGCTCAATAATGAAGATTGTTCTGGGTTAATTAAAAGTATTCCTTTTATCGTAACAGTAAGTGAACGGGTTATTTGCTGCAGAAATGTTCTATTTCCTCCCACACATGAACATAGGGAGTTTTCAATCTCGCCACAAATACCAACCTTGGGAGCAGATTTCAACGGCATGGCAAGAATAAGAGCTCTTTTGTCTCAGAGAGAGGTGGCCTTGAGTTCGGCCCGTGAAACTTTCGTGCTTCACATAGCGAACACCCGTACAGAGGTGCAGACCCTTTTCAATTCAGATTTGCCTTTCCATTTCAGCAAGATGGTTCGGACTATCTTTAACGCATCGTCCACAAAGGCCCTGGCGCACTTTTTTAAAGTTGTTACCAGTGGTCTCGTGACTTCATTTGAGAAAATCTTTGGAGTCATCCCTGCTTTCTTTCATTCTATTTTTTCCACTCTGCTTCGTGGATTGCCATTTTTACTTGCATTACCAGCGGACGCTCTTGTGCTTTTTTACATTTTTAAATATGGATGTCCCTCCTATGCAACCTCCCGCCCTGCAGCTGCTGACACTGTTCTGCAATCGCATGCTAGAATATTATGGCACAATGCCGTTGGCGATATTAAGCACGGCATATGGATTATCTTTTCGATTCTCCTACTTCACCTGTGTCCAGCCTGTATTTCACTGCCTGACCTGTGATTTCGATTGGGCCATTGATTTGTGTCTCTGCGGACCGGTTTCTCCTGACGTCGACTTTAATCAGCTGATGACTCCTATCATTACTCACGAGTTGGTTTGTCCTGGCGAAAGGATTATGGCTGTGGCATTGATGCATGGACTAATTGGTCCCTGGAATTTACTGGCGGCAACACAGTCTTTCTTGGAACAGAGCTTCCTATTGGAGGCTGTTGCAGCTTATTTTGCATACACAGTTATGTCATAGACCTTTTTCATGTTTGATATGCTGAGTACTAGCATTTCATTGACAATTCATTGACTTATTTGTCAAGTTTTTATTATTTACCTTGCCTATTGGCTTAAGACTCGATAAAGTACTTGGCTGTTTTATTTTTCTTTAGCATTAAATTTTCCTAGTTTTTAATGCTTTACCTTGCGGACCGTCCACATATAAACTTGCAATCTGCTCTCATGAGATGGCACTTCTATTATCTTATTCAGTTCGTTTCCGGATCATGGGGAGGTGTCATCTAGGTCCTGGATATCTTTACACCGTGTTAAGTTAGCATGGGCTCATTACCGGTTTAAACGCCATTTTTCCTTTTTTGCAACTTCTGCACACGACACTTAGTTGTTGCTTTAGCTTTCAACCTAGTAGTTCATCGTGGTTTACATGAGAATAATATGTTATTGCTCTACTATCTGCTTTGCTTGTTAAACTATATCTGTACAGCGAGTGCTAAAGTTTCAAGAACAACACGATACAGAATTGTTATGAGGTCTGATCTCCACGACTTCATACTCATAACATAAGTGCAACTTCTGCCAATTCTGGGCATGAGGCGGGTTTTATATTGCTTTGCCGAACACACATACACAACACTTGATGCGGTTCACATGAAGAGAGAGCTGGTGTATGCTGATGTGATTCCTTCAAATCTAAGACACTAAAGTATGGGCACGCCCTAAACCAACACAAAGAGACCTTCTTAGCAAATAATATAATATGTGTATTAGGGAGGGTGAGATATAAGCAGCCGCGGGCCGTGGAGGGAGTTACGGTGAGGCAGGGAGGCGGGGAGGGGGAGAAGCAGGGTGGAGCCCTCTCCACCCTGCCCCTCCCCCTCCCCGCCTCCCTGCCTCACCGTAACTCCCTCCGCGGCCCGCGGCTGCTTATAAGTGTTGCTAACTCTTATTCATTTACAGCATGTTAACATACTGTCACCATTCGCTTTTTATGTACTAGTAACTATGCTGGTAATTTTGCTACTGATAATATGTGTACTTGTATTATCTAAGATACTACGCCTGAGAAGACGGCATTAGTAAATAAACATTTCAAATACACATGTGTTCTTCTTAACTCCATGTTCTGGTTTCTAAGAAATATATAACGACCGACTGTTCATGAGTTCCACGTATCCTGAGGTACTATAAGTTCATATTCTGGATTGTCTAAACATTGAGAGTTTGTTATATCCAATGTGACACTGTACCTAGCTTGCTAAGGGGTTTTTGATTACTAAGGTGAGTTTTGGGACACCCTAATTCGCCGAGGTTCCAATCCTCTGTCCACAGTTCTGTGTGAGAACAGAAACCCTGCGACAGGGGCACCCCCGACCCTTGCTGGAGCTTCATCACACTTGCGATACAACTCCAGCAATGCGCCACCTTTACGGCACAGATACATCACGCATCTGTGCTGTTTTTGCCCCATGATGCGCCGCATTGTAAATGCAGCACACCATAGGTGACGGAACAGCGGCACAGAATGACTAACACATCCCTGGTGATGCGCCAGTCATCATAAATCTATCCCTATGCTTCTTATCTTGTTAGAGATGAACCGCCATATGTATCATCAAAGTTTTTTGCATTTCCTAAATAGCGAACTTTAAGGAATAAATAGCGATTTTTTACCATTCCTAGTTTGCGATGAGCTATTTGCTAATTACAAATTACCCATTCATTTCCTTCATTTCCATAGGGCGGTTGGACTCACTTTTAGCTCGAACGGCTGAATGGATTTCCACGAAACTTGGCAAAATTGTAGGGACTGGTAGCCCGATGTGCCTTTGCTATGTCTCAAGATATATGCTCCAGTGGTTTTTACGAAAATTAACTTTGAAAAATATATATTGGGCTACATTGGCCTATATATATGTTGGAGCCCAAATGTAGCCCAATGTAGCCCAATGAAGCCCAATGAAGCCCAATGTAGCCCAATGTAGCCCAAAGATGGCCGCCAGAGACGAAAAAAAACAAATGTAGCCCAAATATCAGCCAGATGTAGCCCAACTATAGCCCAGTGACAGAATGACCAATCAGCTTCGCAAACCTCCGTTACGCGAAGCGGAGCGCTGTTACAGATATATATATTTTTTGGAACGTTAATTTCTCAAAATCCACTGGAGCACATATATTGAGACCTAGCAAAGGCACATCGGGCTACCAGTCCCTAATATTTTACCAAGTTTCGTGCAAATCCATTCAGCCGTTCGATTATTATTATTATTATTTTTTTTTGCCCCGCGGGGCCCTTTTAAAACCTCCACATCAAACCTAGGGGGTCAGCGAGGATCTACTATTCCCCCTTATGGTCATTTGCCCCTTCGCTTTCGCCTCCTCTTGTCTCTCGATCCTACCGAGAGACAAGATGGCGGCCGCTACGGACTGTTTGGAATGTTGACAGACGCCGGAGAACCAATCAGCTTCGCTTCACAAAGCTCCGTTGCGCGAAAAGTACGCGTCCTGGAGCGCTGCCCGGTCCGCTGTTACAGATATATATCTTTTTTTAAACGTTAATTTCTCAAAATCCACTGTAGCACATATATTGAGACCTACAAAAGGCACATCGGGCTACCAGTCCCTACAATTTTGCCAAGTTTCGTGCAAATCCATTCAGCCGTTCGGGCTAAAAGTGAGGCCAACCGCCCTATGGAAAACTCAATGTTAAAAACACGTTTTGGGACCCCCCTTTTTTCTCGGCCCCCCCCTTGACGAACCCCCCCCAAATTTTCAAGGGCTGCTCAGAAACAAAATGTGCCATTTTCCTGAAAATTTCAGCCAATTCCGTCCACAAACGCCAAAGTTATTAGACATAGAATTTTCAAAAATCCCATAGAGAAAAAATCCTAACTATATATACCTACTGGCGACCGCCAGTAGGTAATATATATACATATATAGATAGATAGATATATATATACTAGCAGCCCGTCCCGACGTTGTCCGGGTATGAATTGCTGCCGGCCAGTAGTATATTGTTTTGTAGGATTTCGTTTTGATAGCATTTCTTATCTGTGATAGGCCTGTGAAACGCTCCGATTCACAGTGCACTGCTGGTGCACTTAAGAGTGCGCGTTCAGTAGTGTGTGAACTCGAGTTTCCCTACTTTATTTTTCCTTGCAATATTATATAGCGCGAACTCGACAACATGGCATGAGCACAATTTACATTACAGAAGAACACATTCATTTGTGGTAGGCACAGGGAGACAAAGCAATTTGCCTGGAATCACAGGATGTTGAGCTGATGCCGAGATTCGAACGTAGCTCCCCAGCTCTAAAGTTTGCAATTCTAGAACTTGTGGTGGGAGGTGTGTCTAAAAGTGTATGCCTGTGCTGGCCATCAATGAGAGAGACCTGTGCATTTTTCAAATAGGTGGTGAAAATATATGAGTATGTTGCTGGAGATGTGGGCCGCCGTGCCACCAATGTACTTACCGGGGGAGGGTAAACACCCATTATTCCGCAAATTTCTTTCCGCATACCATCACTCCGCATACTTTCATTACGAAAGTACCATGACTCGGCAATGCCATTATAACGCATGGCATTACATTTTATATGCTTTTACCATGCATACATTTACAATGAAATTCGTTGTATGACTGGTAAAAGCATGTTTTTTTTAATGTTTGGATAAGGTAAGTATGGGTATAGGGGTATATGGGTACTGAGGTATATGTTTTGGGGTGTTTGGGTATTTTAAGGGTTCAGATATAGTTTTGGGTTATGGGGTACAGGGGTAGTTTTAGGGTTTAGGGATATGTATGGGTTTTGGGGTACAGGGGTATTTTTAGGGTTCAGGGCTAGGTTTGGGTTTTGGGGTATAGGGGTATTTTTAGGGTACAGGGGTATGTTTGGGTTTTGGGGTACAGGGGTATTTTTAGGGTTCAGGTCTAGGTTTGGGTTTTGGGGTACAGGGGTATTTTAGGGTTCAGGGGTAGGTTTGGGTCTTGGGGTACAGGGGTATTTTAAGGGTTCAGGGCTAGGTTTGGGTTTTGGGGTACAGGAGTGGTTTTGGGGTACAGTGGTATTTTTAGGGTTCAGGGCTAGGTTTGGGTTTTGGGGTACAGGGGTATTTTTAGGGTGCAGGGGTATGTTTGGGTTTTGAGGTACAGGGGTATTTATAGGGTTCAGGGATAGGTTTGGGTTTTGGGGTACAGGGGTGTATTTAGGGTTTAGGGCTAGGTTTGGGTTTTGGGGTACAGAGTATATTTATAGGGTTAAGATGGGTTAGTGTTTAAGGGTGTTGGGGTATGGGTGGGTTATTATTATGGGGTGCAGGGGTATTTAAAGGGAGCAGGGTGGGCTTAGCACACGATATGAGAATTGGCATGAAGGGTAGAACGTACCACACTCCTCCAGCGTTTGTCAAGCCCCCAGCACACGCCCACAGCACAACGCAGACACGCCCACAAGGGACTACTTTGCTGGCACGGTTCTTTTACCTTTTAAATGTATATGGTGGGCGTCTGCATAGCCTATGTCCTTCTGCTGCAACTGCCCTTTCCAACGCTGTATTGGGTGTTGTGATTGGTGCTGTGGTTCCTGAGATTACCCGCCTCAAAGGTTTGGGTGCTCTCTTTATTATATTAGTATAGATATTTTTCTATTTTTTTACTTTTTAAGCAATGCGGCACCTGCACTTTAGCTTACGATGTTTACAGCTAAAGTGCAAGTGCCGTAATTGTAACAAAATTAACCCCTTGCGTGCTTATGATGGAACCACACCGTCATGAGTCACGGGTGGGGTGTGCTCATGACAGCGTGGTTCCTTCATGCGGCTGCCGCTCTGCCCACGCGGCATTAATTCCCCGCCTGTGTGGGCAAATTAATGAGTGGGCGTGGCCATGAAGGAACCACGCCGTCATAAGTACACACCGCCAGTGACTCATGATGACGTGGTTCCGTCATGAGCACTGCAGCGCCGCGCTCGTACCCTAGCCCCCCGCGCCGCGGCAAATTCACGTCGCGGCAAAGGGGTTAAGCAAATAGAAAATAAAATGGAGGCTGCATTCTTTTTTTCTATTTGTTTACTTTTGTTACAATAGCGGTACACCTTTGTATGCTTTGACGATGTTAAGCTAAAGAGCGAGTGCCGGGATTGCTTAAAAAGTCAAGAAATTGACAAATACATTTCTATTTTTTTTCCTACTTCTTTGGTTTTGAAGTAATTGCAGCACCCGCGTTTTAGTTTAAGCTGTTTAAAGCTAAAGCGCGGGTGAAGTCAAATAAAAAAGCGGCCTCGGTGTATATTTTAATTAATTAAATCATTGACGGCCCTCCGATGGGGACCTGGGAGAGCCATGTTTGATGAGTTATAAAAAAAAACGATGATCAAATGGGCGCCGTGCTACAACATCATGCACGGCACCCGTGCATATTAAATTAAGTTGGTGCCGTGATCAGGCACAGCACCCGTGCATAATAAATAAGCAGGCGCAGCGATCAAGCGTGGCGTCTGTGTCTATTAAACTAAATTAATGAAGTGATCAAGCAGGCACCCTTGCAGGAAAGCACGTGGTGTCTGCAATAGGGGAAAATCATTAAAGAAAATAGTGCTCATAGACTGTAGATAAAACAGACCGTGTAGCAACACAAGTAAAAAGTCCAGTTCTCGGGGGCGGAGCTAGCAGCCGCGGAAAATGGCCGCATAGTCCCGGAGCTCCGTCGACACCATCGTTCTATCCTTCACTATCCTGCAGCAACCCACGATCTACGTCCCCCCTTCCCTCCCTCAGTGTCGCGGAACATCAGGGGACCTTGCTACCCGACGCGAAACGGATCCATTCATCCCCGGCGGAGCGGGCGGGCTGCCCCCGCTGGGACTCCTGGAGGGCCTGCGATCCACGGCCTCCAGTTGCAACGTGCCCGCGTTGCGTGCTGTGACGTGCGGCAGAGTCTGAGCAGCAGCGCCGCCAGCTGTCGGGACCCTCCGCCGGGCTCGGAGAGGTGTCAGAGGCGTGGAAGCGGGGAGCGCGGCCATCATCATCTGCACAGCGGACCCGGCCCTCGCCATCCCCTGCGGTGAGAAGTCGGGGGGGGACGGGGCACAGGTGCGGCCTACCGCGTTCCGGGGGCGCCAGGGGCACACACAGCAGTCGTCGCGGACTTTGTCTGCGGAGGGGGGAGTGTAGTAACTCGCTGTCTCCCCCCCCCTCCCACCCACCCAAGGTGCCCTGGTCAGCTTGCACAACCCGAGATCGGCCCTTCTCCTGGGGCCCGCGCACCTCCCCCGCTCTCCTGCTGCTTCTTCACCGCGAGGCCTGGGCCTCACAGCATTGCTAGCGGCGGTTGTACTGTCTGGTGGTTGCTGACCTGCCGCTTCGGACTATCTCCTGAAACTCCCTGTAGGGCTGCTCCAGTGGCTTGCAGGCGGCGGACTCTAGCTTGGCGGCCACCTTCCCCTTCGCGCGAAGGCGGGGGCATAACAGGAACCAACACGCCATGGGGAAGGGAGACAGGACCCAGAGCAAACTCCCCTTTTCGCAGCGGAGAGTCCAGGTGCTGAGCCCACAGGCGCACCAGGATGAGGTCCCGCCTGCGGGTGAACGCCCAGAGGACAACTCGGAGATAAAAACAATGCTCCGCTCCATGGAATCGAATATTCAAACAAATATCACGGCGCTGGGGACCAAGATGGACGCCATGTCATATAGGATGGACCGCATGGCGGAGCGCCTCGACAAACACACAGAGAGGCACGACATGGCGGAGAGGCGCATCACGGAGGTGGAGGAGGCCCAGACAGACTTGGATACCGCGAGACGCCGGGCGGATACGCTGATCAAGACTCTTCAAGACAAGACGGAGGATTTAGAAGCACGGTCACGTCGTTGCAACCTTCGCATCCTTGGCCTGCCGGAGACCACTCAGACCGGGAGAATGGAGCTGTTTGTGGAAAACCTGCTAACTAACCTGCTCGGAGAAGGAGTGTTCTCGTCCATGTTTGTGGTCGAACGTGCTCATAGGTCGCTAGCCCCGCGTCCTAACCCGGGTCTCCCTCCACGGCCAATTATTGCAAAGCTGTTGAATTACAGAGACAGGGACACGGCACTTCGGTTGGCACGTTCCAAGGGTGCTCTACATTACGAGGGCTCGGCGATTTCCATCTTCCCCGACTTCACGGCCCGGGTTCAGGAGGCGCGCAAACACTTTGCGCCACACAAGAAACGACTCAGAGATATGGGCCTTGATTACGCCATGCTGTACCCAGCCAAGCTGCGTGTGAATAGGCAGGGACACTCGCACATCTTCACCGATCCTGCAGAGTTGCAAAAAGCGTTGAAGAAATGGGCTCGAGACAAGCCGGAAGAGCAGGTGGACAATCAGGAAGAAGACGATCAGCAACGTGGGGACAATCAGGAGTGACCTGGCTACGGCCGCACTGTGGTACTGTGTTCTACCATCTGATCCTTTTTTGAGGTTGTGTTGACTTGGAGTGATCTTGATTCGGTGGTACTATTCACTGCCGAGATGTTGCAGATAAGAGGGCGTGGGCGGCGGGTACGATTATTGTTCACTGTTGTGTATAGACTGCGCCCACTGTGACTGTTGCTCTCTCTGCTCATTATTGCTGGATGGGTGATGGTTGCGACAGTGGGGGTGTGGGTGGGGGGGGGGGGGAGATATCCCCGGCATAGCTGGGGGATATGTAGAAGTTTATCTGCGGTTTGATGGGGTGATCCATGCTTGATGGTGTACGGCGGGGGTGGGGACTCAGGAAAACAGCGTTGGGACTTCCTAGGCAAGCCTGTAGTGGCTGGCTACCTTTCGCCCACGTGCCATAGGCTATGGGGTTTCTGGACTGGTGGTTGGGGAGGGGCGGGTGGGATGGGGACCTGAGTGACCGAGTTGGGGGGGGTCAGCTGTGGGAGGAGGGTGGAATGTTGGGGTTTGTTTTTGTCTTTGTACTGTTCTTTCTGTTTTTGATTGAAAATGTGCTTTGCCAATCTGTGCGGGGACCTCCCAATATGCAAGCGGATGTTGCTCTCCTTCCGTTTCTCCTGCTTGACTGTGTAGCTGCAGTTACCGCAAATCTATTCTGCAACTTTATTATCTTCTGCCATGGCGGGTGGGACTGACACTCCCGAGCTCACGGCACTGAGCGAGCCGGAACCTGCACACTTAAGAGTCTTAACTTGGAATGTACGGGGCCTAAATGACTTCAGGAAGCTTCGTAAAGTCCTCAGTTACCTGCGCAGACATCACATAGATCTTGCACTGTTACAGGAAACACACTTGCCTTTGACCAGCAAAATGCTTCTCCATAAGGGTCTGGTGGATTGCAGTGTAGCTTCTGGGTTCACAACACACTCTAGGGGGACTCTTATTTGGGTTAGCCCAGGCTCCAAACTAACACTGACGCCCCTGGAGGTTGACACTGAGGGCAGGTATGTCCTCTGCAGATGCAAGGGCAGGGGTCTTGATTGTATGGTGGTGAATGTGTATGGCCCAAACTTTGACTCCCCGGAGTTCTATACGACATTGGCTCAGAAATGCGAGCTGTATGGATGTACAGGGATGCTCTGGGGTGGGGATTTCAACCTGGTTCTTGACCCGATGTTGGACAGGTCTGCGGGACCGCATAGGAGTCCGTCGGCAGCAGCAGAGGTGCTGCAGACTGCAATGACGCGTCTGGATTTACTTGACGTTTGGCGGCATAGGCACCATACCAGAGGGGGCTACACGCACTATTCCTCGTACCACGAAATACATACAAGAATTGATTACTGGCTAGCGTCGCGGTCTCTGGCTAGCAGAGTAAGGGACTGTCTGATTCTGCCCCGTACACTTTCAGATCATTCTCCTCTCCTCATGCTTCTCGAACTGCCGACGCCCCGTCTCCCCCCGTTCACGTGGCGCTTTCCCCCCTATTCTTTACTAGATGAAGTGTTTCGGGGCGAACTCGCAGAGGAGATCCAGAACTTCTTTGACATCAACTTGGGCTCTGTGGATGACTTCCAAACGCTGTGGGAGACATTCAAGGTATATGTGCGCGGTGTTGCTATGGCCAAACACTCCAGCGTCCTTAAATCCATTAGGCAGCGGCTTAAACACCTGGAGACGCGCCTGACAGAGCTTGAGCAGAAGCTGCAGGCTGGCCCTGACGGGGACACACTAGTTACTATTAAACAGCTAGTAACGGAATACAATGAGGAAGCCGATAGGGAGGTCCAACACTTGGGCAAATATGCTACAGCTCGCACTTATGGCGAGGGTGGGAGACCTGGATCACTTCTGGCCAACATGGTTCGCAGCGAAAGGCGACAGCTTGCAGTTGGCGAGTTGGTGTCGAGTACGGGTGAGCTCCTGACCGACGAAGAGAGGATTCTAGAAGAGTTTCGACTGTTCTACTCCACTCTTTACGAGGCTAAAACTACCGGCATGGATGGGGCAATAGATGATTATTTGGACTTTATTGAAATGCCACAGCTATCAAACGCGCAGAGGGAGTTCCTGATGATGCCTATTCAGAGGGAAGAGATAGTTGATGCCCTGAATAGCATGAGCACGGGCAGTGCTCCGGGAGCCGACGGGCTGACGGTCGGCTTCTACAAGGCCTTCGGGGACCTGTTGATTCCCTACCTGTCGACTCTGTTCGACGGCATATGTCAGGATGGATGTATGCCGCCGACCATGCGAGAGGCTCTCATTATTACCCTCCTTAAACCGGGAAAGCCCCCGACGGAACGGAGCTCATACCGGCCACTCTCGTTGATAAACGTCGATGCCAAGCTATACGCCAAAGTCCTGGCGACACGTCTTGCTCTCTTAATCCCGGAACTAGTTGCTCCGGAGCAGGCTGGCTTCATCCCCACCAGGAGCCTTACCTACAACATACGCACTGTACTGGGGACAATGCAACATGTAAAACCGGAGAGTAGGGCGCTAGCTGTATTTCTGGACATGGAAAAGGCGTTCGATTCCGTCGAGTGGCCCTTCATGACCAGAGTACTACGGAAGCTGGGCCTGGGAGAACCCTTCCTGCAGATGATAGGTGCGTTATATTATGAACCATCGGCTAGAATTCGTCTGGGCAACAGAGTGTCGGACGCTTTCGCAATACGCAGAGGCACCAGGCAGGGCTGCCCTCTATCACCACTGCTTTATGCACTCGTGGCTGAACCTCTAGCGTGCGCACTGAGGGAATACCATAGTCTCGAGGGAATCAGTTTCCCTACGTACAAGATCTGCATATCCACGTATGCTGACGATACCCTCCTCTATGTTAGGGATCCAGAGCTCAATCTTTCCTCTGTGTTGCGGGAAGTAGTCCAGTTCGGAGCGTTATCGGGACTGAAAGTAAACTGGAGCAAATCCGTCGCGTTCCCGCTGACCCCGGCAACGAGTAAGTTTGAGATGGATTATCCGCTACAGTGGTCGGACGACCCGGTTCGGTATCTGGGCATACAGTTGCACCCGGACCCAGACGTTCTAGTGAGGGAAAACTATGGGGTGGCCTATTCCAGACTGTCCGACGATATCGACAGGTGGTGCAAGTTGCCGTTCTCCCTCTCAGATCGCATTGCCCTGATGAAAATGATTGTCCTGCCCCGGTTCCTGTTTTTGTTCAACACCATCCCGGTGACTTTACCGAAGGTTTTCTTCAAGACGCTGACCCAGGCTCTCACGCGGTTGGCCTGGGGGGGCAAGCAACCGAGGATACAGTGGCAAATCCTAACGCTCCCATATGAGCAAGGAGGATTAGGTGCGCCCGACTTAGAGAGATACTATAGGGTTGCGCAAGCAACACATTTGCATACATGGACTCACGGGGATCGTAACATCCCCCACGTGATACTTGAAACCCTTTTTGCCGCCCCTCTCCCCCCTCCGGCCACGGTGTTTGAACCGACCTCGCGCCGGGTTGGTACATTGGATTCCATAACCGCGACTAATCATGCGTGGCATTCTTTGGCTCGGAGACACGGACAGGACCTATTGTATTCCCCACTAGTCCCTATAGACTGGGCTGTGTGGCTCTCACCGCTACGGGAGAGGGGGGTCCTATGCGCGCTTCGACAATTGGGCATACTCAAACTGGGAGACCTTTTCAAAGAGGGTACAGCGATCACCTGGACACAGCTGGCGCAATCCAGGCCGTCTGCTACGCTAATGCAGCGCTTCCATTTCCACAGAATCCGCGCGGCATTACGGGACACGTTGGGCGCGACCATGCAGGAGCCACCTGAAACCCCGGAACTGACGTACGTTATCAAGACGCCATCCCCTAGTCACCTGGTGTCCCGGTTGTATCGGATAGGCCAGCGTAGCGGCCAACACACTATCTCCAAAGCCCGATCGGCATGGCAACGGGATCTGCAGGCAGAAATAAGCGATTCTATGTGGGAATACTGCTGCCGCAATACCAGAAAGGTTTCCATTAATGCTCGACATAGACTTATCCATTTTAAATTCCTCCAAAGAGTGTATTACACCCCTGAACGCCTACATAGGTATGGCCTCCGACAATCAGCGGAGTGCGAGCGCTGCCACTCTCCAGTTGCGGATTTCATGCATCTTGCGTGGACGTGCCCGGGCATCAACAGATTCTGGGCTGACATTTTTGGGGAGCTGGGCTCCATACTGGAGACTGAGTTACCGGTTGACCCGGCGCTGGCGCTCCTGGGACACTCCAGAATTCTCCCACCGGCGATGCGTCGCCTTGCAGACCTGGGACTCATAATGGCCCGACGTCTGGTGGCGCGATGTTGGATGCGAGGTCCTCTTCCGACCAAAGATGGTTGGTCCAGAGATATGCTATATGGGTGCACTCAGTCACAGCTCTATAGCGAGCTTCTACCCCCTCGCAGCAGACCGAAAACTTTCTGGGACCAGTACCTAACATATTCTACCAAAAAGTCTGATACGGATTCGGGGCATGAGGAGGAGGAGAACCTGATAGGGGAGGAGAACACTGAGGCTCAGGGCTCTATTCTAGTGGGTTAAGTGCTTAGTGGAGACCTGGACACGAAACTGGCTGAATCTCCGGGGGCGATGGGAAGAACCTCCTAGTATGTCCTTTGACCGCTATTTCCAGTGTGTTACTTGCAGGGCGGGTCGTCACAGTGCACAGGGGGCTCTGAGATTTGGAGTGGGTGGAGGGTAGGTCACGGTTTGGGAGGACGGGTAGGGCGGAGGCATAGGTTTGGGACTCACGCAGAGGCAAGCACAGGGGTAGTTAAGGGGGGGAAGGGGGTAAGTTCAGGAGGGGTGATTGTACGAGAAGTTATACGCTAGGTTTCAGGGGATAGACAGACATTCCACACCATCACACATATCACACAGTGGGACTGGGTGGGCTCCAGAAGGGGGGGGCGAGGTTAGGATGGGTAGGTCATGGAACTTAGGGTATGTGTGCTCAAACAGTGGAGAAGGGGCAGGGTGTCCACTGTTCTCTGTGGGGCTCCTGCTCCGTTGACCTGCCGGTCCTGCCATGCTGATCTTGAAGTTCACTTACATTGCTGCCGGCCTCCGGGTTGTAGGCATGGAGCTGTGTGTATGTACTGTCACTGAATAAAAGTTTATAACCCAAAAAAAAAAAAAAAAAAAAAAAAAAAAAAAGTCCAGTTCTCATGGGAAGTTACAAATGAAGACAGGTCGGTACTAAGGAGGGACTACTAAGCTTATTCATGAATCAAAAGCAACCATTTAGAAAGGACAGTAACAGGAGTACATTGAAAAGATGGACAAAAAATGGGCGGAGCTACAAGCCCATACCTGAATACAAGAGGCCTTGCAGAGCAGTGCATGCGCTGCCCAGGCTCGACCTAAAAAATATAGTGGAGGCAAAGGTGGACAGATGGGAAGTAGGAAGTAGGAAGTAGGGCCGGCATAACAAGAAAAATATGCAAGGTCTGAAAGAAAAGTTATCTGATAACAATATATGATACATTGTAAGCATTTAAGCAATCTCAGAAATAGATATAGGTTAACTACAGAAGAAATAGGAAAGTCAAGGGATTTTAAGCACTAGTTCTGTGATAGGTTGACAATGAAAAGAAGATTTGGCATGTTGATCTTAAAAATTCGTAACTGGGGACCATAAAGACGAACGTTTGTAAACAAGTGAAAGAGGGTGAATGTTCGCAGTATCAACTCTATGATTGTAAAAAACTAAGTACCAACAGGATTGTAAAGATAACTTTTCCAATTCTTTGTGATCTGTTGGAATGCCTATAATAGGGATGATGATTGTTATAATAGGGAAGATGATTGGTTAAGAGATATTGTGTAGGATAATGGGTCGTAGCATAGCCTGAGATCATATCTTGGAACATAAATGGCCTTGGAGGATCTGTAAAACCAGAATGTATAAAAGAGCTAGCACAGAGTGCTGAGATTATATGTTTACAAGAAACTTGGCTATGCGACAAAACCCCTATAATTGATGGCTATGTTCAACTCCACAGACCTGCAAAGAAAAAAGGTTTGGGCGCCCTGCAGGCGGGATAATGAATTCATTATCAACTCAAATTGTGAAGGATGTGATGTCCTTAAGGGTAAAATGTAAATGGTTGCTTTCATGTAGGATATCTCTGCTAGTCTCAGATAAAAAGTGTGAAAATCTGGTCCTTGTAAATGTTTATATGCAATGGGGGTGCCTCAAGGAATACGGGGCTGAGTAGGGGTATTTCAAAGAAGATATTGATAACCTATGTGAAAAATATGGCTCTGACATGATTCTATTATTGGGAGATTTCAACCATAAATTGAACCCAAATAAGCTAGATCCTTGGATTAAAGAAGCATTGGAAGTTTATGAAATAATACTGACTGATTTCCCAGACTGCACCCCCTCAAGACAAGATATAAACCTAGGAAAGTATTTGGGGACAAAGGGTCTCTTTTGTCTGAATGGTAGATTGGATACAGATTACCCGGCAAAGAAACAATTTAAGCTAGGCACACAACACTGCCATATCGACTATGTTTTACCCTCGCCTGGAACTTTGCACTAATTAAGGGGTTCCAGGTATGTAGCGATCATAACCCTCTGCAGATTGAAGGCTCAAGAAAGAATCTGAGCCCACGAGAAAGAGTAATCCCACAACAAGTAGAGTATCCAAGGTGGGTGACAAAGAGATTAACTGACGAATACATAGCAAAACTGGCAAAATTACAACAGCAGCGAGATTTGGGAAGCATCAGAGGGCAGAATCTGGAATGGTTTGAGAGAAAACTCGAACAGGTAGTGCAATGCCTTAGAGTTAAATCAAAAAATAAAAATACAAGGGCGAAGAACCAACAAACCATTCAGGCAAGGCAAGCTAAGTGGTTCTCCAAAGAATGTTTAAAAAAGAAAAGGGAGATAAGGAGAGAAGCACAAACCCTTAGAGTTAAATATGACTTGGATGGGTACATAAAACAAAAAAATTGAGAAGGGAATATAAAACGTTAGTTAGAAGTCAGAAAAGAACTCACAAGGAGAAATGCTGGGAAAACTTGTTGGAAACCAGCAAAACAAAAAATATACGGAAGTTCTGGAAGCTGATACAGTCAGCATCAGAACAACCAGTTGGGGCCATGAATTGTGTGGTAGAAGAAGCCTCATGGGACGAATATTTGAAGGAATTGTACGGTACATGTAGTGCACCCGAAGTAGGAGTAACGCTACATTGGGGCTGGATAGTGGAAGACTTAAAAATAGCCTTCACAGTAGAAAATGTGAAGAACACCATAAAGAAGCTACAGCTAACCAGAGCAGCAGGACCCGATAACCTACCAGCTATAATCATAAAGTCCCAGTTACATTGGTGGGCTGAATTTCTGTCACATATGTTATTAGCTATTTTGGATATAGGAAGAAGCCCAAACAATTGGAAGGGTGTGATAATTAGACCTGTGCATAAGAAGGGTGACATGAAACCCCCAAAAACTATAGATTGATTAATCTACTAGACATAGGGGAGACAGTCTTTGCAAAAATAATATTAGGTAGACTGAAGGATTGGGTGGAGGTAGAACAGGGTGGCTTCAAGGAAGGCCACTCCACTATCGACAATTACTTCGCCCTATGGGCAGTGGCACGGAAGTCAATTGAGCAAAGAGGGAAGTTATATTGCTGCTTCTTGGACTTTTGGGCAGAGTTTGACCTAGTGGAACAAAATGTTTATGGGAGGGTTTGCTAGTTATAATTCAAGAACTACATAGAGGGAACTGGGTGCAGGTCATCAAGGTTACAGTGGGGTCCTTGACATCAAAAATAGTTATTGAGAACGGTCTTAGACAGGGCTGTGTGCTGGCCCCCTTACTCTTTGCCATCTTCCTAGCAGATCTGCCCATAGCCCTAGAGGTTGATAGAGGTGCCAGCCCGAAAAGGAATGGTAAACAACTATCATGCCTCTTGTGTGCAGTTGAACTAGTAATTCTTGATCAAACCGAGATAGGACTTCAAAGGAAATTAAATGCATTCAGAGAGTACTGTGGGTCAAAGCATCTAACTGTAAATTTGGATAAAACAAAAATGTTATGCTTTGGTAAAAGAGACCCCAGATACAGCTGGTTTTTGGGCCCATTAAAATTAGAAATTGTGAGTGAATACATATACCTTGGGGTCTGGTTTGATAGTACCCTAAAGTGGCACACACTTAGAAGCTCAGAAAGCTAAGGCCTTTACATTGGTATGTGGGTTGAAAAAATGTAACCAAGACTATAGGGAGATGTCCCATAGACCGTTGCTAAAAGCCTATTGTGCAATGATACCCCCCAAGTATTGTATGGAGCAGAATTTCTCTACCTAAGTGGTCAAAATAGTTGAGATTTAGAGAAAGGGAAGTGTTTAAAACCCCTACTGTCGTTACCAGGCTCAGCAATGATTCAGGCCATCAGAAATGTGTTAAGAATGATATCTTGGAGTATACAGGCTCAAACGACCCTGTTAAGGTTCTGGAACCATCAGGATTTCGGATCCGTACAAAAGGTCTCTCAATGGTGCAGAAATGAGATTCAGCTCAGTAGTCTAAAATGGGCCAGGGAGACTAGAAAGAAATTGTACCCGGTCTGCAAGAACCTGACTGTGAAAATTTGTCAACACTCACTCCAGATAGAAATCACTAAGAGTACACTCAGATCCCAAGGGCAGGTACCTGAGTAAGAAAAAAACGGTACAATTTATGAGGGCTACTTGGATGAAAGAAGCCTGGTATCCATACCTGGACACGCTACCTAGTTATTGGCTGAGCTGTGAAATTTTAAGATTAAGAATTGGCATTAACCCCTGGTTGATAAATGTGAAAATTAAAGCAGAAAGGATGCAGCCCGATGGCAATTGTATATGCACGCTAGGAACAAAATGTGACATTCTGCACATATTAGTAGATTGTGTGACCGTTTGAGCCCAGCTGGAATTATTTTTACGTCCTTTTAAAAAAAAATATGGCACTGTATTTCGGGACCACGCTGTAGACCTTGTCACTGATATGCCTTACCTCGATATCACAATTGCAATTGGAAGATTTATGAAGGCGGTAAAAAGATTTTTCTTGGAAAAATTAAGTTGAGAGCATAAGGTCAATAGTACTGGATCCATAGTGATTTTAAAGGATGATCTTACTAATTTGCACATATTTATTAATATAAAGTTTTTTAACTTACTACTAACTTTTTACCTTACCCATAGTAGGGGTGTGCCGATAATGTTTATTCTATGAAATTAGGCTACTATGACTATCGTACGGATATTCGTGTTGTCCTATATTTATGGTTTAAAGGTTACCTAGTTTTATGAAATTATCGATGGAGTTGGGATGATTTAAGGTAATATATAATGTGTTTTTTTATGCTGTTTGAAGACCAATGGTCTAAATAAACATTGCTTTTTGACTTGACTTGACACTGCTAATAATAGATCAATATTTTTTACATGTGCTGAAACATCTTTCCAAACAATTGACAGTAAACTACAATCAAAACACGTAAGCACTCTTTGACACTGGAGCACTCAAGATTCCTTCCTGTCGGTTTACCTTCTCGAGTTTATCATGGCTTCGCCTACACATTAGCAGAAGCGGCTGCTACCAAACGAGTGTGGGGGGCAGGGAGAGGAGGGAGAGGAGATACAAAAAAAAAACACTTGCCTGAATGCGGCCGGCCACCGTCATTCCTCCATCCTCATGTCCTCTTCTTGGCTCTGTGGAAGCAGGAAGCACCCAGGCTCCCGAGCCAATCACAGCTACAATGCAGCGTTGTGATTAGTGAGCACCTGGCATTCATGTGCACTTAGGAGGGTGCCACCACTCCTACTCCAGCCTCTAAGCAGCCCAGCCTCGCCTCGCCCCCAAACAATGGAGCCAGTACGTTTAAATACAATTAAAATAACGTTATTATAATTTTATTTTTCCATATTTAATTGCTCAGTGAGCAGTGGGGTGACACTTCTCCGCCTTAGCAGACGAGCCGCCACTGCACATTAGCCGCTTATACACGAGTGGTCAGTGCCAGGAAGGGTTGGCATTGGATGTCATACACTAACTGGCATTGGAAACAAACAGAACTTTTTGAGCCTTGAAAAAGTCTTTGTGAGACAAAACGCTGGCCGGCTGCCAGATGTGTTTGGAATTATGGTTTTCCATCAAGATTATCCAGAATACTTAAAGCTTTGAACATAAAGGAAAAAGAAACACGTGGAGTCCTCCTTTGTATAAACTCTTTATTGAGAGCCAGTTTCCGTAAGCATTACGAGGCAGGCTTAATAGCAATGTTCTGGAATATAACCCGTTTCGCCGACACCGTCTGCCACCGCACCCTAGTGCAGCGCCTCAGCAACGTCGGAATCCAGGAAAAGGCACTGGAATGGATCATCTCCTTCCTCGACGGAAGAACACAAAGAGTCCGCCTACCACCGTACAAGTCAGAGGCCACCGAAGTCATCTGCGGCGTCCCCCAAGGATCCTCGCTGAGCCCTACTCTCTTCAACGTCTACATGAGCCCCCTCGCGGCCATCGCACGCCATCACAACCTCAACATAATCTCCTACGCCGACGACACCCAGCTGATCCTCTCCCTGACCAACGACCCCGCCGCCGCCAGAGCCAACCTGCACGAAGGGATGAAAGAGGTAGCCGAGTGGATGACGACCAGCCGACTGAAACTGAACTCAGACAAGACGGAGGTCCTCATCCTGGGCTCCTCGCCCTCCGCCTGGGACGACTCCTGGTGGCCCCCCACCCTGGGCACCGCACCCAAACCGACGGACCACGCACGCAACCTGGGCTTCATCCTGGACTCCTCCCTCTCCATGACCAGACAAGTCAACGCCATCTCCTCATCATGCTTCAACATCCTACGCATGCTTCGGAAGATCTTCTGGTGGATCCCCACAGAGACCAGGAAGACCGTCACCCAGGCCCTCGTCACCAGCCGACTGGACTACGGCAACGCACTCTACGCCGGAACCACCGCCAAGATCCAGAAGAGACTTCAGCGCATCCAGAACGCCTCAGCCAGACTCATCCTCGACATCCCACGACACAGCCACATCTCCGGACACCTGAGAGACCTGCACTGGCTCCCGGTCAACAAGAGAATCACCTTCCGCCTCCTTACCCACGCTCACAAAGCCCTCCACGATCAAGGCCCGAGCTACCTCAACAACCGCATCAACTTCTACGCTCCCAAACGCCACCTCCGATCTGCCAGCCACGCCCTCGCCGCCGTCCCACGCATCCGCAGAGCCACCACAGGAGGAAGGTCCTTCTCCTACCTGGCCGCCAAGACCTGGAACTCCCTCCCGGCCAACCTGCGCCTGACCCAGGACCACCTCGCCTTCAGGAAGAAGCTCAAGACATGGCTGTTCGAGCAGTAGCGCCCCCCCCCCCCCCCAAGCGCCTCGAGACCCAATGGGTAGGTAGTGCGCTCTATAAATGTCTTTGATTGATTGATTGATTGGTTTGGGAAAGGTTGATAGATAGGTATCTGTATTGTATGATTAATTAAAATCATTACAACTTTCATGAAATATTAAATGCTCTTAAAAATAGCTTAAAATGTGTAGAGAGAACATTAATGCATTGAAAGAAAAGGGCTCTAAACGAGGTTTTCACATGAAAATCTGCCGACTAAGTGCAAATGCCCCTATTAAAATGTTTTTTTCCCACGTGAAGATGTGTTTTTTCTTTCCCCTGAGCCCCTCCTTGTTTGGGGGGTGTCAGTCCCCTTCCCTTCCGGGACAGGGTTTTACTCCAGCTCTTGTCGGAAGGGGTTGGGTAGGCGTCTGAGTGAGTGTGCACAAGATCACAGGGCAGGCCTGCCTTGAAACTCCCACTCACGCCTCTGTGACGGGATTACGGCTCTGGGGCTTGATTACGCCTCTGTGACTAGATTTAGTGACACCAGTAAATGCTTTCAAGTGAGAATTACACAAGCAGTGTGGCACACGTAAGTAAGGCTATTTATATGGGTAAATACACTGCAAAGTGACTCAGGCACAACCGTTCAGAGAAAAGGCCTCATGACTCAGACATACAAGAAACGCATTACACGTGTAATTGAATTCACTTTGTGACTCAGACTCGAAGTGTTTCGGCCCGTTTTAGAGCTCCTTTGTCCAGCATCCGGCTGCGGCCCACCTTTTAAATGGCCTGCCTGCGCGTTACTTTTTTAATTCCATTAGCCAAGGCGTTGCCCCACTTTATAAATAAATAAATAAAGTAAGCTGGTGTATGTGTGTGTGTGTATAGCTCTGACGTGTTTCGGCACACCTGCCTTGTTCACATATATATATGTTTATGTGTGTGTGTATGTATATATACACACACACACATATGTGTGTGTGTGTTGCTCTGGACTGTTTAAGCACAGCAAAGAAAAGAGGGACTCCGCCTCCCCCCACCCCAGTCCACTTGTAAATTGTAGCCAGGTTGTGTGTCATCAGGCCATTCACAGCAGCCACCTGCACTCAGCTTGTACAAGAGATGGCCCAGAGTCCCTGCCTCTCTCCAGTCTGCAGCTCCCTCTTCCAGACCTCCTTCCACGTGCACATTGTACTGAAAATCATCGCCTGCTTGCATTGCTTATTGTTTTAGGGACTAAGGGGGATATTATTAAGAAACGGCATTAAAATTATCGCCGCTTTAGCAGCAGGAAACTGCCGCTAAAGCGGCGATAATGGGCTTGATAATATGCCCTTGAGAATTCCCATAGAAGCCCATGTTCTGGTGTCAACATGGGCTTCTATTTTAATTCTCAAGGGCATATTATCAAGCCCATTATCGCCGCTTTAGCGGCAGTTTCCTGCTGCTAAAGCGGCGAAAATTTTAACACCATTTCTAGATAATATGCCCCTCAGAGTTTTTCGTTTGATGAGGTTGCCAAATAACAAGGCTGCCTGGTCGTGATTCCAGCTCATGTCTCAAGGGACATCTTAAGGATTTTGGGGGCCCTGGGCCAAACGTACTATGGGCGCCCTTGTTCAGAACAGCTTTAAGTTTAAGATCCCATTTCAGCTCTTTCATGCTCTCTTTGGCCAGGTGACTGCCAGTGTACAGGCACACTAGTCCAAATTCAAAATGTGTATGCATCTCCTATCCAGGGCTAATGACGTGTGTTTTCAATATTGGAACACAGCAGCAGCTAAGTAATATTACTGCAAATATTCTCTGAGACCCCACCTCCCATTTCTCATATGTGAGGTACAGTTTTGATCTAAAAAAATGCTGCATGAAATATAAACATAACATTTGTCTGACACATTACCCACATGAAAATAAATGAAAGGTTCACGCTATTGACAACAATCTGTTTAAGAATTATTTAAGGTTACCAGGATAAGACTCTCTCAGGGGCCCACTCAAAAGGCTGGGAACCTGGGCCAGAGCCCACTTTGCCCATGCCTTAAAACGTCTCTGTATGTCTCTTTCTTCTACTCTCTTCCTCTTCCTGCTTCTTCATCTGACTCTTCCAGACACTTTTTTTTATCTTTCATTCTCGCTCTTTAAACACCTTCGATTCCTCCTTCTTTCCGCCTCTCTCTCTCTCTCTCTCTCTCTCTCTTTCTCTATCCCTCTCTCTCTCTCTGTGTCTCTCTTGCTCTGGCGAAGTCTGACGAAGAAAACGTACTTGTAGACCCCAAAAAAAGAACACCAGTGCACACTACTTTGCACCAGCACAAATTAAGCACTACCTGTACTTAAGAGGAAGAACATCTGTGGCGCTACATTAAAAAGTGAGCTTTGCTATGTAAAAATGTGGATTTATTTGCAAGGAGTGCCAGACGGCAAATGGGTTTGATTCAGGATGACGTGGTGATGGTATGTAATAAAGCTAGTCTTCTATCTACCGTAGGCATTAGGCAATATAGAACTATATGTTAAGCTGTCCTACATGTTGATGACGTGCATAGGTTCCATGGGTGATATAGACATTATGGCTGGAAGGACATTTTGCCTGTTGGACAAGATAATTAATTTTACATACGGTCCCGGACCTTAGTGACGAAAAAGATTATGGATTAATTGAACCATTTACAATATGTTGGTAATTTATAAACTCCCACTGATAGCCTATTGAACTATGTTAATATAAATACAAAGTAAAATAAATAGACATTAATTATGCTACTGCCCAAATAATTGACATTCATTTCATGAGCCTCTGAGGAATGAAGCCTGGTAAAGGTTACCAAAGGATCTCTACAATACTTGCATAGTCCATTTCAAACCAGCTCCGTGAGCTGTTGGCTCCCGCTCTGGTGTGAAACTGGACAAAGGACACAGGAGTAACCTCTCCACTGTCCAGACCCTCCCATGGGAGGGTCCCCTGAATCATCTCAACCCTTTCCTAAGGGTACTTAGGGGCTTACCTGTGGGTGGGTCACTAGATTCATCATAGCACAAAATTAATTTCAGACACCACTTCTTCTACCGTCTGGGCACTCTGGACTTCGTTTGAGCCCGACTTCGTCTACCTTCCAGTCTGCAGCATCGTCCGTGCCTGTGCACCATACAGGAACCTTCCAAGGCCTGTGGGCATCAAAGACACCTGATGGAATCTCACTTGAAGTGAAGGATTCACTTTCCTTCATTCATAGCCACCACAACTAAGCTGATAGGTCTGCTGATTCTGAGCTCCTACAGACCCTGAAAGGTTCTGCAACACAGGGGTGGTTCTACACATCTCCTGAGGCCTGGCCTGCCCTGTCATCAAGTTTGAGGCCAGTACCCATTGTGGGAGCCGCAGGAACAGAACCCCTAAGCACTGTGTCGACTTGCAGTTGCAAAGGCTTGTTGGCTTCCTTCCAGCAAGATCTTCAGGTTCCAAGTAGACCCCACTTCAAGCATCTCCGGTGACCAAAGTCTTTGTCCACATCGCATCATTTGCACCGTGGCCTGCATCTTTTGGTGAGCTGCTCGAGGTCCTCTTACGACTCCAGTGCCTCTGGCCTGTGGGTTCTGTTGAGAGTCACTTTTGTTTCTTTTGGGCTCGCCTAGATGCTCGGGGCCTGCCCTGACTCCCCTGCTTGTGGTGAGTCTCCTGGACCTTGCTGGTCCTGACATTGCACCTTTTTCGATGTCTGCGTGGGTTGCATTTGCCAAGGCTTGTTTGTGTACGGCTGAACACCGACCACTCAGCACTTGACATCCAACATGGGACCGCTCATGCACGGCTCCTGGTCTTCCTCAGCATTACCTGGTCCTCACAGCTGCAGAATCAAGGTCCTTGTCAACTCTCCTGCAACTCCAAACATTGGTGGGCATCTGTCTTTCAGATCTCCTGAGTGACATAGACCCTTTCCCCTCTGCTTGCAGGTACCTCTCAACTAGAATCCACCTTTGGATTCCACCGGACACTTTCTCCTTCTTCAGCAGCGGCACTTTCCTGAAGTCATCCATTTGGTTTGATGGCGGTTTCAGACACCACTTCACACCTATGCACCCAGCTTTCCTGGTGTAGGTAATGTGGGTACTAGGATATCCACGGGTGAGATGGCTCTCCAACCTTCTATCTTCCACAGGGTTTCTCCAGGGTCCACTGGGAAGGGTCCTAATCTTTAAAACTCCAACCGCAACTTACACGTTGATTTGTATGGAGCACGTGGTTGTATTCCCACACTGCACTCGCTCTCTGTTGGGTTCCTAGTCACTCACCTTGGGTGGTTCCGTGGGTCCCCAGCATTTCTATGACCTCTTGACATGGTCTTGACCCGAGTTGTGGTTCTTATACCACTTTCTTAGTATATGGTTTGGTCTCTCCTGGGGTCCATGGTGTATTTTGTGCTATTTACTTGATTTCTATATAAAGTATTGTGTGCACTGTGCATATCTCTGGGTAAGAGATATATGTATGTGTTAGATAGTATTATATAATAAATACATATTTTTATAAATGCCTTGCGTGATTCTTTTTCACTTAATCTAAACATATAAAATTGTGTTCTGGTAAAACAAGCTGCTTTACACTCCTTCTGGACTCTCTACAGCTACTACTTAGAGAGCTTTCTAATGTTGTCTAAGACCTCTTAAATCACAACAAGGTTTGTCTGGACTGGTGCGGGGTGTCCACTTACATAATTGAACAGCATATACCAGGCCTGCTTCCCACAGGGGCCAATTCAGGTAGGAAGTAGTACATCTACACTCTCAGATTTACACCTATGGCTGAGTGTGGAGTTCTTCTTTTCTGGGGTTTCCAAAAGTGATTGGACATTCCAGTGGCATCCTATTCCCACTGTCCGGTGCTTTTCATAGGGAGAACTCTGCATAGGGGCTATAGGATCCCCTCTGCAAATGCATATATATCAGTGGTGGCCCCTCCGCTGAGGCGAAGGAGCGTTGCCCCTCAAGGAAAATAAAATGTTAATAGCAATGTTATTATCATTTTATTTTTCACCATTCCCTGGTGCTTAAAGGTGTAGATGGGGCTGTGCTGGCTGCAGAGAAGGGGGGGAGGGAGGAGTGGTTTGCACACCCTAAAGTTGGCTTGACTGCTTGGCCAGCAATCTTGGCCCGGCCAAACAGTTATGCGTACTTTGCATGTTCCCCACCAGGCTGCAATACACAGCCTGGTGGGGAACATATCCAGGCTCCCATTCCCCGTCTGAGTGCCGAACCCTGGCGCTCAGAATGGTCATAACGCTGCTGTAAGGCAATGTTGTGATTGACAAGGGGAGCCTGGGTGCTTCCTTTTCCTGCGTGCCTCGTGGATGAACAGGATAGGGGAGAGCCAAACGCCAAGAAGGTAAGTGCGTTTTTCTTTTTCTTAATTTTCCCCCTTTTCTTTTTTTTAACACCCTCTCTCCAGCCACATCACTACTTCCCGGTAGCAGCCGCTGCTGAGATATATATTTATATATTTTGCCATAAAGAAACCCCTTCCCCTGCATCCCCAGTAAATCTGGGGTGATCCATTTCTATCCCATCCTGAAATAGGATTCACGCTTAGCTAAAAATCTGACCTGGTCCATGGTGGGAAGAGAAATGAGAGGAGTTCTTGATTACCCACAATCGTCCAAGGATAATCACGCCTTGGAATGCCTATCTTCCCACCCCTTGCGTGGGTTTTACACAAGTGGAAAACTCTGCAATGAAGGTGCAGATCTCCACACATGTAAATGAAATGACACCTGCCAAGAATCAGGCCTGGCTTTAGAGCATTGTGTCCAGTGCGGCTGCACTGGGCGCTGACCTGGAGGGGGGGTGCACTGACATGGTGGGGTGCTGTGTTTAGCAATAACTTACGATTTAAAAGCACATGCTGCAGAGTGTCTTGTGCGTCCTGCTTTCAGGCTGCAATAAAAATGTCAAGATCACTCATGTGATTATTATTATTATTATTTTTTTTACCAAGACCTTTATTACACAGTTCTGTAAAACACAGCTATATGCCTACAACCCAGGGGCCGGCAGCAACGGTGACATCAGTTTCCATACAACACAGCCCATCAGTCGACAACCCTGGGGTTCGGCGGCGTAGTAAATGAAGTTGTTCTCAGAACTCCCATTTCCTTAAGGATATCGTAGAGGCCCATTTTAATTTTTTTTAAACTTGAAACAATGAATGAAACAAAAAAGGTGGAGTCATAAATCAGTCACACGTACCACATCGTCCATAAAGTCATACACCAATCACTCATATCCGAATCATCGTACATGTCGTCCCACAGGTCCATCACGGGACATGGCCAATTCTTTAGTTGGGGAGTCGCATAGTTCCCCCCGATAAGTATTCCAATGCCCCCATTTCTTGTCCCATGTCTTTGGGCATCCTCGAACCTTATAAACAGTCTTTTCAGCAATCATGTATCTATCCACTTCAGCCACCCAGCCCACCACCAACAGCCCGTCCGACGATCCCCACTTCATTGCTATAGCGCGTTTAGCCAGAAGAAAGCCTAACGCTGTCCAACGTAGCTCCTGATCATTCAGGTCATTCGCACCCCAGATATTAAGGACACATTCCCTGGGCCCCAGCAAGAGAGGCCTACCCAGAGAGGTGCTCATTTTCCGGAGTATTCTACTCCAAAACTGTTGAACTATTGGGAATTCCCACAAGATGTGGTAGAAGGTACCGGGGAGACCACAACCTCGCAGACATAACTCATCAGGGCGCCTTCCAATTTTGGCCAGGGTAATGGCAGACATATATGCTCTATGTAGCACTTTCAATTGGATCAGTCGAAACCTGTGGCAGATGGCTGATTCCCTCGGAGACATTAAGGCCGAGCGCCAGTCCTCCTCATCTAAGGGGCCTAGGTCGGCTTCCCATTTGGATCTCAATGACTGGAAGGGATCAGGGAGATTATTACAAAGCTTGCGATACGTAAGGGAGATGGCCTTTTCGAGGAGGCACTCATGTGATTATTGTTCTTACTAGAGAGAGAGATTGGAGTTTTGTCTAGTGGCAGTTTTGACTCACCATAAAGTAGCACAGAGGGTTAATATGCCTGCGGCAAAGAGTAGATCTGTATTTTATGTGGAGAGATGAGTGGATTAGTAAAGCCAACCTTTCCCAGCACTTTTAAATAAATTAAATGTATGTGAGAGGGGCTATGGAGTGATGAGGGGCACTTTTGGTAAGTGATGGTGAGTGAATCTGAAAAAAAAGATTGCCGCACCGGGCGCCACCAGCGCTAAAGCCAGCCCTGCATAGAATCCCTTCGCAAAATCCTGGTAGGCAAAACACAGGTGAATTTTTATAGTGTAATTTACCTTTGTGAATAGGGCCCAAGGCTATTTATTAATGTTCAATAAGTGGTGACGGGGGCGTTTCATGAGTTAAGTGGCCTTAATGTGTGCTGTGAAGCTTAGGATTTCTGCATGGTACATATAGTGCAAATGAAGAAAGACTGTGGGCACAGGGACTCATTTGACATGAGAATTGTCGCCAGGGCATTCATGTGCACTTAGGAGGGTGCCACCACTCCTCCTCCAGCCTCTAAACAGCACAGCCCCCCTCGCCCCAAACAATGGAGCCAGTACGTTTAAATAAAATTATAATAACGTTGTTTTATTTTTCCATATTTAATTGCTCACTCAGTGAGCAGTGGGGCGACGCTCCTCCGCCTTAGCAGACGAGCCGCCACTGCACATTAGCCTCTTACACATGAGTGGTCAATGCCAGGAAGGGTTGGCATTGGATGTCATAAACTAACTGGCAATGGAAACAAACAGAACTTTTTGAGCCTTGTAAAAGTCTTTGTAAAACAAAACGCTGGCCGGCTGCCAGATGTGTTTGGATTTATGGTTTTTCAATCAAAACTATCCAGAATACTTGAAGCTTTGAACATAAAGGAAAAAGAAAAGTGTGGAGTCCTCCTTTGTAATAAACTCTGTATTAAGAGCCAGTTTCCGTAAGCATCACGAGGCAGGCTTAATAGCAATGTTCTGGAGTATAACTCGTTTGGGAAAGGTTGATAGATAGGTATATTTATTGTATGATTAATTAAAATCAGTAAAACTTTCATGAAATATTAAATGCTCTTAAAAATAGCTTTAAAAAGTACAGAGAGAACATTAATGCATTGAAAGAACAGGGCTCTAAACGAGGTTTTCACTTGAAGCATAAAAATCTGCCGACTAAGTGCAAATGCACCTATAAAATGTTTTTTTCCCAGGTGAAGGTGTGTTTTTTCTTTCCCCTGAGCCCCTCCTTGTTTGGGGGGTGTCAGTCCCCTTCCCTTCCGGGACAGGGTTTTCCTCCAGCTCTTGTCGGAAGGAGCTGGGTGGGCGTCTGTGTGAGTGTGCACAAGATCACAGGGCAGGCCTGCCTTGAAACTCCCACTCGCGTCTCTGTGACGGGATTACGGCTCTGGGACTTGATGACGCCTCTGTGACTAGATTTAGTGACACCAGTAAATGCTTTTGCAAGTGAGAATTACACAAGCAGTGTTGCACACGTAAGTAAGGCTATTTATATGCGTAAATAAACTGCAAAGTGACTCAGGCACAACCGTTCAGAGAAAAGGCCTCATGACTCAGACATACAAGAAACGCATTACACGTGTAATTCACTTTGTGACTCAGACTCGAAGTGTTTCGGCCCGTTTTAGAGCTCCTTTGTCCAGCATCCGGCTGCGGCCCACAGTGTGACTTCCCATTGCCTTTTAAATGGCCTGCCTGCGCGTTACTTTTTAAATTCCATTAGCCAAGGCGTTGCTCCATTTGCCAAAGTAACCTGTTGTTTGTGTGTGTTTGTGTGTGTATGTGTGTGTATATATATATCTATACTAATATAATAAAGAGAGAGCCCAAACCTTTGAGGCGGGTAATCTCAGGAACCACAGCACCAATCACAACACCCAATACAGCGTTGGAAAGGGCAGTTGCAGCAGAAGGACATAGGCTATGCAGACGCCCACCATATACATTTAAAAGGTAAAAGAACTGTGCCAGCAAAGTAGTCCCTTGTGGGCGTGTCTGCGTTGTGCTGAGGGCGTGTGCTGGGGGCGTGACAAACGCTGGGGGCGTGTGGTACGTTCCACCCTTCATGCCATGTCTCATATCGTGTGATAATCCCACCATGCTCCCTTTAAATACCCCTGCACCCCATAATCATAACCCACCCTTACCCCAACACCCTTAAACACTAACCCATCTTAACCCTATAAATATACCCTGTACCCCAAAACCCAAACCTAGCCCTAAACCCTAAATATACCCCTGTACCCCAAAACCCAAACCTAGCCCTGAACCCTATAAATATCCCTGTACCTCAAAACCCAAACCTAGAACTGAACCCTAAAATACCCCTGTACCCCAAACCCCAAACCTAGCCCTGAACCCTTAAAATACCCCTGTACCCCAAAACCCAAACCTACCCCTAAACCCTAAAAATACCCCTGTACCCCAAAACCCAAACCTAGCCCTGAACCCATAAAATAACCCTGTACCCCAAAACCCAAACCTACCCCTGAACCCTAAAATACCCCTGTACCCCAAAACCTAGACCTGAACCCTAAAAATACCCCTGTACCCCAAAACCCAAACATACCCCTGTACCCTAAAAATACCCCTATACCCCAAAACCCAAACCTAGCCCTCAACCCTAAAAATACCCCTGTACCCCAAAACCCATACATATCCCTAAACCCTAAAACTACCCCTGTACCCCATAACCCAAAACTATATCTGAACCCTTAAAATAATCAAACACCCCAAAACATATACCTCAGTACCCCAAAACATATACCCCTACACCCATACTTACCTTATCCAAACATTAAAAAAAACATGCTTTTACCAGTCATGCATTTACAACGAATTTCATTGTAAATGTATGAATGGTAATAGCATATAAAATGTAATGCCATGCGTTATATTGGCATTGTGGAGTCATGGTACTTTCGTAATGAAAGTATGCGGAGTGATGGTATGCGGAAATAAATTTGCGGAATAATGGGTGTTTACCCTCCCCCGGTAAGTACATTGGTGGACGGCAGCCCACAGCTCCAGCAACATACTCATATGTTTTCACCACCTATTTGAAAAATGCACAGGTCTCTCTCATTGATGGCCAGCACAGACATACACTTTTAGACACACCTCCCACCACAAGTTTTAGAATTGCGAATTTTAGATCTTGGGAGCTATGTTCGAATCTCGGCATCAGCTCAACATCCTGTGATTCTAGGCAAATCACTTTGTCTCCCTGTGCCTACCACAAATGAATGTGTTCTTCTGTAATGTAAATTGTGCTCATGCCATGTTGTCGAGTTCGCGCTATATAATATTGCAAGGAAAAATAAAGTAGGGAAACTCGAGTTCACACACTACTGAATGCGCACTCTTAAGTGCATCAGCAGTGCACTGTGAATCGGAGCGTTTCACAGGCCTGACAGATAAGAAATGCTATCAAAAGGAAATCCTACAAAACAATATACTACTGGCCGGCAGCAATTCATACCCGGACAACGTCGGGACGGGCTGCTAGTATATTTATAAAGCAGAAGTGCCACAAAGGTCTGGTATTTGCAAGAGTTTAAGGCAGAGGTTTTCAATCTGTGGGGCGCGACCTCCAGGGGGTCATGGAGTCCAAGCAAGGGGGTCATGCGTTCCCCAGCTTCACTTGTCCCTGCAATTCAAAACATGACCTCCTGGGATGGCTAATTTAGATCATTATCAGCTGCTTCTCTAAATAAAATGCAGATGTAAAAGTGTAAGGGATGCTTGGGAGCAGTTTGACTTTAATTAATCAAATTACTCCAAGCATTGTGATGACAAAGATTTTTTTTGGAGTGGAAGTGCAAAGCTTTAACAACTGGGCTGGGAGGTGCTTGCATTTCATTTTAATTGCATATATAGAGCCCTTTTACCCCGAAAGAGGTGTTGAAGTTACAGCTATGAAAAAAAAGTTTGCATTACATACAATCTGGTATTACTAAAATCTACGTTTAGGAAGCACCATTTTATCGTAAAACTATTTCCACCATTTGTAGCATTCTATCTTACACTGTGTGTAATGTAAGTATAAAGTAATGACTTACATTTTCACAGTGCTTTCTGTCACAGTCTGTAAACTCGTAGCTCTAAACATACACATCACTATTCTCCACTGAACCAACCAAGATGCAATTCTATGGCTCTCTGGTTGCACGCAGACCTCTGCAGTGCATTCACTAATAGAGGTCTCATAATGAACTACAGTGCATTTCCCACTGAGTAACAACTTTTTAATGTATTTTTAATTTGCACTGCCCATTACTTTTTATATAGATACCTGGTGAAAGACCTCAAAAACGTACAGAGGGCCTCATTTATGAAAATTGTTACATCGCTGCGACAAAACAGCGATGCAACAGTTTTCACTGCGCCCTCCTTGTGACAATGGATGTGCCACATCTAATGTTCAGCGCGCCATGTTGTAAGGAATTATAGATACATCAGTATTTCTAACTTATCTGTAGGGGCAAAAGTGACACATTAATGGGGTGTGTCTGAAAACAGACTCAACTCCAGCAATGTGTCCGTTCACATGGGGCAAGCCCCATGTGAAAGGTCCTGCGTCAGTCTCACGCCAACTGTGAGCAAGGTGTAAGATATTCACACAGTAGCATCCTAGAAGTATCGCAGTGAAATCTCATAGCTTTCACTGCATCACTTCCATGACCCTTTATTGCAGGGGAATGCCCACCCTGCAAACATTATACCTGTCACAGGTATAATGTAGCGCAGGCCTTTACAAAGTGACACATCTGCTTAGATGCGTAACTTTGTAAATGTGATGCAATATGGTGCATTATTTACGCTGCCACAACGTCACCAAAAGTGACGCAATGGTGGTGTAAAAGTATGGCAAGCCTTCACAAGTAAGGCCCAGAATATTTTGGGGATTATTTATGTGAGGCTTGCATCACCAGAGCATCACTTTTTTTAACCCTCCAGTGGCGCAAGCCTCTCAACCATACCTATGAGGCGGTGCAAAGTCACCCTGCATGGCTTTGCATGGCCTCATAGATACGGAGTAACACATAGCAGCGCAGGTCACTGCTTTGAAATACTCTGCGTCAAGGAGGTGTTCCCTGGGCTTTGTGTGGGGTTCCTACGCAACACCCATGGATGTTGATGCTGCCCCATATTTAAAAAATCACATAAACATGGGGAGCTTCAAAAACAGATGCCTCGCCAGTGGAGGTGTAACGAGGAAAGATGTTTTAATTTCTCGTAGTTTTTTCCTCTTTCCATGTGTGCTGCATTCTGAAGCTCCCATAGAAAGAGAAAAACGCCACTCTGGATTGTTTTTGTGAAGGAAGGTGCCCCTTCCTGTACAAAAACAATCCTGCCTGTGTTGCTACTAGGCAGCAATTTGTGCACCAACGCAAGGGAAAAGGCCAGGAATGCACCATGTTTCATGAATACGCCAATTCCTCATAAATTATGCCCTTTGTTTTTAGCTACACCTTTGACTACAACCCCATGCTCACTGACCTTTGGTTTGCTAATCACTGTTATTTCCCCACCATAAATGCTTTTTGTTGTCGATGATGAAAAGTACAAAGTTCTATCATTTCTTTTCAGAAGGGGGTCCTTATGCCTAAAAAAGTTTGACAAGGGGGTCTCAGCATCAACAAGTTTGAAGACCTCTGGTTTAAGGTAATGGCATTGTAAATGACAATGCCTTTTATTTATGTGTTTTGAAAACCTGCAAACCCCCTTTCCCTCCACTATATTTTGTATCTTTGGTTTGAATGCATTACCTTGTAGGACTTTGTTTATTTCGAATAAACCTCTCTTTAAACTTCAACCAGTTGCACACCTAGGTGGTAGCAGGGTGTTAGAACACTGTTTTAGAACACCTTTTCTAAAGATCAGTTTGTATTTTGCACTTCCATGAAATTGTAGATTTACAGAACCCTTATTGTTGTCTGTTATTGGATGTGCGATTATTCAATACCATGGCTACCACATATTTTGTGATTGCTCTTAAAAATATAGAAAGCACCACAATCTCTCATCAGGGATACAAATAGAGCAGAAGCATGGAGAAAGGAAATTGTTGCATTCCTATCCTCACATTGGGTCACTCTTCTGACACATGAACCGATTTGGGACTTTGCTTCGACCCACGGCTTTCAAAGCAGAAGGGCAGTGTAAGGCAGGAAGGCCTTTGTTGGAGCTACTCACTGAACAGTGTTGAACGTCCCTTTAACAGGTGATTATCAGGACAAAATAAAGTGACATGCTGCAGACCTTAGTCCAACCATAATTTTGTCCAGGGTCAAACATTCATTGGCAAGCAGTTGCCTAAAG
Source organism: Lissotriton helveticus (assembly GCF_964261635.1). Taxonomy (NCBI): domain Eukaryota; kingdom Metazoa; phylum Chordata; class Amphibia; order Caudata; family Salamandridae; genus Lissotriton; species Lissotriton helveticus. Next base: position 376,504,628 of record NC_136060.1, read on the forward strand.
GCACTGACAGGAAGCATGGCTTCTGTTCAAGGAACACTGTAGATCAGTATAGGGTGAAACATTTATTGTAATGGAGGAGATGTGGAAGTCTCTCTTGCAACATATATAATGTTAATAATATTGACTAATGATTTTTATTTTTAAGGAAAGACAAGGCAAGCAACACTCCAAGAAAGCCAGCTGGTTCACTACCGCCCTCCACGAGTCCAGACACACCTGCAGACGATTCGGGAAGAGATAGAAGAACAACAAAATCCTAGGAACCCACACTACGTTCAAATCCACCATCAATGTACACCACCTCCTCCTCAAAACCAGGAAGAAAACGGCCCTCCAAGACAGAATCAGTGCCAACGCACACAACAGCAAAGAACTCCTCGCCATCCCAACAGCAAGACCACAGACGTCCCTCCCTCCCAAGACCTCTGCAACAGACTCGGCACCTTCTTCCACCACAGGATCAGACAGATCTACGACAGCTTCGACACCCTAGACCCTGCCACTACACCCATCACCACTGCGTACAACTATGCCGCACCCCAACAAACCGTGCTCTGTCGGACCCAGCTCACAACAGAGGATACACTCAAGACCATAAAGAGCATCCACTCAGGAGCCCCATTGGATTCTTGCCTGTACCACATCTTCCACAGAGCAACCACCGCCATCGCCCCCCCAGCTTCCCCACACCATCAACTGCTTCATCGAAATTGCCACCTTCCCCGACAACTGGAAACATGCCGAGATCAATACCCTGCTGAAGAACCCATCCTTAGATCCGACGGACCTAAAGAACTTCAGACCCAACTCCCTCCTCCCCTTCCCAGCCAAGGACATGAAGAAGGCCATCAACACCCAACTCTCCGTGTTCATAGAAGTGAACCATGTCCTGGACACCTCCCAATCTGGCTTCCAAAAGCAACCACAGCACAGAGACCACACTCATCACCGCCACCGGAACATCCGCTCCCTCCTAAACCGGGGTGAGACTGCAGCCCTCATCTTACTTGACCTATCGGCCTACTTCAACAGCGTTTCCCAACGCACCCTAATCATGAGACTCCACGAAGCCAGCATCTGTGACAAGGCACTGGACTGGATCCGCTCCTTCCTCACCAGCCAGACTCAGCAAGTCTGACTACCCTTGTTCCTCTCAGGACCTACAAAGATCAGTTGTGGGGTAACCCAGGGTTCCTCCCTGAGCACCACCCTCTTCAACATCTACATCGTCCCCCTCACAGCCATCGTCAGAAGCCACAGACTCAACATCGTCTCCTACACCGACGGCACCCAACTGATCCTCTACCTCACCAATAAACCCATAACCGCCAGAACCAACTTCCACAGCGGAATAAAGCCCGTTGCCACCTGGATGAAAGACAGCTGTCTCAAACTCAACTAAGACAAGACCAAAGTATTGATCGTGGGACCCTCCCCTTTAGCCTGGGATGACTCTTGGTGGCCAGCCAGTCTGGGACCCCCTCCCACCCCGATGGACCACACCCGCAACCTCGGCATCATAAAGGACTCATCGCTCATAATGAACTGCAAAATCAACAGTTTCCTCAGCCTGCTTCTGCACGCTATGCCTGCTTCAAAAGACATTCAGATGGATCCCCACAAAATCCAGAAACACGGTTACCCACGCACTCATCACCAGCAGACTCGACTATGGCACAGCCAGACTGATCCTTGACATCCCCCGCTGCAGCCACATCGCGCAACACCTCCGACAACTCCACTGGCTCCCAGTCAACAAGAGAATCACCTTCAAGCTCCTCACACATGCCTGCAAAGAGCTCTCCATGATTAAGGACCAGCATACCTGAACCACTGCTCCGCATTCCACGTACCCGCCAGACAACTCCGTTCTGCCCAACTCGCCCTAGCCTCCATCCCCAGGATCCCCAAAACCAGAACTGGTGGAAGTTCATTCTCCTACCTCGCTGCCAAGACCTGGAACACCCTGCTCCTCCACCTCAGGCAATCCACGTTGGTGACCCAATTCAAGAAGGACCTCAAGACCTGGCTCTTCGAATGATCCTACATCCAGAGGGACCACCAGCCTCCCTCCCCCCGCGCCTTGAGACCCTCACGGGTGAGTAGCCGCATTTTACAAGCCCCTGATTGACTGATTGATTGATTCATTAATTAGATGCTGGAAAGATGACTTTCTAGTTACCGACTAGCCAACGTTAGAGGTTTTCTAGTCAAGATTAGAGGAAAATAGGCTAATTTCAAACCGTGAAGTTTAAAGTGAGCAGGGCAATTATAACACAGCACTTAAGATCAAGCTACCTTTTTTAAAATGTTGAGCGCTCAACAAACTTTTGGGATTTAGTATTTTTCTGATTACATTAAGGGGTTCATTTTGCATTTTAAACTTCCAGGGAGGAACAGAAATGGGACATGGCTGCCCCCTACTAATGTCATAATGTCTGCTACCACTGTGAATGGCGAAAGCTTTGTTGCAGGCTCACGTTTGGTATTTGACATTCATGTCCCTTGTGCTACATGTTCATCCTTTGAAACTGATATCAAATTTACCAATAAAAACCAAAACAGTTTTAGGTCTTAGGGAAAGGGCGCGAGTGAGGGGGTGTTTGGAACTTCCTCACTGCCCAGAGGTCCGAATCATCAGATAGTCAAGCCCACAGCAATAAAATAAATCTTTGAAAACATTGTTAAAATCAAGAATTACAGTTTGTCACTCAAAGATTAAATAAAAATGAAACTTTCCATTTTAGAAACTAAGAATTATACAGATTATGCTTTAATTGAAAACCATGTTATTTGTACTCAATGGTTTAACTTTTATAAAAATAGGCATGCTACATGTGAGATAAACTTAGCTGACTTTAGGGATTTCTTAGAATGTGTGCCACTCATCGGCGTGATCAGGGGAAGGCTACAACACCGGATTCTGAGTACACTATCAAGGAAATAAGTAGAGTTGTAAATTGTATGGCTAACAATAAAGGTGCTGAAAAGATTTCGAAGCATATGGGGTAGACTCCAATTCCTTTGCTTAAAATGGATTTTTAGTGAGTGTACAGCTGTTAAGTATTTTAAGCTGATAAATAATCTCCATATTCTTCAATCCTTAATAAAGGCAGGGATCCTAAAGTTTTCACAAAAATACTTAATAGCAGAGGCATCAAGATTTGTTTCAAAGTGTGGGTTTTTAGACTAGGAGATGTGGTGAACACAGTAGAGTGCAGGATCCTTTCAGTAATGGGAGGTGAGGCTCAGGTTAAACTAGGTGTTGAAATAATACGATTGTGAGTAATTAAACCCAAAGTAGTATTGAACATAGTGCAAGTTGGGATTATCAATTTCAAGTACTGCTGCATGTGTGAGATTTGGAGACAATTTGGAATTAGTTCTATGTATGATGAACCTGGCTCATTATTGCTAATAGACTTTAATGAAAGTGTTGTCCTCTAGAAGAAGACTCTGTTGTGGTTTTAATACCCCAATACCGTTCGACCTAGATGGCGAGCCTCTAACTATAAACTTGAGTAGTAGTCTTGACTTCAGTAGGATTTTGTTTCCAGGTTCTTTGCTTTTCACGGACAATATGCTGCTGTTTTAGTCTATTCCTGTATGCTCTGTCTGTCCCCGCTATTTTAGTACAGTGGTGACTTTGCTTCCTCTCTTTGCACAAGGAAATTGTTGATGGTGCAACTTTTTGATGGCTTTTAGAAAAGTGAATTGAAAGTTTTCAAGATTGGGATTTGGAGTGAGGAAGTGATTGTGTTTCTCCTTTGCTTTCTCTTACTTCTCTTTTGGGTGCTAATTCTGTCTCCAGACTTATTGCCATGTGTGCAGAGGTTTCACCAGATGAGATGAAGGAAGATTTTAAATATGCTAGTGATTGTGTCTGGATGTATGGAGACAACCTATTATCGGATGTATGATGTTACAACGCATACTTTTACAACGCCTACCTTTACATCGCAACTTTTACAACGCATACCATTACAACGCATAATGCTTTTGGGCGCTGGATAGTGAATAGTTTAATTTACTATTCCAACTCCAGTCCCCGTGGATAGTTGGGAAGGTGTTGGATAGTACATTAAACCTATTCCCTATCCTAGAGCGCCCCCCAGCGCTATGCGTTGTAATGGTTTGCGTTGTAAAAGTTGCGTCGTAATGGTAGTGCGTTGTAAAAGTTTCGTTGTAAAGGCTGTTCACCCCTATTATCTAGTGACATGCACATGTTGGATATGAGCTATTAAAATGTTGATAAACACAACTTGCCTAAAATTACATTTACAATCTGTCTAGTGTTTTTTACATGTTATATCATTTGTTAATCAGATTAAGCTGGGACACTCTTTTTCTCGTGGGTAGTATGTTAAACAATGTAAGAGCAATCTTCACTTTTAAGATTTGCCTGTCTTGGTGGGAGGTGTGGGAGATGCAGGTAGAACAGCAAGCAGGGTGAGGAGAGAGAGAGGCTGCAGGATCTGAAACAAGTGTGAGTGAGTGAGGGGATGGAATGAATTTGTTCATGGGCCTTCAGAGGAGGCAGGCTGGAAGCATCGATTGGTCACTTAAGGGAAGAAGAGGTGGAAGTGGTTGGATGGGGACGGCGTCACAATCAAAGGACCCGGCAGCTTTTTGGAGGGTAATTAATACCCCGCTTCTATACGAAAAAAAGGCACGGATGGAAATCGCCATCCCAGAAGATGAGTGGGTGGCGCACTTTTCCTCGCTCTATAAGGCTGTGGAACCAGTCCTTGACATAAGTCAGGACTTTATGTGCCCAAACATAGACACAACCAAAGCCCTGGTCGTAACCCTCCCCGAAGTTCTGGCGAGCTTGAAGGCAACCAAAGGGGGTAAGGCGGCTGGACCAGATGGCATACCAGCAGACCTCTATAAGGCCAATACTGAATTATGGGGGCCCTTGCTTGTCCAGCTTTTTAATGTTGCTCTGGCAAAGGATTTAGTTCCCACCTGGCTTACATCGATTATAGTCCCAATATTTAAGAAAGGGGACAGGCAGAATTGCATGTGTTATAGGCCAATTTCCTTATTGGACTCCTCTATAAAAATTTTAGGGAGAGTTGTTTTAGATAAATTGCGAATCTGGTCAGAAGAGAATGGGGTGTTAAGTGATTTCCAATTTGGGTTTCAAAGAGGCTTAGGGACTATAGAGCAAGGATTGAATCTGCTCATCCTGCAGCAGAAGTATGTAAGGGTCAAAAAACAACGTCTATACCTCACCTTTGTTGACTTATCGTCAGCTTTTGACTGTGTTTCACACAATAAATTGTGGTCAATTATGACTGAGTTGGGGGTAGACAATGCCATTATATGCTTCTTGAGAGATCTATATTCCGGGGCCAATGCAAGTGTCCGTTTTGGGAAAGATGGTGAATGCACTAGACAATTTGGGATTGGTCGGGGTGTACGCCAAGGGTGTGTTTTAGCTCCGTTTTTATTTTTGCTATACATAAATGGATTGGAGAAACGACTCGTGCAGGAGGGTAGGGACATGCCTATGGTGGGTGGAAGGTGGGTGGAAGGCCTGTCCCTGCCTTGATGTACGCGGACGATGCCGTTTTGATGGCACGAACCCCAATGGCGTTACAAACCGTGGTTACTTCTTTTAATAGTTTCATGCTTGGTTTAGACTTAAAGATCAACTGTACAAAAACACTGTCCATGTATTGTGGGCCTAGATCAAACAAGCATTTGAAACCCATTTTTATAAATTCCAATCCCCTGGAAAGGACCTCCACTTTTCCCTATTTTGGAAATTCTGTTCCATGAAAGTGGTTCATGGACTAGTGCAATCCATGCTAGATCATTGTTGTTTTCCAAAACCATCATGGCCTTACAATGTTTTATGAGAAAATTAGGGAAAAAACCCATAAAAGAGATTTTAACTATTTATAGGGCAACCTGCTTAGCAGTAGCCACTTATGGATCAGGGCTGTGGGGTTACTCAAATATTAGCACAATCCAAATCATGGAAAATAAATTTTTACGCCACATCCTGTCTGTACCTGAAAGTACTGCAACTATGATATGCCATGTCGAATTGGGAGTAATTTATGTTACTGACACGATTAAGATTCAGCCAATCCTTCTCTGGCATAGGGTGTGGACAAATGATGAATGTTTGGTTAATCGGGCTATTTTAAAGGACGTTTTAGTATTAGACAATATTAATGATTCCAAATGGATATGTTATGTCAAGAACTTTCTCAGTGAAATAAATTGTGTTCAATACTTTGAGGACCCACCAACTATGGCATACATATCGAGAAGAGACTTGAAAAACTTGTGTATTGCCCATCTCAGGGACAAAAGACATTTAGAGGAGGCAAGAAAAAAGACTGTCTCTGCCCATCAGGATATTCTATGCGGAGAAAAATTACAGCCATACTTGTCCTTATATATGTCTAATCATGAACGTTTCCTTTTAACCCGGTTTAGACTCAATATTGTTTTTAGAGTCTTGTCTTTTCCCGTGATGAATTGCTGGTTGAAAGAATTACCCTTTTGCCCATGTGATGATGTCTCCCCACAGTCTGATATTCATATCTTATTTTTTTGTAAATTTTATACCTTTTCTCGAAAGAAACTTATCATCCCTATTCTCAAAGACTTAAATATACGAAGATGTCGCTTAGCGTTTTTAGAGTGCCAGAAAATGGAAACTGTTTTTATGGTAGCCTCATTGGGTGAATTTTTTAAATCCATTTTTAAATGTCGTAAATCGATCTTAATGAATTAATTCCCTTATTGCACATATGTATTTTAAATGATGAATACATGACTCCCGTGTAAACTGTATTTTCTTTATGCTACTTTTATGGTTATTTTTGTCATTTTAACCGAATAAAGTATTTTGAATCTGGTTGGATGGGGATAAGTGGGGATGTAGGAATAAAGCATGAGAAAGTGAAAGGAGGAGATTGAAGTATGTAAGAGAGAGACGATGGAGTGAGTGTGGGTGAGGCAAAGGTTGCATTAGTGTGGGAGGCAGGAGCTGAGAAAGTGTTGTTGGAGAAAAGCATAAAAGATGGCATGAATTTACAGGTTTAAAAGGAATTGGCAAAAGTGGTGATGGTGGCAGTGGTACATGCTTCGAAGTAGGTGTGAGGGTATAAAACGAAGTGGGTGTGACGAGGAATGCATATTTTCTGGAAATTGGCAGGTGGAATGAAATGGAAGAGGATCTAAAGGGATAAAGAAAGGGTAGAAAGGGCTATGATGTAGGTGGGATATTGATAGAGAGTATAGAACAAAAGGAGTGAGAATTAGGAGGGGTGATAGGTTGGGAGGGCAGGGAGGAGCTGGTAGAGGACTGAGTGGTATTAATGGTGCTGGAGAGGAGAACAACCTACCTACAGGTCATCAGCCCCTTATTGCGGTGTTGACATAGAGACAGATAGGCGATGGAGGGTAAAAATCAAACACACAAGCCACTAGCCGGTAGTACCCAGATGCGGATAAATCCACTGCCAAAACACAGCTGAGGGTAGGCTAGACACGTAAACTACCACAGTGTTTATACAATAGGTAGGGCACAAGTTGCGAGGAACAGTATAGCATGTAAGTGGCTTGAAAATAAATTGAATAAATTCACAGGTAGTACTCAGTTGTGAAGTGCGGGTTAAAGATACAAACCAGATGATAGAAAAGAATTAGTAGGTGCCACCTAAGTGCAGCAGCAGGCCATAGGTGGCAGAGAGAGAGCAGTTAAAAGAGAGAAAGTGACACAAAGAGCATTCTGATGCACAGTAAACAGTGCTTAATTTGAGCCAGTGGTTTCCGGTGCTCAGTGCTGAAACTTAATTCTCAACACTGGCACTAATGACATTCCACCACATGGGATGAGCACAGCAATGGTGTTCAATAATTCAATATACATTAAAAATTAATACTGCCTGCCACCCATGCCATTCTTATAGATTTGGGTGGCTTGAAAAAATTCTGAACTGTCACACTTGAAGGAGTGTGATGGTTAGTAGCTGTGTTGGTACTGTATTAGCAGCTCTGGCAGAGGCAATGTGTGGTGAAAGCACCAGGGGCCTCCTTAGAAGGGACCTGACGCTTACCTTTTTCCAAATGAAGCAGTGAGTGTAAAGCAATTGACAGATGGTGTGGACATTTCACAAGCAGAATAAATGGTTCGCAAACAGAGTCCAGATACTGAATATAGGTCTTACTAAGGAAGCACCCAGGTGTGGAGAGAAACGATGCACGGGTGGTGAGCACAAGTCAGAAGTAGGGTGCAATTCACAACAAACAGTTTGGTGAGGAATAAATAGTAGCCTTAGCACTTGGTCAATCACCCAGAAAACACTATCACCAACATACTTTCACTCCAGAACCATTCGGGAGGCACACAACATACCCACTCACCTGTAAGCACTGTATTTTCTTTAACTTTCGACTTGTCAATATTTTAACAGCTATGTACCTTCTTCACACACATCTGCACAGAGTCACAATTGTAAATGAAATGCTTGACCATTCACTGCTCTGTGGGCTCTGCAGAGAGGCCAAGGATTGGATGACGATCGATTCTGAGCACTGTCCTGACCACTGTGGGGAAGTTTCACTCCCTTCAGCCTCGATTCCAGGGCGCGCTCAGTGGCCCGCTATAAATACATGGAGGCGACTCAGTTGAAAGTATGCACTGTGCAAGTGTAATAGGCAAACCGAAAAAACACGGCATTCTGGTCTGGAAATAGCTAACACTCTTAGGGAATGCAATATTAAGTAAAACGTGAAATATCAGAAACCAAATTGTTGACATGGATTAAATTACATTCCTTATTTAAAAATAAATCTGTGTTTTTGCCACAGCAGTTTAGGACATGAATATAAGGGGCCGATAGAGACCCTGTTCAATGTCGGTTTTTAATTTCATTACAAGACCGGAGGCTACATTATGCAATAACTTTTATTGCTGCTCAAGATATATGCAGCCCTTTAAAGTGTAACCATTACATCATAAATAAAACATTCTACATAACATAGACAAGTGTCCTAGCAACCAGCAAACATCCTCTTTTATTCGCTGCTCACAGAAAGATAAGTACTGCTTCTTCCTTTCTCCCCCTCTAGGGGTACTTTATATGGAATTTGACATTATTTTGTTTAACTTAGCCATGAGTATTGTTTTAATCAACTTGCTTTACAGACTGACCTTTATTAGGTAGGTAACAGTCTTTATTTGTGTACAATTATCGATTTGCAATGTGTGTTTTACCGCCTACCCTTCCAATTTATGGTCGGGTCGCTTGTCTATCGTCTCACGCCTTACTATAATTGCCCTCGTCTCTGCCTTCTAAAACGCTGGCTTATTGTCATCAGGTACTCCTTCTGAACCGGAGAGCGCCTCCCGCCTCGCGGGTTCCGGGGGGGGGAGGCGTTAACAGCGCATTTAAAACAAAGCGCTTACCTGGGGAGTCAGAGGCCATTCTCCGGAGCTCGGTAGAAGACCGAACAACCCTAGAAGGTCTAGAAGGAGACTTTCATCCTCTTCTCTTAGAAGGAAACATGAACCTTCTTGTTTGGAAGATTTCAGGAGTTCTACGAGATACTCAGGCCTTTCAGGGCAAGCTAAGAACCTTTTGGATGAATCATGGTCTCCCGGAACGAGGAGAAGATATACCAGTGCTTGGAAAAGATGGTGTGGTTGGTGCATGGAACGGAATTTGGATCCCGTGGAAGCACCTGTAGTGGATGTTGCTAATTTTTTAGCGGACCTTTTTAACTCAAACCTTTGTTATAGAACAGTTAACTGCTATAGGTCGGCAATTTCTGCAGGTCACTCCTTACTGAACGACTTTTCTATTGGTACCGATCCTTTGATTCGTAGAGTAATGAAAGGTATAAGGCTTAAACGTCCTCCTAGGCCCAAATATAGTTCCTTGTGGAACGTTAATGTTATTTTTAATCTTTTTTCATCTTGGCCGGACAATTGTTTCCTTACAAGAAAACAATTGTCGATTAAACTAGCTACCTTACTTTGTTTAATCTCCTTCAGGAGAGTATCTGATGTTAAGGCTTTAGAAATTTGTAACAGGTTTTACTCTCCTGATGGAGTATTATTCGAGATTTGGAAAAGAACCAAGACCATGTCTGAAAACATATTTTACCCTTATTTTTTAGATTCTCCAAAACTGTGTGTTGTAAATTGCATGAAAGCGTATGATCAGAAAATGAGTATTTTTAGACCTTGTAATGAAAATCAATTGTTAATTTCTTTTATCAAACCTTATAAGGCGGTCTCTTCCGCGACAATTGCCAGGTGGGTAAGAACTGTCATGTTTGAAGCTGGAGTAGATTTATCGAAATTCGGCGCACACTCCTCTCGTGGCGCTATGGCAAGCAAGGTATTCTGGGGTGGGGGATCCCTTTCTGATATCCTGAAAGCAGCAGATTGGTCTAATGCATCAACTTTTGTTAAATTTTACCTTAAACCTGTCGAACATGTGAGTATTACATGTTGCTTTAAGAAGCTTTGAACTTGCATAATGTAGCCTCCGGTCTTGTAATGAAATGTCGATTCTCCAATTAGCATGCAGAGAGAATCTTGATTTCATTAAAGACAACGGAGGCTGACATTATCCCTCCCACCACTCCCTGGTGGATGTTTTACTTACTATATTCTTAAAATTTGTTTAATATGTCTTTGCATTTGATCTTTCTTCCTTCCGGAACAAGTGTTACTCCTTGTGTTTTTTCCTTTTCAGATTCGACTTCTTTATGAACCTTTTAAGTGGACGTTGGAAGATTTTGAGTCTCAAGTCCTTTCCTTCGCAGCTCTAAGAGGATGTTTGCTGGTTGCTAGGACACTTGTCTATGTTCTGTAGAATGTTTTATTTATGATGTAATGGTTACACTTTAAAGGGCTGCATATATCTTGAGCAGCAATAAAAGTTATTGCATAATGTCAGCCTCCGTTGTCTTTAATGAAATCAAGATTCTCTCTGCATGCTAATTGGAGAATCGACATTACTACTGGCCCTAAAACCCAGAGTAACCCAGTCCACTTAAAGCCCTGTGGTAAGTTTCACTTGCAACCCTTGAAATAAATAGCTAGTTGGCTACCAGGCTGGTTTGGGCTTTGAGTGCTGTCACAGCACATGGGAAAGCCTTGTCTCCTGTTTGTGTTGTTGACCCTGCTGTTTTGCACACTCATGCCTGCTATTTGTGAACCCCCACCACACACTTTGCCCTCTCTGCAGGGTAGGAGATGCCAGTGTTTTGTTCCAGCTCATGAGATTACTGCCACACCGCCAAGAGGCTAACGTCTCTTGATGACTTCCCCCATTTACATTTCTATGTCTCTCTTCTCAAGAGCAGCCTGCTAGTGCCAGGGCTCCTGAGATGGTGAGTAGCAACGTATTCATGCCAACCCTGGACCAATGTACCTCTTCCTCCAAGTAGTAGTCTGGCAAGCTCAAGTTCTTTACACCATGCCAAATTGGAGTGGAGCTGGATAGATTGGGTTGGGGTAGGCTTGTGTGGAGTGGAGTAGAGTAGAGTGGAGTGTGTCAGATTGGAGTGGGTAAGTGGTGTGGAGTGGAGGGGCATAGAGTGGAAGGGCACAGATTGGAGTAGAGTGGAGAGGCAAGTCATAGAATGGAGTGGGATGTTGATTGGGTTGGGGTAGGCTTGTGTGGAGTGGAGTAGAGTAGAGTGGAGTGTGTCAGATTGGAGTGGGTAAGTGGTGTGGAGTGGAGGGGCATAGAGTGGAAGGGCACAGATTGGAGTAGAGTGGAGAGGCAAGTCATAGAATGGAGTGGGATGTTGATTGGGTTGGGGTAGGCTTGTGTGGAGTGGAGTAGAGTAGAGTGGAGTGTGTCAGATTGGAGTGGGTAAGTGGTGTGGAGTGGAGGGGCATAGAGTGGAAGGGCACAGATTGGAGTAGAGTGGAGAGGCAAGTCATAGAATGGAGTGGGATGTTGATTGGGTTGGGGTAGGCTTGTGTGGAGTGGAGTAGAGTAGAGTGGAGTGTGTCAGATTGGAGTGGGTAAGTGGTGTGGAGTGGAGGGGCATAGAGTGGAGGGGCACAGATTGGAGTAGAGTGGAGAGGCAAGTCATAGAATGGAGTGGGATGTTGATTGGGTTGGGGTAGGCTTGTGTGGAGTGGAGTAGAGTAGAGTGGAGTGTGTCAGATTGGAGTGGGTAAGTGGTGTGGAGTGGAGGGGCATAGAGTGGAAGGGCACAGATTGGAGTAGAGTGGAGAGGCAAGTCATAGAATGGAGTGGGATGTTGATTGGGTTGGGTAGGCTTGTGTGGAGTGGAGTAGAGTAGAGTGGAGTGTGTCAGATTGGAGTGGGTAAGTGGTGTGGAGTGGAGGGGCATAGAGTGGAGGGGCACAGATTGGAGTAGAGTGGAGAGGCAAGTCATAGAATGGAGTGGGATGTTGATTGGGTTGGGGTAGGCTTGTGTGGAGTGGAGTAGAGTAGAGTGGAGTGTGCCAGATTGGAGTGGGTAAGTGGTGTGGAGTGGAGGGGCATAGAGTGGAAGGGCACAGATTGGAGTAGAGTGGAGAGGCAAGTCATAGAATGGAGTGGGATGTTGATTGGGTTGGGTAGGCTTGTGTGGAGTGGAGTAGAGTGGAGTGTGTCAGATTGGAGTGGGTAAGTGGTGTGGAGTGGAGGGGCATAGAGTGGAAGGGCACAGATTGGAGTAGAGTGGAGAGGCAAGTCATAGAATGGAGTGGGATGTTGATTGGGTTGGGTAGGCTTGTGTGGAGTGGAGTAGAGTGGAGTGTGTCAGATTGGAGTGGGTAAGTGGTGTGGAGTGGAGGGGCATAGAGTGGAAGGGCACAGATTGGAGTAGAGTGGAGAGGCAAGTCATAGAATAGAGTGGGATGTTGATTGGGTTGGGTAGGCTTGTGTGGAGTGGAGTAGAGTGGAGTGTGTCAGATTGGAGTGGGTAAGTGGTGTGGAGTGGAGGGGCATAGAGTGGAGGGGCACATATTGGAGTAGAGTGGAGAGGCAAGTCATAGAATGGAGTGGGATGTTGTAGAATGGAGTGGCATGGTTTTGAGTGGAAGAGATAGAGTGAAGTGGTGCAGAGTAGAGTGTTGTAGAGTGAAGTAGTGTAAAGTGGAGTGGTACAATGTGGAGTTTGCATGGTGTGGCAGTGCAGTGTCATTGCAGAGAACACATTTCCAATTGAAATTACCATTACGTTTGCACAGACATACAGCTTCACTGCCCACAAATGATAAAGTGTAGAAATGTTATCACCTAGTGTATTGATGTGTTTTGATTGTATTAAAATATGTGTTTCCACCACACTTCAGAAGTACAAAAAAAGTGCTTATTTCTACTTTCCTAATTATAATGTATTCTGAAATATAAGCGCAGTTAATTTTTTTGTGTCCTATTAAAAATAACATCCTACAGTCTGTCCTCTCACATGGTTACTCAGCAGGATGGATTTCTACATAAATTCTCTCACTTTTAAGTTAGCGGGGGGGGGTGGGGGGAATAAACACCACGCTCCCTTGGAATACAGAACCCAACATTTATGTCAGTCTTTGAATGCACAGCAGATGTGACAAGATAAGAATAAAATATAAAGGACTGCTTAAAGAAAGTGAGTACTCGGAAGGATGCAGTAAACAAGGGATGCTCACAAGCAGGACAGTCTAAAACAAATAAAGCCAGCAAATAGAGAGCAAGTCAATGTGAGTTACAAACCTCAAAACCAATAGTAAGCAATGGGCGAAATGCATTTCCAGGTAAGCGTTCACAATGAGCTTAGCTGTTTGGGAGGCTTCAACCTAACAAATGACACATACCACAATACTAGGCAAAAAGCATAAGTGGGTGAAGAGATCTGCAGAACAGACTAATAGTCTCACAATGTGTTCTTCCTCATTCCAAATACAGGCAACACATTGCAAAATGTACGTTTCCTCATACAGAGTAGAGGCACCTAGTTCAATATATATTAAAGAAACCTCCCAGGCATGTGATGCACTTTGTCTCATTCAGTACAGGTGAGGTCTCCACAGAATATTTCTCAAGAATAAGATGTCCTTTCGTCTACTACATGTCTTGAATCCACTCATAGTGCAACATGGCACACTCTGCTTCACTGTCATACGATCCCCCCCACATGATTACATGTCCCAAAATGCGGCCTGTCATTCCTAGTGAGCGTGGCATTCACAGGACAGCATGCCCCAGAATGTATTACCCTCACTCAGGGGTATATTTCCTTAGATTTTCGCCGTTTGAGTCACAAAAGTGATGCAAATCAATGCAAAATCCTTTTTTTCCAATTTGCTTTCCAGTGCAAAGCTTGGTTTGAGCTGGAAATCTATTTGAAAGTAGTGCAAAGCAGAGCCTAGACGGCTTTGCATTGCTTAGCACCAAGAGAGCCTTCTATGGGAGGTGCATGGGGTTTCCTATACAATCACCCATGATTTTTGACACAAAACTGTATCTACTAAAAAACAGTAGACCGGGTTTTGCATAAAAAATAGCGCCCTCCTGAAATAGGCTCTATCAAGGAGAGTTGCTCTTATTTCCCTTTTCCTTGCACGTGTGCTATACTGTACGGCACACATACAATGTAGGAAAAGTTTTAAAGTTACTGTAAGTACAATATTTTGTACTGGAAGAGTACCCTTTCAGTCCAAACCTACACTAGACTCACTCACACACCTTCGCACTGTAGTGCACAGGTGTGTGCTTGGCCTTCGGCAGCTTGATTCTGCGCCGGAGCCAGGGAGAGAAGAGGAGAGTGTCATATCTCTGTAGATATGGCAAGGTTCTTGCTGTCTACTCACACAACTCAGGGCAATGCTGCATTTTTGACTGTTGCACTGCACTGCGTAGTCATTTAGTAACTAGACCTTTCAGTGTAGTGCACTGCTCACCCTTGCGCTACATGTTTTAGAATGCACTTAGCCTCACACAGTGTAGGTGAATTACTTAAATAACTTAACGTGCAAATCCTAAAGGGCCATCAAGAGCTCTCAAATTTCCTATCTTCATACACGAGGAGCTCACTCAGTCCACATTTTTTCTTTTTATTCTCAGATACTCAGTCCTGATTAAGGGTATACAGAGGACTACAAATCCCAGTATGCAAAGTAAGAAATGTGACCTGGATGAGGTCCTCAAGCATGGAACAGTGAATTTTAAGAGCTTAGTAGGAGTCTTGCCTGAAGGGGATTATGCAATTTCGAGGGCAACATCTTGATTTTTGTGTCCAGTTCTAGAGCACAATCTGGAGAGCTGCGCGGTTCTTGAGGCCGCACCTGGAGTACCATGGTCATTTCAGGAGGTCATTCCTAGAGTTCACACGGACGCATCAAGAGTAAGGTTTTTAGCTCTGTATAGGGTGACCCAGTGCTTTAAATGGGGGAAAAAAGTGCAGGTACTCATCAGATTGAGCTGGGAGTGTGGCAAGGAGGCGGGGCTAGAGGCAGGACTAAGGGTGGATTTAATGAAAAACATTTGAAGGGTGCAAGAATTTTTTCGGTTTCGAATGATGACAAATTGCTTCCCTTCGCAATTTATTGTTGATGCCCTTGCATGTATTAAGTTCTACTAGTTGACAGAGTTGAAAGGTAACTATCAGGTTTCCCTTTTTGTCAGAGGCACCTTTATATTAAACAAAACATTAAAAGGTGCAGAGACTTGTTTTACTGAAAATTAATTGAAGGAAAAAAGACTACATCCTAAAATGCAACTCTGACCCGCATCGGGTGGAAGGAAGCCATCAGTTGTCATGCTAGTGATCCTGGGAAAAGCAAGTTATCTGGGGTCTCACAACAGAGCAATAATATTTCACCCTTTCAATCACTTTCTAGATTCTGTGCCACCCAGAAAAACATAGCTCAAAATTCTGAGGGGCTAGTAAAAGGATAGAGGCACATATAACCATGTACATATGAGCATGGTGTCACTGATGATGATGGTCAGCAGGCCTGCTGTAGCCACTGTTTCTGATATGGGAGGCACCCTGTGCCCACATGTGTTTGATGCTCAAGGCTTCCCTTAGGCCTGCTCCTTCTCCTCAAGTCCAAGGCTTGGCTTCCTACCTTGGGTGCTTTAGGTTCTCTGGTCCTCCCATTCATGAATACCATATACAGCCAGCTGTTGTGTCAACTGGTGATGACCAGTCTGGTGCACCTCATAGTGCAGTGGAACCTAACAGATTTCTAAGCTGCTGTAGTGGAAATTGGGAGGGGCATACATTTTGCACTATCCATTCATATCTCTGTACTGCTCACAGCCGTACACTTATGGATGCCTCCACAGTATTGTCCTGGAAAGACGTACCTGCGATTCCCCAGCTAACCATGATCCTTCCTTGTTTTGACTTCTCTGCCTGCTCCCTCCTTCCAGTGCGGGGATATGTGTCCTGGCATGTAGTGGTGCGGGTGGTTCTAAACTCCCTGCCTGGCCTGAGGGGTCCAGCCCTCTGGCCACATCTGAAATGACAACTACATTCTTAGGACAATATTTACAGTAGTCTGTGTACCACTTTGCCAATTCACTAATTTTACATGGATGGAAATCCATTTTCATATTATACTTTTGTCACAACACACCAGTGGCACTCTGTGGGTGCAGATCTCCCAAGCTGGAAGGCAGCAAATGAAAGATAAACCACACCTAAAATAGATGGTTTTACTTTATTTAGCTGAAAACTGCAGTTATTTTCTCCAGAAAGGTATGTGAATTTGTATCAATTTGCTATAAAAGAAGGTGAAGGGCTGGCTGTAACTGCCCCTCCCCAAGGCAGACAGTCTTTGACATGCAGAAATAAAACTGAATTTCCCCGTCTGTGATTATTGTAGGATGTCAGTAACATTCACTGTTTGGGGAATCTAGTCAATTATGCATCTGTGGCAGGTAACAGGATATGGGCCTGTTCCAGTATGGTAAGAGCTCTGCCTCCAGACAACGCTACTCCGGAATCCAAGAATGATTAGTGTGGAATTAGTATAGTGAAAATGTGAAAGTAATTTGAGTGGTGGATAAGTTAGTCAGTTATTTGGATAAAGAAGGATAGCAGAGGGATAGAAGAGGGAAAAAGGTTTGCATTTACATAGCGCTTGTTACCCCTGATGGGGTGTAGAAGCGCTTTTGTTTGGAGAGTAGCACTTATCGGGTTAAAAGAACAAAGAAGTACCAAAAAAGGTGTGACTGAGCATGTGTATGACAGCAAAAAAGCGTGCTTGGCAATCTGGAAAAGGCCTAGTTTCTGAGAAATGCTTGATATCAGACACAAGCAATTTAAAGTGTAACATCATAGAAATGAATGAGAAACATTCACCAAGCCATGGTACGTCATGTCTTAGTCGTGTTTTAATCATTATATTGTTAGCTACTTTCAGTGTTTTCTGGTAAATGCGCATTTTCAACTCGGTGCACATTATTCTTCCCCTTCCAGTGTGCCCCAGTAAAGTCTATACTGTGTTTAAGTATTTTGATAAATCCATTCTTCCTCCAAGTATGCAATCTGAATTCTTATGATTGTTTGTTGGGCTTTTCGTTGTTTAACTTCGTTACAAAAAAAATTGTCACATTATGGTAAACGTTATATTAGCTGATAAAAAAACACACACATGACTTAAAAATACCCCCCTCTTCTCAAAATTATTTTTCTATCCAGCTGCCGCCCCCGCTTTAGATAACACTTTTTTGGATGACGAGACACTCGCCTACCTCTACCCTCTGATGTCCCTAGCCCTTACTTACTAGCTCCATGTCCCCTCCGATGCCCCATGTTTCAGGTTTCAGGTTTCAGGTTTTATTGGATTAGCGCAGTTAATTAAAACCATAGCTATAAAATATCAACATTAGCACAGTTTAAAAAAGCAAAAACTGAAAAAAACAATCAAGATTTGAAATCCTGTACATGTAAAAATCAATCTTGTAGGTGCCCGTATAATCGAGAAAAACAGTGCAGGACTTAAAGTAAAATAGATTAGTGTAGCAATGCTAAGTAAGGGGACAGAAAAAGTCTGTGATGAGTTTTTGGGGGGGAGAACTGGAAGCACGGGGGCCAAAGAGGGTAAAAAAAGGTTGTCCAAGAGTCTCACGAATTTTCCAGTCCTTGCAAGTACTTGAGTGTCTGAGGAAGTAAAGCACATGGCCGATGCTTCCCAACACGACCTGATGCCCCATTTTAAATATAAGGGTTTTAAAAGAAGTCTTCTGGGGGCGTCTAGGGCAGGACAGCAGCAATGGAGATGCAGCCATGATTCAGTCTGGTAATTGCACAGTCTGCATGCCCCCTCCTCACTTGTTGGAGCCCATCGGTTAATGGCAGTTGAACGCAGACCTAGGAGACGCATGAACATTATATTCTTCCGAGCCACTGCATTTAAGTTTTCCAGGAGGTAAGATGCCCCATGTGCCTCTTTACATTTTCTCTTTTTTCAGGTGGTCACGCCATTTTTCATCTTAAATGTCCCCTCCTTCATCCCATCAAATTCCTTCTCTTGCTTTTCTGGGATACCCCTCCCCCACTTAAAATACCAGTCTCTGCCACTGCAGCTGTTGCTTGGTCCTCACTCAACAGGCCCCTTCCACCGACCTGTGTCATTCTCGAAAACCTTGGCTCTTTCTTGAGACAGCTACCCACCACCGACTCTCATCAGATGATCCTCATCTCGTCCATCCGGTGCTTTATTTTAAACCCACTGCCCCGCGCCCGCAGAGTATTCTCTACTATAATTTGCTTGCCCCTTTCTTCTTCTTCAGATGACCCCTCGATTTTTTCAGCTGACGTGTGACGTCACTCCTGAAAGCTCTCCTCAGTTGTCCCCTTTCTTACCCACCAGCTGCTGTGCTATCCTTTCCTTTCCGTCTTTTTCGCCAAGAAGAAAAGCCAGAGCAAAATGAGCTTTTTAAAGAGCTTCCCTTTCTTCCTGCGCACAGCTTCCTGGTGGGTGAGGTCACACCAGAGGAGCAACGAAAGTCAAATTTCGGAGGTGAGAGTGGGGTGGGGGCTAGGAAATTTTTTGGGGGGGGAGGGGAGACTGAATTTTCAAGCAAAAGTCAGAGTGGCGCTGCAGGAGCTCTCTAAGAAGGCGGGGTGAAGCACATCAAAACCTCATTAACAAGCAAAAAGGTATTTCAAAGACCTGTGAAGTACTCGGGTGCGGCTGTGTGCGCGCCCGGAGGCTGCCTCAGCCGGGGCAACCACACACTGGGGGAGGAAGGGGGCGGGGGGGGTCTGAAGTCCAATGAGCATTGCGCGCCTGGGTCACACATCGTCCTGCCTTGGCGCCATGGCGTTACTGCCCTCCTTGTGAAATCACCAAATCACCAATATGTGAGAATGCACCACAGTGTAGAAATGCGATGCATGCTCACATGACTATGCGTGACAGTGAGTACCGGTACTCTATTTTGTGATGGAGAAGTGCCGGTACTCTTGGAGGGGAAAAAAGAAGTGCCGGTACTCAGTACCGGTGAGTACCGGCCCATTTAAAGCACTGGGGTGACCAGATGTCTCCATGTCACAGGGGCACCACGTTTCCACACCTAGACTTTGCTTTAACATTTCATTGCATTCTGGGAGTTGTAGTCTTGGTTCATTTTAATTAAGCCAGTTGGACCAACATACCTGACAACAATGGTATGTAAAAGTCCATGATGAAAAAGTGATGTCCTGGTGACATGGAGCCAGCGGGTCACCATAGTAATGTAGCATGATCATAGGTGCTATGTCCCACTCTAGGGGCAGCATCTTGAATGTTAGGTCCAACCTGCAGGTATTTTGGTCAGTCATGGAAACCTTCAGGCGAGTGGCCATATCAAGGAGCTCTTGGAAGTAGGGTCAAAAGCAGCCTATAAAAATGCTTCCAGTATGACACAAGGTATTCATAAGGAAAAGATAAACAACTACTTAAACTGTATTATGTTCTTTATTGACCTGTGACTACATACAAAACTCTAAAGTTTCCTAGGTCCATGTAGTGAGAAGTTCAACCAGTCCAAGGTTTTCCATTGGATTCTAGGTATTGTTGTCCTTCTTTTATTGCGGTATATACAGGTCTACACATGGCCAGCAATGGTAAAACTGGTCTGGGGTTGCATGTGTCCCTGATCAGAGAGTATAGGCCCTCACAGTATGAGCTACTTTGCTGATAGTTTGTTCCTGTCTGTAATGCACAGACAAGCTAAATATTAATGGAATGAAATACAGCCACAGACTTTGAAATTATGTGATTATTTGGGTGCAGAATTTTCGGCGTAATTATAAATGTATTGTACTTGCCACATAACCCATCATCTTCTGCATTATTGCAAGATTTTAACCAAAAAAGATGTTTCTAGTTAAGCAGATCAAAAGTTACTAGAAACACTGCGACGGGTTGCAGCGCAGCGACAGGCTATTTACCATTCACTGACAGGTCACCTTTCTTTTGCGGATTGCTAAATTTAGGCATTAAAATGATATTAAGTAAGTGAAACCTCTTCACAGACAGTGTTACATTGTTAAACTGGAAAATAATGAGGTAATACTGCTTTAAAATGTGCCAAGTTATGGTGCATAATTGCCAGTTACTTGCTGCACAGTTTACTTAACCTTGCCACATTTACTCTTCTCCTACTGCATAATTACAATGGCTCTGAATACAACCCAGCATAAATACCAGTTGATGTAATTAAGTTAAGGATTCCATCCATCACTGTTTCTGCAGCGAGAACTTAAAATAAATATTAGCGTACATGGGTATCCCCACTAAGGAATTAATCATTTAAGCTGAACCACATTTACCAAACTACATAGTGTTTGGTTGTTAGGAAACTTACCAAATAGTCTGACATTAGAACTCCATTTCTGCATAACAAATGGTTTACGGGAACGGCGTGGCAGGCAAAATGTCTGCCAACATAAAAATCCGCAAGCTGTTGGACCCCCAAAGATAATCATTCGGCATACTGAGCACCCCAGTGAACAAATATTGCCAGAGGAAGGATTTAAACTCGGTGCTTATGGTGTACTGCAGAGAGCAGGACCACTGATAATGCACTGGAGTCTGCTGCCCAGTCCCCAGTACCTGTGCTCTCTATGAAGATCCGGGTCAGAACCCAGCGGTGCCAGGGACACACCTGAAATCTTCGGGTTCCACCTGTCTTGGTATACAGAGACACGGAATACTTCTGGGTGGCGTCAGAGACCAAGTTTATTAGCTGCAGCTAGTAACAGAAATCCCAAAAATACATCACAATGTATATTCCTAGGAGACTGTTCAAATTACTAAGGCAAGACATCTCCTTTTATACACCATATTCTCGCTATAAATGTACACCCACTGCGCAAAATTATAACCAATAGGGCACATTTTCTAACTGAGTATCACATTAACAAAAACCCAATTTACAGTAACCCAACCCAAAAGTTAATTATTAGGAATGTCCCAAATTCAATCTTTGCAAGCCGGGCAAATTTATAATTGAAAAGCACAACCCATGTAATGTCAGAACATAAAGGAAACAGTAATAGATGCTGAACAAGATAAAACATGTGCAAGGAAACTAAAGGTTAACGAGGTCCTGAACATTAAGAGGCAATCTTAGACAAGGATCAAACCAAGGGAAATTGGCTTTGCGATGCCAGTTTCAGGTGAAGAGGTAAGTTTCTCTGCAGTTCTTTCAGAGTCGAAAGAAACCTAGTTAATGTGTACATGAACTCAGAAGGCCAGGCCACTTGTTCGCCGGGCCTCTTTCACAGGTCTACGTGAGGGCAACACAAAATGGATTCAGGCTCAAGAATTACAGAACCTCAGCCCTCCTTTTGCCATTACGTAGGCAATAACCTAAACTCATGTTAATCTGAATCTAGGTCCAT
Organism: Lissotriton helveticus; assembly: GCF_964261635.1. Classification (NCBI taxonomy): domain Eukaryota; kingdom Metazoa; phylum Chordata; class Amphibia; order Caudata; family Salamandridae; genus Lissotriton; species Lissotriton helveticus. Next base: position 376,526,459 of record NC_136060.1, read on the forward strand.
ATCAATCTTCATTAGGTCATCTAAGTGTTGCTGTAGCATCATCCTATTATTCTCTACTTCTCTCGGGACAGGTCTCCTAACGCACATAGTAGCACAAAGACTACAAATGGTGGGACCACACTGGATGCAAAGACAACAAGAGAAAAGAATGGCCAAAACCATACCAAGGAATGTCAAAATCTTCCATCCCCATTTAGACAGCAATTCCCAAAACCATCCCGTCAATGACCAGTCTCCTTTGTCTACATGGATAGACTCAGAGATCTTATGTAAACTAGAGATGGCTTAGTACACTGTAGGGGCATTATCTGGTACGTAAATGCAACAACTAGATCTGATCAATTTGCATACTCCATCTCGATCTGCAAGTATGACGTCTAAAACCATACGATTCTGCAACGTCATAAGGCGGACCGCTTGAAGCTCAGCTGTAACATTACTAAGAGCACCTGCTGTCTCGTTAATAGTAGCTTCAACAACGCGAACAAGCTGTCGAATATGCCTACTATTGATCATAGGACCCCAAAAGGGCAGGAACCCCTTGAAGAAATCTCCTGCTTCTTGTCCTGCAGTATCTTCCTTATCGAAGACCCCTCTACCATATCTCGTTCTATGATAGTCCGGAGCCGTAGTATATGTAGGGGGAAGCAAAAACGCCACATAACATGTACCTGAAAAATCATGTGGCAACCATGTATAGGCTCTGTCGTGACAAACAAAATATGTGCCTTTAGCTGGTACGAACGGTGGAGAAGTCTGGGACGAATAGAAATAGGTGTGAACACACACACTCTTACCTAGCTGAGCTTTCGGATTTCGACCAGTGCCTTGCAAACAAAAATAACCTTGATGGGGCACAATCCAAATCGGGGGAGACCTTTTTCGTCTCTCCTTCTCAGTCAAGCTGGTACTATATCCGGTCAAATTCCAACCAACATAAGCCTGCATCTCATCCTTAGGGATAGCATTATATGCATCGATATCTCGGATCATATCTACTATTCCCTTTATCAAGGCACTATTGCTGGAGTTATCCTTAAGAGAACGTGAAGGGCGTATCTCATTTGCATAGATAAACATAGTCTGTAAAGCCCACACAGACCCATTAAAAGAAAAAGGCAAAACCAAATATGGCATACCCTTATCGGTCGTATGCGGCATAAGACCACAAACCCAACAGTTAGTGGTATTCACTACTAACTGATGCTGATGCAACAACTGTATGAACGAGTTGTTGACAAGTTCTGACCTCCTTGTCTGTTCATGTTCAGGCAAGGTATAGAACTGATGCAAAGAAACAGTAGTGTAAGTAAGCATAGGTTGGGAAGTGGGTGCAAACATCTGTTGTGTAGCATAGACAATCCATCCCACATAAGCTATGGTAATACTTAAAAACATGAAAAAACATGATATTATAAAACATTTGCTACGTATCAATATACAGAATTTCATTTTAAGGTCTATTTTCTCAACATCTCTCTCAGGAACAAAAGACTCCATCCTCTAACGTGCTGCTCGCGGCAATTTTCCTTCTTCACTCAAGTGTGCGTCCAGGCGTCCTAGACAACCTAGAACCACAGACCTTTCGTCAATTCGCGGTTCACCCCTTAAGACTTATACCACTACCCTGCACCTGAACCCGGATGGTGGTTCGAAAAAGCAAAAAGAAAAATAGTCTCTTGTCTGAGAGAGCACAATACACAAAAAAATATTACTTTATTTGTCCTTTTTTGGACCTTGGCCTTAAACTATAACGTTCTTTATTCCGCACAGTTTGATCCTGAAAAAGAATCTCCGGATGCGTAGTGTCCAGTCTCAAATGCGGCGGCACAGCTTCTTGCAAAATTTCATCATCCGCACGTTCCGACTGAGTCCATTTCAAATGAGCATCACTAAAAGGCACAAATCTCGGGACATTTTCAGTCTCAGAATTGGCAACACCTTCCCGGACCCACTGATCATACGGTAAGGGAAGAGGTATCCTTTTCGTGTGGGTGGCATGCACCCAACTCTTTTTCCCGAAGACTTTCACAGCGGTCCTCGTTGCTAGCAGCACTTGATAAGGACCAGTCCAACTCGGCTGTAGGTTCTTGGACCTCTGAAAGTTCCTGATCAGAATCCAGTCGCCGGGTTGGATCGCATGTCCCGCGTCAACAGAAGCTGAAGGTAAGGTATCATGAACCTGTTGGTGAAGAACACGCAATTTAGCAGTCAAATCATGTAAATAGTCAACCAACATAGGGTACTCAATATCGCTGTATTCTCTTGGCCTTGGCACACCCCAAACATTCGCCGGGCGTCCAAAAACAATCTCGTATGGGCTAAGTCCCACGCGAGAATGTATTGTCGTTCTTGTGGACAAAAGTGCCAATGGTAGAGCATCGGGCCATGTGAGACCAGAGCTCGCTTGCACCTTGGCCAACTTCAGCTTTAACGTGCCGTTATAGCACTCGACCAGGCCTGCTGACTGGGGGTGATTCGCTGCGTGGAACTTCTGTCTAATTCCCAAACCCGCACACACTTTCTGCATAATCTGACCCACGAATTCACTTCCGTTATCACTCCAGACCATCCTTGGCAATCCAAACCTCGGGAAAAACTCTTTGAGCAAAACCTTGTCTGTAAACAAGGCAGTATTATCCTTCAGGGGGTAGGCCTCTATCCATCTGGAAAAGGCACAAACAACCAAAAGGACATACTTCGAATTATTGCATCTTTCCATATGAATATAGTCTATCTGCAACACCTCGAACGGATACGTTGGAGGAGCAAAATGACCAGCTGGAGTTGGGGTTCCCTTGCCAGGATTATGCATCAAGCAAATCATGCAGTGTTTAACCAAATTCTCAGCACATTTGGGAATTCCACTATTCTGCCTTACCGGAGCCAACAACTTGCATATTCCTTTTGAGCTGATGTGAGCCATCCCATGAGCCATAGTAACCACTGGAAGCACATACGCATCTGGCAACAACCATCGCCGATGCTCTGACAACTCAACCCAACAGCCAGTCGAATCCAACATTCCCGTACTCTCTCTCCACGTACTTAATTCTTTCTCAGTAGCTTCTGCCTGAATCATCTTCACACTTTCTATTGTATCTTCACGCATTCCTCTTTCCACAACCCATCTTGCAGGACCTGCAACATACATTCGACTCGTCAAATCTCTCGCTGTTTCTCTCGCTACTTCATCTGCAAACGCATTCCCTCAACCCACATCATCTGTAACCTTTTTATGCGCACTACACTTTACAATGACGATTTGTGTTGGCAAAGTAAGCGATTCAAGAAGCTCACTCACTAATTGGCCATGCTGGATTTTCGTACCATGAGAAGTAAGAAATCCTCTTTCTTTCCACAATCGTCCAAAGCTATGAGCAACGCCAAACGCATACTGGCTATCAGTAAAAACATTCACTCTCTTTCTTTTTGACATACTAGCAGTCATTCTACGATGGCCGCCCCATTATGAGCGCTATATGCGTTACATTCTTGCCCTCTTCCATTTTCATGACGATCAGTATCATGTGATCGCATTAGCCTGGAACCATCCTGCGTACTCCGCTACGCGAACTCCGCTACGCTGCTGTTGCTTGTACTCTGATCAACAAATCGTGCATCAGGTACATCCCCTACCTCATTTCACGTAACTTAGATACTTAGTTTCTCTAATTAATTTTAACGCAGACCCCCGGCTTTTGTTGTTTACAGGTGCCGGACTGAATAATAATATTTTGCAGAGTGCATTATGCAAGCTCGGTGACCCCTCCAAACAACTCGCAACCGGTAGGCTCCATTGAATGGGTTGTTTATCTATTAATTCCTGGGCTCGTGTTACATTTTGTGATGGTCTCCTTCCCTTTCCTTTAGAGACCCACAGTTGCCTGATTTTTCTTTTGCCGATTCACACAATGATGTGACTCGGTTGGCCAACTTCAAATTACACCGATCCCGGTGTCCCTGACCTAGTGTGAACCCAGTTGGGAATTACGACAAGGTGCTCACTGTAAGTTCGTTTATTATAGTCCCACTACGCCTTTTTAACATCTAAATCGTCTGTTATAGGCTTATTGGTTTTATTATTTCCTCCCCATCTAGAATGAGGCCTCTCTTCTATGTAAATTATCCATTCATCCATTGTACTTATTTCTGACATCAGAGGTTGGTCCAGAAGTCCTGGCTCTGTTTAGTCTGTCGTGTGGGGGATTGACAGTTCCTTCTTCGCCCCTGAAAACAAGCATCCCTGGTATGTCTTGTTTTCTTTATTTTCGATGTGCTTATTTTCTAACTATAATTTACCTAGGAGTCGTCCCTAATTGTGAATTTCTACACTAAATAGGTTTGTGTCCCTGTCTCCTGTCCTGATGAAGACCCCACTGCAAGGGATCAATTCAAGCCTGCCTTTATAAAAGGGGTCGAAACGTCGACTTTTTCTTGTGTTTTCAGCTTCATTCCAATAATTGTGTTATTAAGTACATTCATGAAGCATGTTATTTTGAAGTATTCATTTGAACCTATGGTCGGTGATATTTGAATTAGTGTATGTGTCAATTCATTACTGTGTGGCCGTGTGGCTTTGTCTTTATGTCACTTACCCTTTGCTACACTCATTGCACACTTTCCCTCCCCCCTTTTCCAGGGCACTATATTTAATTTTTAAGTGTTGTACCAAGAATGGTTGCCTTAATAGTTGGCTCGGCTTCGTTGTAATTAAAAACAATGTGACTTTTTTGTCTTTATATTTGATTAATCGTTATGTTTTGTAAATAACTTTCTGTGTGATAACTGGGACCCCTCTTTCTCAGCAATCTTTCCTTTTGACAACACACACGCTCTAGTCAAGGCTATCAATTCAGCTGCCTGAGCTGAATTCTGTGCAATACGCGCTGTTTCAACAATCGTGTGCAAAGTTGTGACAGCATATGCTGCAGTCGTCTCTCCATTCGGAAGCTTAAAGCATGAACCATCTACCCATAGGGTACCATCAGGGTTTGAAAGAGGAGTATCTTTAAAATCAATTCTACCCTTTGTTTCTTCCTCTGTCCTAAGAACACAATCATGCTGTTCTTGATCATCTGTCTCTACACAAATCGGCAACAATGTAGCTGGATTCAATGTGTTGCACCTCTTAATGTGCACATGACTAGCCAAAAGTGTCAACTCGTAACCTGACAGACGTGCACTAGTAAGGTGCTGAGTCTTCGTCCTGTTTAATAAGGTATCCACTGCATGTGGGACCATCACAATCAATGTATTATCCAATACCAAACCAGCAGACTGTCGGATAGAAACAGCTGCTGCTGCCGTAGCTCTTAGGCAACCAGGCAACACCCTAGCTACCGGATCTAAAGTAGCCGAAAAATACGCACATGGGCGCTGCTTGTCTCTAAACTGTTGTGTCAACACTGACAACGAACAACCTTTTCTCTCGTGCACATAAAGTGTAAAAGGTTTACTATAGTCAGGGGTACCCAAAACCGGAGCAGAACACAATGCATCACGTAATTCAGAAAAACTCTTCTGACATTCATCAGACCAAGGAAGAGGGTGTGGTGTATCTTTGAGAGTAAGTGCCAACAAAGGTTTCGCTAGCAAAGAAAAGTTTGGGAGCCACTGCCGACAATACGAGGTGATACCCAAGAAAGCACGCACTTCTCTCTGTGTGGATGGTACAGTCATTTGGGCAATCGCTTGAATACGCTCTGGGGTCAATCGTCTTCCCTCCTTCGATAAGAGATGACCTAAGTAGGTCACTTCTTGTCGACAATACTGCAACTTGGAATTGAAGGTCAGACAAATGTCGTAGCAAAGAAAGAGTAACCTCTTTACAAATCTCCTCATTATCAGCAGCCACTAGCAGATCATCAACGTACTGGATAAGAGTAGCACCAGAAGGCAACACAAGAGTATCGAGTTGAGTTTTCAAAGCCTGACTATAAATGGAGGGACTCTCACAATAACCTTGAGGAGCTCGCTTAAACCAGAAGCTGCGGCCTTGTGGTAAATAAATAAATAATACCCTATTTTTGAATGAATAAATGAATAACAGATAGCTCAATAAATAAGAGTCAAGATTCGAGGTAGTAGGAGTTTTGCAGGTTTAATACAGCATAAGGACAGGAACAGGACCACCTGCACAGGAATAGGATGGCAGCGCTGCCGGGGACAGGATCGGGAATGACGGCGTAACTTTTAATAACAGTACATGAGCACATATACATAACGCAAACACATAGCATTACATTGCAATAGGCGTAGCAGTGGGTGGAGCAATAGGCGTGACGCGTAGCAGTCGCGAAAGATAAGGGTGAAAAGAGGTGTAACAGGGCGTATACATAGACATGTGATGCAAACGTAACAGAATATGTCATGAATGGGGCGGAAACCATGGAGGGGGCTACCTAAGGAGCCGGGACCTCTGACCTGATGGTGCGCGCAAACTGGCAATGACGTATCACTAGGAGAAGCTGGGGGCTTCGAACTCTGTGCTAGGAGCAGAGACTGAAGTCTGGAGAGTCAGGGCGACATGTACCTAAACAGTATCTAGTATCTGATGTTTAGAGAACATGTTGATATAAACTAGAAGTCAGGAGGGGAAAGGCTAACAGACACTAAGACTGGACCATGCATTATTCTACATGTAGTGCGTGATGAAGAATATTAAATGACCATTAATACAGTATTTCTCTAACATGGGGCCGTAAAGGCTAGACAATGACGGAAACTATTGATGCAGTTCAGTAGCTTTAGGAATGCTGAGGAAGAGGACTGAACTGATAATCTGGAATCATAACATACTCTTGGCAGACTCAGAGGCAGGGCCAAGCTGAACCGGGCACTGCGAGGCAGGAAGTAAGTGAAGGGTCGAGGATACAGGTGGGGGTTGTATCACTCCTCCGCGGGGCTTCAGGAGACAGGAGACAGGAGCTGAATCTGGTGTCCGGGCCCTTTTGAGGCCTAGAAACGGGGACTTTACAATGGAATAACGTGCACACTGAGAAACGTGGCAACGTAGCTTTACATAGGCCTGATATTCGTAGTATTCACGAGAACTGGAAACTGCCATACTAGAGGTGGACACAACTGTAATTGCGTCTTTAATCAAACATGGGGAATAACATATGCATATTAATCATGCACGTATAACATATGATGGATGACATGTAGGGACACAGAACATGGCAAAATTTACTTTTCCACATTCCCTCCTTGTCACTACGTTTCATCAGGAAACATCAATATTCATGATACCATCTATCATTTCATACAGTATCATTTGCTCGTCTCGAATTGTCTTGGAACGGGATTTAGAACGGGGCTTGGGACTAGGAATACAAGAGGTAGCACAAATGCCGCAAATTGCAGGGCCACATTGTATACAGAGGCAGCAGCTGAATATGATCGCTACTGCAATACCTAGAAAGGACAAGACTTTCCATCCCCAGGCGGAAATTATATTCCAGAACCAACCGGACCATGTCCAGGTGCCTGGATCTTGGTGTAACAGATGGGCAATTTTATGAAGTCTGGTTATAGCTGAATAAACAGACGGCGCGTTATTTGGAATGAAAATGCAGCAACTAGATCCGATGACTCTACAGGCCCCGCCCCTATCGGCCAATATGACGTCAAGGACGAGACGATTCTGTAAAACGACAAATCTCATAGCAGATTGCTCTTCGGTTAAGTTACCTAGAGCAGAGGCAGTCTCATTGACTACAGCTTCAAGGGTTCTGGTTAACCTACGGATTAGTTTACTATTCTGGATAGGTCCTATAAAGAAAAAGAAACCTCTGTTGAAATCTGTATACTGTTCTAGGGCAGTTTCAGTATAATCGACAATTGGGGACTCCCTTCTATGTCTAATGTGTACTAGATGTGTGTTTCTATGATAATCAGATGGGGCTAGGAAAACTGGTGGCAGTAGGAAGGCAATGTAACAGGTTCCCTCCCAATCGAGGGGCAGACGAACATATGCAGTTTGACCACAAATAAAATAAGAATGACGTGAAGCTTTGAAAATAGATTTCCCACTGTCACTATACTTGACAATAGTAGTACAATCACTATGTCCTACATGTACGGAACCATTATTTCGGACACATAATTCGCCTTTGACTGGTAGTACTGAAATAGCAGGTAAATCTGGAGTGGAATCAGACTGAACATTCAGGACCATGAAATTCGAAGAATAATTACCTAAATTGTACACTTCATTTTCTAGATCTAACCCGGTTCTGTGGGGGAGACCTTGCTTGTCTGGAAAACATGTACTGTTAAGAAAAGACATATCTGTTGAGGATGACGTTAACGTGGACCATGCTCCACACGAACCATTATGTGAAAAAGGATAAGGAAAGAGTGGCAGAACTCCCTTCGGTGTCTGGAAAGGGGGGAGTCGACCACACACCCAACAATTAGTGGCATTGCTGGTTTGGTGTGAATAATGTAGCATGCGGATAAAAGAATTATTTCGCATAGCGAGGCGGTAAGAGAGTTCATGAGGAGGTAGATCACTAAACGTGTGCTCTACTGTAGCATTAGAAGACGTATTTACATGAGAAACTGGAAAATACAGGTAGAACGCGTAACTGGTGCAGGAAATCATAATGCTGAGAAATAATATGAAACATAGAAAAACGATACATCGGATTGAGTTTTGACTAACTCTCTCACTATGGGGGTCTATTTTATACATGTCAGAAACAGTCTAACCGTTTCACCTAGGGGAGGACTTAGACAATCAAACTGGCTGACTTATTTTACTAGACCGGAGTTTCAACTTATACTCCTGCTGCGGAGTTTTCTCTAACAGGGGAGGGTTTGTAGCAATGTCTTTTGCGGGACAGTCCTTGAGAACAATATTTTGGCAATCCTTCAAATCCTGGGAAATGTTCTTTGAGACGGGTTTCAGTCCATAAAACTTCTTTATATGTGAAAAGTGCACCCAGCCTTTGCGACCCTCCAACTTCACGGCTGTACGGGTGGCGAGGAGGACCTGTCGGGGCTCCTTCCAGCGTGGCTCCAGCGGACTTGAGCGGTCAAAATTCCGGACAAGGACCATGGATCCTGGAACGATTTCATGCGGTGCCACCTCGGTATTGTCTGGAAATGCGGCGGCAACCTGTGAACGACAAGAGTTGAGGGCAGACATCAAGGAAGCTAGGTAATCTGTCAGCATATTACTTGAAACATCGTTAATACTTCGGGGTCTAGGAGTACCCCACATGTTAGGGGGGCGGCCGAAAACGACCTCATACGGGGACAGACCTGATCTAGAATGTGCGACCATGCGCATATAGAACAAAGCAACTGGCAGAGCTACTAGCCAGTCCACACCTTTCTCTTTACACACTTTAGCGATGCGGATTTTCAGGGTCTGGTTATGTCTCTCTACGAGACCTGCTGCTTCAGGATGGCGTACACAATGGAACTTCCACTGGTATCCTAACAAGAGGGAAACATGCTTCATCAACTCAGATGAGAATGGCTGGCCGTTGTCAGAATATACGACTCTAGGGAGTCCATAACGGGGGAAGAACTCACGAACCAACTGCTTGGCAGTGGTCGCGGCTGTGTAATCTGGAACTGGATATGCTTCTGTCCACCTGGACAAAGCGCATACAACTACAAGGACATACTTGAAACCTCGACATCGCTCCATCTGAATATAATCCATCTGGAGGACTTCAAAAGGGTGGTCAGGAGGCTGGAATCCACCTTGTTCCACCGGGACACTTTTACCTGGATTAAACTGACAACATATCATACAGGTACGGACTTTCTGCTTGGCTGCAGCTCGTAAATGCTTGTTGAACCAAATGTTCTGGATACTGTCTAGCATAGCTTTTTCTCCTAAATGTGCTGGACTATGTGCGGTATTGATAATGACTTGAACCATAGAGTCGGGGAGAAACCATGTGGCTCTACCCTTCGTTAACCATCTTTGATCTGTCTGGACCCCTCCTTGTTCGGACCATTTCTTGATTTCTTCAGGAGTAGCATGTAACTGGATATCTATGACATCTTGTGTAGGGTCCTTAACTGTCATGCATGTAGTCGGATCTGGAGTGTGTGTCTGTGTCGGATTAACTGAAATGTCTGGAGTCTGTGCTGTAAGCTTGGCTGTGCGATCTGCTAGATCGTTACCCTGGGAAATAATGTCAGTAACTTTCGTATGTGCTTTGCACTTCATGATAGCAATGGATGTCGGTAAATGTATGGCATCTAACAGAGCTTGAATAAGGAGACCATGCTGAATCTTGGTTCCATGAGAAGTCATGAAACCTCTCTCCTGCCAGAGCACTCCAAAGTCGTGTACGACTCCAAATGCGTAGCGTGAATCTGTGTAAACATTAACTTTCAAGTTCTTGGCGTGTAGGCAGGCTTGTGTCAGAGCAACTAGCTCTGCTGCTTGAGCGGACAGGGTGTCAATACGGTGTGTTTCAATAACCTCGGTGTCGGTAGTCACTGCATATGCGGCGACTAGTTCTCCTGTACTTGTTCTCATACATGAACCATCCACATAAAGTGTCAGGTCGGGATCTGGTAACGGAATATCTGTCAGATCTTGTCTTGGCTTTGTCGTAATGTTAACTACTTCCACACAGTCATGTGTGGCAGAATTCGAAGTAACTGATGGTAACAATGTAGCAGGATTTAAAACGTTGCAGCGTCTGATTTCTATGTGTGGCTGGAACAGTGTCAATTCATAACCTGTTAAACGTGCAATTGTCAAATGCTGAGTCTGTGTTCGGTTTAAAAGAACTTCCACGGAGTGTGGAACTTGTACTGTCAGGGAGTGTCCTAAGACTATGGAATCACTTTGTCTGATAGCTAGTGCTGTGGCTGCAACTGACTTGAGGCACGCAGGCAGAGCCTGGGCTACAGGATCTAACGTGCTCGAAAAATAAGCACATGGCTTGTATTGTCCTGCTTGATCTTGTGTGAGAACAGATAATGCTGTACCTTCGCGTTCTGTGACGAAAAGTGTAAAAGGCTTACTGTAGTTTGGTGTAGCTAGAACTGGAGCTTGACATAGGGCTTTCTTTAACTCATTGAAACTGAGTGTATGTTCAGATGTCCAAGGGAGGACAGACGATACGGCAGCCTCCTGTGTCGTAAACTATATCAGTGGCTTGGCTAGGAATGCATACTGAGGAATCCATTGTCGGCAATAAGAAGTGAGGCCGATAAAAGCACGTACCTCCTTCTGGGTCTTGGGCTGAGGAAGACTCGCTATTAACTGGATACGGTCTGGTGTCAACTGCCTACCCCTCTTGGACAGTAAGTGTCCTAAGTAGACCACTTGCTGGACACAGAATTGAAGCTTAGAAGGGGACACCTTGTGCCCCATCTCGGCTAGGAAATACAAGACTGTAAGGGATGCTCGCTCGCAAGCACGTTCAGAACGGGCTGTGATCAGGAGGTCGTCGACATACTGGAGCAGGGCAGTGTCAGTTGGCATGTGAATGTTGTCTAGTTGTCTCTTAAGTGCTTGACTGTAGATACTTGGACTTTCTGTGAAACCTTGAGGAGCTCGTGTGAACATATAGCTCCTTCCATTTAAACAAAATCCGAAAAGGAACTGGCTGTCTGGATGAATGGGGACACTGAAAAATGCATTCTTGAGGTCTATGACAGTGAAAAATGAAGCTTCGGAATCAATGGCCGTTAATAGGGAAGAGATATCTGGGACAACTGGATACTGGGGAATAATACATTTATTAAGTTCTCGTAGGTCAATCACTAATCGATATACTGGGGGTGCATTTGGATCAGTACGTTTCATGACTGGAATGATCGGAGAATTGCATACATTGGAGTCAGTTTCTACAACTACTCCTTGAGCGATGAGCTCGTCAATAATTTTGGATAAGGCTGCTACAGCCTCAGGTGGCAATCTGTACTGTCTGATTCGTGGTAACACTACACCTGGCTTGAGAGTCACACGATGGGGTGTGATTTGCATGTAACCTACATCAGTTGGACCTTGCGCCCATAAATGCTGCGGAACATTAGACAATCTGGGATCAAAATCTCGTAATACATAGTGACCCTTGAAGTCACGTAGGAACAGACGTATTCCCTCTGGGGAACAGCATATAACTGCACCTAATTCTTTCAGTGTTTTAATGCCTAATAGGTTTTCTGGACATGACTTAGTAAGTAACAGATCAGTAGTACGGGACAATGGACCTACTTCTAGAGTAACTGGCTTTGATATTTCATTTATGATAGGTTTTCCTGAAAATCCAAGGGAAACATTTCTTGAGCCTGAGAGCGGAGCCCCTGGAACTTCGGCGTGACTAATTGTGGTCCTACTTGCCCCTGTATCAATCAAAAACTTTCTATCTTTCCCTAGTACTTGACTATGAACATAGGGACCTTCTTGATCTACAGGTATCTCGATGAGAGGCAAGCCTACCTCCCTCTCTAGGCTGTTTCATGAATACGGTTGATACTCTGGATACTCAGACTGTGCATACTGGTACATCTGCTGTGTAACATGCTGTGTTGCAGCGATGGGCTGCGGTGCTGTAACTGTCTGTGGTGCATTCTGTGGCTGAGGAGTCTGTGAAACTTGTTCTTGTCTAGGCGGACGTGGTCTTTCTTTAGTCTTACCGGTAGCTATGTTATGTTTCAGAACTGCACACTCATTTATAAAATGACCTGGCTGTTTACAATAATTGCTGTTCCCTTTAACGGGAGCTGCAGGATGACTGGCTTGATTTGGACCCCTCTTCTGACTGTCTTGAGGAACAGATTGTGCAACTAGTACTTTCATTTTCGTGTCTTTCATACGTTTTCTCTCGTGTTCTTGCTCTTCCCTGATTCTATTCTGGTGGTATTGGAGCATCTGTAACATCTGGGACGGGGTATTAGCTTGCCAGGTACTTTCGACTTTCAAAACTCGATTTTTAATTGGTGGACTTGAATTCTCGACTAATTTAGTAACAAAAAGATGAGGGTATGACTCACTACTTGTCTTGAGACCACTGTTAATGCTAAAACATTTCTCAAATCTAGAATAAAAATCACTAATGTCTTCATCTTGTTTCTGTTTACAGGCTGAGATTGCATCCCAGTCTTCTTTTCTAGTTGTCAATAACCTAGGCAAAACTTGTATTAATAATTCTGGTAATTCTTTACATTTCGCTCCAAGACCGGTACCTGGTACTCGTGCCTTATCTTCAGCTTCTAGAACTGCCCAATCGATCTTTTTCTCTCCCACCTCCCATTCTTTTTCCTTGAGCTTTTCATACACCCCTGCGGGCAGCAGAACCTTTAACATTTTAATTATATCTGGATACGTGTATTCTCCCATACGGAGCATGTCTTTTAATTCTCGGTGGAACCCTGCTGGATCTTTATCATGACAGGGAATTAATTTCTTCATCTCTAGGAGTTCCATCTTTGTAATCGGAGTGTAAACAAACACTCGTTCTAGTTCGCCACCCGTTCCTCTAACTGGGTGGACTTCTCGTAACGGATTCTGTCTCTCCATGTAAAATGGTTTACTTTCTGGGGGTGAGACATGAACAAAATGCGGGTTCAAAAACGTTCTATATTTGTGACGCTGTTCTAGAACGACACTAATTAAATCGGTACCTAAACCTTTCCATCTATACTGGAGTAACTCGTTCAGGATATCATGTAACGGGCCTGGATCAGAGTGCTGACCCTCATACAATGTAATGAGGTGCTGAATCATATACATACCCGCCAGTCGTTGCTCGGCTGGGGGCATTTTCAGAAACATTTGTGCCACTATTTCGTCTGGAAAAGTGGTAGAATCAGTAATCCATCGGACTGCTGATCGGACTAGTTCTTGTTCATGCATGGTACTCAACTCACTGTAACCGATTCGTGATTTCAGAATGTGATCGGTAGCTTGGAATACTTGTTCTAGAGAACCTTGTTCTGGTGCTGGATGATGGAAAGTAGACTTGTGTTCTAGGCGTAAATGGCGATCTGGAAATCTATATTTTCCTACATACGCTATTCTGTCGGGATTCTCGTCCTCTACCTCTTCAGTATCAGAGTTACTTTCTTTCTCGCTTACTTGTGCTGCTTTACGTTGATCGTGTAACCTTATTATTTCTTTACGAATTTTCTTGTACATACTGTCCATAGCACTGATGGTTCTGTGCTTACCCTCGGCTATATTATCACTCCACTTTGTCAGGGTTCTCATTTCGGCTTGATCTTTGGACGGGTAATCTTGTTCTCTTATTAGACAATTGATCAGAAACTTTAATATCATGAGCTGGGTCTCAGCTTTCCTTTGAGACATGGCCTCGCCAATGCTTTCTGGATCATCCCCTGTACGGATGAAACGATATATTCTGTCTAGGTCTTCTTTCATATTCGGTAGGGTGACTAGATACTCGGCCACCCTTCTTACACGTAATGAATATAAAACCATATTATCCTCTCCTGGGACTGGATCATAGCCGCATTCATCAAGGGCTTTTCTTATTTCTGCTACAGACTGATGTCTGGGCGTACGCTGTGACGCTTGCATATGTAATTCGGCTGTTGTTAAACGCTTATGTGGCGGCGGGGTCTGAGGAGGACCTCCCCCTGCGGCCCCTAAACTAGAGTCGTCTACTGATGCTCTTCGTCCTGGCAGAGTGGGAAATGGAAATGTAGGCTGGACTTGTATGGCGGGCTGGACCGGGGGTACCGTAACAGGTACTCCGGTGTCTGGAGGAGCGGGAAGTGCCTGATTTACAGGGACTGGCGGAGCGCGAACAGGATTTGCATATTCTGGGACTGTGTCGTCCAAATAGGACGAAATAAAAATATCAGCTGCGGTCGGTTTGTGACGTAGCTTGGTCGGAACTAATGGTGGCGGAAAGTTACTGGATGCCTCCGGGGTCGCTTTTGGCAGGCCCTCGGCAAGGAGAGGATACATACCCTTAATAAGGGCATTCCTCTGTCTCTCTGATTGTTCGGCTTTAACTTGTTCACCTATCTCGATTAGTTCTTTTTCTTGTGCTCGTTCTGAGGATTCTCTACTTAATTCTGACTTTCTGATTTCTTTTTCGGTTCTTTTATGAGCTTCTTTGCGCCATAACTCGATGGCATCTTTCTGTGACTGTCTGGCTTTCTTTTTCCATAATGCTTCTTCTACTCGCATGATGCACTCGGCATCCCATGTACCCGATACGGGCCATCTATACTTTTCTTCTAACTGTTTGGTATAATCTACCCATAAATCTAGATATAATATGGCACTTATGCCATGCTTCTGATACATAAAATGACCTGGACTGTCCCTAGGCGGAACTGGAACTGCTTCTTCTAACAAACCCTTTCTAGTTTTTAACTGACGTAATCTCGAAAAGAGAGACATTGTAAACTTGAATCGGAACACAATACACTAGACGAGGAACAATAACAATTGGGAGAACAATTCAGGCATACCACGACATTGGAAATACATTGAACAACATCATAACATAACAGTTCGGACAAAATATTACCTGGAATACTGAGAACAGAAACACAAGAATTTCTCGAGAACGGAACAGACTAGAGTTACTGGATGCACTGCTGAAACAGTACGGAACATACCGGTCCCATAAAGGGACGCATCAAGACCCGTATCCACCTAGGTGAACACTTCGTTTGTGGGTCTGTGTACCACCAACCCACGGACCAGAGTCAATTTAGATTGACCCTGTCTAGATACTACCCCAGCGACGGTACTCACCGGGCAGCAAGAACGGAAGGCCTCGGATCGGACTGGACTGCTACGACGACGGACGACGAACTTCGGACTTCAGTTACGGGTGGACCTCCGGATACCTCGGACCTTGGACTCTCGGCTTGGGCTCTGGTCGGGACTCGCCGCGTTCCTCCACCGTCTCGTCTGGATGCTGGACCGCCTCCTCCGTCTCCTCCGTGGGCCTGAGGGATACTTGAAGCAGAAATATCTGCCGGTGCGCAGAAGAGTTCCGTCACGACTGCAGAGGGTCAGGGGGTCGGCGTGGCTTCACCGACGCGTGGGGAAAGGGCAAGTCCCTGTTCGGGCGCCATTATGTGGTAAATAAATAAATAATACCCTATTTTTGAATGAATAAATGAATAACAGATAGCTCAATAAATAAGAGTCAAGATTCGAGGTAGTAGGAGTTTTGCAGGTTTAATACAGCATAAGGACAGGAACAGGACCACCTGCACAGGAATAGGATGGCAGCGCTGCCGGGGACAGGATCGGGAATGACGGCGTAACTTTTAATAACAGTACATGAGCATATATACATAACGCAAACACATAGCATTACATTGCAATAGGCGTAGCAGTGGGTGGAGCAATAGGCGTGACGCGTAGCAGTCGCGAAAGATAAGGGTGAAAAGAGGTGTAACAGGGCGTATACATAGACATGTGATGCAAACGTAACAGAATATGTCATGAATGGGGCGGAAACCATGGAGGGGGCTACCTAAGGAGCCGGGACCTCTAACCTGATGGTGCGCGCAAACTGGCAATGACGTATCACTAGGAGAAGCTGGGGGCTTCGAACTCTGTGCTAGGAGCACAGACTGAAGTCTGGAGAGTCAGGGCGACATGTACCTAAACAGTATCTAGTATCTGATGTTTAGAGAACATGTTGATATAAACTAGAAGTCAGGAGGGGAAAGGCTAACAGACACTAAGACTGGACCATGCATTATTCTACATGTAGTGCGTGATGAAGAATATTAAATGACCATTAATACAGTATTTCTCTAACATGGGGCCGTAAAGGCTAGACAATGACGGAAACTATTGATGCAGTTCAGTAGCTTTAGGAATGCAGAGGAAGAGGACTGAACTGATAATCTGGAATCATAACATACTCTTGGCAGACTCAGAGGCAGGGCCAAGCTGAACCGGGCACTGCGAGGCAGGAAGTAAGTGAAGGGTCGAGGATACAGGTGGGGGTTGTATCACTCCTCCGCGGGGCTTCAGGAGACAGGAGACAGGAGCTGAATCTGGTGTCCGGGCCCTTTTGAGGCCTAGAAACGGGGACTTTACAATGGAATAACGTGCACACTGAGAAACGTGGCAACGTAGCTTTACATAGGCCTGATATTCGTAGTATTCACGAGAACTGGAAACTGCCATACTAGAGGTGGACACAACTGTAATTGCGTCTTTAATCAAACATGGGGAATAACATATGCATATTAATCATGCACGTATAACATATGATGGATGACATGTAGGGACACAGAACATGGCAAAATGTACTTTTCCACAGCCTCCTAAAGAGAAGCCGAAAATATCCCTACTTTCCGCAGCGATCGGAATACTGAAGAAAGCATTCTTCATATCAATCACAGAAAACCAAGCAGCTGAGGCAGGGACCATAGTCAATAAAGCAGTAATGTCCGGAACAACAGGAAACCGTGGCACAACAATCTTATTGACCTCTCGAAGGTCGATCACAAATCGATACAAAGGTGGCTGAGAAGAGTCAGTACGCTTAGGAATAGGCAGAACAGGACTGTTACACACATTACCTCTCGTTTCTTCAACCACACCTTTCTCAACCAAATCATAAATAATCGCTAAAAGAACTCTTTCACCATCACTGGAAATTTTGTACTGAGGAATGCGTGGCAATTTAGCATTTGATTTAAGCGTAACAACGTAGGGTGGAATCTGCAAAAGACCAACATCATTAGGACCCGTAGCCCAAAGTGTATCAGGGAGAGAACGCAATTCCAGCGGCAGGCAATCCTTAGACAAATACATCGGGGAGATCACTTTCTTACCCAAGGTAAGATGTACTCCCAACGGAGAACAATATAATGTTGCATGCAATCTTTTCAACAAGTCCAAACCCAACAAATTCTAACCACGACCAGTCGTTAGAATAAGGGGAGCCTCTAATTCACAAGGACCAATAGAAAGGGGCAAAGGACTAGAAACCGGGTTGCTAACTGGGGCGCCAGAAAATCCTTCCGAAACAGTCTTCAAGCCAGACAAAGGTGCGCCAGGGAGTTTAGAGTGCATGATAGAACTCTTTGTTGCACCAGTATACAAAACGAAAGGTTCTGCCACACCTGATGTAATCACTTCAACATAAGGCCCACTCTGGTCTACTAGAACGGACACTACTCCCTCTCTTTGTCCATGGCTGTCCTAGCTATCAATAAAACCAGCACTCTTGCTTCCAACATAATAATCATCAACGTAATACTGAGCAGACTGGACGTTCGGAACATTCTGTCGGTCAAAATAATTTGCAGAATTCTGGGGGGAAAAGGAATGTTCATTCTGAGGAAACGTACCACGTCCCCAACCCCTAGGTACCTGTTGGTAACCACCACGACCTCTCAGACCAGACATACCATTCACACGTTGTAGCAAGACCGGACGGATCTTCGCCCACAAGGATTGAGGAACTACATTACCCATCAACATATCGTTGTCAGCTAAATTCATAACACACGCATCAACTGTCTGAGACAACTCCTTGTAATAACCAGCAGGATTTTTACGAGGGTCAGGCATTGTCTGCTTAAGTGCCAAAACCTCTGCTCTCTTCCAAGGGACATGTACCCACTCTCGCTGAAAATGTGCTGGTGCAGCCAAAACACCATTAGGAACGCCAGCCTCAACTGCCTCTCTCCATACTGGAGGAACCTCTCGCATAGGATACTGCTTCACTTTTCTCCTAACAGAAGGATCAGGTTCGAATAATGACTGAGGTGGAAGTCTAGACCTGAAAGTAAGTATTGTCTCTACCGCTACCTCAACATCTGAACCCACTATCGTTCCCTTAGCAAATTCGGACTGAACATTAATCAAGTCCAACGGAATTGGACCCACCTCATTATCTTCCCACTCATGACGAAGAAAGGTTCACATGACATCAAAAACATACCTTTGCTTTGGTGCTTCCCACTGTAGAAAAACATCCATAACCGCTTGTAAACCGTACCTGGAAGCATTCGAAACCCATCTACGAGCAAGGAGATCTAACACTGCCCGCTCTTCGGGACTAGGAAGCTGACTACGTCCCTGCTTGCGTTCAGAAACAGGGGTCCTATTCAGTGACCCAAAGAGAGGAGACAAAAGACTAGTGACAGTTTCAGTCATTCTTTGTCGAGTAGAAGGAGAAGAAGCTGACATAAGGACAGGAGACAAAGTAGTCTGAGGAATAGGAGTCATAGGGACAGAAGTAAGAGAAGACGAAGATAAGGCAGTGTAAGTCAAAGGAGTTTGAGGCAAGGCTGGTAACAAAGCTGGCGGCCCAAGAGGGGGCTGCAGCGCAGGAGGAAGAACCACTTGTGGAGCAACAAATGGCTGAACAACAGCAGGGGGTTGAACAACAACAGGGGGTGCAACAACTGGAGGTAACGGAGGGGCTGTAGCACTCTGCGCATAAGGGGGTGGCAATCTCAATAGATGCGACATCAAAGGATCCTTTTCAGGGTCTTCAGTCACAGTTGAAAGGGGAGGTGGCAAAGCCGGATAACATTTATCAATGGCCATGCAATGCTGTCTATCTGACACTTCAATCGCACGATCTTCTTCATCGTCCTTAAACTGTGTAGCGGCTTGCATTACTGACATATTCCTTTCTTTCCTATCTCTTTTCGCTTGCTTAATTTCTCGCTGTTTGGCTGCCTTACGCCAAAGGCGGAAAGAGTCAAACATCGCCGGCCGGGCTTTCTTCCTAAATAGCGCAACTTCTAAGTTATCTAAAATCTCTGTTTCAAAACTACCATGTGGGGGCCATCGTAAAACACCGTCCTTCCTAGTGTAGCGGACCCAAACCTCATTAAAGGTAATGGGACCCACGCCATGTTTCGAATAAAGTTGGAGGTATCGGACATGAATCCTCCAATCGGGAATCCCTATTAAGACCACAAACAAACCATTTACCAAGTTTACCAAGACCAGGCATCTTGCTCGCAGAAAAGACCTTCGGTCCACTTTTCGACATGCAGGGGTCGATGGAGTGGGGGCCCTCCTCCAGAGTTTCCTCACGGGGCTACTCACAATCTTCGGGCTTGGACCGGTACCGCTGAAGTCGCCCTACGTTGGCCGCGCCAGTTGAAGAACCGGTTCAGAACCCAGCGGTGCCAGGGACACACCTGAAATCTTCGGGTTCCACCTGTCTTGGTATACAGAGACACGGAATACTTCTGGGTGGCGTCAGAGACCAAGTTTATTAGCTGCAGCTAGTAACAGAAATCCCAACAATAAATCACAATGTATATTCCTAGGAGACTGTTCAAATTACTAAGGCAAGACATCTCCTTTTATACACCATATTCTCGCTATAAATGTACACCCACTGCGCAAAATTCTAACCAATAGGGCACATTTTCTAACTGAGTATCACATTAACAAAAACCCAATTTACAGTAACCCAACCCAAAAGTTAATTATTAGGAATGTCCCAAATTCAATCTTTTCAAGCCGGGCAAATTTATAATTGAAAAGCACAACCCATGTAATGTCAGAACATAAAGGAAACAGTAATAGATGCTGAACAAGATAAAACATGTGCAAGGAAACTAAAGGTTAACAAGGTCCTGAACATTAAGTGGCAATCTTAGACAAGGATCAAACCAAGGGAAATTGGCTTTGCGATGCCAGTTTCAGGTGAAGAGGTAAGTTTCTCTGCAGTTCTTTCAGAGTCGAAAGAAACCTAGTTAATGTGTACATGAACTCAGAAGGCCAGGCTACTTGTTCGCCGGGCCTCTTTCACAGGTCTACGTGAGGGCAACACAAAATGGATTCAGGCTCAAGAATGACAGAACCTCAGCCCTCCTTTTGCCATTACGTAGGCAATAACCTAAACTCATGTTAATCTGAATCTAGGTCCATATCAATCTTCATTAGGTCATCTAAGTGTTGCTGTAGCATCATCCTATTATTCTCTACTTCTCTCGGGACAGGTCTCCTAACGCACATAGTAGCACAAAGACTACAAATGGCGGGACCACACTGGATGCAAAGACAACAAGAGAAAAGGATGGCCAAAACCATACCAAGGAATGTCAAAATCTTCCATCCCCATTTAGACAGCAATTCCCAAAACCATCCCGTCAATGACCAGTCTCCTTTGTCTACATGGATAGACTCAGAGATCTTATGTAAACTAGAGATGGCTTGGTACACTGTAGGGGCATTATCTGGTACGTAAATGCAACAACTAGATCTGATCAATTTGCATACTCCATCTCGATCTGCAAGTATGACGTCTAAAACCATACGATTCTGCAACGTCATAAGGCGGACCGCTTGAAGCTCAGCTGTAACATTACTAAGAGCACCTGCTGTCTCGTTAATAGTAGCTTCAACAACGCGAACAAGCTGTCGAATATGCCTACTATTGATCATAGGACCCCAAAAGGGCAGGAAACCCTTGAAGAAATCTCCTGCTTCTTGTCCTGCAGTATCTTCCTTATCGAAGACCCCTCTACCATATCTCGTTCTATGATAGTCCGGAGCCGTAGTATATGTAGGGGGAAGCAAAAACGCCACATAACATGTACCTGAAAAATCATGTGGCAACCATGTATAGGCTCTGTCGTGACAAACAAAATATGTGCCTTTAGCTGGTACGAACGGTGGAGAAGTCTGGGACGAATAGACATAGGTGTGAACACACACACTCTTACCTAGCTGAGCTTTCGGATTTCGACCAGTGCCTTGCAATCAAAAATAACCTTGATGGGGCACAATCCAAATCGGGGGAGACCTTTTTCGTCTCTCCTTCTCAGTCAAGCTGGTACTATATCCGGTCAAATTCCAACCAACATAAGCCTGCATCTCATCCTTAGGGATAGCGTTATATGCATCGATATCTCGGATCATATCTACTATTCCCTTTATCAAGGCACTATTGCTGGAGTTATCCTTAAGGGAACGTGAAGGGCGTATCTCATTTGCATAGATAAACATAGTCTGTAAAGCCCACACAGACCCATTAAAATAAAAAGGCAAAACCAAATATGGCATACCCTTATCGGTCGTATGCGGCATAAGACCACAAACCCAACAGTTAGTGGTATTCACTACTAACTGATGCTGATGCAACAACTGTATGAACGAGTTGTTGACAAGTTCTGACCTCCTTGTCTGTTCATGTTCAGGCAAGGTATAGAACTGATGCAAAGAAACAGTAGTGTAAGAAAGCATAGGTTGGGAAGTGGGTGCAAACATCTGTTGTGTAGCATAGACAATCCATCCCACATAAGCTATCGTAATACTTAAAAACATTAAAAAACATGATATTATAAAACATTTGCTACGTATCAATATACAGAATTTCATTTTAAGGTCTATTTTCTCAACATCTCTCTCAGGGAACAAAAGACTCCATCCTCTAACGTGCTGCTCGCGGCAATTTTCCTTCTTCACTCAAGTGTGCGTCCAGGCGTCCTAGACAACCTAGAACCACAGACCTTTCGTCAATTCGCGGTTCACCCCTTAAGACTTATACCACGACCCTGCAGCTGAACCCGGATGGTGGTTCGAAAAAGCAAAAAGAAAAATAGACTCTTGTCTGAGAGAGCACAATACACAAAAAAATATTACTTTATTTGTCCTTTTTTGGACCTTGGCCTTAACCCCTTCGATGCTTGTGACGGAACCATTCCGTCATCAGTCACGGTTGAGCTGTGCTGATGACGGAATGGTTCCGTCACGACCACACCCTGTTCTGGAAGGTCCAGCACAGGGGCGGAATCAGCGCCGCACGGAAGCGGTTAAACTATAACGTTCTTTATTCCGCACAGTTTGATCCTGAAAAAGAATCTCCGGATGCGTAGTGTCCAGTCTCAAATGCGGCGGCACAGCTTCTTGCAAAATTTCATCATCACCACGTTCCGACTGAGTCCATTTCAAATGAGCATCACTAAAAGGCACAAATCTCGGGACATTTTCAGTCTCAGAATTGGCAACACCTTCCCGGACCCACTGATCATACGGTAAGGGAAGAGGTATCCTTTTCGTGTGGGTGGCATGCACCCAACTCTTTTTCCCGAAGACTTTCACAGCGGTCCTCGTTGCTAGCAGCACTTGATAAGGACCAGTCCAACTCGGCTGTAGGTTCTTGGACCTCTGGAAGTTCCTGATCAGAATCCAGTCGCCGGGTTGGATCGCATGTCCCGCGTCAACAGAAGCTGAAGGTAAGGTATCATGAACCTGTTGGTGAAGAACACGCAATTTAGCAGTCAAATCATGTAAATAGTCAACCAACATAGGGTACTCAATATCGCTGTATTCTCTTGGCCTTGGCACACCCCAAACATTCGCCGGGCGTCCAAAAACAATCTCGTATGGGCTAAGTCCCACGCGAGAATGTATTGTCGTTCTTGTGGACAAAAGTGCCAATGGTAGAGCATCGGGCCATGTGAGACCAGAGCTCGCTTGCACCTTGGCCAACTTCAGCTTTAACATGCCGTTATAGCACTCGACCAGGCCTGCTGACTGGGGGTGATTCGCTGCGTGGAACTTCTGTCTAATTCCCAAACCCGCACACACTTTCTGCATAATCTGACCCACGAATTCACTTCCGTTATCACTCCAGACCATCCTCGGCAATCCAAACCTCGGGAAAAACTCTTTGAGCAAAACCTTGGCTGTAAACAAGGCAGTATTATCCTTCAGGGGGTAGGCCTCTATCCATCTGGAAAAGGCACAAACAACCAAAAGGACATACTTCAAATTATTGCATCTTTCCATATGAATATAGTCTATCTGCAACACCTCGAACGGATACGTTGGAGGAGCAAAATGACCAGCTGGAGTTGGGGTTCCCTTGCCAGGATTATGCATCAAGCAAATCATGCAGTGTTTAACCAAATTCTCAGCACATTTGGGAATTCCACTATTCTGCCTTACCGGAGCCAACAACTTGCATATTCCTTTTGAGCTGATGTGAGCCATCCCATGAGCCATAGTAACCACTGGAAGCACATACACATCTGGCAACAACCATCGCCGATGCTCTGACAACTCAACCCAACAGCCAGTCGAATCCAACATTCCCGTACTCTCTCTCCACGTACTTAATTCTTTCTCAGTAGCTTCTGCCTGAATCATCTTCACACTTTCTATTGTATCTTCACGCATTCCTCTTTCCTAACCCATCTTGCAGGACCTGCAACATACATTCGACTCGTCAAATCTCTCGCTGTTTCTCTCGCTACTTCATCTGCAAACGCATTCCCTCAACCCACATCATCTGTAACCTTTTTATGCGCACTACACTTTACAATGACGATTTGTGTTGGCAAAGTAAGCGATTCAAGAAGCTCACTCACTAATTGGCCATGCTGGATTTTCGTACCATGAGAAGTAAGAAATCCTCTTTCTTTCCACAATCGTCCAAAGCTATGAGCAACGCCAAACGCATACTGGCTATCAGTAAAAACATTCACTCTCTTTCTTTTTGACATACTAGCAGTCATTCTACGATGGCCGCCCCATTATGAGCGCTATATGCGTTACATTCTTGCCCTCTTCCATTTTTATGACGATCAGTATCATGTGATCGCATTAGCCTGGAACCATCCTGCGTACTCCGCTACGCGAACTCCGCTACGCTGCTGTTGCTTGTACTCTGATCAACAAATCGTGCATCAGGTACATCCCCTACCTCATTTCACGTAACTTAGATACTTAGTTTCTCTAATTAATTTTAACGCAGACCCCCGGCTTTTGTTGTTTACAGGTGCCGGACTGAATAATAATATTTTGCAGAGTGCATTATGCAAGCTCGGTGACCCCTCCAAACAACTCGCAACCGGTAGGCTCCATTGAATGGGTTGTTTATCTATTAATTCCTGGGCTCGTGTTACATTTTGTGATGGTCTCCTTCCCTTTCCTTTAGAGACCCACAGTTGCCTGATTTTTCTTTTGCCGATTCACACAATGATGTGACTCGGTTGGCCAACTTCGAATTACACTGATCCCGGTGTCCCTGACCTAGTGTGAACCCAGTTGGGCATTACGACAAGGTGCTCACTGTAAGTTCGTTTATTATAATCCCACTACGCCTTTTTAACATCTAAATCGTCTGTTATAGGCTTATTGGTTTTATTATTTCCTCCCCATCTAGAATGAGGCCTCTCTTCTATGTAAATTATCCATTCATCCATTGTACTTATTTCTGACATCAGAGGTTGGTCCAGAAGTCCTGGCTCTGTTTAGTCTGTCGTGTGGGGGATTGACAGTTCCTTCTTCGCCCCTGAAAACAAGCATCCCTGGTATGTCTTGTTTTCTTTATTTTCGATGTGCTTATTTTCTAACTATAATTTACCTAGGAGTCGTCCCTAATTGTGAATTTCTACACTAAATAGGTTTGTGTCCCTGTCTCCTGTCCTGATGAAGACCCCACTGCAAGGGATCAATTCAAGCCTGCCTTTATAAAAGGGGTCGAAACGTCGACTTTTTCTTGTGTTTTCAGCTTCATTCCAATAATTGTGTTATTAAGTACATTCATGAAGCATGTTATTTTGAAGTATGCATTTGAACCTATGGTCGGTGATATTTGAATTAGTGTATGTGTCAATTCATTACTGTGTGGCCGTGTGGCTTTGTCTTTATGTCACTTACCCTTTGCTACACTCATTGCACACTTTCCCTCCCCCCTTTTCCAGGGCACTATATTTAATTTTTAAGTGTTGTACCAAGAATGGTTGCCTTAATAGTTGGCTCGGCTTCGTTGTAATTAAAAACAATGTGACTTTTTTGTCTTTATATTTGATTAATCGTTATGTTTTGTAAATAACTTTCTGTGTGATAACTGGGACCCCTCTTTCTCAGCAATCTTTCCTTTTGACAACACACACGCTCTAGTCAAGGCTATCAATTCAGCTGCCTGAGCTGAATTCTGTGCAATACGCGCTGTTTCAACAATCGTGTGCAAAGTTGTGACAGCATATGCTGCAGTCGTCTATCCATTCGGAAGCTTAAAGCATGAACCATCTACCCATAGGGTACCATCAGGGTTTGAAAGAGGAGTATCTTTAAAATCAATTCTACCCTTTGTTTCCTCCTCTGTCCTAAGAACACAATCATGCTGTTCTTGATCATCTGTCTCTACACAAATCGGCAACAATGTAGCTGGATTCAATGTGTTGCACCTCTTAATGTGCACATGACTAGCCAAAAGTGTCAACTCGTAACCTGACAGACGTGCACTAGTAAGGTGCTGAGTCTTCGTCCTGTTTAATAAGGTATCCACTGCATTTGGGACCATCACAATCAATGTATTATCCAATACCAAACCAGCAGATTGTCGGATAGAAACAGCTGCTGCTGCCGTAGCTCTTAGGCAACCAGGCAACACCCTAGCTACCGGATCTAAAGTAGCCGAAAAATACGCACATGGGCGCTGCTTGTCTCCAAACTGTTATGTCAACACTGACAACTAACAACCTTCTCTCTCGTGCACATAAAGTGTAAAAGGTTTACTATAGTCAGGGGTACCCAACACCGGAGCAGAACACAATGCATCACGTAATTCAGAAAAACTCTTCTGACATTCATCAGACCAAGGAAGAGGGAGTGGTGTATCTTTGAGAGTAAGTGCCAACAAAGGTTTCGCTAGCAAAGAAAAGTTTGGGACCCACTGCCGACAATACGAGGTGATACCCAAGAAAGCACGCACTTCTTTCTGTGTGGATGGTACAGTCATTTGGGCAATCGCTTGAATACGCTCTGGGGTCAATCGTCTTCCCTCCTTCGATAAGAGATGACCTAAGTAGGTCACTTCTTGTCGACAATACTGCAACTTGGAATGGGAAACTTTATGATGAAGGTCAGACAAATTTCGTAGCAA
This sequence comes from Lissotriton helveticus, assembly GCF_964261635.1. Taxonomy (NCBI): domain Eukaryota; kingdom Metazoa; phylum Chordata; class Amphibia; order Caudata; family Salamandridae; genus Lissotriton; species Lissotriton helveticus. The sequence continues at coordinate 376,553,272 of NC_136060.1, forward strand.
AGAAAGAGTAACCTCTTTACAAATCTCCTCATTATCAGCAGCCACTAGCAGATCATCAACGTACTGGATAAGAGTAGCACCAGAAGGCAACACAAGAGTATCGAGTTGAGTTTTCAAAGCCTGACTATAAATGGAGGGACTCTCACAATAACCTTGAGGAGCTCGCTTAAACCAGAAGCTGCGGCCTCCTAAAGAGAAGCCGAAAATATCCCTACTTTCCGCAGCGATCGGAATACTGAAGAAAGCATTCTTCATATCAATCACAGAAAACCAAGCAGCTGAGGCAGGGACCATAGTCAGTAAAGCAGTAATGTCCGGAACAACAGGAAACCGTGGCACAACAATCTTATTGACCTCTCGAAGGTCGATCACAAATCGATACAAAGGTGGCTGAGAAGAGTCAGTACGCTTAGGAATAGGCAGAACAGGACTGTTACACACATTACCTCTCGTTTCTTCAACCACACCTTTCTCAACCAAATCATAAATAATCGCTAAAAGAACTCTTTCACCATCACTGGAAATTTTGTACTGAGGAATGCGTGGCAATTTAGCATTTGATTTAAGCGTAACAACGTAGGGTGGAATCTGCAAAAGACCAACATCATTAGGACCCGTAGCCCAAAGTGTATCAGGGAGAGAACGCAATTCCAGCGGCAGGCAATCCTTAGACAAATACATCGGGGAGATCACTTTCTTACCCAAGGTAAGATGTACTCCCAACGGAGAACAATATAATGTTGCATGCAATCTTTTCAACAAGTCCAAACCCAACAAATTCTAACCACGACCAGTCGTTAGAATAAGGGGAGCCTCTAATTCACAAGGACCAATAGAAAGGGGCAAAGGACTAGAAACCGGGTTGCTAACTGGGGCGCCAGAAAATCCTTCCGAAACAGTCTTCAAGCCAGACAAAGGTGCGCCAGGGAGTTTAGAGTGCATGATAGAACTCTTTGTTGCACCAGTATCCAAAACGAAAGGTTCTGCCACACCTGATGTAATCACTTCAACATAAGGCCCACTCTGGTCTACTAGAACGGACACTACTCCCTCTCTTTGTCCATGGCTGTCCTAGCTATCAATAAAACCAGCACTCTCGCTTCCAACATAATAATCATCAACGTAATACTGAGCAGACTGGACGTTCGGAACATTCTGTCGGTCAAAATAATTTGCAGAATTCTGGGGGGAAAAGGAATGTTCATTCTGAGGAAACGTACCACGTCCCCAACCCCTAGGTACCTGTTGGTAACCACCACGACCTCTCAGACCAGACATACCATTCACACGTTGTAGCAAGACCGGACGGATCTTCGCCCACAAGGATTGAGGAACTACATTACCCATCAACATATCGTTGTCAGCTAAATTCATAACACACGCATCAACTGTCTGAGACAACTCCTTGTAATAACCAGCAGGATTTTTACGAGGGTCAGGCATTGTCTGCTTAAGTGCCAAAACCTCTGCTCTCTTCCAAGGGACATGTACCCACTCTCGCTGAAAATGTGCTGGTGCAGCCAAAACACCATTAGGAACGCCAGCCTCAACTGCCTCTCTCCATACTGGAGGAACCTCTCGCATAGGATACTGCTTCACTTTTCTCCTAACAGAAGGATCAGGTTCGAATAATGACTGAGGTGGAAGTCTAGACCTGAAAGTAAGTATTGTCTCTACCGCTACCTCAACATCTGAACCCACTATCGTTCCCTTAGCAAATTCGGACTGAACATTAATCAAGTCCAACGGAATTGGACCCACCTCATTATCTTCCCACTCATGACGAAGAAAGGTTCACATGACATCAAAAACATACCTTTGCTTTGGTGCTTCCCACTGTAGAAAAACATCCATAACCGCTTGTAAACCGTACCTGGAAACATTCGAAACCCATCTACGAGCAAGGAGATCTAACACTGCCCGCTCTTCGGGACTAGGAAGCTGACTACGTCCCTGCTTACGTTCAGAAACAGGGGTCCTATTCAGTGACCCAAAGAGAGGAGACAAAAGACTAGTGACAGTTTCAGTCATTCTTTGTCGAGTAGAAGGAGAAGAAGCTGACATAAGGACAGGAGACAAAGTAGTCTGAGGAATAGGAGTCATAGGGACAGAAGTAAGAGAAGACGAAGATAAGGCAGTGTAAGTCAAAGGAGTTTGAGGCAAGGCTGGTAACAAAGCTGGCGGCCCAAGAGGGGGCTGCAGCGCAGGAGGAAGAACCACTTGTGGAGCAACAAATGGCTGAACAACAGCAGGGGGTTGAACAACAACAGGGGGTGCAACAACTGGAGGTAACGGAGGGGCTGTAGCACTCTGCGCATAAGGGGGTGGCAATCTCAGTAGATGCGACATCAAAGGATCCTTTTCAGGGTCTTCAGTCACAGTTGAAAGGGGAGGTGGCAAAGCCGGATAACATTTATCAATGGCCATGCAATGCTGTCTATCTGACACTTCAATCGCACGATCTTCTTCATCGTCCTTAAACTGTGTAGCGGCTTGCATTACTGACATATTCCTTTCTTTCCTATCTCTTTTCGCTTGCTTAATTTCTCGCTGTTTGGCTGCCTTACGCCAAAGGCGGAAAGAGTCAAACATCGCCGGCCGGGCTTTCTTCCTAAATAGCGCAACTTCTAAGTTATCTAAAATCTCTGTTTCAAAACTACCATGTGGGGGCCATCGTAAAACACCGTCCTTCCTAGTGTAGCGGACCCAAACCTCATTAAAGGTAATGGGACCCACGCCATGTTTCGAATAAAGTTGGAGGTATCGGACATGAATCCTCCAATCGGGAATCCCTATTAAGACCACAAACAAACCATTTACCAAGTTTACCAAGACCAGGCATCTTGCTCGCAGAAAAGACCTTCGGTCCACTTTTCGACATGCAGGGGTCGATGGAGTGGGGGCCCTCCTCCAGAGTTTCCTCACGGGGCTACTCACAATCTTCGGGCTTGGACCGGTACCGCTGAAGTCGCCCTACGTTGGCCGCGCCAGTTGAAGAACCGGTTCAGAACCCAGCGGTGCCAGGGACACACCTGAAATCTTCGGGTTCCACCTGTCTTGGTATACAGAGACACGGAATACTTCTGGGTGGCGTCAGAGACCAAGTTTATTAGCTGCAGCTAGTAACAGAAATCCCAACAATAAATCACAATGTATATTCCTAGGAGACTGTTCAAATTACTAAGGCAAGACATCTCCTTTTATACACCATATTCTCGCTATAAATGTACACCCACTGCGCAAAATTCTAACCAATAGGGCACATTTTCTAACTGAGTATCACATTAACAAAAACCCAATTTACAGTAACCCAACCCAAAAGTTAATTATTAGGAATGTCCCAAATTCAATCTTTTCAAGCCGGGCAAATTTATAATTGAAAAGCACAACCCATGTAATGTCAGAACATAAAGGAAACAGTAATAGATGCTGAACAAGATAAAACATGTGCAAGGAAACTAAAGGTTAACAAGGTCCTGAACATTAAGTGGCAATCTTAGACAAGGATCAAACCAAGGGAAATTGGCTTTGCGATGCCAGTTTCAGGTGAAGAGGTAAGTTTCTCTGCAGTTCTTTCAGAGTCGAAAGAAACCTAGTTAATGTGTACATGAACTCAGAAGGCCAGGCTACTTGTTCGCCGGGCCTCTTTCACAGGTCTACGTGAGGGCAACACAAAATGGATTCAGGCTCAAGAATTACAGAACCTCAGCCCTCCTTTTGCCATTACGTAGGCAATAACCTAAACTCATGTTAATCTGAATCTAGGTCCATATCAATCTTCATTAGGTCATCTAAGTGTTGCTGTAGCATCATCCTATTATTCTCTACTTCTCTCGGGACAGGTCTCCTAACGCACATAGTAGCACAAAGACTACAAATGGCGGGACCACACTGGATGCAAAGACAACAAGAGAAAAGGATGGCCAAAACCATACCAAGGAATGTCAAAATCTTCCATCCCCATTTAGACAGCAATTCCCAAAACCATCCCGTCAATGACCAGTCTCCTTTGTCTACATGGATAGACTCAGAGATCTTATGTAAACTAGAGATGGCTTGGTACACTGTAGGGGCATTATCTGGTACGTAAATGCAACAACTAGATCTGATCAATTTGCATACTCCATCTCGATCTGCAAGTATGACGTCTAAAACCATACGATTCTGCAACGTCATAAGGCGGACCGCTTGAAGCTCAGCTGTAACATTACTAAGAGCACCTGCTGTCTCGTTAATAGTAGCTTCAACAACGCGAACAAGCTGTCGAATATGCCTACTATTGATCATAGGACCCCAAAAGGGCAGGAAACCCTTGAAGAAATCTCCTGCTTCTTGTCCTGCAGTATCTTCCTTATCGAAGACCCCTCTACCATATCTCGTTCTATGATAGTCCGGAGCCGTAGTATATGTAGGGGGAAGCAAAAACGCCACATAACATGTACCTGAAAAATCATGTGGCAACCATGTATAGGCTCTGTCGTGACAAACAAAATATGTGCCTTTAGCTGGTACGAACGGTGGAGAAGTCTGGGACGAATAGACATAGGTGTGAACACACACACTCTTACCTAGCTGAGCTTTCGGATTTCGACCAGTGCCTTGCAATCAAAAATAACCTTGATGGGGCACAATCCAAATCGGGGGAGACCTTTTTCGTCTCTCCTTCTCAGTCAAGCTGGTACTATATCCGGTCAAATTCCAACCAACATAAGCCTGCATCTCATCCTTAGGGATAGCGTTATATGCATCGATATCTCGGATCATATCTACTATTCCCTTTATCAAGGCACTATTGCTGGAGTTATCCTTAAGGGAACGTGAAGGGCGTATCTCATTTGCATAGATAAACATAGTCTGTAAAGCCCACACAGACCCATTAAAATAAAAAGGCAAAACCAAATATGGCATACCCTTATCGGTCGTATGCGGCATAAGACCACAAACCCAACAGTTAGTGGTATTCACTACTAACTGATGCTGATGCAACAACTGTATGAACGAGTTGTTGACAAGTTCTGACCTCCTTGTCTGTTCATGTTCAGGCAAGGTATAGAACTGATGCAAAGAAACAGTAGTGTAAGAAAGCATAGGTTGGGAAGTGGGTGCAAACATCTGTTGTGTAGCATAGACAATCCATCCCACATAAGCTATCGTAATACTTAAAAACATTAAAAAACATGATATTATAAAACATTTGCTACGTATCAATATACAGAATTTCATTTTAAGGTCTATTTTCTCAACATCTCTCTCAGGGAACAAAAGACTCCATCCTCTAACGTGCTGCTCGCGGCAATTTTCCTTCTTCACTCAAGTGTGCGTCCAGGCGTCCTAGACAACCTAGAACCACAGACCTTTCGTCAATTCGCGGTTCACCCCTTAAGACTTATACCACGACCCTGCAGCTGAACCCGGATGGTGGTTCGAAAAAGCAAAAAGAAAAATAGACTCTTGTCTGAGAGAGCACAATACACAAAAAAATATTACTTTATTTGTCCTTTTTTGGACCTTGGCCTTAACCCCTTCGATGCTTGTGACGGAACCATTCCGTCATCAGTCACGGTTGAGCTGTGCTGATGACGGAATGGTTCGGTCACGACCACACCCTGTTCTGGAAGGTCCAGCACAGGGGCGGAATCAGCGCCGCACGGAAGCGGTTAAACTATAACGTTCTTTATTCCGCACAGTTTGATCCTGAAAAAGAATCTCCGGATGCGTAATGTCCAGTCTCAAATGCGGCGGCACAGCTTCTTGCAAAATTTCATCATCACCACGTTCCGACTGAGTCCATTTCAAATGAGCATCACTAAAAGGCACAAATCTCGGGACATTTTCAGTCTCAGAATTGGCAACACCTTCCCGGACCCACTGATCATACGGTAAGGGAAGAGGTATCCTTTTCGTGTGGGTGGCATGCACCCAACTCTTTTTCCCGAAGACTTTCACAGCGGTCCTCGTTGCTAGCAGCACTTGATAAGGACCAGTCCAACTCGGCTGTAGGTTCTTGGACCTCTGGAAGTTCCTGATCAGAATCCAGTCACCGGGTTGGATCGCATGTCCCGCGTCAACAGAAGCTGAAGGTAAGGTATCATGAACCTGTTGGTGAAGAACACGCAATTTAGCAGTCAAATCATGTAAATAGTCAACCAACATAGGGTACTCAATATCGCTGTATTCTCTTGGCCTTGGCACACCCCAAACATTCGCCGGGCGTCCAAAAACAATCTCGTATGGGCTAAGTCCCACGCGAGAATGTATTGTCGTTCTTGTGGACAAAAGTGCCAATGGTAGAGCATCGGGCCATGTGAGACCAGAGCTCGCTTGCACCTTGGCCAACTTCAGCTTTAACATGCCGTTATAGCACTCGACCAGGCCTGCTGACTGGGGGTGATTCGCTGCGTGGAACTTCTGTCTAATTCCCAAACCCGCACACACTTTCTGCATAATCTGACCCACGAATTCACTTCCGTTATCACTCCAGACCATCCTCGGCAATCCAAACCTCGGGAAAAACTCTTTGAGCAAAACCTTGGCTGTAAACAAGGCAGTATTATCCTTCAGGGGGTAGGCCTCTATCCATCTGGAAAAGGCACAAACAACCAAAAGGACATACTTCAAATTATTGCATCTTTCCATATGAATATAGTCTATCTGCAACACCTCGAACGGATACGTTGGAGGAGCAAAATGACCAGCTGGAGTTGGGGTTCCCTTGCCAGGATTATGCATCAAGCAAATCATGCAGTGTTTAACCAAATTCTCAGCACATTTGGGAATTCCACTATTCTGCCTTACCGGAGCCAACAACTTGCATATTCCTTTTGAGCTGATGTGAGCCATCCCATGAGCCATAGTAACCACTGGAAGCACATACACATCTGGCAACAACCATCGCCGATGCTCTGACAACTCAACCCAACAGCCAGTCGAATCCAACATTCCCGTACTCTCTCTCCACGTACTTAATTCTTTCTCAGTAGCTTCTGCCTGAATCATCTTCACACTTTCTATTGTATCTTCACGCATTCCTCTTTCCTAACCCATCTTGCAGGACCTGCAACATACATTCGACTCGTCAAATCTCTCGCTGTTTCTCTCGCTACTTCATCTGCAAACGCATTCCCTCAACCCACATCATCTGTAACCTTTTTATGCGCACTACACTTTACAATGACGATTTGTGTTGGCAAAGTAAGCGATTCAAGAAGCTCACTCACTAATTGGCCATGCTGGATTTTCGTACCATGAGAAGTAAGAAATCCTCTTTCTTTCCACAATCGTCCAAAGCTATGAGCAACGCCAAACGCATACTGGCTATCAGTAAAAACATTCACTCTCTTTCTTTTTGACATACTAGCAGTCATTCTACGATGGCCGCCCCATTATGAGCGCTATATGCGTTACATTCTTGCCCTCTTCCATTTTTATGACGATCAGTATCATGTGATCGCATTAGCCTGGAACCATCCTGCGTACTCCGCTACGCGAACTCCGCTACGCTGCTGTTGCTTGTACTCTGATCAACAAATCGTGCATCAGGTACATCCCCTACCTCATTTCACGTAACTTAGATACTTAGTTTCTCTAATTAATTTTAACGCAGACCCCCGGCTTTTGTTGTTTACAGGTGCCGGACTGAATAATAATATTTTGCAGAGTGCATTATGCAAGCTCGGTGACCCCTCCAAACAACTCGCAACCGGTAGGCTCCATTGAATGGGTTGTTTATCTATTAATTCCTGGGCTCGTGTTACATTTTGTGATGGTCTCCTTCCCTTTCCTTTAGAGACCCACAGTTGCCTGATTTTTCTTTTGCCGATTCACACAATGATGTGACTCGGTTGGCCAACTTCGAATTACACTGATCCCGGTGTCCCTGACCTAGTGTGAACCCAGTTGGGCATTACGACAAGGTGCTCACTGTAAGTTCGTTTATTATAATCCCACTACGCCTTTTTAACATCTAAATCGTCTGTTATAGGCTTATTGGTTTTATTATTTCCTCCCCATCTAGAATGAGGCCTCTCTTCTATGTAAATTATCCCTTCATCCATTGTACTTATTTCTGACATCAGAGGTTGGTCCAGAAGTCCTGGCTCTGTTTAGTCTGTCGTGTGGGGGATTGACAGTTCCTTCTTCGCCCCTGAAAACAAGCATCCCTGGTATGTCTTGTTTTCTTTATTTTCGATGTGCTTATTTTCTAACTATAATTTACCTAGGAGTCGTCCCTAATTGTGAATTTCTACACTAAATAGGTTTGTGTCCCTGTCTCCTGTCCTGATGAAGACCCCACTGCAAGGGATCAATTCAAGCCTGCCTTTATAAAAGGGGTCGAAACGTCGACTTTTTCTTGTGTTTTCAGCTTCATTCCAATAATTGTGTTATTAAGTACATTCATGAAGCATGTTATTTTGAAGTATGCATTTGAACCTATGGTCGGTGATATTTGAATTAGTGTATGTGTCAATTCATTACTGTGTGGCCGTGTGGCTTTGTCTTTATGTCACTTACCCTTTGCTACACTCATTGCACACTTTCCCTCCCCCCTTTTCCAGGGCACTATATTTAATTTTTAAGTGTTGTACCAAGAATGGTTGCCTTAATAGTTGGCTCGGCTTCGTTGTAATTAAAAACAATGTGACTTTTTTGTCTTTGTATTTGATTAATCGTTATGTTTTGTAAATAACTTTCTGTGTGATAACTGGGACCCCTCTTTCTCAGCAATCTTTCCTTTTGACAACACACACGCTCTAGTCAAGGCTATCAATTCAGCTGCCTGAGCTGAATTCTGTGCAATACGCGCTGTTTCAACAATCGTGTGCAAAGTTGTGACAGCATATGCTGCAGTCGTCTATCCATTCGGAAGCTTAAAGCATGAACCATCTACCCATAGGGTACCATCAGGGTTTGAAAGAGGAGTATCTTTAAAATCAATTCTACCCTTTGTTTCCTCCTCTGTCCTAAGAACACAATCATGCTGTTCTTGATCATCTGTCTCTACACAAATCGGCAACAATGTAGCTGGATTCAATGTGTTGCACCTCTTAATGTGCACATGACTAGCCAAAAGTGTCAACTCGTAACCTGACAGACGTGCACTAGTAAGGTGCTGAGTCTTCGTCCTGTTTAATAAGGTATCCACTGCATTTGGGACCATCACAATCAATGTATTATCCAATACCAAACCAGCAGACTGTCGGATAGAAACAGCTGCTGCTGCCGTAGCTCTTAGGCAACCAGGCAACACCCTAGCTACCGGATCTAAAGTAGCCGAAAAATACGCACATGGGCGCTGCTTGTCTCCAAACTGTTATGTCAACACTGACAACGAACAACCTTCTCTCTCGTGCACATAAAGTGTAAAAGGTTTACTATAGTCAGGGGTACCCAACACCGGAGCAGAACACAATGCATCACGTAATTCAGAAAAACTCTTCTGACATTCATCAGACCAAGGAAAAGGGAGTGGTGTATCTTTGAGAGTAAGTGCCAACAAAGGTTTCGCTAGCAAAGAAAAGTTTGGGACCCACTGCCGACAATACGAGGTGATACCCAAGAAAGCACGCACTTCTTTCTGTGTGGATGGTACAGTCATTTGGGCAATCGCTTGAATACGCTCTGGGGTCAATCGTCTTCCCTCCTTTGATAAGAGATGACCTAAGTAGGTCACTTCTTGTCGACAATACTGCAACTTGGAATGGGAAACTTTATGATGAAGGTCAGACAAATGTCGTAGCAAAGAAAGAGTAACCTCTTTACAAATCTCCTCATTATCAGCAGCCACTAGCAGATCATCAACGTACTGGATAAGAGTAGCACCAGAAGGCAACACAAGAGTATCGAGTTGAGTTTTCAAAGCCTGACTATAAATGGAGGGACTCTCACAATAACCTTGAGAAGCTCGCTTAAACCAGAAGCTGCGGCCTCCTAAAGAGAAGCCGAAAATATCCCTACTTTCCGCAGCGATCGGAATACTGAAGAAAGCATTCTTCATATCAATCACAGAAAACCAAGCAGCTGAGGCAGGGACCATAGTCAGTAAAGCAGTAATGTCCGGAACAACAGGAAACCGTGGCACAACAATCTTATTGACCTCTCGAAGGTCGATCACAAATCGATACAAAGGTGGCTGAGAAGAGTCAGTACGCTTAGGAATAGGCAGAACAGGACTGTTACACACATTACCTCTCGTTTCTTCAACCACACCTTTCTCAACCAAATCATAAATAATCGCTAAAAGAACTCTTTCACCATCACTGGAAATTTTGTACTGAGGAATGCGTGGCAATTTAGCATTTGATTTAAGCGTAACAACGTAGGGTGGAATCTGCAAAAGACCAACATCATTAGGACCCGTAGCCCAAAGTGTATCAGGGAGAGAACGCAATTCCAGCGGCAGGCAATCCTTAGACAAATACATCGGGGAGATCACTTTCTTACCCAAGGTAAGATGTACTCCCAACGGAGAACAATATAATGTTGCATGCAATCTTTTCAACAAGTCCAAACCCAACAAATTCTAACCACGACCAGTCGTTAGAATAAGGGGAGCCTCTAATTCACAAGGACCAATAGAAAGGGGCAAAGGACTAGAAACCGGGTTGCTAACTGGGGCGCCAGAAAATCCTTCCGAAATAGTCTTCAAGCCAGACAAAGGTGCGCCAGGGAGTTTAGAGTGCATGATAGAACTCTTTGTTGCACCAGTATCCAAAACGAAAGGTTCTGCCACACCTGATGTAATCACTTCAACATAAGGCCCACTCTGGTCTACTAGAACGGACACTACTCCCTCTCTTTGTCCATGGCTGTCCTAGCTATCAATAAAACCAGCACTCTCGCTTCCAACATAATAATCATCAACGTAATACTGAGCAGACTGGATGTTCGGAACATTCTGTCGGTCAAAATAATTTGCAGAATTCTGGGGGGAAAAGGAATGTTCATTCTGAGGAAACGTACCACGTCCCCAACCCCTAGGTACCTGTTGGTAACCACCACGACCTCTCAGACCAGACATACCATTCACACGTTGTAGCAAGACCGGACGGATCTTCGCCCACAAGGATTGAGGAACTACATTACCCATCAACATATCGTTGTCAGCTAAATTCATAACACACGCATCAACTGTCTGAGACAACTCCTTGTAATAACCAGCAGGATTTTTACGAGGGTCAGGCATTGTCTGCTTAAGTGCCAAAACCTCTGCTCTCTTCCAAGGGACATGTACCCACTCTCGCTGAAAATGTGCTGGTGCAGCCAAAACACCATTAGGAACGCCAGCCTCAACTGCCTCTCTCCATACTGGAGGAACCTCTCGCATAGGATACTGCTTCACTTTTCTCCTAACAGAAGGATCAGGTTCGAATAATGACTGAGGTGGAAGTCTAGACCTGAAAGTAAGTATTGTCTCTACCGCTACCTCAACATCTGAACCCACTATCGTTCCCTTAGCAAATTCGGACTGAACATTAATCAAGTCCAACGGAATTGGACCCACCTCATTATCTTCCCACTCATGACGAAGAAAGGTTCACATGACATCAAAAACATACCTTTGCTTTGGTGCTTCCCACTGTAGAAAAACATCCATAACCGCTTGTAAACCGTACCTGGAAGCATTCGAAACCCATCTACGAGCAAGGAGATCTAACACTGCCCGCTCTTCGGGACTAGGAAGCTGACTACGTCCCTGCTTACGTTCAGAAACAGGGGTCCTATTCAGTGACCCAAAGAGAGGAGACAAAAGACTAGTGACAGTTTCAGTCATTCTTTGTCGAGTAGAAGGAGAAGAAGCTGACATAAGGACAGGAGACAAAGTAGTCTGAGGAATAGGAGTCATAGGGACAGAAGTAAGAGAAGACGAAGATAAGGCAGTGTAAGTCAAAGGAGTTTGAGGCAAGGCTGGTAACAAAGCTGGCGGCCCAAGAGGGGGCTGCAGCGCAGGAGGAAGAACCACTTGTGGAGCAACAAATGGCTGAACAACAGCAGGGGGTTGAACAACAACAGGGGGTGCAACAACTGGAGGTAACGGAGGGGCTGTAGCACTCTGCACATAAGGGGGTGGCAATCTCAGTAGATGCGACATCAAAGGATCCTTTTCAGGGTCTTCAGTCACAGTTGAAAGGGGAGGTGGCAAAGCCGGATAACATTTATCAATGGCCATGCAATGCTGTCTATCTGACACTTCAATCGCACGATCTTCTTCATCGTCCTTAAACTGTGTAGCGGCTTGCATTACTGACATATTCCTTTCTTTCCTATCTCTTTTCGCTTGCTTAATTTCTCGCTGTTTGGCTGCCTTACGCCAAAGGCGGAAAGAGTCAAACATCGCCGGCCGGGCTTTCTTCCTAAATAGCGCAACTTCTAAGTTATCTAAAATCTCTGTTTCAAAACTACCATGTGGGGGCCATCGTAAAACACCGTCCTTCCTAGTGTAGCGGACCCAAACCTCATTAAAGGTAATGGGACCCACGCCATGTTTCGAATAAAGTTGGAGGTATCGGACATGAATCCTCCAATCGGGAATCCCTATTAAGACCACAAACAAACCATTTACCAAGTTTACCAAGACCAGGCATCTTGCTCGCAGAAAAGACCTTCGGTCCACTTTTCGACATGCAGGGGTCGATGGAGTGGGGGCCCTCCTCCAGAGTTTCCTCACGGGGCTACTCACAATCTTCGGGCTTGGACCGGTACCGCTGAAGTCGCCCTACGTTGGCCGCGCCAGTTGAAGAACCGGTTCAGAACCCAGCGGTGCCAGGGACACACCTGAAATCTTCGGGTTCCACCTGTCTTGGTATACAGAGACACGGAATACTTCTGGGTGGCGTCAGAGACCAAGTTTATTAGCTGCAGCTAGTAACAGAAATCCCAACAATAAATCACAATGTATATTCCTAGGAGACTGTTCAAATTACTAAGGCAAGACATCTCCTTTTATACACCATATTCTCGCTATAAATGTACACCCACTGCGCAAAATTCTAACCAATAGGGCACATTTTCTAACTGAGTATCACATTAACAAAAACCCAATTTACAGTAACCCAACCCAAAAGTTAATTATTAGGAATGTCCCAAATTCAATCTTTTCAAGCCGGGCAAATTTATAATTGAAAAGCACAACCCATGTAATGTCAGAACATAAAGGAAACAGTAATAGATGCTGAACAAGATAAAACATGTGCAAGGAAACTAAAGGTTAACAAGGTCCTGAACATTAAGTGGCAATCTTAGACAAGGATCAAACCAAGGGAAATTGGCTTTGCGATGCCAGTTTCAGGTGAAGAGGTAAGTTTCTCTGCAGTTCTTTCAGAGTCGAAAGAAACCTAGTTAATGTGTACATGAACTCAGAAGGCCAGGCTACTTGTTCGCCGGGCCTCTTTCACAGGTCTACGTGAGGGCAACACAAAATGGATTCAGGCTCAAGAATTACAGAACCTCAGCCCTCCTTTTGCCATTACGTAGGCAATAACCTAAACTCATGTTAATCTGAATCTAGGTCCATATCAATCTTCATTAGGTCATCTAAGTGTTGCTGTAGCATCATCCTATTATTCTCTACTTCTCTCGGGACAGGTCTCCTAACGCACATAGTAGCACAAAGACTACAAATGGCGGGACCACACTGGATGCAAAGACAACAAGAGAAAAGGATGGCCAAAACCATACCAAGGAATGTCAAAATCTTCCATCCCCATTTAGACAGCAATTCCCAAAACCATCCCGTCAATGACCAGTCTCCTTTGTCTACATGGATAGACTCAGAGATCTTATGTAAACTAGAGATGGCTTGGTACACTGTAGGGGCATTATCTGGTACGTAAATGCAACAACTAGATCTGATCAATTTGCATACTCCATCTCGATCTGCAAGTATGACGTCTAAAACCATACGATTCTGCAACGTCATAAGGCGGACCGCTTGAAGCTCAGCTGTAACATTACTAAGAGCACCTGCTGTCTCGTTAATAGTAGCTTCAACGACGCGAACAAGCTGTCGAATATGCCTACTATTGATCATAGGACCCCAAAAGGGCAGGAAACCCTTGAAGAAATCTCCTGCTTCTTGTCCTGCAGTATCTTCCTTATCGAAGACCCCTCTACCATATCTCGTTCTATGATAGTCCGGAGCCGTAGTATATGTAGGGGGAAGCAAAAACGCCACATAACATGTACCTGAAAAATCATGTGGCAACCATGTATAGGCTCTGTCGTGACAAACAAAATATGTGCCTTTAGCTGGTACGAACGGTGGAGAAGTCTGGGACGAATAGACATAGGTGTGAACACACACACTCTTACCTAGCTGAGCTTTCGGATTTCGACCAGTGCCTTGCAATCAAAAATAACCTTGATGGGGCACAATCCAAATCGGGGGAGACCTTTTTCGTCTCTCCTTCTCAGTCAAGCTGGTACTATATCCGGTCAAATTCCAACCAACATAAGCCTGCATCTCATCCTTAGGGATAGCGTTATATGCATCGATATCTCGGATCATATCTACTATTCCCTTTATCAAGGCACTATTGCTGGAGTTATCCTTAAGGGAACGTGAAGGGCGTATCTCATTTGCATAGATAAACATAGTCTGTAAAGCCCACACAGACCCATTAAAATAAAAAGGCAAAACCAAATATGGCATATCCTTATCGGTCGTATGCGGCATAAGACCACAAACCCAACAGTTAGTGGTATTCACTACTAACTGATGCTGATGCAACAACTGTATGAACGAGTTGTTGACAAGTTCTGACCTCCTTGTCTGTTCATGTTCAGGCAAGGTATAGAACTGATGCAAAGAAACAGTAGTGTAAGAAAGCATAGGTTGGGAAGTGGGTGCAAACATCTGTTGTGTAGCATAGACAATCCATCCCACATAAGCTATCGTAATACTTAAAAACATTAAAAAACATGATATTATAAAACATTTGCTACGTATCAATATACAGAATTTCATTTTAAGGTCTATTTTCTCAACATCTCTCTCAGGGAACAAAAGACTCCATCCTCTAACGTGCTGCTCGCGGCAATTTTCCTTCTTCACTCAAGTGTGCGTCCAGGCGTCCTAGACAACCTAGAACCACAGACCTTTCGTCAATTCGCGGTTCACCCCTTAAGACTTATACCACGACCCTGCAGCTGAACCCGGATGGTGGTTCGAAAAAGCAAAAAGAAAAATAGACTCTTGTCTGAGAGAGCACAATACACAAAAAAATATTACTTTATTTGTCCTTTTTTGGACCTTGGCCTTAACCCCTTCGATGCTTGTGACGGAACCATTCCGTCATCAGTCACGGTTGAGCTGTGCTGATGACGGAATGGTTCCGTCACGACCACACCCTGTTCTGGAAGGTCCAGCACAGGGGCGGAATCAGCGCCGCACGGAAGCGGTTAAACTATAACGTTCTTTATTCCGCACAGTTTGATCCTGAAAAAGAATCTCCGGATGCGTAGTGTCCAGTCTCAAATGCGGCGGCACAGCTTCTTGCAAAATTTCATCATCACCACGTTCCGACTGAGTCCATTTCAAATGAGCATCACTAAAAGGCACAAATCTCGGGACATTTTCAGTCTCAGAATTGGCAACACCTTCCCGGACCCACTGATCATACGGTAAGGGAAGAGGTATCCTTTTCGTGTGGGTGGCATGCACCCAACTCTTTTTCCCGAAGACTTTCACAGCGGTCCTCGTTGCTAGCAGCACTTGATAAGGACCAGTCCAACTCGGCTGTAGGTTCTTGGACCTCTGGAAGTTCCTGATCAGAATCCAGTCGCCGGGTTGGATCGCATGTCCCGCGTCAACAGAAGCTGAAGGTAAGGTATCATGAACCTGTTGGTGAAGAACACGCAATTTAGCAGTCAAATCATGTAAATAGTCAACCAACATAGGGTACTCAATATCGCTGTATTCTCTTGGCCTTGGCACACCCCAAACATTCGCCGGGCGTCCAAAAACAATCTCGTATGGGCTAAGTCCCACGCGAGAATGTATTGTCGTTCTTGTGGACAAAAGTGCCAATGGTAGAGCATCGGGCCATGTGAGACCAGAGCTCGCTTGCACCTTGGCCAACTTCAGCTTTAACATGCCGTTATAGCACTCGACCAGGCCTGCTGACTGGGGGTGATTCGCTGCGTGGAACTTCTGTCTAATTCCCAAACCCGCACACACTTTCTGCATAATCTGACCCACGAATTCACTTCCGTTATCACTCCAGACCATCCTCGGCAATCCAAACCTCGGGAAAAACTCTTTGAGCAAAACCTTGGCTGTAAACAAGGCAGTATTATCCTTCAGGGGGTAGGCCTCTATCCATCTGGAAAAGGCACAAACAACCAAAAGGACATACTTCAAATTATTGCATCTTTCCATATGAATATAGTCTATCTGCAACACCTCGAACGGATACGTTGGAGGAGCAAAATGACCAGCTGGAGTTGGGGTTCCCTTGCCAGGATTATGCATCAAGCAAATCATGCAGTGTTTAACCAAATTCTCAGCACATTTGGGAATTCCACTATTCTGCCTTACCGGAGCCAACAACTTGCATATTCCTTTTGAGCTGATGTGAGCCATCCCATGAGCCATAGTAACCACTGGAAGCACATACACATCTGGCAACAACCATCGCCGATGCTCTGACAACTCAACCCAACAGCCAGTCGAATCCAACATTCCCGTACTCTCTCTCCACGTACTTAATTCTTTCTCAGTATCTTCTGCCTGAATCATCTTCACACTTTCTATTGTATCTTCACGCATTCCTCTTTCCTAACCCATCTTGCAGGACCTGCAACATACATTCGACTCGTCAAATCTCTCGCTGTTTCTCTCGCTACTTCATCTGCAAACGCATTCCCTCAACCCACATCATCTGTAACCTTTTTATGCGCACTACACTTTACAATGACGATTTGTGTTGGCAAAGTAAGCGATTCAAGAAGCTCACTCACTAATTGGCCATGCTGGATTTTCGTACCATGAGAAGTAAGAAATCCTCTTTCTTTCCACAATCGTCCAAAGCTATGAGCAACGCCAAACGCATACTGGCTATCAGTAAAAACATTCACTCTCTTTCTTTTTGACATACTAGCAGTCATTCTACGATGGCCGCCCCATTATGAGCGCTATATGTGTTACATTCTTGCCCTCTTCCATTTTTATGACGATCAGTATCATGTGATCGCATTAGCCTGGAACCATCCTGCGTACTCCGCTACGCGAACTCCGCTACGCTGCTGTTGCTTGTACTCTGATCAACAAATCGTGCATCAGGTACATCCCCTACCTCATTTCACGTAACTTAGATACTTAGTTTCTCTAATTAATTTTAACGCAGACCCCCGGCTTTTGTTGTTTACAGGTGCCGGACTGAATAATAATATTTTGCAGAGTGCATTATGCAAGCTCGGTGACCCCTCCAAACAACTCGCAACCGGTAGGCTCCATTGAATGGGTTGTTTATCTATTAATTCCTGGGCTCGTGTTACATTTTGTGATGGTCTCCTTCCCTTTCCTTTAGAGACCCACAGTTGCCTGATTTTTCGTTTGCCGATTCACACAATGATGTGACTCGGTTGGCCAACTTCGAATTACACTGATCCCGGTGTCCCTGACCTAGTGTGAACCCAGTTGGGCATTACGACAAGGTGCTCACTGTAAGTTCGTTTATTATAATCCCACTACGCCTTTTTAACATCTAAATCGTCTGTTATAGGCTTATTGGTTTTATTATTTCCTCCCCATCTAGAATGAGGCCTCTCTTCTATGTAAATTATCCATTCATCCATTGTACTTATTTCTGACATCAGAGGTTGGTCCAGAAGTCCTGGCTCTGTTTAGTCTGTCGTGTGGGGGATTGACAGTTCCTTCTTCGCCCCTGAAAACAAGCATCCCTGGTATGTCTTGTTTTCTTTATTTTCGATGTGCTTATTTTCTAACTATAATTTACCTAGGAGTCGTCCCTAATTGTGAATTTCTACACTAAATAGGTTTGTGTCCCTGTCTCCTGTCCTGATGAAGACCCCACTGCAAGGGATCAATTCAAGCCTGCGTTTATAAAAGGGGTCGAAACGTCGACTTTTTCTTGTGTTTTCAGCTTCATTCCAATAATTGTGTTATTAAGTACATTCATGAAGCATGTTATTTTGAAGTATGCATTTGAACCTATGGTCGGTGATATTTGAATTAGTGTATGTGTCAATTCATTACTGTGTGGCCGTGTGGCTTTGTCTTTATGTCACTTACCCTTTGCTACACTCATTGCACACTTTCCCTCCCCCCCTTTTCCAGGGCACTATATTTAATTTTTAAGTGTTGTACCAAGAATGGTTGCCTTAATAGTTGGCTCGGCTTCGTTGTAATTAAAAACAATGTGACTTTTTTGTCTTTATATTTGATTAATCGTTATGTTTTGTAAATAACTTTCTGTGTGATAACTGGGACCCCTCTTTCTCAGCAATCTTTCCTTTTGACAACACACACGCTCTAGTCAAGGCTATCAATTCAGCTGCCTGAGCTGAATTCTGTGCAATACGCGCTGTTTCAACAATCGTGTGCAAAGTTGTGACAGCATATGCTGCAGTCGTCTATCCATTCGGAAGCTTAAAGCATGAACCATCTACCCATAGGGTACCATCAGGGTTTGAAAGAGGAGTATCTTTAAAATCAATTCTACCCTTTGTTTCCTCCTCTGTCCTAAGAACACAATCATGCTGTTCTTGATCATCTGTCTCTACACAAATCGGCAACAATGTAGCTGGATTCAATGTGTTGCACCTCTTAATGTGCACATGACTAGCCAAAAGTGTCAACTCGTAACCTGACAGACGTGCACTAGTAAGGTGCTGAGTCTTCGTCCTGTTTAATAAGGTATCCACTGCATTTGGGACCATCACAATCAATGTATTATCCAATACCAAACCAGCAGACTGTCGGATAGAAACAGCTGCTGCTGCCGTAGCTCTTAGGCAACCAGGCAACACCCTAGCTACCGGATCTAAAGTAGCCGAAAAATACGCACATGGGCGCTGCTTGTCTCCAAACTGTTATGTCAACACTGACAACGAACAACCTTCTCTCTCGTGCACATAAAGTGTAAAAGGTTTACTATAGTCAGGGGTACCCAACACCGGAGCAGAACACAATGCATCACGTAATTCAGAAAAACTCTTCTGACATTCATCAGACCAAGGAAGAGGGAGTGGTGTATCTTTGAGAGTAAGTGCCAACAAAGGTTTCGCTAGCAAAGAAAAGTTTGGGACCCACTGCCGACAATACGAGGTGATACCCAAGAAAGCACGCACTTCTTTCTGTGTGGATGGTACAGTCATTTGGGCAATCGCTTGAATACGCTCTGGGGTCAATCGTCTTCCCTCCTTCGATAAGAGATGACCTAAGTAGGTCACTTCTTGTCGACAATACTGCAACTTGGAATGGGAAACTTTATGATGAAGGTCAGACAAATGTCGTAGCAAAGAAAGAGTAACCTCTTTACAAATCTCCTCATTATCAGCAGCCACTAGCAGATCATCAACGTACTGGATAAGAGTAGCACCAGAAGGCAACACAAGAGTATCGAGTTGAGTTTTCAAAGCCTGACTATAAATGGAGGGACTCTCACAATAACCTTGAGGAGCTCGCTTAAACCAGAAGCTGCGGCCTCCTAAAGAGAAGCCGAAAATATCCCTACTTTCCGCAGCGATCGGAATACTGAAGAAAGCATTCTTCATATCAATCACAGAAAACCAAGCAGCTGAGGCAGGGACCATAGTCAGTAAAGCAGTAATGTCCGGAACAACAGGAAACCGTGGCACAACAATCTTATTGACCTCTCGAAGGTCGATCACAAATCGATACAAAGGTGGCTGAGAAGAGTCAGTACGCTTAGGAATAGGCAGAACAGGACTGTTACACACATTACCTCTCGTTTCTTCAACCACACCTTTCTCAACCAAATCATAAATAATCGCTAAAAGAACTCTTTCACCATCACTGGAAATTTTGTACTGAGGAATGCGTGGCAATTTAGCATTTGATTTAAGCGTAACAACGTAGGGTGGAATCTGCAAAAGACCAACATCATTAGGACCCGTAGCCCAAAGTGTATCAGGGAGAGAACGCAATTCCAGCGGCAGGCAATCCTTAGACAAATACATCGGGGAGATCACTTTCTTACCCAAGGTAAGATGTACTCCCAACGGAGAACAATATAATGTTGCATGCAATCTTTTCAACAAGTCCAAACCCAACAAATTCTAACCACGACCAGTCGTTAGAATAAGGGGAGCCTCTAATTCACAAGGACCAATAGAAAGGGGCAAAGGACTAGAAACTGGGTTGCTAACTGGGGCGCCAGAAAATCCTTCCGAAACAGTCTTCAAGCCAGACAAAGGTGCGCCAGGGAGTTTAGAGTGCATGATAGAACTCTTTGTTGCACCAGTATCCAAAACAAAAGGTTCTGCCACACCTGATGTAATCACTTCAACATAAGGCCCACTCTGGTCTGCTAGAACGGACACTACTCCCTCTCTTTGTCCATGGCTGTCCTAGCTATCATTAAAACCAGCACTCTCGCTTCCAACATAATAATCATCAACGTAATACTGAGCAGACTGGACGTTCGGAACATTCTGTCGGTCAAAATAATTTGCAGAATTCTGGGGGGAAAAGGAATGTTCATTCTGAGGAAACGTACCACGTCCCCAACCCCTAGGTACCTGTTGGTAACCACCACGACCTCTCAGACCAGACATACCATTCACACGTTGTAGCAAGACCGGACAACTACTCTTGAAATGACCTTCCTCTTTACAATAAGCACACTGATTAGGGCCTAGCGGAAATCGCGGAACAAAAGACTCAGGCGTCTGCAATGGTTTCTGAAAGTGTGGGGGTTGCTGAAACTGACGCTGATTAGGGCGAGGCGGATAAGCCTGTTGCAAAAGAACTTTCATTTTTAATTCTTTAATCTTCTTCTCTACTTTATCCTTCTCATCTTTGTCTCTATTCTCATAGTATTGTGCAGTAGCCAATATCTGGGCCGAAGAAGAAACTGCCCATGAACTCTCAGAGTCCTTTAACTTATTACAAAGTTCGGGGAGTAAATTAAAAACAAATTTATCTACGAACAACCTCTGACCACCTTCTGTACTCATGTCCTGACCACTATGATCAATAAATGTTTCTTCAAACCTAGTGAAGAAATCGGACACACTCTCATCTTTCTTTTGTTTGCATGCTGCTAACTTGTCCCAATTCACTCGCAAAGGAGGCATCAAAGTTTTCATTAATTTAACAATCCTACCAGGTAGTTCTGCAACTAAAGGCTCAGGTTTAGCACCTCCTACCTGTTTACCATCTGCAGCAGTAATATTAACCCATGTTTCTCCTAACTCTTGCACATGATCCTCATGACGGATCTTTGCCCACAAGGATTGAGGAACTACATTACCCATCAACATATCGATGTCAGCTAAATTCATAACACACGCATCAACTGTCTGAGACAACTCCTTGTAATAACCAGCAGGATTTTTACGAGGGTCAGGCATTGTCTGCTTAAGTGCCAAAACCTCTGCTCTCTTCCAAGGGACATGTACCCACACTCGCTGAAAATGTGCTGGTGCAGCCAAAACACCATTAGGAACGCCAGCCTCAACTGCCTCTCTCCATACTGGAGGAACCTCTCGCATAGGATGTTGCTTCACTTTTCTCCTAACAGAAGGATCAGGTTCGAATAATGACTGAGGTGGAAGTCTAGACCTGAAAGTAAGTATTGTCTCTACCGCTACCTCAACATCTGAACCCACTATCGTTCCCTTAGCAAATTCGGACTGAACATTAATCAAGTCCAACGGAATTGGACCCACCTCATTATCTTCCCACTCATGACGAAGAAAGGTTCACATGACATCAAAAACATACCTTTGCTTTGGTGCTTCCCACTGTAGAAAAACATCCATAACCGCTTGTAAACCGTACCTGGAAGCATTCGAAACCCATCTACGAGCAAGGAGATCTAACACTTCCCGCTCTTCGGGACTAGGAAGCTGACTACGTCCCTGCTTGCGTTCAGAAACAGGGGTCCTATTCAGTGACCCAAAGAGAGGAGACAGAAGACTAGTGACAGTTTCAGTCATTCTTTGTCGAGCAGAAGGAGAAGAAGCTGACATAAGGACAGGAGACAAAGTAGTCTGAGGAATAGGAGTCATAGGGACAGAAGTAAGAGAAGACGGAGATAAGGCAGTGTAAGTCAAAGGAGTTTGAGGCAAGGCTGGTAACAAAGCTGGCGGCCCAAGAGGGGGCTGCACCACAGGAGGAAGAACCACTTGTGGAGCAACAAATGGCTGAACAACAGCAGGGGGTTGAACAACAACAGTGGGTGCAACAACTGGAGGTAACGGAGGGGCTGTAGCACTCTGCGCATAAGGGGGTGGCAATCTCAGTAGATGCGACATCAAAGGATCCTTTTCAGGGTCTTCAGTCACAGTTGAAAGGAGAGGTGGCAAAGCCGGATAACATTTATCAATGGCCATGCAATGCTGTCTATCTGATACTTCAATCGCACGATCTTCTTCATCGTCCTTAAACTGCGTAGCGGCTTGCATTACTGACATATTCCTTTCTTTCCTATCTCTTTTCGCTTGCTTAATTTCTCGCTGTTTGGCTTCCTTACGCCAAAGGCGGAAAGAGTCAAACATCGCCGGCCGGGCTTTCTTCCTAAATAGCGCAACTTCTAAGTTATCTAAAATCTCTGTTTCAAAACTACCATGTGGGGGCCATCGTAAAACACCGTCCTTCCTAGTGTAGCGGA
The DNA here is from genome assembly GCF_964261635.1 of Lissotriton helveticus. NCBI lineage: Eukaryota > Metazoa > Chordata > Amphibia > Caudata > Salamandridae > Lissotriton > Lissotriton helveticus. The sequence goes on from NC_136060.1 coordinate 376,576,089, forward strand.
CCCAAACCTCATTAAAGGTAATGGGACCCACGCCATGTTTCGAATAAAGTTGGAGGTATCGGACATGAATCCTCCAATCGGGAATCCCTATTAAGACCACAAACAAACCATTTACCAAGTTTACCAAGACCAGGCATCTTGCTCACTAGTCTGGTTTCAAACTTCAAAGGGTATAAAAAAAAAAATTATACACTCGTAAATAATAGAACCCTTCGGCTTCGACCACTGCAATGGCCGAATCAAGACCCAAGAAACAAAACAAAGTCGTGGGAGCGACCCACTTATACTTAACCAAAATGTCTGTCACGCCGCCAGAAGACCGTCTAACGTCTCGCCTTACAAATCGTCACACGAGGGTCCAAGACAGGGCGACAGTCAGGGCAGCAGTCCTTCGTAGCTGTCGGAAAGGGGAAGCCTCGCAGAAAAGACCTTCGGTCCACTTTTCGACATGCAGGGGTCGATGGAGTGGGGGCCCTCCTCCAGAGTTTCCTCACGGGGCTACTCACAATCTTCGGGCTTGGACCGGTACCGCTGAAGTCGCCCTACGTTGGCCGCGCCAGTTGAAGAACGTTCAGAACCCAGCGGTGCCAGGGACACACCTGAAATCTTCGGGTTCCACCTGTCTTGTTATACAGAGACACGGAATACTTCTGGGTGGCGTCAGAGACCAAGTTTATTAGCTGCAGCTAGTAACAGAAATCCCAACAATACATCACAATGTATATTCCTAGGAGACTGTTCAAATTACTAAGGCAAGACATCTCCTTTTATACACCATATTCTCATTATAAATGTACACCCACTGCGCAAAATTCTAACCAATAGGGCACATTTTCTAACTGAGTATCACATTAACAAAAACCCAATTTACAGTAACCCAACCCAAAAGTTAATTATTAGGAATGTCCCAAATTCAATCTTTGCAAGCCGGACAAATTTATAATTGAAAAGCACAACCCATGTAATGTCAGAACATAAAGGAAACAGTAATAGATGCTGAACAAGATAAAACATGTGCAAGGAAACTAAAGGTTAACGAGGTCCTGAACATTAAGTGGCAATCTTAGACCAGGATCAAACCAAGGGAAATTGGCTTTGCGAGGCCAGTTTCAGGTGAAGAGGTCAGTTTCTCTGCAGTTCTTTCAGAGTCGAAAGAAACCTAGTTAATGTGTACATGAACACAGAAGGCCAGGCCACTTGTTCGCCGGGCCTCTTTCACAGGCCTACGTGAGGGCAACACAAAATGGAGTCAGGCTCGAGAATTACAGAACCTCATCTACCAAAACTGTGATGTTCGACTTGGTAATCCCAAATTGGCAAAGACTTTACCTCCCAATATACCCCTAGTATATGGTATTGGGGTTCCCATGGCATAGGTGGTAAAGGGGTCCCCAGGGCTGCAGCACGGTGTTGTGCCACCTAGAGTAACCCGAGTAGACTACTGACGGCAGACCTGCCATTGCAGAGGACAGGAGCAGCGCAAACTGCTCGAACTCGACTGGGCCCTCACCATGTGTGGTGAGGGTCCAGTAAAATCTCCTGAGTCGAGGAAGGCAGGATGCATTATATTAAAGGTGAAGACATATAAGTACAGACCTATATGTCCCTATAGTGGAGTTCCCCGTTGGAAAACTACTATAAGTGTTAGCAGCCAATAGGATACCGTGCTGCCATCCGGCATTCTCAAGGTTGGCAGCTCCATTATGTTGCCGTCAAAATATGTCATGTTTGGTATCAATAGATGTGCCTTCTTACCTCTGACACAAATCTTGTGTCCTGGGTGATGTAGCATGCACCCAGTTGGCTATGCTAGAGGTTGATCACCTGGTTGCCCAAGCTTACCTGTGCTCTGGTTGGTAGGCCAGCACTTTCCACATTTGCTGCAGTCAAGATAGGATCCTGACCTCCTGCCAGGCTGTGTGATCACTTCCAGGAGTCAGGAACAAAGGCTTGGGCAGGAAGGAGTTTGGACCACCCTCCTCCCTAGCAGGCTAGTGACGTGGCGCATCAAGGTGGTGAGATTCAAAGGCTACACTCCCTCTGTTATGCATCAGGACTGACTCCCAGTGGAGGAAACATCCCTCTTTCTGCCCCACACACATTTGCACCCAGACAGATGGGAAATTAGTTAGTTAAGAAGCTGTACACCCCCAGAAGGCTAGCCACACCTTCTTCTGCCATCTTTAGAAATGACAGAATAAAGGGAGCTGGGTAGAAAAGGTGATGCACAATCCTGGATCTGGTCACCTCGGGGGGACTAGCTGCCCATTAGCTACTAGCTCCCACACCCCTAGCTCCCCTAAATCTAGGATTTAAGCCCCCCACACCAGAACCTCTGTTCTGAACCACCTGAATTAAGGAGGACAAAAGAAGAGACCCGTATAAGCGACAACAAGACTTTCAGAAAGCAAAAGAGAGATACCTTGCACCTGTGGCAACGCTCTTGGAGCTGCCTGCTCAAGACACGTCCAAGGCTATCTCTCATTTCCCCCAGAGGGACCCTGTGGAAGCCTGAAGCACCCTTAGACTCCCTGGACTAGTGGCACTAGTCCACTGCAAACTGCAGGTAAAACAAAACTCCCAATTCAATAAATTGCTGACCATCGGGTCCTCCTAGCGATCCCCCAAAACCAGATAGACTAGTGCATTGTGGGAACTGTAGTCCTGCCTTCCTTGAAGTTACAGGCAGCTACTGTGTTCCCATGGACCACCGGAAGTCGAAGTAACTTTCTGCTCTATTGACCGCTGCCATGGTATCAGGATTAGGGCGGTACATGGTCTAGGTCCCACCCGAGTCACTTCACACATCCCTGTAACACGTGTTCCCATACCACTGTGTGCAAAGACGCGGTCTGGTAAAGCTCATACAGCAGTTTCCATCACTCGTTGGTGGCTATGCTGTTTCCATGGTAGGTGATTTAGCTGCCTTTAACACCCTGTCTCCTACATGTTATCTCCCTTTGTATTCTTTGCACAGGGGTCCTCATACTCGTTCATTGTCTTATAGGAGCATTGAAATAGGATCCAGAAACTACAAATCCCATCAGGCATAGAACGAGCATGACGAGCGTGGCAGCGTCTACGTCATCTGCCACGCCCTTTCCTCCGTGCTCACTACTCTTAGCATCTTCCCGAGCACGGAGCTTTTAATCTCTACTCCGGTTTTGATTTGCACACAGAGCTCCTACTCTCAGTTTGGATTCAAGTTTGTTGTTGGCACCTTGTGGTTTCTGGTCTGGTGCCTGCGGATCTCCGTTGCAGCTTATCAGTCGGGTTCTTGACAGCCCGTCATTCGCGCTTCATCTTCATGGTTAGCTGAAGGCTCTTGCCGGCTCCTGCAGTTTTCCTCAGCTAATAGGCTGCTCTCTGCTGCCTTCTACATAAAATCAGAATAGGTCGCACTCTGAAGGAAAGAACCAGCGGCATATTAAACAAGCATTTGCAATGCAATAGGTCTCGCATTAGGAAAGTTTGAGCTATTGGTATTGTAAATGACAATTTTTTTATGTATGTGTTGGTTTTGAAAATAGCAAAATTAATAGCTTTGTCATTTACAATGCCAATAGTTTTAACTTTCGTAAATGTGACACTTATGGCATTTGTAATGCAATATGTGTTGTATTTACGTGACTGAGATGTACTGATATTACAAATAACAATGGCTTTCAATTTTTTTTAATAATTAATACTTAAATAAAAGTTATTGTAAATTATAATGGCAATAGCTTAAACTTTTGTAAATAACTTTTGTGAAGATTATGTTCAGTGCATTTTATTGTGACGAAAATCCAAGAACAGAAGGGAAATATTAACATCTTTTTGTGACATTTGTAATAAAGCTTGATGCTTTATTACAAAGCTTGATGCTGTGAAGGCGCGGAGTGATGTTGTGGTGGCGACGAGTGATGCTGTGGCGTTCAGTGATGCTGTGGTGGCCCATAGTGATGCTGTGGTGGCCCTGGGTGAAGTGGTGGCCCTGAGTGATGCTGTGGTGGCCCTGAGTGATGCTGTGGTGGCCCTGAGTGATGCTGTGGAGGCCGTGAGTGATGCTGTGGAGGCCGTGAGTGATGCTGTGGAGGCAGTGAGTGATGCTGTGGAGGCCCTGAGTGATGCTGTGGAGGCCCTGAGTGATGCTGTGGTGGCGCATAATGATGCTGTGGTAGCGCATAGTGATGCTGTGGTGTTCCAGAGTGATGCTGTAGTGTTCCAGAGTGATGCTGTGGTGGTGCTGAGTGATGCTGTGGTGGTGCTAGCTGTGGTGGTGCTGAGTGATGCTGTGGTGGTGCTGAGTGATGCTGTGGTGGTGCTGAGTGGTGCTGTGGTGGTGCTGAGTGATAATGTGGTGGTGCTGAGTGATGCTGTGGTGGTGCTGAGTGATGCCAAATAAGATCAATAGTACTGCGATGTCGCTTTCTGTGATGTCACTTCTTGTGACGCAATATGCAATTAGGGGGGCCTCGCATCTTCCCTTTCGCCCGGGGCCTCAGAAAGCCTAGGACCGGCCCTGAGTGCACCTGCACTGGCGCTGCAGAGTCCGGGGCAGGTACAACCCTGCACATGAGCAGCGGAGTCCCTTCACTGCGCCTGCGCCAGGGCTGCAGAGATTCCCTCTCCGACGTCTGCCGAGGTTACCGCCACCTGCAGCCGTGCTAACCCTACATCCCTACATCCGTGGCAGCTCGCCCTCGGCCACCCCAGGGGGTACTCACCCCAGCCTGTAGCCCCCATCCATGGCACATGCGCCCCGACCACCCCGGGGCAACTGACCCCAACCAGCCTGTAGCCCCATCCATGGTACATGGCCCCTGACCACCCCGGGTCCACTGACCCCAGCCTGTATGCTCCCCTCACCCCCATCCATGGTACATCGGTCTCGGCCACCCCAGGGGCTCTGGCAACATTTCCGCCAAAGTGTTTCCTGAGGGCTATCTGGCAGACACAGACTTGCTTCCTCCTGCCGTTGTACACTAATACCAGGAACTCGGTGTCCCGGCACCCCTGCAGTGCCCGTCAGCCACTCTGCACACCCTGCAGCTCCGCCAAGCGCGGGAGGGAGGCTCTCAGAGTTGAACGCTCACCCCGGCATGGTAGACTGATCGAACCCCCCATCATTCCGAGGTCGGCATTGTCGGTCTACTTGTAACATTCATTAGATAAAGACCTTAGCGAGTGCGGTAGGGAGTATTTTGTTGTGTGGAGGGGGATGGGGGGTTATTATTGAATGAGTGAGTGCGCTTCTGAACTTGAGCCCGCACTCACAGGTAATAATGTGGACGTAAAGGCGGGTGATTCCCGTGAAGAGTGGTTGACGGTGTGGCATGTGGCTGGATCTGCCGCCCGGTGATACTGTCTGCGTTATTGTTGCACTTCAAATACAAATCCTGGGCTGTCGGATACAGTGCCACAATGGTTGGCTTCTGCCTGGTTTAATGCTGTTAAGTATGCTGCACCGAGGTGCTCGTCTAGCAGCTAACATTGTTATTGCAACATAATTAAACGGGTTACAGACTGACAAGCTGCGGCCATTAACGCCCAATCATAATATTAATAATCGCCTCTGCTCATGCCCTGCAGGGCCTCTGAGTCACCGTGTTTTCATGTGTTTTCTGTCTGCTTGAAAGACTGCATTTTTTTTCAGGATTTCGTTTGCGTCAATGCCCAGCCAGGCTGCTGCAAAAACACACAGCCCCACAAAAAATAGGAAGCGGCTGGTTATTTTAGCTGCAATAAACTCCCATCCAACACAGAGGAAATTAACAATATCAGAACAAGCGCTGTGGTGCAACCTACAGTGAGGTGTCAGTGTTGTGAAAATAAAAGCAAATCACTTAGGTTTCCCATGCGTGAAAAGGGGGAAAAAACACTTTTTAAAAAAAATGTAAACCGGTGTGCATATAGAGCACTCTAAATGCCGGTAGCAAATGTTGAAACACTACGGAAAGGAAAAGCAACGAGAGAAAGAGAAGGCAAGAACATGCATGCTCACACAAAGAACCAGCCTGTTTATCAGCGCCGCGCGCCTCGTGAACAGCGCCGCGCGCCCCTCTGCAGACTCCCCCTGCATTCCAAAGTCAGTCACGTGAACTATTCACGAGGCGCGCAACGCGATCCGATTCTTTCGCCCATGCATTCCAATGCAGAAGCTCACGCGCACTACTTAATCCTATGGGAAAATGCTGCGCGTGGCCAGCTCCTGTCGCCCCTCGTTTTTCGGCTGAGCCGACAGCTATAGTGCTCTCTGCGAGAGCGCGCTTTTGCACGCTTTTCGCAGCAAGCCCTAAAAACGGAGTTGCTCTAGACTCAGCGCAACTTCGTAAGGATTTGCTTAAGAAATACTTATTGGCACAGTGACTTCTCAAGATCTTTACCCCCTGATTAAGAAAGGATTATTTATGTTTTGTTTTTTGTCATTCAGGTGCTGATAACCTTGTTTGTTTTGATTGAGTGCACCTTTGAATATTCTTTTAACACATTAATATTGAGATTCATTAATGTAGAGAATGGTTAAGAATAATCATAAAAAGAGTCAAATTGTTATATGTGCTGTCAACGTATTTCAGTTGGTGTGACAGTGGGAGTTCATGCTACATACTTTCATGGATGTGCTTATTATGTTTCTGACAAAAGCATATCTGAGAAGAAGCATCTAACTGCCCAAGAGATTTGTTTAATTCTTGGTAATTTGCATTATTGAGGTGATTACTAACCTTTTCCCTTACAGATCTCCTTCCCAGCTGTTCCCTTCCTATTTTCCCTTCCCCTGCATGATCACTTCAATACTCTTTAGTGTGAAGTCAGTGTTGAAGGTATCAAGAGGTGGGTTCATTGTATCTTCACGTCCAGATCCCGAGGAAGGAAGCTCACCGTGTGACACAAGGCTTGTTTGTTGCCAGCCCGGCATCTGACCCCTTAATTCGACGCTGCATTAAGAAGGAACTCCATCCGACCTTCAACCGATGTCAGCAACTACTCTGTTGTCTTTTTGTATCTTTTGTTCCTTGCAGCACCGTTTCAGCGGTAAAAGCAGCTCTCTCACGGTTCCCGTTCAGCACCAGGGAAAGCCAGGACAACTCTGCACCTGGGCTCCAGGGGCCAGGTAAAATTGACCTGACTGTGTTGGCTTGGTCCTGGGGCCCGCATCACCTGTACCCTGCAAGGGTAGAATGCAACTCGACATTCAAGTGATCGATTGTCACTCATGGTTTTTCCCATTGAGCTCAATGTTAAATTTTCAATGTATTATTTTGCAATGATTTTCTATCACTTCAAACATCTACACTCTGGTTGTGTGTATGCAATTCTGTTTGTTCTGGTGTCTCAATTAAGATAAAAACACACCCTATTTTTATAAATTGGTGTTGGATTTCTATTGAGTCATGTCAATTACTTATCATCCATGTTGGTACTCTGAAATGCTTAACACATGTTCCTCTAGTAAAGCTTGACTGCTCTTTGCCACACTGACAGGACTGAGCTAAGGATTTATTAGTATGAATTCAAGGACCATCTTTGGGATATCGTGATAGTATTACATGGTGAGTACTAAGCCCCCACCACATAATACACCACTTCCCTACAAGGCGGGTAGTAGCGTTGCTATAAAATGGTGGCTGCTGGGGCTCCCGGCAGATAGACAGACCAGGAATGCTTTGTCTGGAAAACGGATCCAGAGGCACCTGTGCGTCAGTTCACTACAAACTAATGTTGTTGCCAGAGCTCTGCTGCTGACAGGTCCCGGAGGTCAGGTAATCAGAGCAAGAGGCAGCCAGTAGATAGGCGACCAGTGCCTGCCCATGCACCTGTGAGTTCCTGAAATGTGATATAAGGGGAACACAGCGCTGGTGATCAGAGTGCGGCGGGGGCACTGGAGACAACCAACTGGCTATCGCAGCTGATAGCAGCCAGACTGCCTGGGAGTACCTGGTCCGAAATGAAGGGCAAGCAGCGCCCACAGGAGACTTTTCCTGAATGGTGCAGAGGAGCGAGAGGCGCTGAGCGCTAAGCAGTGCATGAGATAACCAGCTGGTGGTTAGTTGGAGCCCGCCTGCCTTGGAGCTTGAGATCTATGGACCTGGGCTGCATAGATTTGATCATCTGGGGAAGGGAGAGAGGCGAGGCAACTGAAGGAGAACGATTTGCCTCACAGGTCGAACGAATAGAAATGGAACTACCTTAACCCTGACAGAGGCGAGGCCTTGGCTCGGGGGGCATTGAAGCCTGAGTCAGAAGGCAGCCTCGGGTAGGCCAATTAGAGGTGCACTAACGTAACTCAGAATTCCAGTGCGTTGGGCCTAGGGGACGATGAGCAAAGCACATTATTCCAGAGCATTTACATCTCAGCCTGGAAGTCCGCCTGTAGAAGGGCTGACGGGTGAGCATTGAGGGAGGCCCTCACAACCCACTGACTGCGCTGGAGAACCAGGAGATGATCAACCATTAAGAGACTGCCCTGTGCCCTACACCAGGCTGTAGTGGAGACACCTGCACATCTCCCCCTGAAAGCATCTACTGGCCCCTGTGGGAAACACTGACTGACCTGGGCTGGAACAGCATGGGGAATGACAGGTTGCAGAGGGGAGTGCAGCAGACAAAGATGTATGCAGCTAGCTCAGTGAGTAGAGGCCATGGAACAGCATGTGAGACAGGTACGGGCACACAGGTGCTGAATGGCCACACAGGAGCCCAAATACAGGCTGCAATAGAGATCTCCAGACAGACACTGGAGACTAAGAATAACACCATGTCTCAAGACATAAATCTACTTTGAGTGTATCTGCGTAAAGTTGCAGAGAGGTCTTTCACCACAGAACAAGATGTAAAGGTTCTGCAGGATGAAGTGAATGCTCTCTAGATAACAGTGTGCTTGCTCTCAGAGCTAACCAAGTGGCTGGAAGATAGAGTCGAAGACGCTGAGGGCTGCTCCTAGCACTTTAACTTATGATTTGTGAGGTTCCCAGAGAGGGCAGAAGTGCAAATTCCAGAACTGGAACAATGGATCAGGATAACATTGACCTTGCCCGTGCTCTCTGAAGTTTTTGTAATGGAGAGGATCCATAGTTCATTGGCCCCGATCCCGTGTCTGCGTGCTCCACAACAGACGTTAATAGGCAAACTTCTAACTACCGGGATTGCAACACAATACTGTCTGAAGTCAAAAAGATAAGGGACCAGATCTTCGACAACCATGTGATCCGAATATTTGCCGTCTAAATAGAGAGAGTTCAGCAATTCAGACAGACCTATACTGCTGTTAAACAGAAGCTGTAAGAAATGAACGTACGTTACATGTTACTTTACCCAGCAAAACTAAAGATTCTTCACATAATTAAATCAATTTTGTTTTCCCGACCCTCGATGAGGCATAGGACTGGATTGAGGATCATGGAGAGGTACACCCTCAGGTCTTGACTGACAGTGACTCACAACCCTGGACCCCGAGAAGACATTGAGCCCAAATGTCAGGATGGATTCATCTGAAAATCCGTGGAGCTACTCAGTCAGTGCTCAGAGTGGGGGTGCAAGATGTAGCGGGGCTTCACAACAAAAAAGGGGCGCGCCCTGCTACTGAGGGTAAGAGACTCAAAGGAGGTGACTCACCCGGGTAGCGATAACAGACACAATTAAGGTAGTCACATGGAAAGTGTGTGGCCTGAACTTGTTTACAAAGCTCTACAGAATACGCTCCTTTCTAAGGCGCCAGGGTGCATGCATTGCATTCTTCCAGGAGACGCACATCCTGGACAGAGAAGAACCGAAACTGGGGAAAAAGTGGAGAGGCCAGCTGTACTCTGCAATATATTCTATCTATGTAGAATACTTGTAAAGCGCACAGCTGCCCCAGCAATGGGGCGTCCCGGCGCTGTATAACTCTGGGGAACCCGTCCTGGCTTTTCCTGTGGGATGGTCCCTTGCTGGGAGTCCCCAAGGTGGAGCCAGGCATCCCCGGAATTGGTGGGGCCTTTGTGGAGATTAGGCAAGCTAATGCCCAGAGTTGCCGAGTGGAACCCCTGATTAGAGTAAGCACCGAAGCGAGAATTATCGAGTCCGCTGACCAAGGTCCACGACCCTGCCGCGTCGGGAATTGAACCCTGGTCCCAGGCTGACTTCTGCTCTCAGGCCTGCCACCTCTAACCAGTGAGCCACTACTCCTCTATGCAAGGGGAGTTTCAATCTGGAAGGCACCAAAAGGCAGGTATTGACGGACGATATGCGCTGCTGACGGGCACGGATGTATGTCACTAAAACGCACACTTTTACAACGCATACCTTTACAACGCATTTTTTTACAACGCAACATCCATTACAACGCATTCCATTACAACGCATGCCATTACAACGAAAATAAAAAAACTACATTTACAACGTATTCCATTAAAACGCATAATACCTTTACAACGCATACCATTACAACGCATAACATTACATTGCATGTTTGGTAAGTATTGGATAGTGTAGGGGTAAAATTTACTATTCTAACTCCAGGGGGTGCAACAGCAGGGTAAGTGTTGGATAGTGTAGGGGTAAAAATTACTATTCTAACTCCAGGGGGTGCAACAGTAGGGTAAGTGTTGGATAGTGTAGGGGTAAAAATTACTATTCTAACTCCAGGGGGTGCAACAGTAGGGTAAGTGTTGGATGGTAATGTTATGCGTTGTAATGGTATGCGTTGTAATGACTGCATTGTAAAGACATGCGTTGTAGTGGTGTGCGTTGTAGTGTCATGCGTTGTAATGGTTGCGCTGTAATAGCATTCGTTGTAATGGATGTAGCCTTGTAAAAGTTTCGTTGTAATGGTATTGCGTTGTAAAAGTTGCGTTGTAAAGGTTGTTTCCCGATGGGCACAATAGACGGCAGTGAGAATTTTCTTCTTAACATATTCGCTCCTAATACAGACTATAAACATACAGACAATAAAGATTTTTACACCAGAATTTGCAAGGGAATGGTCCCATACATAGATTTGCCGACAATATAGGCAGAGGACTTTATTTGTGTCCTGGACGGACAAACAGATAGGCACCCACCTAGGCTACGGATGAAACCATACATGACTGACACACTCAGAGAATCGAAGTTGAACCACGGATGGACATCCGGAGGACACTTTATTCAGATAGCCGGTTCTCCTGCTACACGCTGGTTTACAACAAACACAGCAAGTTGGACAGATTTCAAATCATAGAAAACACAGCGCAAAAAGTGGGGGTAGTTGAGTGCATGGTGAGATTCTTATCAGACCATGCCCCACTTATGCTGGAATACTACCAGACTGAGGCCCAAAATCCTTTCATGGAGGCTTACCCCTGAAGCGCTCCAAGATGACAAAGTCTGCGCTCTGCCACCAATTATGAGAGAATTCACAATTATTATGATTCCCAATCCGGGCAAAGACTCAAGACAGCCGGGATCGTGTCGACCGCTCTCTATGTAAATATGAAGATACTTTCTAAGGCCCTGGTGACACGTCTTCATCATGTGGTGACATCTCTGGTCCAGGAGGACCAATGGGGCTTTATGCCATGCTTCGCAGGTTATCCCATGTTCTCCAAGTGACTGAGAGAATGAAGATGGAGGGTGCATAATTAGCGCTCGACACTGAGAAGGCGTTTAATATGCTAAATTGGGAGTATCTCTGACTGGTTTTCCAGCAGATGGGATTCAGCCCCCATTTCATCAAGTGGTTTAAACTACTGTACGCCCAGCCTGTGGCATGCAGTTGTACTGGAGGTATAGTTTCTGATGGGATCACTGTCACGAGATGGACGAGACAGTGTCCCCACAGCTGTTTGCCCTGGCCATAGAACCGCTGGCATTACACCTGCGCACAGTACTGACAGATGTGGGTGGTAACAAGACAAAATATCGAATTCAAAATATAGAATTACCAAAATATCGAAGTCAAAATATAGAATGGACAAAATATCGAATTGAAGGTAAGTAATTTAATATCGAATATTAATTATTACCCCTACGCTATCCAACGCTTTCCCTACTGTTGAACTCTCTGGAGTGGGAATAGTAATTTTTACCCCTACGGTATCCAACGCTTTCCCTACTGTTGCACTCTCTGGAGTGGGAATAGTAATTTTTACCCCTACGCTCTCCAATGCTTTTCCTACTGTTACACTCACTGGAGTGGTAATAATAAATGTTATATTTATTATTTCATTATTTTAAATTACTTTTAAGACATTAAAGAAAAATCGATATTTTGACTAACTATATTTTTTTAAACTATATTTTTGATTCATTATTTTTGTACTGACCTGTTTGTAGATAGGAATTCGATATTTTTGCATTCTATATTTTTTCTTTAATATGTTGGAAATTCTATATTTGTGTATTCGATATTATGTCAGTGATCCGCCAGAACAATCGATCCCTACCCTGCTTGGATCACGGTGCCTGACGCTGCGTCGGATCTCCGGATTAACAAGACCAAGGAAGTGATGTTCCAGTTGGGCATGCTGGTGGGAGAGAAGAGCGAACCCCCTGCTGACCCTGACTTTGCCTGGGAGATACTGACTTTTCGATATCTGGGAATGCAAATAGTGCACATCCCTGTAGATCAATTTAACTAAAACATAGTAAGAGTCCTCCAGGGCCTTTGGGAATTGATACGGTTCTGAAACACCCTCCTACTATTGGTAATGGGGAAGATAGAACTCAGCAAGATGGTATTCCTGTGCCGTTGTCTTTTTGTACTTCAAAACTCCTTCTACATCATTCTGAGGAAAACGCTTCAGAAACTAAACAGCCTTATGATTTCCTTGGTGTGGTCAAGCAAGCACATTAGGGTCAAATTGGGCATGCTGAAACTGGATTCGGAACAGGGAGGCCTGGAACCATCGGACCTACAGATGTATTATGTGGCCGGACTCTTGCAATAAGCAGTGCAGTGGTGCGACGAAGAACCACATATAGAAAAGAGACTACTGCGTGAAGGGACGCGACTGATGGGACAGAATTATGCAGACAATAAAGAGTGGTCCACATACACCAATGGACTGTCTCTTCACAGTGCGACAAGTAGAAGGAGCATGGGAAACAGCAATAAAACCCATCCAATGTGGATCCCCAAATGCAAAGATACTACCCCTGTGGTGGCTATGGTTGTACCAAAAGATAGCAGCGGAGATGGATGTGCGACCATGACTGGAGGGGCCTTGTCGATGCTTGGGAGATCTATATCAGGATGGAGGTTTCACCGATCAATTTTCCTCAACCAAAGAAATCGGTCTAATCTAGGGCTAGGGCAATTTCTACAATATGCCAAAATCTCACACATACTGTGAGGGAGATCTGGCCGGACTTCACGGAGGAACCGGCGGACTCACAAACATTCACACTGATGTTAGATTAAGGAACTAGCAGAGGACTGATCGCAGGCATCTACGCTGCGATAAAGGATGATAGAAGGACCGCGCCCCTAGTCGCAAGAGGACTGTGGGAGAATGCACCACTGTCAGACGGGGAGTGGAGAACAGCATGTGCACAGGTACAGGAGGTGGCTGGCAATGCACAGTTCAAACTCACTCAGTGTTATTACCTGCATCAAGCATATATAACCCCGCAGCGTCTCCTTCGAATACTCTCTAGTAGGCCTATGTCATGCCTGTGGTGCAACGCTAGTCTAGCGACATTCATATATATGACCTGGGAATGCACAGCCTTGAGTGCTTACTGGGCAGGGGTGGTAGACAGACTGATCGGGATGGTGAGAGTACAGCTGACACTGACGCCCAAGCATTGCTTGTTGGGGCTCCTACTAACCTGGAGGACAGGCACGAAAACCCACACCAGGTTTGCGGACTTGGGTGTGCTGTTAGCTAAGAGATGAAGACTAGCTATTCATTGCAGTAAAAGACAATAAATAAAGTTTAAAACACAAACAGTGTACACAGCCTGAACATAGAAGCAAACCAGATGAAGGTGTTACACCAGATAATATGAGCAGACTCCTTTGTTTTTAGACAGACATGGAGACTCTAGGGGTTTCGTCCACCAGGTGCCGGCAGACTCTTGTTTCTGTGCAGTCCTTGCAAACCTCTACCAGCACTGGTGGGTGGGATCTCGCCAGTTCTGAAGATAATCCAACCCAGGTTTAACTCTCTCACTCTAGTGGTTCCTCCATTTGAGACTCTGTTATGTGTGCCACTTTCTCTTGGTACATTCACCGCTGGAAGCTGGCTCTATGCTCCCTGGTTCCTTTGCTCATAGTTTCTTTGCCAAAGTTATTTTGGATGCAGTTAATTTGCCCTTACCTCCACTACCCACTGCCCAGAACTTGACTTACTTCCTCCCATTTGTACCACCAACAATCCCCACTGGTGCTAGCCTTTCCCAGGAGGTCTTAGGGTGATGGATGAGTGTTGTGACAATCTTTCAGGTTAATCCCTGGAATTGATAATGTCCTACAAGAACAGTGCTCTCAGATGGTGCAACACTGTAAGTGGTGACCTTCACACTGATAATGGGAATGAGGTCTCTGACTTCACAGGTCTGATTGGTCGAGCATAGAGGTCACTTGAGCTAGGAAGGAAACCTGATTGCCTCAAGAACAACAAAGGTTTCAGGAAACCAAGATAACTTTCATCATGAATGTCGTGGGCTTAGATAGAAAGAGTGTCCTGGCTTTGACTTTTGGCTGCAAGACAAGCACCAATCTACTTTTGAACCCAACCTGCCTCAGGCTTAGGTTGGATCCTCTGAAATGAGGGGGGAATTAAAGGTAAACGATTACACTGAAGGTAAAGTGGAGGGTGGAGGTTTAAGACAAGAACATTTTAGGAGGAGGAGTAATACAAACTCACAGGTATCAAACCAGGTAAGAACCAGTTACTACATATAAACCTCGAAAAGAGAAAGAGAGGAAGTTTCAAGTGCTATCATTATGAATAAGTAAATAGCAACAAAACAATCATTGGTAGAGCATATAGGTCTGGCTTTAATGTGTCACATAGACTGAACTAAAGTCTATGGTTCATAGAACATTAAGGTAAAAATAGAAAATGACTGCTCCGATTTGGGCTTTTCATGGATAACCCTCCATCTACAACGATTTTTAGACTTTTGGCTTGCCTCTTAGGAATTGGTGCAAGGCTCATTTGTGCGGGTCAGTATAGCTTATTCTAGAAACAACTTTATTGGTCAAAATCACGATTTAGTTGTTTTGTTTGCATTATGTTCTAAATAGTTGTTGCTCATCCATTCCCAGATGTAGCCCATAATACTCTGGAAGTTTTCATCTGGGCGTTGGGAGTCTTAAGCGTAATTATATAGTCTACAGTCTCTAATTCCTAACTCCTTGATTAGGGGCTTGATATATAAATGGAAAAGATGCGAATACAATGAAGATCCCTGAGGGATCCCACAGTTCACTTGCACTGCATTAAAGGGGCATAGACAGTGCTGCTGGAACAATTTTCAGAGTGGGGGTGATATCCTCAATGTTACATTTCTGAAGAGACTGAGAAAGGTCTAAGCAGATTGTGAAAGATCTAAGTACCACACACAAAGAAAAAGTATAGCAAATGTATTCAGCAGGAGAGTAATAAGGGTGTAGTATGCAGCTGGAGTTTTTTTGGGGAGAAACCTGTCACAAATATATTACTAAAACGTAGTGTGGGAGCACAGTCATTAACAGAAAACACATTTACCATTGAAATGGTCACTAAATATGCTCAGACATACAGTCTTTTTATTGATAAAAAGCGCACAGACGATAATGTGTGGAAATCAGGTTTCTGAAAATAAGCATCTGGATTTATTTTTATCATATTAAAATCTTGGTTTCCAAGACGCTTCAGAATTACAAATAAATGTGCTTTATTTTAAGTCTGGGCAGTGAACTCCGCTCCGCTCGTGGAGTTTGCGGAGTTTTCCACACTCCGCATTACACGGAGCTCCAGAAAACTCTGCGGAGCGAAGTTTTTTCCTCACTTGCATACGTCAAGTGGGCGAGCGCGAGCAAGGAAAATCCACCTACAGCTGAGATTTTTCCTCGTTCCTGATCGTCAATGTCAAGTCGGCTCGCGTGAGCATGGAAAATCAACCTCCAGCAAGATTTCTCAATGCGGGCAGTCATTGAGAGTGGTCACGTATGCTGGCAAACGCTCGTGTTGAGAAATGGTCCGTTCACGTTGAGAAAGTTGCAGCTTGAGTAAAACATCTACTTGAGCCGCTGAAAGGTAGCAGCGCCCGCTTGTGCTGTACATGGTGCTGTTCGCGATGATTGCACAGTGCGGACAAGCACCTGGCGCTGAAAATCACAGTAAACAGCATTTAACTAGCATACTCCGCTGCTTGCAGAGCTCCGAGTAGCGCGGATCATTCTGGACAGCAAACTTACCATGAAGTACCAGGTCAAAGCAGTTTCTTCCGCATGCTTCCACACCCTCTGCATACTCCAGAAAATCTTCAGATGGATCCCCATTAAGACAAGGAAATTGTCACGCAAACCTTTGTCACCAGCCGGCTGGACTACGGTAACGCGCTCTATGCCAGAACCACCACCCAACTCCTCAAGAGACTCCAGACCATTGAGAGTGCAGCGACCAGATGCATCCTCAACCTCCCAAAATGGACACACATCACCCCCCCAACTCAGCGACCTTTACTAGCTCCCCATTCAGAAGAGATGCCAGTTCAAGATGCTGACACGCCTACAAGATCCTCCATGACCTGGGTCTAGCATTCAGTCACCATCCCTGAACTTCCACCACCCCACAAGACAACTGCGCTTTGCCTCCTTGCCTTGCACATGTTTCCGGCATCTGCTGATGCTACAGTGGCGGTCACTCATTCTCCTACCTTGCCGCCATGTCCTGGAATGACCTACCTCTCCACCTGTAAACGTCACCCTTACTCACGGATTTCAGAAGGGGGCTCACGGCCTGGCTTTCCAATTGAAACCAGCGAGACCTCAGCGGCCACTCAGGGGTGAATAGCCGTAGTCTACAAGTACTGATTGATTGAGTGATTTTACCTCTGTCTGAATCCCAACAAATGTTACCAGATAAAAAGTGTAAAGACATCTTTATGCTCATTTGCCTCTGAACTCCAGCATGGTTAGTTTGGAGGTGCTGCAGCACACCCAGCACCCCTACATCCAGTGACTATGGGCCTAGATGGACATTCTGTGTATGATTTTTCAAAAATGATTTTATCTATTCAACAGCAGGGCCATGTAGGCCAGCAGCTTCCACACGGTCAACCAATAATTTATGATCAACTGTGTCAAAAGCCTCTGTTAAATCCAGAAGAACCAATGCTGAGGTTCGTCCTTTGTCCCCATCATGGTGCATATCATGAAATACAGACCGTATGGCTAACCCATTGTTATGTGCTCGACGAAAGCCAGCCTAAAGAAGATTCAGGAAATTGGTCTCTTATAGAGGATTACATAGCTCTGGTGCCATAGAAAGGAAATGGCAAAAGAGAAATTGGAGATGGTTCTTCAGAAATGAAGTCTTTGCCCTGTTCTGTTTTTTAACAGCTGAGTTATGATTCTGTCTTGAAATGACGTTGGGACTGGTCCTTAAACAAGGGATTCATTCAGTAAGGACATCATAGGACTTAAGATTTCAGGGAACAATAATTTTCAAATGCATAGGGGCATGGGTCCAGTGGTGATCCAGATTTCACCTTTGACAACAGAAAGAGTTGTTGGACTTCATTAATTTGAAAAAATGCATCCATTGTAGTGGGATTCCTATCAGCTGATAACAATAGAGTATTGGTGTGTCAATGGGAAATGCTATCTTGGTTATTTGATCTATAAAGTCCCCATTTACTAAATCACAAACCTCTGGTGTGGGAGCAGTTACAACTGTTGCCACTGCTATTGTCCCTGCTTTTCTGGCAGCTGTTGTTTTGGTTGTCGTCCATGCATGTGGTGGCAGCT
The DNA here is from genome assembly GCF_964261635.1 of Lissotriton helveticus. Taxonomy (NCBI): domain Eukaryota; kingdom Metazoa; phylum Chordata; class Amphibia; order Caudata; family Salamandridae; genus Lissotriton; species Lissotriton helveticus. The sequence continues at coordinate 376,593,994 of NC_136060.1, forward strand.
GTTGTCACTGCTGTGGTTCTTAACTGCTCTGGCACCTGTTATTGCTGTTGTCCCTGTCGGGGTTAGATTTATTGTCGATGCTGCTGTCTCTGCCTTGCTTTTTTTTTTTTTTAGATAATCTGTGTATTAAAGTTTTCGAGTCATGAACATACATCAAAGCAAAATAAAATCTGAAGTAAAAAACAAGAGTCCCATAAACGTTCACCTGTGACCTCGCCCCCCCCCCCCCCCCAGAGAAGGTCACCCCAAAGAATACATGGATAACGTCATCTACTCCATTTCCTCCTGATATCTCTGCCATACCTCCCCACACCTGTTCATGTTTCCAGGGACAACCCGGGCTTCATATACATTTTTCTTTCTGAGGCTACTACATCTGGGGCATCAGCTGCCGCTAGTGGAGTGCAAGGCCCCGCTTCCCTATCACAAGGCCCAGCCACAATAACCTTCGTTTGGCGGGAGTTAAACCCTCATCATCTAAGATATTAAGAAGAGCCAGGGGCGTAGCTTGGTCAGCAAGATTGGGGGGTGAGCTGCAGATTTCCTGACAACCACGCTGGCATTTAATGATAAAACACCTTATACGACAAGCAGGGCACATGAGAGTGCCTTAAGGGGCAGCGGAAAGGGAGAGGAATGCGGATTGGTATGAGTACTAAGTGAGAGAAACACAATATTTTGTAAAATAATCAACATTTTAGGACTTTCAAAACAGACATGAGAGAGTGTGTGTATTTTTTTGTCACTGTGTGCATGCAAAAATCCCAGGTGAAATGCAACAGACACATCACCATACCCGACTGAAAGCACCTGCACCCAACTATTCATCAGAAAATACATTTATTAAGGGGTTTTAATACCTCCAACGCACCCCAGAGCCATCTTGGGTGTATGCATGAACGACCAGACGAGGCCAGCCCGATTAGCACCTTAATCAAATTACAGTATGGGCGGAGGACCGCACAGCTCCAGACAGTGGAGGAAGCCCCCCCCACCTCTTCCCCACATCCCAAACAGGCAGGGTGTCTGATCTGTTAATGGGCCAAAGGTGCTGCGGGCAAACTTATAAGATACAAATGTTTCAATTGAATAAGACAAAACCGCTGTTAGTGTAGTCTCTCTGGGCCTCATAGGGCGGTGGTTCATTCACCCTCCTAGAGCTCCCCCAGGTCACACTCCCACAGACGTGTCCCTTAAAGTGTGAAAGGAGTCCAGGGTATGGATCACCAAGGACTTGTAAATGAGGGAAATAGAGCCATTATCAGGGAAGGGTTCCATCGTCAGCTTCATCTCTAGTGGATTATGTGCTGCTATTTTGTCGCACCCTTTTAGGTACAGATTGAGTGCATTGCGAAGCTGTAAATATCTATCAGATTGAGACTTTTCCTGCTCAAAGTCCTCTTGAAGCTGAGTAAAGGACTCCATCTGTGAAACATCCAGCATGTGGGTGCCCCACCAGAGGGGAGTCTCCCAAATCAACCTGCCTGGGAGGCATGATAGGAGGACAAAAAGAATCAATCATCACCAGACATCCATCAAAAGTGGACTTTACAGCATTTAGTAAAGGCCACCCACTGGGGCCGTCTCCCCCAAAACAAACGTTGTGAAGGCCAAGGCAAACATCACCAGCACAGACTTAGATATGTAGTAGGGTAGGGATTCTTTTGCACAGTATAGAGCAGGCTCAGGAGAGTAATCATCTTCAAAAGGGGCCCACTCTCGATTATAGATAAAGGCAGTGATGGCCATCGCTGCAGATCGATCCGAGTCGTGGTGAGCAGGGAGGTGAGGTTATTTCCCCTGGAACGTGCCTCTGTAGTACCTATATTTACTCCCAAATATCAGAATCATGACTCTGCCAGATTGAGGCCAGCATCACGGGCCCAAAGCTCCGCCTCACTCTTCAAACCAACTGGGAGCAATTTAGTTTTAGCCCAGTTCACCCGGAGCCCTGAGAGGCACCTGGACATGTCGCCAAGCTGCATGATCGCGGGCCTGGTAATATGTGGGCAGCTAAGGTACAGCGTGCAGGGAGACCCTATGTTCACAGGTCTCAGTCCACTTAAATCCCTTTTAAACGGGGTTGGACTGTACTAGGTGCGCCATGAGATATATCATGAGGGCAAACAACAGAGGTGACAGGCGGCATCACCATCGTGTCTCCAGATGAAGCGCTATTTTTGCTGACAGAGTGCCTCCAAACCAGCCATAGAGGAGTTTAACATATGTCAAATAGTGGGGACTGAAACCTAGGTATCTGAGCAGTGCAAGGGTGTAGGGCCAGGAGACGCTGTTGAATGCCTTTTCGAAGATGATCTGCACTATTGAGTGCGGCTGTCTCAGTCAGCTGTCGCTAGCGCATTATGCAGTCGCTGGATATTGTGACGCATTGACCTATGCGGCATGAAGTCACTTTGGTCTTTATTGAGTAGATCTGTGATAACCTTACTGAGGCGTGTCATGAGGACCTTTGCAAATAGCTTGGTTTCAGAGTTGATCAACGATATAGGTCTGTAAAAGGCGCATACCATGGAGCGGTCCGGTTTGAGGCTAATGACAATGTGTGACTCCTCCAGATCTCTCGATAGTCGCCCACTGTCTCTGACCTCTGTATATAGATCTAGCAGGAGTTGGGTTAGGGTTAGGATGTCTGCCTGACATCCACTGGTATCCATTTGGGCCTGGGGTTTTCTTCCCAGCCAATTAGGCAATGGCATCAGCACTCTCGCGAGTCGCAAGCAGTTTATCATGCACTTGCCATTGGACACCACTGAGATGCTGTGGCTGAACCATAGAGAAGCAGGAATCGATCGTCACCGTTGGCCAGGTAGCAGCTCTTGATAGAGCTTCTCATAATAAATAGCATAGGTATTCGCCACCTGGGGTTGAGAGAAGATTGCCCAACACATCACCTATGGAGGTCGGAAGTCGATTCCTGTTCATATGCTGTCAATGCCAATATAGTAGTTTGCCTGTTTTGTTGCCATGCTAGTAGAGGCAACTTTGAGATGCCTACCAGAGCTTTGTATTCTCATCCATCTGAAGCTGATCAAGCTCCAGTAGCGCCTGTAACAGGACATGCCACGTCTCCTGGGAAGGCTTCTTAGTGAATGCGCACTATGCCAAGCCCGGGCCTCAGTCCTGCGTAGCTTTTCCTGTTTCTCAGGGGCCAGCCATGAGATCACCTTCCCCCTTTGCACAGCACCCATGCCCCAGAGGATTGCAGCAGAGTCAACTGTTCCCGCATTTGCACCAAAGAAGTAGGTTGAGTTGTCTTGTAGAAAGTGGCGTAAGGATTTCAAGGTCAGCCACCAACAGCTAAGCCTAAGGGTTGCGAAGACCGGGCGCCCGCAATAAGCAAGGAATTATAAGGGGGAATCTGACAGGCACTAGGCATGGAATACAGGGTGATGCACTCGAGTGGCTGATATCCTTCCTTAACAAAAGAACCTTCCACGTACAGGAAAACTCTACCTTCTCGGAAACCATAAGGTTAAAAACAGCAGAGACGGGGAGAAGTTGTCTACCTGCCTAATAAAAGTTAAAGAATGGATGATAAACAGCTGCCTAAAGCTGAATAGGGAAAAAAATGAGATTTTATATCTTGGAAATAAACTAGCTCCCACTCCCATTTTAGCCTGGCCAGAATGCTTAGGTAACACATCTATACCCACAGATATAATCAAAAGCTTAGGCTTCTGGCTGGAATCCGGTCGGTCTATGAGGACTAGGGGTGGGCGGAATTTGCGTAATTACGTTACGCAAATCTCCGCAAAACAGTAAAAAATCTCCGCGGACACGCAGAAATTCCGCGAGCATGCGGAAATGCTTGTTCGCGATGCTTTTTTACTGTTCGCAATCGCTGTTTGCGTGCTCGGGGGAAATATCGCACGAACATGCATTTTGTGAACGCGAACAGTCAAAAAATTTCACAAAGTCGCGGAACGCAGAATTTTGGGCAATTTTGCGTTCTCCACGGAACACTAAATTACCCAAATTCCGCGAGCGGAACGGAATTTACCACCCAGGCCTAATGAGGACTCAAGCCAAGAAGGTGGCCGTAACCTGTTTCGGCCTTTTTAGAAGCATAAGGAAAATTCTAGACAGGGTGCCAATTCATCTAAGAAAGACAGTGGTCCACTCCATGGTTACCTCTCGACTAGACTTTGGAAACTGGCTATTCCTGGGAGCACCTAAATAAGTCATGCGTAAACTGCAGATTGTGTAGAATGCAGCTGCCAGGACACTCTGTTACATCCCCGCATGGGAATCTGTAAAAAAACACTTAGCAAACCTTCACTGGCTTCCCATTGCTGCTAGAATAAAATGTAAAGCTCTAATCATTACACACAGAGCACGCCATAATAAAGGGCCAGGGAAAATCAGGAAGCTGATTTCCCCATACACCCCACATAGGCGGTTACGATCCAGTACAGCTGACCACCTAACACAAACAAAGGTCAAGAGAGAAAGATGGGGCGGAAGGGCATTCTCACATCTGGCCCCCAAACTCTGGAATTCTATTCCAGTAGAGTGCAGGAAACTGGATAATGAACTGCAATTTCGAAAGCAAATCAAAACCTGACTATTCAAGCAACATCTTTAAGGTACCGGTTTCTGATCAGTTACTAATCACAGCGCTGGGAAGCCTTAGGGCAGCCATGCGCTCTATAAATCCCTATAATAATAATAATAATAATAATAATAATAATGGAGCTATATATTAGACACATAGACCGGGTGCAAGGTGAGATGTGGGGACCAGGAAATAGTTGAAGCAGGAAAGGGTGTTATGGGTTCTGGAAAGAAGGGTGTTTCTTTCAGTTTGCAATGATGGTGGCACCATACAGCCATGAAACCCATGGAACCAACGAAAGAACCCAGCAGGGTATGAGGGAGAAGGCTGTGGGAAAAGTGGCCTGCCCCGTCCAGAGCAGAGGACATGAGGTTGTTAAAATCTCTGCCAATAATTGTAAGCCTGTCGGGGGCTGCAAGTAATGCTTCCCTGGTGCAGTAGAGGAAGAACTCCGTGGGCGGTGGTAGAGAATTGACCATGCAGAACATTTTGGGGTGTCCCCATAGCGACCCAGCTACCCAGTGAAGGCAACCCAGGGTATTTTGGTAGATCTGAGTCATCTGAAAGGGAATACGGGCATGGACTAGGACCAGCATACCCCCTCAAGCCCATGTGGAAGCCTGTATGGTGAACTGTGTTGGACTCGTATCTCCGTAGGCAACGGCAGTGTGTTCCCAAGAGATGTGTCTCCTGAAGGAGCAGCACATCTACGTTCAGTTGTCTAGTGCGGCGGTGAACAGCCCCATGCTTGATCTTGCTGAGGAGGCCATTAACATTCCACTTTAGGCAACATGACAGAGTGTCCTCGTTATGTGTTGTCATTATCGTGCAGTGATTCACGTGGAACAAGTGTGAGGGTAGCTGCAATGCCATTCTTCAGGGAGGATTAGCTACACAGGTGGACAAAAATAAATAATTAACAAACCCAACCCTCTTTTGCTGCCCCCAATGGACCCCCATCTTGCAGGGGGACCCTCATTCTCATTAGGCTGTTGATCCGCTGAGAACCTCGAACGACAGGAAACCAACCATCCTTTTTGGAGGGCCGTCTGTGCCACTGGATTTCTCACTGAGAGTACCCTCTCTCACTGTGTCAGTTACCTCACAGGTCGCCTTGCTCTCCAGCGGGGGCTGTTCCTCCACCCATTGCCAAGCAAGTTCTGGCATATTGAAGGAGAATGTTTTGGATTGAAAAATCACTTTGTGTTTAGCCCGAAATAGTAATTCAGCCCCATGGCTCTTAGTTTTTGTTTTACAGAGTCAAAGGATTTGCATTGTTTCTGAACTTTTCCAGTGGGATCTGGGAAAACCATGATGGTGCGAGATTTGTGAGGAACTGCGCACTTCTGTCTGATCATGCGCAGGGCTATGGCTCGATCTTATATACAAATGAAGGACACAGTGGTCAAACAGGCCTGCTCGCACATCACAAATTCAAGCTAAATAAAAAGTCACAATCTTAAAGTAGCGTGCTCAAAATGGACAAACACTCTGTCACATATCTAGTGTTAACAAATACAAGAAATAAAACTTCCCAATATTCATAATATAATAGGATTGCCAGCATTACACACAATTAAGGTATCTTGGTCTGTCAATCTGACAGGTCCGATGGTTTATCTTCAGAAAACAGAATGTTGGCAGTGCATACGTTTAAGCCCAAATATGAAGACACAGTGTAGGTCTGTAGTTACAAAAGATTTTATTTCTTAGACATTCAAACTGATTGGAATGCAAAAATGAAACAGCTGACACGTGTTTTGTCGTTTGATGACTTTTTCAAGGCTGAAGTCAAAAAGCAACACTGAAGTATAGAAGTTGCTGTTCCGACGGCTATGGTAAGCTGATAGTTATCGTGTATTTAGGTTTCAGCACCATCCTGAGTCCCGTTAGTATGGACGTACCAATATACCTTAATTGTGTGGTACTCTGGAAATCTTATTAGGTCTTCATCTTAGTAGTTTAAGAATCTTGCTATAATTGGCCTTGGTGGGGTCTCATTCACAGAACACAATGCACCTGCTCCAAAAGAAAACTGGAAGATTTCTCCCGTTGAGGCACAAAGATGTCGAGCCAGAATAACAGGAAATGGACCTCTCCAGCCCTCCGGGAAGCCTACAAGATGCTTTTTGTTTTTGCATGATTGACCCCGCTCGTACAGTCCCCCACAGTCGAAGGCAGTGGGACTCTGCCGATAACTGGGCAACCGTGCCCCTGAGCTCCCACGGGGTATCTTCAATCTCCGATACTCTCCCTTCATCCGTGACTCTCCCCACTGCATTCCAAAGGTTTTGCCTGAGGAGAGAGACATCCACTCCTCGCTCCCCTATCCTAGTGTCAGGCAGTGCGCGACCTGCACCTCTACGGTGCATGGGCCATAAACGCGCCGACACACTTGAGAGAGGCTCCACGCTCCATAACCCCCTTGCCTCCCACCGCTTCCCACTCTTGCCATGAAGGCCCTGATCTCACTCCCCTTGCCACCACAAATTCCTCCAACAGTGAGGATCACATGCGAGACATCGCGAGATGATGTACTAGCGCGTGATTTGGTCGCCATGATGGATGCTGCCCTTTAAGAGTAGCGTCTTGCATAGAATCCGCGCTTGGCTTCAAGAACGTATGGGGGGGGGAGGTTCCTGTTTGTTTGGATCCTTTGGGCATTTTGAAACCACTGATCCTGATTCTTAGTGTTCTGCTGGGTCAGGCCTGCCATTTTCTGTTGCCCTCTGTTTACTCCACATCCTGCCTTTAAGTTTCTCGCTTCTTGTTTTCTCCTCTCACCACTGTTATCAGCCTAAGAACTGGATTCACTGTGATTTATTCACCTACCTGCACCTTGGATGACTCCAGCCATCGCCACCTGGATACCCTTGGATTTCAGCAATGCGGCCTAGGAAATTCTCAGGCCAGCTGCAACAGAAAGAAACAAATATCATTCTTCAGGTCAGTGCACTGAGTTTGCGACTCCAACCTTTATTTACGCCTAGTGAAAAGAATTACATTTTTGCAGGACATTGAGTGTTATGAAAGTAATAACGCACTGCAAAAAGGGGTCTGAGACTATGTGCAGACCATAAACTATTTCCCCAGGAGGGGGAATTGTTGATTGCTACCTTTTCCTTTTCTAATTCTGATATTGCAATTGTCTTTCACTCAATGTGAATAACTTGCTTGAATTATTTGCAATTTAAACAGGTGAGGCCCTAGGTGCGCCATCAGTAGGGGATACAGTAGCAAAGGGGCTCCTCAGCATGCCCTCTCCCCCGTGGTGCACTCTGGCGCGGCACTGCTCCCCCCAGCTCTAAAAGTTGGGGTTGGCCCCCATGGCAGATCCATGCCTCAGCCTGCTCACCGCTCCCGAGATGTAGGAGAGGGAGCAGGAACACAAGCAGACTGGGAGACAGGACCATCCTGGTGATCTCCTGAAGGCTCCCAAAGTCCAATGGGGAGCACCTGACCCTGCCTTTATCTGGCACAGCAGGGTTCACCAACCTCCACTGAAAGTGAGGGGCCTCCCACTCCACAAATGCAAGAACCAGACCCCTGGTGTACTCGATCCCTGGTCCGCTCACCACCAACAAGAGGTAGGAAGGAGCAGCCACGGAGGCGCAGCAATCCTGCCAATCCTCAGGGGCCCTATGTGTCCTCTGTGCAACCCCAGCTCAGCTGGCAGGGTCCCCACTCCAGCTCCATGTGGTTGTATTCATCGTCGCAGTCCCCCGGACTGGACACCAAATGCAGACCCTCGGCCACAAGCCCTCCCGCCCTCTGCCTCTCCGCCCAGCCTAGGAGAATTCCAGGAAAAGCGGGGCACTCACGACAAGGCTCTCGTCTTTAGGGCTGCCAGTCAGGGCCCACAGTACTGCAGCCAGTCCTCGATGAGTGCCCCCGCATCAGCTACCATCGCCGCCATGATGGTCAGTACGGCGTTGGTGCAGAGAACTTGCTGGTGCCCAGTCACAGCTTCGGCAGCCTGTTCCCTGCACCACCCATCGAGTAATATGATGCATGCACAGGCGATGTGGCAATTTCCAAAGTTGCCCTGCGACACAGGATGGTACAGGATATCGCAAATGGCGGTTGGATCGCTTTTAGAACGTGTTCACCATGTTGGCTGCTAAGCCATGCCCCCCTTGTTGCTCTGCCATCTCAAAATCTATGATCACAGCAGGTACAGCATCTGTGGTCTTTGACGTTGTGCCATTTATTGCTTCTGTTATCCATACTGTGCCAAGTAGATGTGGTTGCTGTTGTAGCTTTTTCTGGGTTCATACCTGTAGTTACTACTATGGTCCATACTGTTGCGGCAGCTGTTTTTGCTGCAGTGGTCCCTGCTGTGGTTAGAGACGTGACTGCTGCTGTTGTCCCTGATGTGGTGGAAGCTGTGGTTTCTACTGCAGTTCTTAACATAGTTACAGATGTGATGGAAGATGACGATATTCCTGTGGCCAGTAAACATTTTGATGGGCGCTTTTGGCACGTGTCGTGATGTGAATGTCTCCTGCATGGTAAACGGGGATGTCCCCTTACCGCAGTGACCCGACTGCATGCGATACTGGTTTCCTGACTTTTTGTTGGCTCAGCTGGCATGCTAATCTAGCATGTGCTCTGAGGCATGGGCCTGTCCATGGTAATTCTAAAGTACAGGACCAGTTCAGTGACCTAGAAGAGTGCACCAAGTGTGCCCTCAATGCTGGCATACTAGTACAGTCCATGTCCTGGGTTATTATGGAGGGGTGGTGGAAGCATACCAGTTTTTGTCAATTGATAATACTGAAAATATCTTTTTTTCTTGTTCAGGTTGAGTGAGGTGCCTACTAACCCCACTTGTGAAAGGTTCTGCTTGGATTTAGCACCCTGTCCCTTGTGCTGACATCTCATGTGCATGTCAACTGCGTGTGTTTGAGGTATGGATGGTGGCATGACTCTACAATTCTGTGAGTATGAGTGCTCGGACCGGTGGCATCCATTTTGCATTGCTCTTTGTTTGACATGGCACGAGATGGAGACTGGGAGACTGCTTCACAAGGCAGCATAAATGAATTTACATTTACATTTTATTTACATTTTTACACATGAATTGCCTGGTTTCCTGAAGATTAAGGGAAAAACCAGAGACACAGAAGGATGAAGCCAACACTTCTGAGGACCTTTTTGCAGGAGATTCTTCAGTAGTCCTTCCTGGCCACTGCCACTGACTGAGCAACTGTTTTGACTCACTGATACCAATTTAATACCTGAATACAGTAATTAACAACACTAGTTCAGTTTCGCAAATTGTCAGGCACAGTGTTGCACCAGAAATCATATTTTTTCCCCCAATACCTTTAGATCCCTTTGAGGTGTAAACTAGTTTCTCGTTTAAATTTGCAAATTATGCAGCAGTTGGTGAAGTATGTGGCAACTGATGTAAATGCAAAAGTAGGTCAGAAAGCTGCGGCTGCCAAATCGCATATTTTAAATAGTCCATGTTATAAGTCACATATTTAGGTTGAAAGGCGGCTCTGTGCGTTAAATGCCTGCCGCTTCGAAAGAGTTATCGAAAAATCAGGACTGAGTTCGAATCCCAGCGAGACTTCCAAAGTCTGTAAATCATGAACGCAAAATCTGCGAATATTAACTTCCCATTTTTATTTAATTTAAGTTCATACGGCCTAACAAAATCTGTGGTGTGCACCTAAAAAATGGTGATATTCAGCACCTAGGAGTGGCAGAAGAGCAGTATGGAACACCATAAAACACATCGTAAATATTATAATATACCACACACCTCGCCAAAACGTGAGTATGAATACAGGAAGGAAGAGGGCCGCAGGGTGGACTTTAATTTGTTTCATTGATGGGGCAATAAACTGAAACCCTTCAAAACGTTCCATTCGGTATGAGTATAGAAACAGAAAGCAGACAGTCATGGGAAAGGAATGCCAGTCGGGGCCGTGGTCCTAACACTTACAGTAAGTACGGTATCTGCGTGCCCCTCCACGCCTCGGTCTGTCACTGCCTGGATGACGAGCCACGCTCACGCACAGCGCCGCGAGGAAGTGCCTGCCTGCCGATGTGTCTGTCGCATGGTGCCGGTATCTTTCTGCACAGAAAATACCCCCAGCAAGAAAACTTTTCTCATATGCTTGTTTTCCCACGAAATGCACTAACCCCTTCCATCTCTAGAAATCCGAACCTGCTTGAAGAGGAACACGGCGGGAATGGGAACTCAACAGTGCCTAGGAAGAGCAACAAGCATTGTCATAGCCAATAGGTCTCGCCTTTGGGACCTTATAAGTGTTTAGTCATCCAGCACAATATCCTTGGAGCAACAACATCAGGTGTTGCATGGCTAAACACTTACAAGGAACCAAAGGCGAGACCTATTGGCTATGCCAATGCTTGTTGTATAAGATACCGAAATGACTGTGCAGCCTTGGCACCCGTTTACTTAGCAAAAGAAAAAGACAATGGCACGTGGCTTTGCTGGGCGCACATACCTAAAGCGCAAGGACATTAAATAAATAAATCCATGCATATTCAGATCCCATTTAACCTGGTACATACAAACCAAACTAAATTATTTTGTCAAACATGGATGTACAAGATTGTTAGAAGGGGCGATCCCAGAGGGCCAGGTTATGCTCACCCTACCACCCCGTGACCCACCTCTCCCACAAGTAATGCCGAGTCTTAACGTGAGGTCCTCACCGGGGAGGACTTTGAGTCTAGGATCGGACACACTGAGCTCACACCACACTTACGAACGGACACCACACCGTAGGTTTTCAGTAACAAGTTCTTTATGAACAGTAAAAAGGAATTGGCACTCTTATTTACAAACGATCGAGGGATCGTAAAGTCTCAAGGACTCGGGAAGGGGGAAGCGGGACAGTCTCAGTCTTTAGGCCAGTACGAAGCGTACCCTGCGCACAGCTCTCAATCCTCGAGCCGGGGGATACGAAAAGGTGTTGGTCGTACCGACTGCTTCACTCACTTCAGGTCAGTTCAGGTCTTGTTGGTAGCGTCGATGGTCCAGCCGGACCAGAGTACTCCTCGAGCCGCGACGAGGTCAGCAGGGCTCGATCCGGAGGATAGTTCTTACGGAGCCGCGACCACGTCTACAGGGCTCAGGATGTTCCGTGAAGGTATTTTCAGAGTTCAAGATCAAGCCGCGATGAGGTCAGCAGGGCTCCGTGTTTCTAGTTCCGTTCTTCTGAGGACGAGCCGCGACAGCGTCAGCAGGGCTCCGAGGTTCTAGTTCCGTTCTTCTGAGGACGAGCCGCGACAGCGTCAGCAGGGCTCCGATGTTTCAGTTTCGTTGTTACGAGGAAGAGCCGCGACGACGTCAGCAGGGCTCGAAGGGTTTGAAGGTTCAGTTTTCCCCAAGGGTCAGCCGCGATCAGATCAGCAGGGCTTTCTTGTCCAGGATACAACTGCCCGCTAGTTCTCGGGCGGGCCTTGATATAGTCCAGTGGCCCTTTGATGTCCGGACCCTCGCAGGCGGGGGTCTCATGCCTTGGGGGCTGGTCGTTGGAGAGGTCCGTCGGTTGGCCCTTTGATCCTTTCGAAGATGCGTCCGGGAATTCACAGACGCCCAGCAGGGTCTGGAGCCAGCGCTCGGGGAGGCCAGAGATGTGATCGGAACCGGCCCCCAGGGGAAGGCCAGAGGTGTGAGGAAAACCAGTCTCTCGGGGGAGGCCGGAGGTGCCATCGAAACTCCCTGTCTTATCTCACTCGGGGAGCCCTTTACCCCCCAGCCGGGACTGGCGCGTCTGGGGCCTAAGTTTCGCTGGGGCCGGGGTCACGCTAGGCCCAGGGAGTCAGGGACCTTGGGAAGGGAAAATGGCTGCCGGGCCCTGTGGGGTGATGCAGGTGCTGGGCGCTCGGAGCCAGGAAGTAGGACGGGGGCATGCGGGGCTGGTCGTCGGTTGCGGGGTCGGGCAGGGAGTTTGGGCGTACAGGAACAGGACGACCAGGGGATTCTGGGTGCAGGCTAGGCTAACGGGGTGCTGAGGAACGGGGGGAACCACGCCACAAGGCCAGGTCCAACACGCGTCCCCCCCAGCTGAAAGGCGGAGAGAACTACTCATCCCCTTGGGGGTTCTCTTTACTGAGGCGGAAGAATTGGGACAGGCCGTCTGCGTTGGCGTGAAATCCATCCCCTGGAGGGAGATGGACCATCGCAACAGTTTGGGGTTCTCCCCTCTCATTTGCATTAGCCACCGGAGGGGTCGGAGGTCGGTTTGGACCCGGAAGTGAGTACCGAACAGGTAGGGCCTCAGCTTCTTCAGGGCCCAAACCACCGCGAAGGCCTCCCGCTCGATGGTGCTCCACCTTTGCTCTCGAGGGAGTAACCTCCGGCTAATGAATGCCACTGGCTGGTCCAGGCCCTTTTCATTCATCTGAGACAGGACCGCTCCGATGCCATGCTCGGACGCGTCCGTTTGGACCACAAACTCTCGGGAGTAGTCGGGGGCCAGTAGTACAGGGGCAGTGCACATGGCGTCTTTCAACGCTTCGAACGCCTCTTGGCAGGCGGGGGTCCAGCTAACTTTCTTCGGCTGGTTCTTGGAGGTCAACTCCGTGAGGGGGACTACGATGCAGCCATACCCTTTTATGAATCTTCGGTAGTACCCCGTGAGCCCTAGGAACGCCCGCACTTCCGTCTGGGTTGTGGGGGCCTCCCAGGCCACGATCGCATCGATCTTGGGCTGAAGGGGTGCCACTAGGCCGCTCCCGACCTGGTGCCCTAGGTAGACCACGGACCCTTGTCCGATTTGACATTTGCTGGCCTTAATGGTGAGACCCGCCCTCTGCAGGGCTCTCAACACCTCCCAGAGGTGCTGGATGTGCTCGGTCCAGTGGGAGCTGAACACCGCGATATCATCTAGATACGCGGCGCTGAATCCCTCCAACCCAGCCAGTACCTGGTTAACCAGCCTCTGGAAGGTGGCGGGGGTATTTTTCATTCCGAAAGGCATCACCCGGAAATGGTAGTGACCATCCGGGGTGGAGAAAGCGGATCTCTCTCTGGCCCCCTCTGTGAGGGCGATCTGCCAGTATCCGCTGGTCAAGTCGAACGTGCTGGGATAGCGAGCAGACCCTAGGCGGTCAATGAGCTCGTCGGCTCGTGGAATGGGGTGGGCGTCGGTTCTGGTGACTGCGCTGAGCCCGCGGTAGTCTACGCAGAACCTCAGCTCTGGAACAGCGCCGGGGGCAGCCGCCTTCGGAACCAGGACCACGGGGCTGGCCCATGGGCTGTTAGAGGCTTCGACCACTCCCAGGGCTAGCATCTTGGAGACTTTGGCCTTGATGCAGGCCCGGACTCTGTCAGGGACGCGGTAGGCTCTGGGTTGTACCGGAGGGCTATCCCCGTTGTCCACATCGTGGACGCACCAACTGGTGACGCCGGGGACGAGGGAGAAAAGGTCAGAGAATTGTCCCAGTAAATGGCGACAGTCCTCGCGCTGCTCGGGGGTGAGGGAGGAGGAGAGACTCACTCCCTCTACGGAGCCATCTTTTTCCTTCGCACACAGGAGATCGGGGAGAGGCTCCGTGTCCTCTCCCGCTCCGTCGTCGGTGGCGAGGAGCAAACTCAACTCAGGCCGCCCGAAGTGGGGTTTGAGGCGGTTCATATGGAGGACCCGTAAAGGGTTCCGGGGGGACTGCACATCGATGAGATAGGTCACCTGGCTCTTACGTTCTACCACCTTGAAGGGCCTGGTCCACTTGTCCTGAAGGGCATAAGGTTCCACTGGGGCCATCACCCAAACCTGCTGTCCAGGTTGAAACTCGACCAGAGTGGCATTCTGATCATACCAACGTTTCATCTCTTCTTGACTGGCCTCGAGGTTTGCCTCGGCCAGCTCTCGGAACTTCCGAGTCTGGTTTCAGAGGGCCAGGATGTATCGAAACACATCTGGAGGGGGAGCCGGGTCCGCCGTTTCCCAACCTACCTTGATCAGGCTGAGTGGCCCCCTAACGGGGTGCCCGTAGAGCAGCTCGAAGGGGCTAAACCCCAAGGATTTCTGGGGGACTTCTCGGTACGCGAACAGGAGACAGGGAAGGAGAACGTCCCACTTACGCCTCAGGGGCTCCTCGAGACCCATGATCTTTCCCTTGAGGGTCCGGTTGAATCGCTCAACCAGGCCGTTACCTTGTGGGTGGTATGGGGTGGTGAACTTGTACGTCACCCCACACTGTTGCCAGAGGGACTTCATGCACTTGGAGATGAAGTTGGTCCCTCGGTCGCTCACCACTTCTCGCGGGAATCCCACCCGGGAGAAGATCCCCATGAGGGCCCGCCCCACTACGGGAGCCGTCACCGTTCGGAGGGGAATGGCCTCGGGGTACCGGGTGGCGTGGTCCACCAGGACGAGGATGAATCGGTGGCCTAAGGAGGTTTGGGGGTCTAGGGGTCCCACAATATCTATTCCCACCCGTTCAAAGGGGGTACTGACCACGGGGAAGGGTTGGAGAGGAGCCTTGCACCTCCCTCCGCTCTTCCCGCTGGCCTGACACGTGGGGCAGGACTTGCAGTGGGCCTCCACATCGGAGCACATGCCGGGCCAGTAAAAGTGAGTGACCAGGCGGTGGTAGGTTTTGTCTTGTCCCAGGTGTCCCGCCAGGGGCACATCATGGGCCAGGTTCAGGAGGAAGCCGCGGAAGCGTAGGGGTACCACCAGCACCCGGGCTGACCCTAGCTCGGCGGACTTCTGTTCACTATACAACAGGCCGTTTTCCCAATAGACAAGGTGGGAGCCGGACAGGTCACCGGCGGCCTGGGCGGCAGCCTGCTGCCGCGGCCCGACCAGGGAAGGGCAGGAGGTCTGTTCCAGGCAGAATTCTTCTCGGGAAGGTCTGCCTTCCTGGCGCCACTGGGCTAGCTCAGGAAGGTCGTCCAAGTTCGTGGTCTGTTCGACGACAGGGCCTAGGGGATCGGCGTCGGGGTCAATGCTCTCACTGGGGGGAAACTCGGGGACTTCGGATTGCCCGCTGTCCTCCGGGTCGTCCGAGACCGGGCGAGGGTTATCGGGTTCCACCCCCCCCGGGGGTGGAGAGTTGGGCGGTCATGGATCGGGTGCTCACACAGGCTCACTCGGGCAGGCCCACCATCTCCAGGTGAGTTCTTCGCTCTACCTGCTTCCTTGGGGAGCTCTCTAGGTCGTTACCCAGTAGGCAGTCCACGGGCATGTCGGTGCGGACCGCTACTCGTAACTCCCCGGAGACGCCCTCCCACTCGAATGGAACCTGAGCTATTTGGCAGGTGCGGACGGAATTGTCAGCTGAGATCACCCTGCAGGAGGCGTGGGGGATAATTTGGTCTTCTGTGACTAGGTGACACCTGACTGCAGTAATGCTGGCCCCGGTGTCTCGGAGGGCCCCTATGCTGTGCCCGTTGATGGTCACCTGCTGTCGGTACTTCTCAGTATTGTCTGGCAGGGGGGCTCCGGGGACCATTTCTCTATCCCCCAGGGAGACTAATGTCATGGCTGCTGGTTCCCACCCCTCTGGGTCCTCCACCTCTTCCTCTTCCAGGGCTACTGTGGCTAGCTGGCGCGCGGGGGACTTGCAGCAGCGGGTTTCTTGAGCATGGGGCACGGGGGTCACTGGTATAATGCCCTGTTTGCTGACATCTGTAGCAGGCTGTGCTGATTCTGGGTCCTTGTCTAGCTGGGGGGAACCCTGCTCTCGCTGCGGGAGGAGAGGTTCCAGACTGGTTTCTGGGGGGGCTTCGTTGGGGCCCTGCCTGGGACCCCCTCTGTCTACCCTGACCTCCCCCTCCCCTCTGGCGGGAATGTCCTTACTCGTTTCGGCCATAGTCTCCCATGGGCCCCCGGGGGACTCTGGTGTTAACCCAGCGATCTGCTTCGAAAGCCAGCTTCCGGGGATTGGCCAACTTGCTGTCCAGAAGGTGCTGTCTCAGTTCCACAAAGCAGTTGGTGGATAAATGTTCATAGGCGATGAGATCAATGAGTCCTTCAAAAGTGGTCACCTTGCTGCCGTTGATCCACACTTCCAAGGCTCGACTGTAAAAGTTCACGTACTCCACCCATGTGGTGCCAGGGATCTTCTTGCACTCTCGGAACCGCTGGCGATACATTTCGGGGGTGAGTCTGTATCTCGTGAGGAGGGCCTCTTTCATGTGGCTGTAGGAGGTCTGCACTGATGATGGTAGATCGAGTAGGGTGTCTCTCCCCTCGCTCAGGAATCGCCCCCACAACCCGGCTCCCCAATCCATCTGCGGAACGCAGTGGGAGGTCATGGCGACTTCGTAGGCCTTGAACGATTGCTGGATATCGTCGTTTTTGTAGTACTCTTTGACCACATCCTTGGGGATGTGGACTTTTGGTTCTGCCGGGGGAATGGCTTCTCGGTTCTCCGAGGTTCGGTTGTCTTCGCTCCGGGCCTTGAGTTCGATCTCTTTCAGGCCGCGCTCGTGCTCCAGCTGGAGTCTTTTGCCTTCATGCTCCCTCTGGAGCTTCTTCTCCTCCAGTTCTCCTTGCAGTCGTAACTGCTCGATGGCCAGTTTCTTTTCGGCTAACTTGAGCTCTCCTTCTATTTTAAGGCGTGCCAGCTCTAGCTCGTGGCTTCGATTGTGTTCTCGGTCTGTCATCTCTTCTGGTGACAGACCTCTCTCCGTGCTGGGACTCCGTGCCAGGGAATCGGTTCCCTCAACCTCTTGGTCGCGGGTTTCGGTCTGTGGCCCTCCCTCTCCCCCGTCTCCTTCTGGCGGGGGAAGATGGGCCCCGGCCTCTACCCAGGCTGTCAGGGCTTTTTGGTAGTCTTCTTTGGTACTTAAACCAGTGGTAGCGATATGGAAGTCTTTGCAGAATTGCTTCAGTTCTCGGTGAGTATACTCTTCCAGAAGGTCCTTCTGGAATGTGGTCTTTTCGCTTGTTGCAGTGAGACTCATGGTTGTTCTTCGTTCAGGTAGTGTGTCAGTCGTTTTACTGTACGATCCCTAGACATAGGTTCTTATCCCGTCGCTTGCCACCAATGTTAGAAGGGGCGATCCCAGAGGGCCAGGTTATGCTCACCCGACCACCCCGTGACCCACCTCTCCCACAAGTAATGCCGAGTCTTAACGTGAGGTCTTCACCGGGGAGGACCTCGAGTCTAGGATCATACACACTGAGCTCACACCACACTTACGAACGGACACCACACCGTAGGTTTTCAGTAACAAGTTCTTTATGAACAGTAAAAAGGAATAGGCACTCTTATTTACAAACGATCGAGGGATCGTAAAGTCTCAAGGACTCGGGAAGCGGGACAGTCTCAGTCTTTAGGCCAGTACGAAGCGTACCCTGCGCACAGCTCTCAATCCTCGAGCCGGGGATACGAAAAGGTGTTGGTCGTACCGACTGCTTCACTCACTTCAGGTCAGTTCAGGTCTTGTTGGTAGCGTCGATGGTCCAGCCGGACCAGAGTACTCCTCGAGCCGCGACGAGGTCAGCAGGGCTCGATCCGGAGGATAGTTCTTACGGAGCCGCGACCGCGTCAGCAGGGCTCAGGATGTTCCGTGAAGGTCTTTTCAGAGTTCAAGATCGAGCCGCGACGAGGTCAGCAGGGCTCCGAGGTTCTAGTTCCGTTCTTCTGAGGACGAGCCGTGACAGCGTCAGCAGGGCTCCGAGGTTCTAGTTCCGTTCTTCTGAGGACGAGCCGCGACAGCGTCAGCAGGGCTCCGATGTTTCAGTTCCGTTGTTACGAGGAAGAGCCGCGACGACGTCAGCAGGGCTCGAAGGGTTTGAAGGTTCAGTTTTCCCCAAGGGTCAGCCGCGATCAGATCAGCAGGGCTTTCTTGTCCAGGATACAACTGCCCGCTAGTTCTCGGGCGGGCCTTGATATAGTCCAGTGGCCCTTTGATGTCCAGACCTTCGCAGGCGGGGGTCTCATGCCTTGGGGGCTGGTCGTTGGAGAGGTCCGTCGGTTGGCCCTTTGATCCTTTCGAAGATGCGTCCGGGAATTCCCAGATGCCCAGCAGGGTCTGGAGCCAGCGCTCGGGGAGGCCAGAGGTGTGATCGGATCCGGCCCCCAGGGGAAGGCCAGAGGTGTGAGGAAAACCAGTCTCTCGGGGGAGGCCGGAGGTGCCATCGAAACTCCCTGTCTTATCTCACTCGGGGAGCCCTTTACCCCCCAGGGGGGACTGGCGCGTCTGGGGCCTAAGTTTCGCTGGGGCCGGGGTCACGCTAGGCCCAGGGAGTCAGGAACCTCGGGAAGGGAAAATGGCTGCCGGGCCCTGTGGGGTGATGCAGGTGCTGGGCGCTCGGAGCCAGGAAGTAGGACGGGGGCATGCGGGGCTGGTCGTCGGTTGCGGGGTCGGGCAGGGGGTTTGGGCGTACAGGAACAGGACGACCAGGGGATTCTGGGTGCAGGCTAGGCTAAAGGGTGCTGAGGAACGGGGGGGAACCACGCCACGAGGCCAGGTCCAACAAAGATCATCATCTTTATTAACACGTTGTCGCCCAGCGAAAATAATTTATTAAAAAAAATTGCACGGAGCTGAAAACAAACCCACAGGTGCACACTTCCTGTACAAAAATGTGCGCCTCTTATTCTGTACATCTAAGCTAAGTTTTAAACTTGCCACCAGTTTCAAGTTTATCTCTTACCCAAAAAGAAATTCCCTGCAAAACGGTATTCAACATAAACATATTTATTATCTTAGAGACTCAGGGGCAGATTTACTACTTCTAGTGCATCTCTGCTAATCAGCAGGGATGCGCCAGAAGAGTTGCGATGCATCTGCCCATCGGTTTTAGTGTAAGATCTTGAAAGAATACACTGCGACACAAGGGGAAAATTGTGTCTTGGAAGGAAATATGTCCTGGTTGAGCTGAATGGTATCGTAAGTCGCTGAACTGTGATCTTAGACTTTTTTCCTGGGCCCCACTAGAAGTTCTTAATTTCTTCTTCGAAGCTAATGAAATGTCTCGAATGAGAATTCGTTTGGAAGTTGGGCCTTCTCCTGCTTTGCTGATGGAACATCAAACTAGGTGAAGCTCTGCCAGAGACCTTGCTGATTTTTTACCATATTGAGGCTTCTGCAAAAATAGATTGGACAAGCATGCCTCAATCCTTTCAGGCCTGAAAGCAGCACTGATGATTTTGAGGCACCGATTATACTGAACAACTTCTAATATAGACCATTGATGATAATGAACCATGAGTGAAACCCGAGTCACTGGCCGCCCATGGTTTTGCTTGTGACTTGTTTGTCCAGTCCAGCCCTGACAGCTGCTTTAGCTGAAAACGTGTACAGTGAATGGAGGTGGTAATTATATTGTGGTCAATAATTTCTACCTTTGTTAGTCCACTGCTTCCATTACCTTGTCATAAGAAGATTACTACGATTCTTGTCTCCACATCTACTTACCTAGACTTATCTTGCAATGCAGTTGTTGAAGCAGATGCATGAGGTTTGGTCACAGAGGGGCTCATTTGCAAGGCGTGTGCGCCACAGGTATGTCACTTTTTGTGACATTCCAGTGGTCCACACAGCTTAGCCATGTCTCCAAAGCCATGTAAATCCACCTTGCGTGGCTTTTCATGGCGTTGTCGATATGGAGTGAGGAAATGCAGCGCAAGTCACTGCGTTGCCTCACAATACGATGGGGAGGCGTGCGGTGGGCGTTACGGTGGGTGCTCCCACGTAGCACCCATGGCATTGGACACATTCCTAGATTTACCACAAGCTCTAAACCTGCGAATGCGTCAAAAGTTTATGCCTCCCTGAGGTGGCGTGAAAGAGGCAACAACGGGAAGAAATAACATTATTTCTCCTTGTTTTTTTCCTCTGTCTGCATTCTGCAGCATACACAAAAAGAGGAAATCGCCTCCATTTAATGTTTTTGTACAGGGTAGTCCCTATTCCTGCTCAAAAACAATCACTCCCTACAACGCAGATCGCCTTGCACCATGGTACAAGTGTGCCTTCGTTGGCCCATGGCAGCCCATTGTGCGCCAGCGCAGGGAAAGAGGACAGGAATGCACTGTATCTGATAGATACAGCGCACTCCTGTCCTTTTCTTGGGCCTCATTTATGAGGCTATGCGTCACTTTTACGCCGCTGGTGCATCACTTTTTGTGACACACCAGCGGCGTAAAAAATGCGCCTTGTTGTGCCATATTTACAAAGTGACGCATCTAGGTAGATGCGTCACTTTGTAAACCCCTGCGCCACATTATACCTGCACCAGGTATAATGTATGCCAGGGGGGCGTTCTGACGCACGAAAGGGTCATAGATTTCACTGCGCCACATATAGGACACAAATGCGTCAATTTCTTACGCCTGCCTCACAGCAGGCGTAAGACTGACGCAGGCCCTTTCACATGGTGCTGGACCCATGCGAAAGGAGATATTGCTGGAGTTGCGTCACTTTTGTGACACACTCCAGCAATGCGTCACTTTTGCGCCATACAGATACGTCAGAAATACTGACGTATCTGTAACTACTTGCGCCATGATGCGTCATACTGTAAATAGGACGCATCATTGGTGTCGCAAGGAGGGCGCAGTGAAAAGTGACGCATCGCTGTTTTCACGCAGCAATGCGTCACTTTTCATAAATGAGGCCCCTTGGGCCTCATTTATGAGGCCTTGCGTCAGTTTTGCGCTTCCGATGCGTCACTTTTTGTGACGCATCGGCGGCGTAAAACATGCCTCCTGTTGCGCACTATTTACAAAGTGACGCATCTAAGCAGATGCGTCACTTTGTAAACCCCTGCGCTACATTATACCTGCGTCAGGTATAATGTATGCAGGGGGGGCGTTCCCCCGCAAAAAGCCTCGTAATAGTGACGCAGTGAAATCTATGAGATTTCACTGCGTCACTTTTAGGACGCTGTTGCGTCAAAATCTTGCGCCTGCCTCACAGCAGGCGTAAGACTGACGCAAGCCCTTTCACATGGGGCTTTCCCCATGTGAAAGGACGCATTGCTGGAGTTGCGTCACTTTTGTGACACACCCCAGCAATACGTGACTTTTGCGCTTACAGATACATCAGAAATACTGACGTATCTGTAACTCCTTGCGACATGATGCGTCATACTGTAAATATGACGCATCAATCATGTCGCAAGGAGTGCGAACTGAGAAGTGACGCATCGCTGCTTTCACGCAGCAATGTGTCATTTCTCATAAATGAGGCCCCCTGGGCGCAAGATATTGACGCAACGGCGTCCTAAAAGTGACGCAGTGAAATCTCATAGATTTCACTGCGTCACTTCTACGACCCTTACTTGCGTCAATACGCCCCCCTTGCATACATTATACCTGGCGCAGGTATAATGTGGCGCAGGGGTTTACAAAGTGACGCATCTACCTAGATGCGTCACTTTGTAAATATGGCGCAACAAGGCGTATTTTTTTACGCCACTGGTGCGTCACAAAAAGTGACGCACCGGTGGCGTAAAAGTGACGCATTGCCTCATAAATGAGGCCCCCTGTGTCTTAGAACAGCACAGCAGTAAGGCTACCCTGTGTCAAAATGTTGTAAACGAGGCCCACAGTGTATTGCTAACTCATTGGCAATGTGACCATGTGTTTGTCAAAAAGGATATCATTGTGGTGTCCCCGCGCCATTTCGCCTACGGAGGAGAAACAAGCATTGGCGGCCAGGGGATCCCTCTTACTCATCCGCGTAAACAAACGTCATCAGAAGAGTTGAACTTTTCACACATGCTGTTCCTAGATACGTGTGCCATGAAGAGCTCTGTCAACTTTCGGTTTCCAGCTCGCTCATCTTTGCCCCTGCCTGGGTTTCCTTGTGTGTTTCTGAAACCAAAGTGTGACTGCGGCGCACGTTCACACAGAAGCGGAGGGCCCCGGGGGCGGGACTTTTGGTAAATTGAGCTTAGAATACTTGCCTTTGCTGGAAACGACGAACGCTTTTTCCTTTTTGCTGAACCGAGATCATCTTTTCTGCCTTTCAGTGAGAGAATCCAGAAATATTGTCAGGATTTTGCTGAAAGTATGACGAGGCTGAATCCGAAAACACTTGAGGCTAGGTTTACTAGCAGGGGTGTTCGCATGACGCTGCACAATTTTTTGCGCAGCGTCGGTGAGCCGTTTTAGTGACCAGTAAACCGACAGAATGGGGCAGATTTACAAGGCCCTTGCGCCGCTTTTGCGTCATTTTTAATATGGGACAAGTGACGCAAAAGTGGCGCAAAAGGCTTGTAAATAAGCCCAAAATGTTTTATTCTCTTTGCGCCATGAGCCTCTACACAAAACATAACTAAACAACGGACCACGTGTGAAAATACAGAGAAGACACTGATAAAATAAAAGCCCGATGTCACATGCATTAATCAAGGCTTCCGGAAATCATGGTCAGGCTTCACAGAGTAGCATGATTACGCAATATAATGGAGGTTGACTCAGCAAATTGCCTGATGGAGAGGAAGTGATGTCAAGCAGTCAGGTGAGGAAGATGATGTCACAGGGTTGGACCCTTTCATATCCATCGCCCTACATCCAGGGTTGCCACCTTTCCAAGAGAAAAATACCGGCCATTTGGTGATCTTTTAAGAGCCCGTAAAGACCCGGGCATAATAATAAATAGGACTTTAAACAAAATCGCATGTATACATTTTTGTAATATTACTTTTGATTTCATTATTAGTCAGTGAGCACAACACTGCAACACTGTTAAACGTCTTTCTATATATATATAGTTGCATAAGATACATTTCTATATATATTTGCTGTTTGAAGTATACACAGATAAGGGCTAGAAATACCGGCTTTAGGTGAGTTTGCTTATTTTTGTTCCAGCTGGGATATTACAATACCGGTGGGGCCGGTCATGTGGCGACCCTACCTACAACTGGTAGGGGTGGGAATTTGCGTCTGCGTGCTACGCAAATTTCTGTGAAACTGTAAAAAATCTCAGCGAGCATGCAAAAGTTCCGCGAACACGTGGAATTGCTTGTTCTGCCCGTTCGCGATGCTTTTTTTCCTGTTCGCAAACGTGGTTTGCGTGCTTGGGGAGGAATATCTTACAGAACGGAATTTACTGCCCAGGCCTAGTGCTAGGAAGAAAGCAAGCGTAATTGTACATGAAAATTGTCTACAGAAGTGGAAAAGGGGCGAAAAGGTGTAGGTTTACATGTTATAGACAGCAAGGTAGCTGCTGAGCAAGGCATGTAGTTTCCAAGGAATAAGCTAGTGTAACTGAATGAGGGTTAATAGCCATACAAAATGTTAGTTTGAGTAGACTAATGGATGGATGATTTGCTTCGTAGCTTTACACATTGTATTTATGTGCTTGTTTTGGAGTAGTAATAGTGTAAGTTTGAATATGATGCACTTTGACTTGTAGCCCAACAGAAGGCAGCTATTAATGCCAAAACATCTGTCATCTGCTTTTGTTAAGAAGAGTGTGCAGTGCAGTTGTACCACTACACATATCAATACACTTCCTGCCCTATTTTAAGGAGTTTGCAAGTTTTTGTTTTGTCCATTACACCACTTTATCTGCGTGTGATATGAGTGTCCCACTTTAAAGCTTGTCCTCATTAGCGTTGGAACTACTCTGTTGCTAACACAAATACCCACATTCCGAGCATGCTCATATGTATGTGTGCACACACACAGGTGTAGCAGGAGAACAGTGTGAGGATGGTTTTCTGGTAGACATGGAACAAGGAGCACTATGTTAGCACACATTTTAATATGATTGTCCTGTCCTCTCTTAGAATGCAGGGGTATTGGAGTGCATGCCATAGAAGGTGCAGAAATCCAGAAGTTGGACAGAATGGTAATGACGTTTGGAAGGCAGAACAGGCCCAGAAGGATTAAGCAACAGGACTGCTACTGTTGAGGATACGATAGGGTAACCAGAATTTCAAAACCTATGCAAGACCAATTGACTTTACCAATGTGTTTTATGCAGGCGCAGCCGGTCCATTTGGGCGAAGGGGCCATGCCCCTCCACCTTTTGCCTTGTGGGAACAGTGTCTGTCAGGCTGAACAAAGGGTCACTTTCAGTTCAAGCAGCCAGAAGCCAGACATGCGCATTTAGCGAAGGCTCCTGTTTGCCTCAACTGAACTTTGCTGGGCTGAGAAAGTCACAGCTCCGGTGGGCGTGACGTTCTCAGCTCAGCAAAGGTTGCTGAGGCCCTCCCCTCAGTGACGAGGGGTAGCGTCACTGATTGCCTCGCACCTGGGCGCTTCAGTTTTAAGCTCTGAAGCGCCCAGGGTAGAGTGTCAATAAGTGACACTTCAACACAGAGTGGGGTGGGGTCAGTAGTCCCACTGACCCCATCCCACTCTGTGATGACGTTGGGACTGCTGCCTTCCCTCACTGGCTGACCTAGGGTCAGCCAGTGAGGGAAGGCAGCACCCAAACCTTATAGAACTGCCGCGGCAGCGCAGAGCTGGCTGAAGGTAAGTGTGCTTTGTTTTCTTTTTAAATTGTTTGGTGCGTGGGTGCATGCATGTATGAATGTTTGGGGAAGAGTGTTGTGAATGAATGTGTTTGTGTGTGTGTGCGCCTGTGTGTGAATGCATAGTTGTGAGTGTTATGTGTATGTGTGTGTGTCCCGTCCACCCCCTCCCTCCAAAACTTACCTGCCACCACTGATTTTATCCCTGGTGTACACCAGTGTGGCTGCTATTCAGAATGACTAGAGGTTTGCAGTGTAGAGGAGGAGAGTGGCATGGAGTGTCATAGAGTGGAATGGCGAACAGTGGAGTAGAATGTCGTAGAGTGGAGTGGCATAGAGTGTCATGCAATGGAACGGCATAGAGTGGAGATGGGTAGAGGGGCGTACGTGGAGTGGAGTAGAGTAGAGTGGACTAGTGCCGAGTGCATTGAAGTTGAGTGTTGCAGAGTATAATGACCTAGAGTGCAGCAGCAATGAATTCAGGAACATACAATTCAGTGGTATAGATTATAGTGTTGCATAGTAGAGTGCAGTGGTTAGAGTGTGGTGGTGCAGAGTGGAGTGGTCCAGAGTAGAGTAGAGTGGCATAAAGTACAGTGCTGCAGAGTGGAGTGGCGTAGAGTGGAATGATGCAGAGTAGTGTGGGATAGAGTGCAGAGGCATAGAGGGCATTGGCATAGAATATAGTAGTGCAGAGTTCTGTTGAATAGAGTTGAGTGGTGTAGAGTGTAGTGTTTCAGAGTAGAGTGTCATGTAGTACAGTGGTGTAGAGTGCAGTGGCATAGAGTACAGTGGCGTAGAGAGCAGTGTAGAGCATAGTGCATTGGTGTATAGTGGAGTAATGTAGAGTAAAGTGGACTGATGAAGAGTGCATTGGCTTAGAGTGCCACGGCATAGTATTTAGTGGCGTACCATGCAATGTCGTAGAATACAATGTCGTAGATTAGAGTAGTACATAGGAGACTGCAGTGGCATAGAGCCCAGTGGTGCAGAGTAGAGAGGCATAGAGTGCCGTACCATAGATTACATGGGTATAGAGTGCAGTGGTGTAGAATAGAGTGGCATAGAGTGCAGTTGCGTAGAGTATTGCAGAGTAAAGTATAGTGGTGTGGAAGGGTGTAGAGAACAGTGGCATAGAGTGGAGTGCTGCAGAGTGCAGTGACGGAAAGTGCAGTAGTGCAGAGTAAAGTGGCATAGAGTTCATTTAAGGAGAGTGCAGTGTTGCAGAGTAGAGTGTCATAGATTGCAGTGATGCAGAGTGGTGCAGAGTTCATTGGCGTAAAGTAGATTGGCATAGAGAGCAGTGGTTTAGAGTAGAGTGTCGTAGAGTGCTGTGGTGTAGAGTGGCATAGAGTACAGTGACATAGAGTGCAGTGTTGTAGAGTGTAATGGCCTAGACTGGAGTGGTTTAGAGTGCCGTGGCAAAATGTGCATTAGTGTTGAGCAGGGTGCATTGGCATAGAGGAGAGTGGTGCAGAGAACAGTAAAGAGGCGTAGAGTGCAGTGGAGTAGAGTGGGTGCAGAGTGCAGTGGCGTGGTGTAAAGTGGAGTAGTGCAGAGTAGAGTAGGAGTAGTGTAGAGTGGAGTATGCATGTTGTGGTAGCACACTGCCATTACAGACAACACATTTTCAATTGGAATGACCATTACATTTGCACAAACATACATTTCTACTAATAAAACTGACCAGCTCACAAACAATAATATGTGGAAGTTGGCATCACATAGTGAATTGATTTGTTTTGATCATATTAAAGTATTTTGTTTCCAACTCACTTCAGAATTAACAGAAAGTGTGCTTAATTTGTGCTTTACTAATTCTGATATATTCTGAAATGCTTTCACAGTTCATTTAAATGTTGGCGTGTGCTAGAAAAAAAACCTTCCCTCTACCTCCAGTATTCAGCAAGATTGTCCCATAAATCATCTCACTTTGAAGTCAGAGAAAGAAATGTAAACACTGAGCTTTCTTGGAAGACAGATCCACACATCTGACCTCTGTCTTTAAATGCACAGCAAATGGGACAAGATAAGAACAAAATGTACACGCCTGTTTACAGAAAGGAACACTTGTGGAAGAATACAATGAGAATTTGCATGAAAAGGCTTTGCTCTTTCAGAGGGACGTACTGAAGTTGGATAGCCTAAAAGAAATAAAGCCAGCAAATAGAAAGCCAGAAAATATGAGTTACAAACCAACCACAAAGTCAATAGTAAGCAATGGGCAGAATGCATTCCCAGGGAAGCTTTCTGAATGTCTACAAGATGTCTTTAGCAAACTAGACAGCTGTGCTGTCTGGTAGGCTTCAACGTAAAATGTGAGACATGGCAGGGAAATAGAAGAAGGACCACACTTTTGCAATGACTTCAGTGTATGCAAGGGCTGAAATAGCAACATTCACCAAACAAGATCAACATTCAGCTGATGATAAAGTAGGAAAAATGAAATATTAATCGTCACGTAACGTACATTCATGTGTGTAGCTTACTAAGGGGGCGGTGAGGAGTTTGGAAACTGTCCAAAAACTTTCTTACCTTCCAAGGCAAACCACACCTTGCAACCTGAGCTTCCCACCCCTTGTGCGAGATTTTCAACCATGGATTTCTTCACACTAATAACAAAGTACAGGAGTAAGTGCCCTTATGCCTGCCACGAACACCTTTTGCAAATTCCTGGGAGGATAGCTTTATAAACAGACCCCAAAAGTTCTTATAATGATCAGGCTGTAATTTTTCAGTAAATACTGTGCACTCAGTAAATACCAATACAGCAGAGTACAATATTGACTAGGTAAGCAATTTACACCCCATTATGATATACATATCTCATAATGGTGGATGATGCTTTATGCCTTTCATACCCCATTCTGATGTGCACAGACTCAGAATCTGCACGCTGTTTTTTGGCACAAGTTGCTCTAAATAGTGGAAACTTGGAATTTGCGCACTTTAGTGTGGAGGACAGCACGCCCAATTAGCACATCATCCCCCATTGCATGTTGTGTAAATCAGAATCAGGCTAATTGCACACCCAATATATAACATACCCGAGTAACAAAGGCCAGTATGCACTGTTGATAAATGCGACTTTGTGCATGAATCAGGATTCACCTCAAACATAGGACGAGAGTGAAGGGGCTTATTTACAAGCCCCTTGCGCAGCCGGAACGTCACTTTTTCCCACATTAAAAGGGACGCACCACAAGCCACGAAATATTTCCAGCTTGAGTAACTAGACAAAAATCATCACAAGGAAAACTAGTCAAGCATGCAGTGGTCCGTGTACTTTGATGGGATGTGCAAATTTTTTTCCAAAACTTGGGTGGCGGCAAATGGATCACTTATATCTTTTATCCATTAAACACCTCAGTGGACATATCCTTTTTGTCACACTTTCCATCTTTTAACTTCTAGAGAACGATCAAGGGGGTGTCCCTAAAGCCCCACTGTCCCTTGTATACCACCTGTCTATGCTAACTAGATAACTCCATGGCAGCAAGGTGCAGTGCGCCAGTCTTACCATTTTCATTTAACAAGCTAATGCATCCTGGGAGTTGTAGCCCTGGTTCACTTCAGATGATCTAATTGAACTAACGCATGTGAACACAATGATTTCTAAACGAAAATCCCACAACTGCCCCTTGGTAACATTGACTGATCTGGTAACCTTATGCCAATCACCATGGTGTATGTAGCAGGGTCAAGACTGATTTACATAGGGCTGGGTCGAAACTAGAATGGCGTGACGTGCAACAAAAACGATGGATTTAACCCAGATCTGTGACTGGGGTCATTGTTTGATTTGTTCAGTATTCCGTTCATCATCTGTTCTTCTTGCATTAATCACCATGGTCTAACCTCAGCATTCCCACAATGTATTGCAAACACCTTTTAGCCATTACTAGTAATATTTCACTTGCTTTGGTTCTGGCAGCCACTGCCCGGTCTGCTAGTGTCAAGAGCAGGTCATCTGGGCTTGACCCGGGAGTAGAGGTTTCTTAGTGCAAAGGAACGGCCTACTACCTACTATACTACAAGTATTTGCAATGCAATAGTTTTCGCATTTGCGAGACTTAAAGCAATTGCTTTTTTAAACATAAAATCGGGCGCCATGCTCACACAAAGTGCGGTACGCATGTTGCAAATATAAAAGCGAGCGATGTTCTAAAACATAAAGCACTGCGCTCGTGTAAAATTAAAAAATAATGATGAAAGCGGGCACCGTGGTAAAATATAAATTGCGGCGTCCTTGCATATTTAACTTATGTGCATGGCGGGCGTGAAGCGATCACCATGGTCAGAAAAAAAAACTGGACGCAGTGCAAGGCGCTGTGGTGACTGGATATCAGTGGCGCAAAATAAAACAAGTGGTCCCTAAACAAAACACATGAACACTTACAGCATAATAAAACTGTGGTTGGTCAATGCTCTTTCTGATAAAATGGAAGTGATGTATCAGGAGCACCAACCATTGAGGAGCCAGGAAAGAAGAGCAATGCAGGAGTTAGCCAATGGCAGGCAGCAGGTAGGATTACACTTGCTATACGGCTTACAACAGGTCTTGCAGACAACCCATGCGCGCCGTCTAGGCTGGACCTAAAAACTGGAGACCACAAAAACCTTCCAACTGCCAGGCCAAGAAGCAAGATGAAGAGCTATGAAATACACAGCAGGTACTGGAGAAGGTGGAGATGCCACAAGTTCAATGAGCGAGCAATCAAGGAAGTACAACTGCGGGACAAATGGACTCAAATGGATTCCCCCTTTTAAGGTGCCAAACATGAAATGAAATAATAACAAATAAACACACACACATATGTATATATATTATTTTATCAGGAAAGAACACTATTTCGTAATACATGCTTTGACCCAGCAGTTTCTTTGAACAATGTAGACCGCAAGAACTCTCCCTGTATGCGGTGTTACAGAGACACCAGCAAGCAGGGAGGAAATCACACCAGAGTTCCATGCGCGCCTCCCTAGACTTGCAGGAGACGAGATGGCCAAGCATGTGGACGTCATGGCGGTCCCACCCCCCAGACAGAATTCAGGCTCCGAGCAGCCGCAAGCGGGCCACCTGCGTACCCAACCTGACCGAAGACCCCATTTGGGCCTACAGTGGTGAAACTGTAAAAATGAGTTTCTTACAACTAGAGCTTCAACCCTCTCGAAAACGAATGTGTATTGGGCTGGTGATGTGCTGCTTCATAAATGAAAATTTAATTATCTAATCATAATTTGGACCAATAGAATTATATGGCAAGGAATAAATAAATTGTGTGGCATGGTTGGCAAATGTATGCGTCTAGGAAAGGCAAATTATGCAGTATTTATGCAGCACTTGTCACAATTAAACAACAGCTTTGCAGAACAGTATAATACATTTCCTAGTAAGACATACTAGCCTTACTAGGAAAGACTTTAGTATTGATGACATGAGTCCTTAAATAGAGGGGCACAACCAGGGCTTGAGTCGGGGTACCACGTTGGTGGACGGTTTCGCCCCACTTATTTTACCGGGTGGACGCCGTCCCCCCTGCTCAAAAGCTGGAATTCACTCTTTGGCCTCTCTGGCAGCCCGACAGCCTGGCAATTAGAGCGCCGAGCCGCGAAATCCGCTGATGCGTAATTACAGGTGAGGCTTTGTATTAGGAAACAAAACGGTAGCCTCTTCCAAACAGCGGTAATCAGTTTTTGTGTAATTGTTTGTGACGGTTTTTCAGCTGCTCTGCCCTGCGTTTCACCTTGGCACCAGGCCTCAGGCGTGGTGTGGGGTGCGGCAGGTGGCAGATGAGAGGCGCAGTCTAGTGTACGCACGTCACGTACCGACGTGACGTGCAGTGATGATGTACAGGCTGCGCGCGCAGCACAGCGGCATTGGCGTGTAAGCCGGCGAGAGAGATAGAAGGCTCGGCGCTCTTTAGAGTTGAAAAGTAATAAACACTACATGTAACTCCAACCTCTGGCAGCGTCATTATTTGTGGTGATCACGACGTTACAATGGCGACGAGGGTGGGATGCTAGACCCGCCCACCACAAACACCACGACCAAGTGCCACCGAGGGAACTACAACCAGACCGGTACCCGGGAGACACGTGGCGGAGGAACAAGGCCACGGCGCCACAAGGTTAGAAGGCGGAGGTCAGGAAGGACCCAGTCAGGAACGAGCACACAGGTACCGGCCCTAAAGAGCGTGGCAGAGCCCAGGGGGCACCCCGAGCAGAAAGACGATCGCGCCGCAAGGGCGAGGCATCACCGGGGGGAGCCCACGACATAGCGCGCCCAACCCAGCGGACACAAGGGAAGTGCGCCAAAAGCAAACAGCGTCAGGAGAGACAGAGGGACAGCGCTGGATCCCCCACCAAAGAGCGAGGGGGCGGATGCAAGCAGTCCCCGGTCCCACACAAGTAAGGAAGAGCAGGATAACACTCCAGGCAGCCCCAGAACCCAAGGGAACATGCTATCCACAATCAAAAGCGAAAGAATGTGTGCGCAAGCAGGATACGCGATGGTGCCAGTACAATTCCTACCCAGACCAGGAGAACCATTAATGAAATGGGAGGACTGGAGGGAGTACATAGACAACTATATAGGTCTATTGGAAGACGAAAGTGAGGAGGTGTTCAACCCCAAAAGGAAAAAACGAATCCTGCTACTCAACCTAGGCCCAGAGGGTCTGAGAATATACAAGAGCCTGGTGCCAAAGGAAAGAGGGAGCACGGACGACAACGTGTACGCCCATGCCATCGATGACCTTAACGAACATTACAGGCCGGCAGTGTGTGTGTCGGTAGACAGATTTAACTTTCAGCAAAGGAAACAACGCCCAGGCAAGACAGTGGAAGAATATGTGGCTGCACTGAAGAGACTGGCATCCACGTGCAGATATGACAATTGGGAAGAAGAGTTCATCAAGGACCAAGTGGTGATGCACACCACGTGCACAGCTGTGCAAGACAAACTATGGGCCAGTGGAGATACCACCTTGAAAGAAGTGATGGTGATCGTCAAAAGAGCAGAACTAGCACGCAGGAGTGCAGAAGCAACGAGGAAGGAGACGGCGGTCACCACCAGGGTAATCAGAGTAGACGATGAAGAGCCGCGTAGGGAATACAAGTACAGAGGAGCGGCGGCGAAAGGACCCAACAAATGGAATGGCAACCCAGGCCCGCCGGGAAAACAAGCGGGAAACACCAAGAGGTTATGCTACAGATGCGGGAGCTGGTCCCACGAGGCGCACGACAGAAAGTGCCCAGCATTCCGCGCCAAATGCATGTACTGCGGGATTGTGGGACACTACAAGAAAGTTTGTCGAAAGAAAGCATCGATGAGCGTAGTGAAGTATGTGGGACAGGACAGTGAAGAACAAGAAGAGGACGCAAGTGAAGATGTCGTAACGGTCATTTATATCGAGGACCAAGTACTGGAGGTGGATGGTCGAGTGATGAGTGTCGATGGCAAGAGGACAATGAAACCGGTCTTGGAGATGTCGATAGGAGGAATACCGATAAAAGTGGTGGCCGATACGGGCTCGCCCTACACCATCATTCAGAGAGCGGTATGGGAGGAGTGTTTCGCGCCAAACCTTGGCCCGGAACTGGAGAAGCTAGACATCCGCCCCGTGACGTACAATGGGGACCGAATACCCATGGCAGGATTCAGGCCACTGCAGTTCATGTTCAGAGGCCGGTCCGCGTTCTGCAAACTCTACGTATCGGAGAAAGGACCATCGGTCCTAGGATGGCTTGACCAAGGCGACCTCGGCATCAAGTTGGACCCAGGGGGCAAGGAACAGATACTACTTACAGAGCTGGAACCTTGGCCTGACCTAGAAAAGTGGAGAGGAGAGTACCCCAAAGTATTCGGAGGCACGGTTCGAAGGATGGAGAAATTCGCTCACAAGATAATACTGAAGGAAGACGCCGTGCCGGTAGCCCACAAAGTGAGGAATGTACCATTGGCAGTGAGAGATGCGGTGCAAGAGGAACTACAAGACCTGGAAGGGAAAGGAATCATCGAGCCCATCACATGTGCGGAGTGGCTTGCGCCCCTGGTAGTAGTGATGAAGCCAAGTGGGAAGGTCAGGTTGTGCGTTGACCTGCGCGAGCTGAACAAGAGCATCGTGGTGGAGAAGTTCCCCTTGCCCAGGATCGAGGAGATGTTGGCCAAAACCAAGGGGGTCAAATGGTATTCCACCATAGACTTGACCTCCGCCTACCACCAGATCGCACTGCACCCGGAAAGCCGGAAACTCACTTCGTTCATCACCCCGTTTGGGTGCTACCAGTTCTGCCGCATGCCGTTTGGGCTGGCATCAGCGGCTGCGGTGTTCCAAAAGTTAATGCACCAACTGTTTAAGGACACTGATGGCATCCAATATTTCCAAGATGACATCCTGGTGATGGGACGAGACAAGCTGGATCATGACAACAAACTTGGGAAGGTGCTAAAGATTCTGGAGAGTAAGGGCCTCACTGCCGAGTGGTCCAAATGCCGAATAGGAATGGAGTCCGTGACCTACCTTGGGCACGAAATTGGGGCGCCAGGGGTTACCCCGAAAGCAGACAATGTGAGAGCCATTTGCGAAGCCCCACCGCCCTCCAACAAGGAAGAAGTCCGATCGTTCCTCGGAATGGCGGAATATTACAGTAAGTTTGTGCAGCATTTCGCCTCCAAAACCCACCACATGAGGCTGCTGACAAGAGACAACACAGAGTTCAGCTGGTCGAAGGACGCACAAGGCGAGTTTGACGTCATAAAGAGAGAAGTGGCTGGAGCGGTGCCACTGCAAGGATATGACCCCCAGGGCAACACGGTGCTCACCACCGATGCCAGCGACAAAGGGCTGGGAGCTGTCCTGATGCAAGATCGGGGTCAAGGGAGAATGGAAACGATCAGTTTTGCCTCCCGCACGCTGAGCGAAACCGAAAGAAAGTACAGCGTGATCGAAAAGGAAATGCTGGCGGTAGTGTGGGCCATGACCAGATTCAGACAGTTCTTGTGGGGCACACGGTTTCTGTTGAGAACAGATCACAAACCCTTACTGAAGGTGCTAACGTCCAGCTGACACGCGAGTGCTACGCCCAGAATCGCAAAGATGCCGCTCAAACTACTAGAATTTAGATATGACGTAGAACACATCCCCGGCAGCAGGAACAGAGTGGCGGACTATCTAAGTAGAGCAGCGGCCATGGACCAGAGCGGAGATGACGGAAGAGATGGTGGCACTCACGGAAGACCAAGAGAAAACAATAGGACATCAGGAGTGGAAGGAAGCATATGGAGAAGACCGGGTCATGGAAGAAGTGAAGGCGTACATCACAGGAGGATGGCCAGACAAGAGACAAACCCAGGGGCACCTCAAACCATATTTTGAAGTCAGGGAAGAGTTGTCGATGGACGATCTAGGAGTGTTTGTTTACAGAGGGGAGAAAGTCATCCCCCCAGCAGGAATTGTCCCCAAACTATTGGACATGCTCCATGAAGGACACTTGGGGATAGGGAAATTGAAATTAAGAGCCAAACAAAACTACTGGTGGCCAGGGATGGACGTAAGGGCCGAAAGGCATGTCAGGGAATGCCCACAGTGCCAAGGGGCAGACAAGACACTGAAACCCCTACGCCCAGCTCTGGGAAAGTTCGAGCTCCCGAGGAACGCATGGGAGGAGTTATCAGTGGACATCCTAGGCCCGATCCTGGACAAACAAGGGATCCAAAAGTACGTATGTATCCTAATGGATAGATATTCAAAGTGGCCGGAGCTGAAAATAGATGAGATGATGGACACGGAAACAATTGTTAAGTTCCTGGCCGACACATTTTTGAGAGAAGGCATCCCCAAGTCCATCTTAAGCGACAATGGTCCCCAGTTCAAGTCAGAGAAATGGAAGGAGTTCATGCAGAGAAACGGCATAACTGTGAAGCACACGTCATATTGGACGTCATATTCCACACAAGAAATTCACACTCTCACTTACATCAACACTATTGATCAGGGTGTTGCGTATTTGAAAATTAATGTCATATTCCACCCAGCTGGAAACGGACTGGTGGAAAGATTTAATAGAGTGGTGATGGGGTCCGTACAAGCAGCTATCTCCAACAACAAGGACTGGGAAAAGGAGATCTGGCACTTAGTTTGGGCGTATAGGATTACCCCCACAGGAACAGGATACAGCCCCTTCCAGATACTACAGGGCCGTGAACCCTTCACACAAGACAATCGAGTATGGAAAGAAAAGACTATAGTGAGTGAATGGTCCCCAGCAGTGGTACGAGCCAACTTGGAAAAGGCGCAAGCCATTTACTCAAAACACTACAACAACCGGAAGAATGTGAAGGACACTAGATTGGAAAAAGGAGAATGGGTGCGAGTTAAGTTGGCCACTCTACAAAGGAAAGGCGACAGCAAGTACAGCAAACCCATGCAAGTCGAGGAAGTGATGGGCAGAGCAGCTCGGCTAAGTGATGGGAACGGGTGGTCAATAGATCGCATGGCAAGATGCAACAAAGTGCTTAGTTGGGACAGAGTGGGAGCAAACCTTGAAAGTGAGGAGGAAGAATTCGGCGAACAAGGACATTCAGAGACAGAACCAGAGGAGAGAGACCGAGAACAGCAAGAAGAGAGGTCTGGCGACACCAGTCAGGCTACGGGGAGCGAAGGCAACCGGGACAGGAGAGAAAGTGGTGCGAACGCACTAGGAAGGGAAAGAGGTGATGAAGAAACTCAGGATGGAGGGACTCTGTTTTCCCCAGTGAGACTGACCCAGAGGGGGAGAGCAGTGGTCAAACCAGCCTGGTTCCGAGACTTTGACATGAACGGCGGACTGTGAGTTAACAGTTTCTTTATTGGGAAAAAAAGGGGAGATATGTAGAGGCGCAGTCTAGTGTACGCACGTCACGTACCGACGTGACGTGCAGTGATGATGTACAGGCTGCGCGCGCAGCACAGCGGCATTGGCGCGTAAGCCGGCGAGAGAGATAGAAGGCTCGGCGCTCTTTAGAGTTGAAAAGTAATAAACACTACGTGTAACTCCAACCTCTGGCAGCGTCATTATTTGTGGTGATCATGACGTTACAGCAGACTCATCTAAAGGCATAGGAATACCCATGAGATTGCTGTCGTGACGTCACTTCCGGTGACCGCGTCCCCCCACTTCTTTTTTTAGGACTTGTGCCCTGGGCACAACATATTCCGATTCTTCAGAAGTCTGAGTGTTGAAATGATTGCAGCTTTGAGAACGGTGCGTTTACCGTAAACGTAAATTTACGTTGAAGTGAAACAAATGCCGCTGGCCGCGCGACACGAAGGGGAGCATGGGCGGGACAGCGCCTTAGTCCCACACGTCGGGCGAGCGGAGCCTGCAGCGCGCCACCCCCCTGAGCCACCCCCCGCCAACAGCCAATGGGGAGGGCTCTCCTGGGGACGGGGGAGGTGTTCCCGGGGGTATTTAGCAGGCCCAGCAACTCGGCTCGGCCTTTCCTTCCCGCGTCTAGTCCCTAGGCTGCTCTGCGCTGTACGTCGTCGTCGGATCCAAGGTATGAGGCTTCCGACTAGTCTCCCCCGGCCCGATCCCTGGATATGACCAGGTTGATTGGGCCCTGTGGTAACGACCACGGGGGGGCTGGTGGTTGCGGGTCGCGGGCTAGGCGGAGCGGGGGTTAGGATCGTCAGGCGTGGGTAGATCGGGTTAGGTAGCTCTCCTGTGTCCCCTCGTACCCCTGAAAGCAGGGAGCAGGTGGTGCATGGGAGCAGGTGGTGAGACTCTTAATATCAAGGTCGTGGGTTCGTGCCCCACGTTGGGTGAAAAGGAGTAATTCAATTTCCGTCTGCGCGAGAAACGCAGCGTGAATGCAAGCATGAGATCAAAGCGTTATTGCAACTAGGGGCCCAGAGCGCTCGTCAGTGGGGCTCTCACCTCTTCAGAGGCCGTGAGGCGGCACTGGGTGGGGAGAATCCCGCCGCCATTACAGGCCACGCGGGTAGTGATTGCAGCGCCTTGTCCCCTGATGAAATGGATGTATGGGCCTCACATGTGGGTGCATGTAAACGTTAGGTATGAAATTGCAAATTTCCCTCTGCGCGAGAAACGTAGCGTGGATGCAAACATGAGATCAAAGCGTTATTGTAAAACACCAATTAAAAATCAGCCATGCTGCCAAGGCCCATGTTTTCCACAAATGGCCAAGACGCTCCTTTTATTAATCCCTTTCTTCCCCCGTGGCAGTCTCCGTAGCTTTTGTTCTTTTATCGCTGGTACTTATTAATTAACGAGGGTATAGCTGCACCTTGGCTACACAAAGTCAATAAGGAAAACGAAGAGCTGGTGCTCTTTATCTGAAAAATGGAATATATGGAGGTTGTGACTCAGCATTCTGCTTTACCCTCAGCTGCAGCAACAGCGGTCCTGGAGCGCTCGGGCCCAAGGCGAGCCGACAGACTACCACACTTTCCGATCAGGGAAGGCCAGCATGTCCCCTTGTCATCTTGTTTACGGGGGTCCCCTCTGGGGCCCGGTACCGAGGACAGGGCTGAGATACAAGTTTATGGCAGGCATTTGCGGTGCAGCGGGTCTCGCATTTGCGCGAGTTTGAGCTATCAGCACCTTTTATTTAGGTTTTGGTTTTTTGAAGCATTTACAAAGAAACACACCTTTCAGCTAAATGAAAAATTTGAAACCGATTTACCAACACCACTGAGATGTTAAGCTACAAAAAGCAAGTGTTTTCCAAATGCCCCCAGCTTTATTGAGTCTTTGTGAATTAACTAGGGCCTCCAGATCGGCCATTGCGCTCGACAGTTAAGCCCGCTAGGCGGTTCTGTGTGGGGTAGGATCCCGCCGCCTTTGCCGGCCACGCGTTTGCCCGCCGCCATTGCCGGCCACGCGTTTGCCCGCCGCCATTGCCGGCCACGCGTTTGCTACCCATGTTATCGGCCTCGAGGATTAAAGTCTGTGTGAATTAACTAGGGCCTCCAGATCGGCCATTGCGCTCGACAGTTAAGCCCGCTAGGCGGTTCTGTGTGGGGTAGGATCCCGCCGCCTTTGCCGGCCACGCGTTTGCCCGCCCCCATTGCCGGCCACTCGTTTGCCGCCCGCCATTGCCGGCCACGCGTTCGCCTTAGCCGGCCGCCATTGCCGGCTAAGCGCCATTGCCGGGGCTTTGTCACGCTTGTGGCGTGCTAGCAGTTTATCAGTTCATCAGCGGACTACGACACGATAGGTGTTTTATGTTAATTGATTAATGAGATTTATTAGCGTGAGCATTACCTCAAGAGATCAGAGCGCTGGATAAAAGAACCAGTGGCGTGCTTGCAGATTGTAACACGATACGTGTCTTATGAATTGATGTATACGATTAGATGCGGTGGCAGCAGGCTGGGGCTCCAGCCTCGCCCGGGCTCTGCAGCACCAGGTGATGCCCACATTGTGCCCCCGAGCACGTGTCTCCATGCCCTCTGCCGATTACAACGCATTCCATAAGCTTCCCGTCAATTTACTGGGCTATTGGCATAGCTGCTTCCAGCTCTGCTTAGCACCCACCCCACAACAGAGGCACAATGGGGCCATTCTCCCCTATCAGGAACTGTCTAAAAATAAGGTGGGTTTGGAAGCCCTCCCGTGGATTAATAAGTCGACGGCTGACTTACTTCCCACAGCGGTCCTGTGCGCTCCGCGTCACTTCTTTTCACATAAAGCACGAGGTAAAGAGATCCGCAGCAGTAGTCTTTCATTTTACCTGCACCGGGATCCTGGGAGGGCGGCTATTAGACAAACATCTCCAGCGGGTCAATGGAGCTAACTTAATTAAATTGCTTCGCCTCCTACAACGCCAGTGAGCAAGATTTAGGGCAGAAGGACACAGCCTTGCTGATAAAGAGAGGGGTGGTTGAGCTATCAGCGACTGGAGGGGCATCTCATTTCAACTAGCATATGCATGCATGGAACTGAGTGCAGCTTTCAATTACAACAGTCAAGGGGATGAAGCGGATTATGACACGATGCATATCTCATATTAATTGAATTAATGTGATCATAGAGCGTGAACATTACCCGAAGATACCAGAGTGCAGTACAAAAGAACAAGTCGCGTGCAGATGATGACACGATACGTGTCTATATGAATTGAGTTAATGTGATTTATATGGAGCAAACATTACCCGAAGATGTCAGAGCGCTATATGAATTGATTTAATGTGTTTTATATGGCGCAAACATTACCCGAGGTGTCAGAGCGCCGTACAAAAGAACCAGTTGCGATAAATAAGGTTCAGGATTACATAAGTGCTCACACCCCCAGCACTCATCCAGCTAGAAGCCACGCGCCCAGGATACCAAGGCTACTGGTTTATGGGAATTCGGGGGTTCTTAAGGGGTCAATTCGTCTAAAGTAACCTACGGTACACTCAACGCTCCAAGCTCTGGTGCTCAGCGTTGAGTTTGTCCCACTTCCGGCATTCATCCTGTCCAATTGAATACTTCCAGACTCTACCTGCCATATGAGCGTTGCCCCTCAACAATGGCGAGAGAAATCTTTCATCCCAACACATTGAAGTGTCAGGACGCTGCTCACTGGGTTATGCACCTTTCTTTACCTGCGGGGGGTTGGCACGCACTCGGGAGACGTGGGGGCCGTACAATGCCTCCGGGTGTGCTACACTTCAGTATGCCACTGTCTAGGACCCTGCCCCGTACTCTCGCCGGGATGCGACACCTCGCGAGACACTAACCGGGTAGACATTGTATGTCAACTATTTAGGCGAGAGAGCAGGATATTAAAGTTGCAGTTATGTTGTAGGCGCGGAGGTAGATTCACGTCCCTGGTACCGGCACACGGCTATGGAGGGTGGTAACAGGCATTGGCGAATGGGCACAAGACTGTGAGACACAAGTACAGTGTACAGGACGATTGACGGTTGTGTTGTTCTTTCAGATTACACTTGGAACACGTTGCAAGGATTAGCAGCTACCTAGGAGGAAGGCGTAGATCAACAGGTAATTGCTGAGGGCAAGGTCCACTGGGCCAGCTCATTGAACGAGGGGCAGTTTGGTCGCGAAGTACGAGTCACACCCTGGTAACACGGTGTCATGTAAGGGAGTGGCACATTTGTAACGCGGGTTTCTTTACAGGTGTGCTCGCTTGTGACACGGTTTGATGTTGAGTAACGCAGTGTTGTTTTACAGATTGCGCTCGGGAACGCGGTCGAGGATTGGCAGCGGCTAGGATTGAAAGTACAACAGGTAATGCATGAGAAGAAACAAAGAGACAAGGACAGGTGGCTGCCAGTGGGACGGTAGCAGGCCAGCAGACCCCGCTAAGAAGGCATGATGCCGCGGGGGGGATAGTGGACGCGGGAATGTGTGGCTCACCCCCTTGTACTTTCTCATCCGTAGGAACCCGGAAGGGTAGAAGCCTTCACTATGAGCACCCGTGGCGCTGCGTTGCCACAGGATGGGCTGTGGGCGGAATTCCTAGCGATCGCGCAGACTAAAGGGCCAGCATGGGCACAAGGTTTCATTGAGGCGCGTAGGCTAGAGGAGGCTGGCCGCCCTGATGCCCACGAGGATGCACCGGGCACCTCGGGAGAGGGGACACGTCGGTCCACTCGCAAGCGGAAGGTCACCCAGAAGGAATTTCCGGCCGTACCAGCACGTAACAGTCAGCCGGCGTTACCACCACCCCCCGCTGCGTTGCCAGTGGAGATGCCCGTGGTACCTACCATGGTACACGAGACAGCGGCAGAAATAACGGACTTGGCCCAAATGGGTAAGACAGTGGACGATATGATGGGTTTAATGACAATGTTTCAAAAACGTTTAGACGCCATGGCAGCAGCACAAGGGTTGGCCCCACTTCCTGGGCTGACGGCAGCGGATCCAGTGAGTCAAGTATGGGCCCAGCCATTGCCAGCAGGGCCGCCGCTGCTAGCAGGGTCACCATTGCTGGCTGGTCCTCCAGTGCTGCCGCCTGCCACCCCGGCTGTCAGCGCCTTTAACACTCTGAGTGTCTTACCAGTCACCCAACAGAGTGCAGCCACCATTGTTCCTCAAAGTGTCGCCCCTATTCTAACGGTCACCCCTCAGATTGTCAATACCTTTAACCCTCAGAGTGTGTCAGCAGTCGCCCAGCAGAGTGCCAGCCCCATTGTTCCTCTAAGTGTCTCCCCCATCGTCCCTCAAAGTGTCACCCCCATTATACCTCAGGGTGCCACCCCCATCATGCCGCCGGCTGCCGGTCAAGTGCCTGCCACAGAGGGGGCAGCATCAAGCACGGCGAAGGGTACAAGTGGGGGGGTTGGTTCAGGTGGGCTGGCTCAATCCACATCGGGAGGGGCCTCCTCGGCTCCAGTGGGGGCGTGTCAACCGGTTGGCTTGGGGAGACCTGGCATGAAGTCAAAAGGCGGCTGTTCACTGGCCAGACAGGTACCACAGGCTGCTAAAAAAGGTATATGGAGGAGAGAATATATCGACATTTTGACCCTGTTAATGCATGACAATGCAGGTGCAGACACTAGGAGGATGGGTAAGAAAGAGGAGGACAAGGTTAGATTCCAGCGTTGGCCGGAAAAAACTATTGAGAATTGGACCGAGGCGTTCAACATATTGGCAGCTATCATAGTACAGAAGGACCCAGCTCAGAGCGAGGCCCTGATGGAGTATGCAAACTCCATCCAGCAGGGGGCAAGGGAGTCCGGAGGGATGGGCTGGTTTTCCTACAATCAAGAATTCAGGAAGACCATGGCCAGTTGCCCAGACATAGGGTGGGACCACACTGACATCCAGCTCTGGTTTAAACATATGTGCAGGACTGGGAATAGCAAGAGGGAAACCTTGCATAAGACGCAAAGCGAGGGTGACACAAAAAAGTGGGAACATGAGCAAAAGTGGGAGCAGTTTCCAAGGAGGTCCTTCCAACAGCCCTTTCGGGGGGGGGGGGGTGGGGGAGGGGACATGGAACTGGACCAAGACGTTTTAACTCAGGGACCTGCAGAATGTTCAATAATGGGATATGCACCTGGGGTAGGGCGTGTAAGTTTGCCCATGAATGCAGCAAATGCGGTGCCCAACATGCAGCGATTGCCTGCACCAGCGACCATAACCCCCCCCACCCCCCCGCTACGACACAGGGAGCGGACAGCGCACGACAATTGGTTACATGAACAGCAGAAAGGACGGACTGGGCATACCAACGAGATAGGCTTCAATTTCCCTTCACAGCATAGAGAACGGGCAGAGCACGCTAAAGGTCCACCTTTCATAGGGTTACAGGGCAGGGGAAGAACTGAGGTCAGCAATGAGACTGGCAATGACGTATTTTCTCAGCCAGGAAAGGGGACAGAGCATACTAAGGGTCCATCTCCCATAGTGCTGCAGAACATCTTACCATTACTAAGAGTGTATCCATTGGTAAAAGAGCGAATGCTGTTGGTTGATGGGTTTGTTGACGGCTTTAGAATTCCTTACAAAGGCCCTCTTGGACCCAGGGACGCCTTGAATCTTAAATCGACCAGGGACTTACCACAGGTGGTCAGTGACAAGATCAGGAAGGAGGTTGACCTGGGGAGGGTGGCAGGGCCATTTCCTTCATTCCCGTTAAACAATTTTTTAGTTTCTCCACTGGGTGTGGTTCCAAAGAAGCAGCACGGGGCGTACAGGTTGATCCACCATCTATCCTACCCGGAGGGCAATTCAGTCAATCATTGGTTAGAGGAAGGGGCGTGTTCGGTCTCCTATTGCTCACTGGACATGGCCATTGACTTGATTAGGAGAACAGGCAAGGGAGCGTGGCTAGCCAAGGCAGACATCGAGTCAGCAATCCGCCTCCTACCGGTTCACCCAGACAGTCAACACTTGCTGGGTTTCAAGTGGGAGGGGGCATTCTTTTTCGATCGCTGCATGCCCATGGGTTGCGCGGTCTCATGCGCCTACTTTGAGGCATTCAGTTCCTTCCTTCAATGGGCCCTCACGGCCAGGCATGGTATTTGCCAAGTCACCCACTACCTAGACGACTTCCTCTTTTTTGGCAAGGACGGTTCCCAGGAATGCGCAGAGGCCCTGCAGGCCTTTGAAGTCATGTCGGAACATTTAGGTGTTCCATTAGCACCTGGAAAAACTGAAGGGCCTGCACAGATACTGACATTCCTGGGCATAGAACTTGATACAATTAGAGGAGAATCCAGACTCCCGGCGGATAAGGTTTGTGACCTGAGGCAGGACATTAGCGCAATGATTGGTAAGGGTAGGGCAACACTCGAGGAGGTCCAGAGTCTGTTGGGCAAATTGAACTTCGCAGCGAGGGTCATACCATCTGGTAAGGTGTTTTCCCGCAGGTTGGCAAAGGCGACGGCCAGCGTGAAGAAAAGGCATCACTTAGTACGGCTGGGATCGGGGTTGCAAACAGACCTACGAGCCTGGAATGAGTTTCTGAAGAGTTTCAATGGCACAGTGATATGGAGGGCCCCCTGGGAAAGCAGTCAAGGCTTATGTCTATTTTCAGACGCATCCGGTAGAGTAGGATTTGGGGTGATCTTTGGAGAAAAGTGGTGTTCCATGAAGTGGCCGGATGCGTGGCGTAAGAAGGGAGTGACTGCAAACATAACGGTCCTGGAACTATTCCCCATTGTAGTGGCACTGCATTTGTGGCCAGAAGGATTGGCCAACAAGAAGGTGGTGTTCTGGTCGGATAACCTAGCCGTGGTCCAAGCCATCAATGGCCTGAGTGCCAACTGCCCGTTAGTCTTAAGTCTGCTGAGGGATTTAGTCAGGGCTGGGTTGCGGAATAACATCGAGTTCAGGGCTAGGCATGTCGAAGGTGTCAAGAATGTGGCAGCTGACGCTCTTTCTCGCTTTCACCTGTCACGATTCCGAGAGGCCTGGCCACAGGCGGGGGAGGAGATGACATCATTCCCGGCAACTCTATGGCGGCTCCTTCAGTGGGGGAACGGTTGAAGAGGATGGGACAACGTTCCCTGGCCCATACAACCAGGAGAAGATATGCGGCCCACTGACCACCTTCCGCGCTGTGATCCTGTCCCTGGGAGCATCAGCATTAAGTACAACGGAACAAGTCGAGACTTTCGTAGTATGGGCGAGGGAGGCTGGCAAGTCACACTCCTGGGTGTGCGGCCACCTGGTAGCACTTAAACATGAGACTCAATTAAATGGGGAACAGGATTCAACGTGTGCATTCAAGATTAGGGCAGCACTGAAAGGGTGGGCCAGGGATGAAGTGAGGGTCCCCGACAAAAGGGCAGGAATTGAGTTCCCGGCTCTCCAGCGCATGTTGGACACGGTACCGACTGTCACGAATTCGGCATTCGAGGCGCAGCTCTTCTCGACAGCCTTCTGCTTAGCGTTCTTTGGGGCCTTTAGGGCCAGTGAGCTAGTGGCCAAATCCAAATCTGACAGATCAGGGAGAGCATTAGACATGATGGACGTCTGCGCCAGGGATCCATTAGTACTGTGGCTCCGAAAATCCAAAACAGATCAGGTGGGGAAGGGCGTGTCCATCACATTACATGCATTTGAGGATCCCAGGTATTGCCCGGTCACCTTGGTCAGTGAGTACCTGAAAATCAGGCCTATGCTAGCAGGCACCTTCTTAATTCATGCAGACGGCACACCATTGACCAAATTCCAGTTGGAGCGAGTATTGGCCTCAGTGATAGCCAGGGCAGGCTTGTCAGCCACCGACACAGGTCGGAAATTTTCCAGCCATTCATTTAGGATAGGGGCGGCTACCGCTGCTTACAGGGCTGGGCTGGGTGAAGAAGGTGTCAAGAGGGTGGGGAGGTGGTCATCCTCTTGCTATCAGCGTTACGTCCGCCC
Source organism: Lissotriton helveticus (assembly GCF_964261635.1). Classification (NCBI taxonomy): domain Eukaryota; kingdom Metazoa; phylum Chordata; class Amphibia; order Caudata; family Salamandridae; genus Lissotriton; species Lissotriton helveticus. The sequence continues at coordinate 376,638,784 of NC_136060.1, forward strand.
CTGAGTACTCCTGGCCGCAGAAGGCCGTGCCTATCCACGTGTAATAAGGAAGAGGAGCCTTTAGGGCGGCAGGCATGTTTCCCATGAGAGCGTGTCAGAAGTAGAGGTTGTTGAGTGTTGTCAGGTAGTTATGCAAAGCCAATTTTGTTTGCAGTGCAGCAGTTCATGTGTAGATGTGATGAAAAACCAAATTTTCGTTTGTAGTGCAGTGTTCACGTATAAATAAAACATTAATGTCAACGGTGTCTTTTCTTGCAGCTGATTGTTGCGTGTGGGTGATGGGCCATTCTTACGTTGCCAGGCTGGAGCAGTGGGCGATACGCAGGAGATGGGATCTGACCTTAGCAAGGACACGAATTCTATGGCTGGGTTTCCCGGGAATGAGATGGGGTCAGCTGAGGCGCAGACTTCAGCAATGTCTAGCAGCACGGGGCGGTCCTCCCAACATCCTCATTATCCATCTGGGGGGGAATGACCTGGTCAAAGTGGGGAGGAGAGCCTTAATGGAAGTCATGCAGAGGGATGTGACAGCCATAACTAACCAATTGGGGGCCACGGAGGTAATATGGTCAGAGATTGTCCCCCGCAAGGCCTGGAGGGGAGCACAGTCAGTAGTTGCAATAGAGCAAGGCCGGAGGAGGGTCAACAGGTCCATGCAGAAATTCATGGAGAGGAGGGGGCTGGGGTTCATTAGGCATGCCCTGATACAGGAAAGGACCGACGGATATTATGAAAGCGACGGGGTGCACTTGTCTGGACTGGGTATGGATGTCTTTCTCCTAGACTTACATGAAGCCCTGTCAGCGGCAGGGTGCCAGTGACTGGGTAGGTGGGGGGCTCTGTCATCGACGGGGGCCTCCTCCAGAGCTGTGGCGGAGTACAGGGCGATCTGGAAGCAGATGGACAGTAGGGGTACCTCTGCGGCAGAAGGATACAGTCTAAATACCTCTGCCTGGCACAGTAAGGGTGCCTGAGCCAAGAACCTGGAGCCGAGGGGGTTCCAGGAAACAGCGTCGGCGCCCCGTTAGTCCTTCGGGCGGTCGGGGGGCCTGAACCGACCGGGGTTGTGCCTCATCTCCCCGCCCTGACAGGGGGGGCGGGAGTGTAACGAAATAAAGTGATAATGTACTGCACCGTCAGAGCATCGCCTCACCGTGCAAGATGGCTCCTTAGGCATGCGGGTCAGCGAGTGGCTGCCGCATTGGATCACCTGTAAGATGACCCACCTATCAGATACCTGTTGTACGAAATAAACCTGCATCACTGCTTTCCCACAAATATGTCTCATGAGTTTCCTTGGTATGTAAGTGTAATGTGCGCAGGGCGGAGTAAGCACTGATGGTGTGGGCACTATGCCGCTGGCCGCGCGACACGAAGGGGAGCATGGGCGGGACAGCGCCTTAGTCCCACACGTCGGGCGAGCGGAGCCTGCAGCGCGCCACCCCCCTGAGCCGCTCCCCCGCCAACAGCCAATGGGGAGGGCTCTCCTGGGGACGGGGGAGGCGTTCCCGGGGGTATTTAGCAGGCCCAGCAACTCGGCTCGGCCTTTCCTTCCCGCGTCTAGTCCCTAGGCTGCTCTGCGCTGTAACCCACCCTGAACCCTGACCCAGCTGCAGAGCGGCTGGCACAGTTTTGAATACCTTAATGATCATGTTTTATGTTGCAGGCGGAGTCACAGGGCGATCTGGAAGCAGATGGACAGTAGGGGTACCTCTGCGGCAGAAGGATACAGTCTAAATACCTCTGCCTGGCACAGTAAGGGTGCCTGAGCCAAGAACCTGGAGCCGAGGGGGTTCCAGGAAACAGCGTCGGCGCCCCGTTAGTCCTTCGGGCGGTCGGGGGACCTGAACCGACCGGGGGTGTGCCTCATCTCCCCGCGCTGACAGGGGGGGCGGGAGTGTAACGAAATAAAGTGATAATGTACTGCACCGTCAGAGCATCGCCTCGCCGTGCAAGATGGCTCCTTAGGCATGCGGGTCAGCGAGGGGCTGCCGCATTGGATCGCCTGTAAGATGACCCACCTATCAGATACCTGTTGTACGAAATAAACCTGCATCACTGCTTTCCCACAAATATGTCTCATGAGTTTCCTTGGTATGTAAGTGTAATGTGCGCAGGGCGGAGTAAGCACTGATGGTGTGGGGACTAATAAATGTTTTAAACTATTTCACCATGTCTGAAATATACTTAGGTATTAAGGTTTTCTTTCCTGCTGAAGACAAAAGCCCATCCCACAGTCCATCAACTAGTGATGTTTACATTACCTTGAAAACATTATCCTCCCTTTAAATGGCTGATAACTTCAGTAAACAGCTTAAGGTGACCGGTTAACTTTCATGAAGTCTTTGGTGCTGAATTGTGCTCCGTGTAGGACAATTTTAATAACTTTTTTTTTTTTTGAAAACTTTTTATTGATTTTAAAACAAAAAAACAAAGGAACAATACAAAACAAGGCAGTACATTAAAACGTGTCATCACGTGGCTCGTGGGGGGGGGTACATAGAAGAATCAAGCAGTGGTGCAGTCAATAATTGGGGGGGGGGAGTGGGGGGGGGGGGGGGGAAAGGAGACCAAAATATATACAAAACAACTATATTCCTGCGGAGGAAACGTCAGGTTGGGAGGAAGACAAATCAGCATCAAAGTCCGACAATGGGGGAGTACATATATCTCCACGGTATGCGTTCCATTGGGTCCACACTTTTCCCCACTTGCCTGGTTTGCCACGGGAAACATACACAGTTTTTTCTCGAAACATGCACCAATCCATATTTTGTGTCCACCTCAGAAGTGTCGGAGGCTTCTGAGCGCCCCACAATTGGGCAATATCACGCTTGGCAACCATGTTGCCCAAGGTCGCCCAGCGGACCTGCGCTTGATTGTAGTCATTCGGCTCCCAGACATTCAACAAGCATCTTCTCGCTTCAGGCATTAATCGCACTCCCGTGACCTCACTCATTACCTCATGCACACGGTTCCAATAACCCATCACAGCAGGGCATTCCCAGATAATATGATGGAACGTAGCCACCATACCGCATCCGCGCCTGCACAATCCATCCATCGAAAACCCCATTCGAACCAGACGCGGGCCAGTCACAAACACCCTATGCAAAATTTTTAGTTGGACGAACCGAAGACGTGCCGGGATAGCCACTTCCTTCGGGGAAGAAATCGCGGACTGCCAATCCTCATCATCGAATTCTAGACCATCTCTGGTCCACATCCCTCGAAGACTATCTAGCAGATCAGTTATGGTATTGATCAACTTTTTATAAATTAGCGAGATCGTGCTATCAGGAACGTGACCATCCAGAATCCGATCCTCGAGCGGGGATGCCTCCGGCACGTCGGAGCCTAGTGGGAAAACAGACAAGACCGCATGCTGGACTTGCGCATATCTGAAGAATTCCTTATCAGTCAGCCCATACTCAACTTTCAATTCCTCAAACGTCTTGACCCTGCCCTTGATCCATACGTCATCCACCCTACTGATCCCGATCATGTCCCACCGATCAAATCCCTTCGATTGCCAAAGGGAGCCCAGTTTATCCGAAGCATATAGTGGGGCAGCCCGGGTCGGCCTGTCGGCCCATCCCGTGGCCGCCGTAGCTCTACGCCACACCTGCACCGCTGTTTTGGTGGGGCCCGTAAGAGTTCCGCCAGCTGATTTCGCATATAGAGCCCTATTGTAGTCCCCACCCGGTAGCAACCATTTTTCCATCGCAAAAGCCGGGTTTAGTGGGGGAGTGTAGGTGCCATGGTTGATGGCCCCCAATTGAGAGGCCCAGTAATAGCGGCGAATGTCCGGGAGAGCGATGCCGCCATCGTACCAAGGGAGTGTAAGCTTCGAGAGGGCGATGCGAGGACGGCCCCCCCATAACAATTGCCGCTGTAGACTCTCAATCTCACGAAAGTAATCCGCTGGCACTACATCAAGCGTGTTTTGAAGCGCATAAAGGAATCGGGGGAGCGACATGATCTTAAACAACGCAGCTCGTCCCAAGGGAGAAAGGGGGAGTCTGCTCCAAGTCCCGACATCCGCCCGAAGGCGTCTGAGAGGGGGCAGCAGATTGCGCTCATACCGAAGTGTGGGGTCCAAGGTGACAAAGATTCCCAGATATTTGAAACCATCTAGTACCACCGGAATAGGACAATCACGGGGCAGGAGAGGAGTATCACCGGAGAGAACATAAACGCAAGATTTAGACCAATTTATAACTAAGCCGGAATTCTTACGGAAAGAAGTCAAAACGTCGAAAAGGACGATTAACGACTTTCGGGGCGATGTGAGGTACAAAAGAATATCATCTGCATACAGAGATACACGGTCTTCAAATTCCGGAGACCATCGAATGCCCTTCATGGATGGCTCCCACCGCAGCCAAGCCGCCAGTGGCTCTAAAGCAAGGGCAAACAAGAGTGGGGACAGAGGACAGCCCTGGCGCGTACCTCTACCGAGAGCAAAGGAGGCCGAGACACGTCCATTTACCACTACCCGGGCTAAGGGATCAGCATAAAGCAATCGAACCCAACGGACAAAGGTGGGCCCAAACCCGAATTTGGAAAGGACCGCCCAAAGATAGGGCCATTCAATCGTGTCAAACGCCATGGTGGCGTCCAAAGACGCCAAGATGGCCGACTCTCTCAATGTCCCCGCTCGCGCGAGGACTCCATGCAAGCGCCGAAGATTAAGTGCCGTATTGCGATGGGGTATAAATCCGGATTGGTCTGGATGAACCAGATCGCCTATAACAGTCACCAGACGATTAGCAAGAACTTTGGCCAGGATCTTGGGTTCAGCATTTATTAGGGAAATAGGCCGGTATGATTCGCAGCGGTCACGTGGCTTACCCTCTTTATGAATAACCACTATGGAAGCCAATCTCTGGTCAGGAGGAAGAAACCCGTCCGCCAGTGATTCCAAAAACATAGATCGCATATATGGTGCCAGCACATCCGGACGGAGCTTGTAGAGTTCTATAGGGAGTCCATTAGGGCCCGAGGCCTTCCCGGAGCGGATCGAACGGATAGCGGTCGCAACTTCATCCGCCGTGGAATTTTAATAACTTTTGATCACCTTAAATTCGAGAGAAAAAATTGTTTGCATGTGCAAATTATTATTATTAAAGAAAATTTATATGCAGAAAGCGCGACTAAACCCGGAGGCATCAAGGCGCTGAGGATGGAATCCAGAGAGCTCATAAAACAACCAGGGGGGAATTAGAGATAGGCTTGTTGGAATAGCCAAGTCTTAAGTGCCTTACGAAAATGTATGTGTGAAGAGATCCCCTTGAGATCATTTGGGAGCGTATTCCAGAGTCTGGGCGCAAGGAAGCGAAAGGACCTTCCACCCCATCTGGCTTTGGCGATACGGGGGGACAGTGAGTAGACATTTGCTGGATGAGCGCAGTGTTCTCCCAGGGACATAATGGGCCACAAGGGCACGGATTGCCTCCGGTCCAGATTGATTCAGGGCACGATGAGTAAGGCATAAGGCCTTAAAGTTGATCCTTGCCTGCATAGGGAGCCAGTGCAGGTCTTTTCTGATGGAAGTACCCGAGGAGCGTTTGGGGGCACCTACAACAAACCGGGCCGCCGCATTCTGAACGGTCTGGAGGCGCTGGATGAGACCACTGCTAATGCCGAAGTAAAGGGCATTGCAGTAGTCAAGTCTGGAGGCAATGACTGCTATTGCTACCTGTTTGCGTGCCCCAGGGGAAAGATAATGAGTGATCTTTCTAAGAATCCTCAGGGCATTGCAACAGGTGGACACAGTCCTACTAACCTGCTTGTCCAGAGAAAGGGAGGTGTCCAAAATGATCCCAAGGTTGCGGGCAGAGAACGTTGGCACAGGGCAAGCCCCAAGAACAGACGGCCACCAATCCAGGAACCAAGTCTCACTTTTGCCCCCAAAAACAAGGATCTCCGTTTTCTCGCCATTCAATTTAAGGAAGTTCTTGACCATCCATCCGGCGACCGACTCCATGCAGTTTTTGAAATTATGCGCAGTGGAGCTCACAGATTGGGAGATGGAAGCCATAATCTGCGTGTCGTCGTCGTAGGAGAGCACTTCCAGCCCAAAGGGTCTTATAAGCTTGGCGAGAGGAGCGACATAAATGTTAAAAAGCGTCGGGCTCAGTGAGGAGCCCTGGGGGACCCCACACTTCACGGCTTTAACAGATGACATGTGCTCGCCTAGCTTGACCCTTTGCTTCCGTTGGTCGAGGAAGGAGGCAAGAAGATTAAGTGCAGAACCCTTTACTCCCAGCTCACTGAGTCGGCTAACAAGAATGGAGGGAGACAGGGTGTCGAAAGCCGCCGTAAGGTCAAGTAGCACCAGTAAGGTGGTTTGACCGGTGTCGACCTTAGAGCGAATACTATCGACCACCACTGTAGGTGCCGACTCAGTGCTGTGGGTCCTCCGGAAGCCATGCTGAGAGTGATCAAGAGAGTTGGTACTGTCAAGGAACGCACTTAGATGGAGGTTGAGATGAGACTCCAGAAGTTTAGCAGGGGCAGGGAGAAGGGAGATGGGACGAAAGTTCTTTAATGTCCCGGGGTCCAGTGTAGGTTTTTTGAGTAAGGGCTTTACAATGGCCAGCTTCCAGGGGAGGGGGTAAATCCCCTCTGAAATGGCCATGTTCATCACATCCATCAAAGGGGGAAGGATAGTGTGTCTGCAGTCTTTGAGGACCTTAAGGGGACATGGGTCCAGAGGAGATCCGGACTTTAGCTTGTCCAGCAAAGAGTTCAGATGGGTAAGGGTGATAGCGGGGAACTGGGAAAAAGAGTGGGAGGGGGTAGGGACCGAGGCATCCGGAGGGGTCAAGGAAGAGGCAGAAAGAGGACTGGAGTTACAAGATTCCAGATCTATGTAAGTATTCATGATCTTCTCATGAAAGAAAGTGGAAATCTGATCACATAGAGCCTGCGAAGGTGTTATAGGATCAGGCATCTGAATGAGGGAGAGATTATCCACGATCTTAAATAGATCACTGGGTGATTTGAGGGAGGACGTAAGTTTGGAATAATGAGCCTGTTTATCTCTAAGTACAGCCGCTTTATAGTCTCTAAGGAGAGCTCTGTGTTTTTCCCTCTCTATAGGGTCAAGATGTGTCCTCCAGAGCCTTCCCTGCCTTCTACAGCCTTGTCTAAGATTCCTAAGGGATTCAGAGTACATGGGGGCAGAGGGCCGTTTTCTAGCAGAATAGTGGAGGCTAGCCGGGGCGAGTGAGTTGACAGCCTCCGTCAAGGAATTGGAAAGGTCAAGAGCCATCGAGTGAACATCACCGGTGAAAGAACGCTTGTGCGTGACCAAGAAAGGGGCAAGGGAGTTGTTAGTGATCTCCCCAAAGTTCCTTCTCAAGACCCACTTGGTGTGATGGTACTGGAGGCCATTGAGAGAGGGGGGGGGAACAAAAAGGACCAAGACAGAGGGAAGGGGATACCAATAGAGAGTCGGGAGTCGTTACTAAAAATTCCATCTAAGGTGTGGCCAGCTAGATGAGTGGGCCCAATCCCCAACAGAGGAATGTCATAAGAGGATAGAGCATCCAACAGTTGGGAAGTATCAGGGGAAGTATGTTTTTCCAAATGGAAATTTAAATCTCCCAAAATGGTAAGGGAGGGCCCATCAATATAGGGCTCTAGAATATTAAGGAGTTCAGAGCAGAAAGCCGACCTAGGGCCAGGGGGTCTATAGACCAATATCCCGGTAAAGGAGATAGTGGGGGAGGGGGTGAAAGTGAAATGCATTGCCTGTAGGTGCTCGGATGGAGAGGACAGATGGACAGTCCTGCATTTTACAGAGCTGAGGTGGAGTATCCCCAGACCGCCTCCCACACGGCCTACTCTGTCCATCCTAGCCAACGAGTAACCCTCAGGAATAGCATTAATCAGATCGGGCTGTGAGGATTCTGAAGCCCAAGTTTCAGTAATAAAGGCCCAGGTGGGCTTTTCCTGTGAAATAAGGTCTCTGAAGGAGATGTTATTTTTGACCAAGGAGCGGGTATTCAGAAGAAGACCCGTGTAGACAGTGAGAGAGGGGGATGGCTTAGCAGGAGGAGGGCAATGGATAGCATCGTCCGGCAGGGTAGACGTAGTGTGTTTGTGCATACAGCCACATATAGGGGTCACGGCAAGAATTTCAGGAGTGAGGGAGTAATGACAAGGTAGCCTGGAAGGTTTTAGGGCTCGCAGGGCAGAAGAAAGATGGAATGAATCACCTGCAACATAGTGGCTGGCCCCTTGCGCCTCCTTGTCGCTGACGGGTGCAGACGGGCTGAACTCTGGCTCGACTCCGGCGCGAGTGCGGCGCGACCGCTGATCGCGTCCGCTGCGCGGAGTCATGACCAGTTGCTTAAATACAGGCGACTAGAGCGCCTCAAGCAGTAGTGCCCAACCAAAGATGGCCGCTGCCAAAATGCGGCGCCCGGGAGCCTCGGCCCGTAAATCGACCGGTAGCCGCCCTGGGTGCTAGGCAGGAGTATTGCGGTGATGCCACTGAAATAAAGTGCATAAATCTGCACAGTCCCTCACCACAGACAACAAATATTAAAATATTAAAAACGCCACGATAAACTCCGTGGGCGCTGAGGAGGAATGAGGGAGCGGACACAAAGGGCAGGGATCCAAATGCAGTTGAGGAAGGGCAGGTAAAATAGTTAAAAGCGCTATTTCCCAAAGCCTCCTGGCATCCGCCTAGGAAGTTACACGAGCAGCAATCACACGGACGCTCTCGTAGGCTGCTTAAATACAGGCGACTAGAGCGCCTCAAGCAGTAGTGCCCAACCAAAGATGGCCGCTGCCAAAATGCGGCGCCCGGGAGCCTCGGCCCGTAAATCGGCCGGTAGCCGCCCTGGGTGCTAGGCAGGAGTATTGCAGTGATGCCACTGAAATAAAGTGCATAAATCTGCACAGTCCCTCACCACAGACAACAAATATTAAAATATTAAAAACGCCACGATAAACTCCGTGGGCGCTGAGGAGGAATGAGGGAGCGGACACAAAGGGCAGGGATCAAAATGCAGTTGAGGAAGGGCAGGTAAAATAGTTAAAAGCGCTATTTCCCAAAGCCTCCTGGCATCCGCCTAGGAAGTTACACGAGCAAATGACGCAGCAGACAATTGATTATGTGTGCAGAAAACTCTGCTGTTAAACAATCCCGTTTTTCCGGAGGGGGCCATGATCATAACCTACCTGATTATTTGGATCACTGAAATAATATCGTTGAGAAAATATCGACAGTCAAAATATCGAGTTTCTATCTACAAACAGGTAAGTACAAAAATATCGAGTTAAAAATATCGTTTACAAAAATATAGTTGTAAAAAATATCGTATTTACTAAAAACAGTGTTAAATTAAATTAATATTAATAATTAATTACTAAAATATACTTAAAATTACTTAAATTAACTTATAATAATTAAATAATTAATGAAAGTTAAATAAATATTTTTTATTTCGTATTTATTAAACATATATATATAGTAATAAAATATAATAAAATAATACCCCAAAACTGAAAACTGACCCTGAACCCTAAAAATACCCCTTTACCCAAAAACTGAAAACTGACCCTGAACCCTAAAAATACCCCTTTACCCAAAAACTGAAAACTGACCCTGAACCCTAAAAATACCCCTTTACCCAAAAACTGAAAACTGACCCTGAACCCTAAAAATACCCCTTTGCTCAAAAACTGAAAACTGACCCTGAACCCTAAAAATACCCCTTTACCCAAAAACCCAAAACTGACCCTGAACCCTAAAAATACCCCTTTACCCAAAAACCCAAAACTGACCCTGAACCCTAAAAATAAAAACGATATTACTTCACTTACCTTAAAAACGATATTACTTCACTTACCTTAAAAACGATATTTTGGCTGTCTATATTCTGTCCTGTCGATATTTTCTCCAAACGATATTTTGGAGTCGATATTATGTCCAAACGATATTTTGGAGTCGATATTATGTCTGTGTACCGATTATTTAGGTGTATTCAGAAGTACCAGCTTGCATCTCCGGCCCGGCCTTTGCTATCCCTGGTCTCTGTAAGCATGTAGGCAACAGTAGGAGCAAAATGTAAACAAGCATTTGCAACTCCAGTAGGTCTGGCCTCGGCTGCCAGCCTTGAGGCTTTGTCAGTGCTGGATTTGCCCCTATATACTATGCTATACAAATATTTTTGGTAAAATGAAAAACATGTGGCTATCTCTAACAGGGGCGTAGGAAGGGGGGGGTGGGCAGCCCTGTGTGTCATCACTGACGGGGGTGACAAAATGGCAAAAATATGTGTTTTAAACACATATTTTTGCCCTTTTGACCCCCTCCCCCAGTGGTGACACTTGTCACCCCGGCTTGACAAAATGGCAAAAATATGTGTTTTAAACACATATTTTTGCTATTTTGTCGAGCCGGGGGTGACAAGAAATTTTCTGCACTGGGTATCACCTGACCTTGCTACGTCACTGAGCCCTACATCTAACAAGCATTTACAATGCAACGGTCTCGCCTTTGCAAAAGTTAGAGCTATTGGCATTGTAAATGACAACATTTTTTTTTATGTGTTGGTTTTGAAAACAGATAAATAAATGGCATTGTCATTTACAATGCCAATAGTTTAATCTCTCGCAAATGCGAGACCCATTGCATTTGCACCCCCACACACACACAGAGACAGACACACACATAGAGCCAGAAACACACACAGAGCCAGACACACACACAGAGCCAGACACATACACACACAGCCACCCACCCACACAGCCACACACACAGACATGGAGCCACACACACACACACACACAGCAACACACACAGAGCCACACACACAGAGCCCCACACACACACACAGAGCCCCAGGGCATAATTCCAAGAACCAGCAAAGGCGAGTGTGCGGAGGGAGTAAGGGGTTAAAACTAAGGGCGCAAAGCGTGTCTGTTTTCAATGCGTAAATAGCTGCTGCCACACGCAGTGAATTCCCGGCCTGCACCCGCCTCTGCCACCATTAACCTGTGCTAGGCCGCGCCGCACTCACCACCTCCGGTGCAGGGTACACAGGGGCCCGCCTTCACTGCAGCCGCCGCAGTCACCAGCTCCAAACTCCCCCCTGTTGGCAGGTGCACCTCACGTAGGCCTGGACTCTTTATATGCTATTTATTCAATGCAGTCAACGAGGCGCTCATGTGGCCTCCAGAAGCAGTTCCGCAGCCCACTCCACACTTAGACCGCACGGCCAGCTATTACCGCCGGGGGGAAATAAGCCACCACAAGTATTTTCGGAGCTCACAGGCCCTTTTAGCTGTCGGATAACTCACGCCTAGGGATGGTACATACAGCCGTTCCTCGCCGGCATGCCAGGCAGACTGCAAACACAATCACGGCTCTCCACGCCCACACACCAGTTCCAACGCTATCTCACCCCTTGAAGCCACATACCAGCTATAGGCCTCCAGGCAGCCAGGACTCCTTGTGTTCTCGTCCTCCTCTGCCGCAACTCTTCCAGCGCTCTCAGCATTCTCTACGCCCAAAGGCAGGCTCTCGCTCCCAGCTCCGACTTGGCGGGCCAGGGGGGTTACTGCTCACCTCAGCTTGTATCTTCACGCAATCCCGTACCCCCGATCCAGGTCTGGCAGCTCCAACTGAACCGCAACTCCCCCTTGCCTTCAGCTAACAGGTTCAGCGCGCATACTGGGCTCCCGCAATCTTCACTCGTACTTGCTGCCACAACAATGTTCTCGCCAGGCACCCCTGCCATTTCAGCACCAATCACACCCGGCACAGGGTGGGGGGGTCCGCAGCCCGCAGGCTCTCGCTCCCAGCTCTGATGTGGCGGGGGAGGGGGGTTACTGCTCACCTCAGCTTGTATCTTCACGCAATCTCGTACCCCCGATCAAGGCCTGGCAGCTCCAACTCAACCGCAACGCCCCCTTGACTTCAGCTAACAGGTCCAGCGCGCATACTGTGCTCCCACAATCTTCACTCGTACTTGCTGCCACAACAATGTTCTCGCCAGGCACCCCTGCCATTTCAGCACCAATCACACCCGGCACAGGGGGGGGGGGGTCTGTAGCCCGCAGGCTCTCGCTCCCAGCTCCGACGTTGTGGGGGAGGGGGTTTACTGCTCACCTCAGCTTGTATCTTCACGCAATCTCGTACCCCCGATCCAGGCCTGGCAGCTCCAACTCAACCGCAACTCCCACTTGCCTTCAGCTAATAGGTCCAGCGCGCATACTGTGCTCCCGCAATCCTCACTCGTACTTGCTGCCACAACAATGTTCTCGCCAGGCACCCCTGCCATTTCAGCACCAATCACACCCGGCACAGGGTGGGGGGGTGGGTGGGTCCGCAGCCCACACTCACAACAGAGGTTCCTAGCAGCTCTTGCCACACAGCACAAGTACTTAAGAAATTATTGAAGCACTCCTTTAAAAGGGCACGTTTTACTCCGCGAGAAACCCTCCTCCAAGTTCGACCCAAACCTGCACTTGAAAGATTAGTCTGTGTCACTACTTTCAGACCTGACACTCACAAACTAAGGAAAGCTGTGTTGAACAATTGGCATTTGTTAGATAATCTTGAATGCCCCTTTCCACGTCCCTTGTTCGCATATAAGAAAAATCAAAATATAGGCCAACAAATCATGAGGGCTGATGTATCCTTACCAAAAAAGAAAAACGATTTATTGACCCAATGGAACCTCAAACCAATCACAGGACACCACAAGTGTGGTACCTGCGTGGTGTGTCCGAATACAATCGAAGGTTGTGAGTTCCAATATGGTGAGACTAGATGGAAACATACAGAATTTTCTAATTGCAAGACCAAAAATGTTGTTTACCTAGTCCAATGTCCTTGCGATAAAATCTATATCGGCAAAACAAGGCAACAAGTTAACACCCGTATTTGCCAACACAGGTCACGGATAAAAAAAAAAAAAAAAAAAAATCATGACTGCCCCCATGGTTGAACATTTTTTGACAGCCAAACATGATGAAAATGATCTGAAGTGGACGGTGTTACACACCATTCGATCCTCATACCGCAACGCGGACGTGGACAAAATGCTTCTTAAAAAAGAAGCATACCTTATCCTTAAGTTTAACAGCGTGCAGAAAGGCCTCAACAGCTTATCTGAAATTGCCAGACTGTAATGCCATATTGCTTTGGCGCCATGTAGCGGCCTCGGAAGCTCTACTCGTCTCAATCATCCTCTATTCACTCTTGTACTTTCCACTCAGGGTGTGCCACCTTCATTCAATCCATGCAAACTCCACTCCGGTTTTTCTGTAATCCGCTTTGTGTACATAATTGTATTGTATTGTATTGTATTGTATTGGGGATTTATATAGCGCGCGGCTGCCCCAGCAAAGGGGCGTCCCGGCGCTGCGAGCGAAACTAAAAACAGAAAGGGAATACCAGAAGAAAAGAGGTACAGTTACTGAAAGAGGTGGGTTTTGATGGCTTATCTAAAAGCCAAAAGATCCTGCATGCCACGAATAGTTTCCGGAAGGCTGTTCCAGAGCTTGGCAGCGAGCAAGCTGAAGGAACGACCGCCCATTCTGGCTAGATTGGTACGGGGAATGACCACCAGATGTTGTCCTGCTGAACGCAGTAGCCTCCCAGGGATATACTTCGTCAGGAGGGGGCACAACATCGGTGGGGAGGCGGTTTTAAGGATTTTGAAGGCGAGACAAAGTGCCTTAAACTGAATCCTTTTTGCCACCGGGAGCCAGTGCAGTTTTTTCCGAACTCCCGCCACTGAGGAGTGGCGGGGAAGACCTACCAACGCTCTGGCGGCAGCATTCTGCACTCTCTGAAGTCTAACAACTTCCGCCTGATTAGCGCCCAGTAAAAGGGAGCTGGCATAATCCAGCCTAGAAAGGATAATAGCTTGGACAATAACCTGGCGGGTGTGACAGTTGAAGAACTTCAGCGTAGGTCTTAGATTTCGCAGGATGCCAAAGCAGATAGCTGCGACTTTTTTTGTGTGATGAGTAAATTTCAATGCAGAGTCGACCCAGACTCCCAAATTTTTTACACAATCCTTAGGCTTAGGCGGTTGGCCTAAACTATCAGGCCACCAATTATCGCCCCAGGCTGCGGTGTTTTTCCCCAAGAGCAGTATTTCAGTTTTTCCAGCATTGAGCTGGAGGAAATTCGCCGTCATCCAGTTGGTGATGTCAGTAAGGGTCTGCTTGAAGTGATGGGCCTCCAGACCGTTGTTACCATTGAGAGCAACCACCAACTGGGTGTCGTCTGCATAAGATACTAACGTCAGACCACTCTGTTTGGCCACTTCTGCTAGTGGTCGGACGTAAACATTGTACAGGGTGGGGCTCAGAGAAGACCCCTGAGGCACCCCCTGTCCAATGTTGTGCTCTTTTGAGATGTAAGGGGGGGTGGACACTTTAAAGGATCTGTTAGCAAGGAAGTCTTTAAACCATCCCAGGGCCGTACCAATGATTCCAGCTTCCTCCAATCTCATTAAGAGGACCTCGTGTAACACCGTATCGAAGGCAGCACTGAGATCCAACAGGATCAGTGCTGCCGTTCCGCCGGTGTCAAGAATGGTGCGGAGGTCCTCTGTAACACTGAGCAAGGCTGTCTCGGTGCTGTGACCCGCTCTAAACCCGTGTTGAGAGTCATCCAGAATTTTATTGGTTAGGAGGAAGTTGGTGAGGATGGTGTTAACATATGCTTCCATGATTTTAGCTGGCCAAGGAAGAAGAGAGATGGGCCGAAAATTTTCAGGAAGGGTAGGATCCAGAGTGGGCTTTTTCAAAATGGGAGATACCCATGCCTGCTTCCATTTAGGAGGAATTTTGGCCATAGAAAGAGACCGATTAATAATGTTACGTATTGGTTCCGTGATAAGCTCATTGGCTGCACAGAAGGTCTCAGGTTTTAAGGGATCGGCCGGGGAGCCAGATTTTATTTTTTTACAGATTTTGTCGAAGCTCACACGTTCTAGTGCGGGAAGGGAGGACAGACAAGGTCTGCTCGGGTCTAACGTAACGGAAGGCTGAGGGGAATAGGGAAAGGTGTCGTAAATTTTCTTTATTTTGTCAGTAAAAAAATTGGCCATGTTATTACATAGATCTGGAGAGGTGACAGCAGAAATGGTGGCTTTCTTTGCAGTAAGATCTTTTACAATTTTAAAAACCGTTTTAGAGATATTAGTGCTATTATTGATTTCAGTGGCGTAGTAAGCCGCCCTCGTTCTACAGACCTGGCGATGATAGGTTTTCTGCAATTGAGCATAGGCATGCTTGAGGTTGGCATCATAATTTTTCCTCCATCCTCTTTCCGCCTTTTTACACTCCTTTTTCAGCGTGGCTAAGTCTGAATTATACCAGGGGCTGGCCCCGTGGGCGCGGGCTTTAACCCACTTAGCTGGGACCAAGGAGTCCAAAGCTTGGATTATCCATTGGCAAAACTGATCGTACCCTAAGTCACTGTCGTCACTCAGAGGAGGAGGATTAATCCTTAAGAGGTCATAAAGCTCCTCCAGGCGGAGTTTTCTCCACGGACGCTTCTGGACTTGAGGGGTACGTGCCAGTGCAGAGGCGGATTTGCAAGGGACTGTCATGATCACCAAATGGTGGTCAGTCCACACCATAGGGATAGGTGCATCGACGATCCCATTCTCAATGTTAGAGAAAATGGGATCTAGAAGGTGCCCCGCTCTATGGGTGGGGCCACTCACAAGTTGATTAAGCTGGAGGGCGGAAAGGTCCGCCAAAAAGGTGGAAATTTTAGGTTCCGTGTCCCGGTCGAAGTGTAGGTTAAGGTCGCCTATGATCGTAAAATTGGAGGATTTAGTAATGTTAGTGCCCAGGTGATGTAGGAGCGAGTTGGTGAAAGGAGTGTCCGCGCCAGGGGGTCTATAAATCAAGAGGCCTGTAGCGCAAAATTGAGGGTTAGCTTTAACGGAGAACCTAGCACTTTCGCTGCCCCTAATGTCAGCTTTAGTTAATTGACAGGCGAGGTGCGCTTTAGCTATAATGAACTACATATCCCACAAATCATAGCTACCAAGGCGAGGGACTTAATTAGGCTTACACTTCCGGGTTCTTCCCTGGATTGACTGCAGAACGCCGTAGACAAGGACTAGGGCGGACACAGGTATGCGATACTCGCTTACTCAGGTTCACTCAAAAGATACGTGCGTGGCAATTAGAACTCCTTGAACAACTTTGTTCCGCTATTTCCTACAGCGGAAGCCTCCACGATCCTGGGTCGACAGGACACATACACTTGAAAAATTGGAAACCTGAAGCACCAATTCTTCATTGGCGCAACTCGAAGGTATGTTTTCAGGCAAAATTCGCTGCTAAAGTGTGGGTCTTATCCAAGGAAACACACTAAAACGTTTTCCTTGTTTCTCTCCCCCCTTTCTTCAGCGCCCACGGTCCCACGCCCTTGTTGAAACCCGCCAGGCAACCACGCTAAAACGGTGGCAGCCGCCAGCTCCCTTCGTTTTACCGGCTGAAGGTAGATTGCTCATCATTCAATTTTTTTTTTTAAACACTGTGTTTACAGATAAACGAGGGTATTTTCTTACCACTCGATTTTTCTCTAGGTGGCCCCTGCTCTCCTTGATTGCACAATGAGACGCCCAATTCTGCACAGCTAGACTCTGCGTGCTCTGTCCCATGAATTTTCTTCTTCTTTAAATCCGGTAGGTTTTTACTGTTGTCTGAGTGGGATATATGACGTTACAACGCGGACTTTTACCACGCAGACCATTACCACGCATTTTTTACAACGCAGGACCCTTTACCACGCATACCATTACAACGCTGGTATTTACAACGCAGGTACTATTACAACGCATACCATTACAACGTAAGTATAGGTAAGTAAATAATATGGTAAAATAATTATTAATAATATTTTTTTTAATTAATAAATTATTATTTTAATATTTAATATTTTAATTATTTATGTTAATATTTAATTATTAATTTTTAAATATAATATGTTAAAAATACCCCTGTACCCCAAAACCCAAACCCAGCCCTAAAACCTAAAAATACCCCTGAACCCCAAAACCCAAACCCAGCCCTGAACCCTAAAAATACCCCTGCACCCCAACAACTGAAAACTGACCCTGAACCCTAAAAATACCCCTGCACCCCAAAAACTGAAAACTGACCCTGAACCCTAAAAATACCCCTGTACCCCAAAAACTGAAAACTGACCCTGAACCCGAAAAATACCCCTGTACCCCAAAAACTGAAAACTGACCCTGAACCCTAAAAATACCCCTGTACCCAAAAACTGAAAACTGACCCTGAACCCTAAAAATACCCCTTTACCCAAAAACTGAAAACTGACCCTGAACCCTAAAAATACCCCTTTACCCAAAAACTGAAAACTGACCCTGAACCCTAAAAATACCCCTTTACCCAAAAACTGAAAACTGACCCTGAACCCTAAAAATACCCATTTACCCAAAACCCAAACCTAAAATATTTTAAATAAAATTATATACTTACCAATACTTACGTTGTAATGGTATGCGTTGTAAAAGTACCTGCGTTGTAAATACCAGCGTTGTAATGGTATGCGTGGTAAAGGGTCCTGCGTTGTAAAAGTTGCGTGGTAATGGTAGGTCGTGGTAAAAGTTGCGTGGTAAAGGTTGTATACCGTCTGAGTGTAATGGGGAGGCAAATCCATAGTTCTAAATACTAAAAATCCTTCCACTTTTCCCAACAGACATATTTATTGCGCCCTGATGAGACTCCAGGAAATTGCTACCTGGATTCGAAACGCGTCGGCTAGTTATAAAGGATCAATTGGGATTTAGTCCTTTAGACCAGCAACTGCTGGTGGCAAAACAATTCATAAATTGTCTGTACTCCTTTCTCACTCTTTTTCTTTTCTCTTTTCCCAAAAATTTTTCTTGATGTTTCATTCATTTATCACATTTGTAGAGAATTTATTGTCCTTTTTTTGCACATGTTAAAATTGTTCTGTCTTGTTGTAGATTTGCTTCAAATATTAGTTTCTGACTGTTTTTTGTGTTTTTTCGTTTAGAAAACATTTGTGTAGAGACAATGATTAGAATTGCAGTGTAAATATGTAATGTAGATAAGTGTCTTTGTGTGTCTTGATGTACTATTTTCGACAAATTTTGATAAAACAAAAAAATTATTGGTATAAATAAAAGTACCTGGTTGAATCCGACAGCGAGCGTTTTCAGCTTTCCTTAAATGTGGATGTAAATGTAGGTGGTGAGGCAAGTTTTTGGTATTTTTACACAGCACAAGTACGGCAGCCGCCATCTTGCTATCGCAATGCGCCTCCGGCTTCAAGTTTAGTTTACTGGCTCATCAGGGTCGCTCGCCCTCCGCTCCAGGGCTCAAAATGGTCAGAACATTATTCCCAGTCCGATTCAGCTGCCCACGGCTGCAGATGGACCGCTATAAACAGGATTATGGGTGGATAGTCAAACTAGGTCGGCAGAGCTGCTTCAGAGAGCAGCTATCTTGCCGCCATCTTGCGCCTGACTCTATAACAACCGCGTTTCTATATTATACGTTATGGTTATACGTGCCGGTAACCAAACTTCACTTTGCAAGACAAAATAAACCTTGCAAGCTGTTTTGAGATGGTTTGACCAGTAGGATTTTAGCCCCGTCCCTTTTAGACTGGGCGCCCCGACTTCCTGCTGGGGTAAAAGGTTCCTTATCTTATTTATGGGGCCATCTGGACCCATAAAGAAGATAAGAAACTTTTTACCACAAACGTAAGGCAAGCAACCCAGTCTGAAAAGTAAGGGGTTTAGATAGAAAGAAGAACGTCACTAGGACCTCTTCTCCAATGGCTGGCCACCGTTTAGGAGGCCAGCCAATGGAGAAGAGGGGCGGGGCTTAACCTCGCTGTTGATATTCTCTCTATCTCATTAAATCTCGCCAGCGAGATTGCACATGTGCGCAGCCTATGCTAGCCGAGACCTAAAAAGGGGTCTAAGTGAGCATTCACATATTTTCTTCCTGGGCTGCAGTTCTTGTTTTTCGCTCTAATGCTAGGTATGTTTGTGTTGCACAAATACCTACATATACAGAGCTGTTTACTTTTTGTAATTTACATTCCTTGTTAATCCCGTACTCACTGAATAGGAAACAGGCTGATGAGGGGTTAAGAGTGGGTCAAGGAATCAACCCTGCTATAGGGGTCCGAGTGCATATGATGTCGGCTGCCCCATCCCTGGCATTCTGGTGAATTGTGTGGAGCACAGCGCGAAAGACAATTTACACACGCTTAAACAAACATGATGGGCCACTTGTCTACGCAGCAGTCTTTATTCAAAGGTCGAGCAGGCCGGAAGACATCAGTGCTGTTCGATAGAGCGGCACCGCCCCTTCCTGCCTGGCTCTTTCTAAGAATTCATATGAACAGGTGTCAGCCCTGTACGTATTGATAGCTAACCGAGATTTGGGTGTGGTCTGACCCAGTCTGGAGAGTGGGATCACAGCATACAAGAACCAGAGACCCGAGTAGGCAGGGCAGCGTGGTACACATTCACAAGTTAGCAGGTCCACTGGAATTATGCAGCAGGAGAGGGCCAAATTATGCAGCAGGGTTGAGTAAATTATGTGGCAGGTACAGGCAAATTATGCGCCACAAGGTGACACATTTTGTAATAGTATTACTTTATTATTTCTTAATTTTAAAACTTGGTTTTACTCTCTGTGCATTGGTTGTACCTCATTAGTACCAGTTTAACACTCAAATATAGAAATAAGCAATAGAAAGGTGACCAGTCCAGCTTTTCAAAGGACCTTTCACTGTGCAGCAAGAATTGTAGTCGCATTTTAGGTCACTTTTGAACCCTTTGAACTACAAACAATTTTTTTTGTTAACATCTGCAGATTGTGCGGCAGATGATGTATTATGTGGCAAATGTGGCAAATCTATAATTGTGTGAAATCGCAGTGACCGCACAATCACATAATTCCAGTGGCGCTGATTATTAGTCTGATCAGAACAATTCTCATACTTTGTATTTGAAGAACAACCACTCCTGGACGGTTGAGTCACCGCAGGTTGAAAGGAGAGAAAAAGGGACTACTCCACTATTAAGTGAGAGAAGGGAGATGCAGCGAAAGAAGTAATCCTTCTATCCCTGGTGACTGCTACCTGGAATAAAAGTAAATATATGTGATTAATCAGCAAATCTCAAAGACTGCTTTGGAGGCAGTACAGGCTTTAATTGATTGCATTTGGAATGTTGGTTTTAGGGGGAAGGGTGGGCAGAACGCCCTACCACCCTGGGATCTTCGGGTGGGTGGTAGGGCCCAGGGACAAAGGGCAGCACAAGGGTCAGAGTGCTAAGAGTTTGCCCTTTCAATTTAAACTCATAAAAAAGTGTTTGCTCTAGGTACAATCAGCATATTGCTACAAACATAACTTCAGAAAGCACAGTAAACATTTAAACAAAATCTTTTTGCATATTTTGCGACAATTTATTTACACTGTGTGCAACCTGTCTTGTATATAATAAATCATTTTAAATAATGACTTACTTCATTGTTTTCTGTCGCAGGCTTGCACCTCCTAGCACTATATGAATGCGATGAATGGCGAATAACAAATGTTTGTATACTACCTCAACCTTCTAATGTTTAATAACTGTATATTGTAAAGCACTCCAATACCTTTGTGGGTCACGTTCGCACTATATAAAACTTTATAAATAAATACATTTTATATATATATATGCCTCACGAACTCCCGACTCCACCGCCACCAGGTCGACCAGAAATCAGGACACGGACCACACGGCAGGTAAGAATAAAGTGCTTCTTTTTATTTTGCTTATGCAGACATGACGCGTTTCGTCCGGTGCTCCCGGACTTCATCACAATATATATACACGTCACTATTTCGTCAATGCACTGACCAGGATTCAAATCAGTGACCATCTGTTTCTTTTAGCCATATCTCTGACCCCGCCTCTCACACTCGCTGACCACGCACACAGTTCCCATCAGGAGCAGCTCGTATTGGGGAAAAGAGGCCGGGAGTAGACTAACGGGGGAAGATCTAGACAAAGAAATATTTTTTTTTATAAGTTACTTGCTGACCTCCAGCATTGCGTCGTGCTCTTCTGCTCCTCTCCACCGCTGCACGTAGGCACAGGCTCCCAGACTGCCCTGCGGGCAATCCTGAAGCTGCTGTCTTGCTCCAGGACAGACTGGGAAGCTGTGCCTGCTCTCTCCAACACCACCAGTGCAGCTGGGGTTGGAGAGAGCTTCACTGCGCATGTGTGTTTGGCTAGCCTGGGACAGCCGGCCAAACCCACATGCACAGTGTCAGTAGAGTCCACCACTCTCTGTCCAGCCTATCATCACCCTGACCTCGCCCAAACCTTGGCACAAGCTAAATAAAACAAGCATTAGAAATGCAATCGGGCTCGGATTTATTTGAGTTTGAGCTAATGGCATTGTAAATGCCAATGTCTTTTTGCCATGTGTTATGGAGTGTGTGCATGTGGTGTGTAGTGGAAGTATGTTGGTTGAATTGTAATTTTACCAATGGTGGCATGCTGTGCTTTATATGAATATGTTTAAAAGTAAAGTGTACCATACTGCGATTGCTTGGTGGAAAAGTGCACTGCCGGCTGGAGGTGTGTGTGCCTGGTGGAAGGGTGCACTGACGGCTGGTGGGTGTGTGCTTGGTAAAAGCGTGCACAGATGGATGATGGCTGTTGGTGTTTGTGCATGGTGAAAGCATTCATTGACGGCTGGGGGTGTGTTGTTGTGTGTGTTGTTTTCTGTGTGCTGGTGAGTGTGTGCTGGTGAGTCTGTGGGGGTGAGCCTGGGGAGTGAGTGTGGTGGTGAGTGTGTTGTGTTGAGTGGTGACAAGTGTGTGGTGTTGAGAGACTGAGGTGTGTGGTTTGTGTGTGCGTTATGTGTGTGTGGTGTATGTGTGTGTGGTGTTTTCTGCACACTCACACACTGCCCCGTAACATTCACACACTGCTCACCCGCACACTCCCAATGCCACCCTGCATAGTCACACACTGTCACATAGTCACACACTCAGCAGCACACAGCACTCAACAACACTCTGCCCTCAACAGCACTCTGCCCTCAACAGCACTCTGCAATCAACAGCACTCAACAGCACTCTGCCCTCAACAGTACACAGCACTCTGCCCTCAACAGCACACAGCACTCTGCCCTCAACAGCACACAGCACTCTGCCCTCAACAGCACACAGCACTCGGCCCTCAACAGCACACAGCACTCAACAGCACACAACACTTTGCCCTCAACAGCACACAGCACTCTGCCCTCAACAGCACACAGCACTCTGCCCTCAACAGCACACATCACTCTGCCCTCAACAGCACACAGCACTCAACAACACACAGCACTGCACTCAACAGCACTCTGCCCTCAACAGCACTCTGTCCGCAACAGCACTCTGCCCTCAACAGCCCTCTGCCCTCAACAGCACTCTGCCCTCAACAGCACTTAACAGCACTCTGCCCTCAACAGCACTTAACAGCACTCTGCACTCAACAGCATTCTGCACTCTGCACTCAACAGGATTCTGCACTCTGCACTCAGCAGCATTCTGCACTCTGCACTCAACAGCACTCTGCACTCAACAGCATTCTGCACTCAACAGCACTCTGCACTCAACAGCACTCTGCACTCAACAGCACTCTGCACTCAACAGCACTCTGCACTCAACAGCACTCAACAGCACACTGCACTCAACAGCACTCTGCATTCAACAGCACTCTGCACTCTGCACTCAACAGCACTCTGCCCCCAACAGCACTCTGCCCCCAACAACACTCTGCCCCCAACAGCACTCTGCCCCCAACAGCACTCTGCCCCCAACAGCACTCTGCCCCCAACATCACTCTGCCCCCAACAGCAGTCTGCCCTCAACATCACACAGCACTCACCAGCACACAGCACACACTATCAACAGCACACATCACTCTGCACTCAACTGCACTCAGCACTCAACAGCACTCAACTGCCCTATGCCCTCAACAGCACTCTGCCCTCAACAGCACTCTGCCCTCAACAGCACACAGCACTCAACAGCACACAGCACTCAACAGCACACAGCACTCAACAGCACACAGCACTCTGCACTCAACAGCACTCAACAGCACTCTGCACTCAACAGCACACAGCACTCTGCACTCAACAGCACTCAACAGCACTCTGCACTCAACAGCACTCTGCACTCAACAGCACTCTGGCCTCAACAGCACTCTGGCCTCAACAGCACTCTGGCCTCAACAGCACTCTGGCCTCAACAGCACTCTGCCCTCAACAGCACTCTGCCCTCAACAGCACTCTGCCCCCAACAGCACTCTGCCCCCAACAGCACTCTGCCCCCCCAACATCACTCTGCCCTCAACAGCACTCTGCCCTCAACAGCACACAGCACTCATCAGCACCCAGCACATAACAGCACTCAACAGCACACAGCACTCAACAGCACACAGCACTCAACAGCACTCTGACCTCAACAGCACTCTGGCCTCAACAGCACTTTGCCCTCAACAGCACTCTGCCCTCAACAGCACTCTGCCCTCAACAGCACTCTGCACTCAACAGCACTCTGCCCCCAACAGCACTCTGCCCCCAACAGCACTCTGCCCCCAACAGCACTCTGCCCCCAACAGCACTCTGCCCTCAACAGCACTCTGCCCTCAACAGCACTCTGCCCTCAACAGCACTCTGCCCTCAACAGCACTCTGCCCTCAACAGCACACAGCACTCATCAGCACCCAGCACATAACAGCACTCAACAGCACACAGCACTCAACAGCACACAGCACTCAACAGCACACAGCACTCAACAGCACACAGCACTCAACAGCACACAGCACTCTGCCCTCAACAGCACACAGCACTCATCAGCACACAGCACTCATCAGCACCCAGCACATAACAGCACTCAACAGCACACAGCACTCAACAGCACACAGCACTCAACAGCACACAGCACTCAACAGCACACAGCACTCAACAGCACACAGCACTCAACAGCACACAACACTCAACAGCACACAGCACTCTGCCCTCAAGAGCACACAGCACTCATCAGCACCCAGCACATAACAGCACTCAACAGCACACAGCACTCATCAGCACCCAGCACATAACAGCACTCAACAGCACACAGCACGAGACCCGAGGCCCCCGTAAAAAACACACCACATCTGGCTCTCTTCCCCGCGTGTCCATTCTTATTTTCTGTAAATGTCATTTTTATTTATTTATTTCCATGTTCTGCCGGACCACATGTCGTGGGCTGCGTGCCAGCCGGCGCTCTCATGGGTTCCCACGCACTTATTACAGTACAGACACTTTCACAAGTACTAATAAGAGAAAAACTGCTTTCTGCACCATTCATTTGGCTTGCGAAATTACTCAAAGCGTTCGGCAGCAGCGCGGCAGCAGGCGAAACAAACTGATAAACTGCAAAAAATACATCATGCGGATATGCCTTGGGAAATGTGTTACGTATTTAACACATTTTTACAAATAAAACTCTGTATGTGAATACAGTTGTTGTTTAAATAAACGGATCCAGGTATTTTTCACCATTTATGGAACATATTAATTTTGTATCCGACTCTGTGGTCTTTCTCATGGGAAAAGTTGAAAAAATAATGCGCTCTGTTACGCGTTCACTGGTGAAACCCAACGTGGTGCTCTAGGCGTCGCACATTAGTGTGCTTCGTTTGTTAGCTTTGTGCAAAACTTTAGTTTAAAACAGTTCTGTTTTCGTATTTTTCTGCTTACACGAGCAGCAAAAGTAATGTGCTCGATTTTTGCACGTGTGCAGAACTTTACGTAGCGTGTTAGTTTCCCCACAAACGGCCAGGCATATTGTTACATTCAAACGAAAAGTTCGTTCTAAACGGCTTTAGACATGCATTTGCTTCTTTCTGCGAACTTTCTGCGAAAGTACACTTTTGTTAGATTAGGGACGTTAGGCGCAAGGACAGGAGAGAGACCCACTGATTTATCCAGGATCACGCGCTTTTGGAGACGCAACACCCTGATTACAACTCGGGCCTCCTGGTTTAAAAGGTGATTTATGGGTTTGTTTTTTTGCAATCTTGCACGCATTTAGGTCAAGGGCATTAGAGCGATTTACATGAGCACAGATTCAATGTCGTCATGTTATGTTTTTAGGGCTCGGACCAGTTAAGTTTCATGAGGACACAACACTCACCTTTAAAGTTGCTGGGGACGGCCGCCGGTGCAATCTGCAGACTCCAGAGTTCACAGGAGAGGAGGGGCTGGGGCCGGGAGGAGCAGCTCATGCTCGCAGTCCGCAGTCGCAGGCTCCGCTCAGCTAGAAAGGAATTTGAAAAGGAGGACGTGGGGGGGGGGGGGTCCCTCGTCGCCCCTGCGTACACCCAGTACACACAGGCCATGCTTCCCGACTCAGAGGGGGTGGGAGGGGCGCTGAGGAGAGAGGGAGGACATCTGCGAGCTTACCGTGTCACTGTTCTGTTGCATACAATGGTGTACGCGCTCGCACCATCTGGCTTGCATTACACGGGCACTCTCACAGCTCGTAATTAAGATTAATCACTCTGCCATGCTCGTTCTCGCACACAAAATGCCACATCGGGCACGCGTACATTACTTACAGCCTATCACTTCAAGGCTACTACATACACAGCACAGGGAAGACGAATCACTGACCAGATGACAGAAAACGCTAAGGAATGTGTGGAATTCCTCTCACCAAGGCCCTAGGAGATACTTCTTCTTTTTTTTCTCCTTTAACATTAGTTCTCGAAACTCCTCCCAGTTTCACTGGGGAGGAGTCCGAGCCCTAAAAATAGTAAAACAGGTTTTAACCCCATTTTCTTTTTAATTCTTTTAAAGTGCTGGCTCAGTATTGGGGGGAAGGTGGGGGGGGGGCGAGGCGGCGCTCATCCGCAATAGTGGAGGAGCCTCTTCTGGTTCCCATACTTTTCTTTATGCACTTTGGCCGCTGTTGATGAAACCGTATAAAATAAATAAATTATGAATAGAATAAGTATATTTAGAGCAGCACAGGAGGAGTAAAGGATGCTTGGCAGGAAGCATGAGGTAATCAGCACACACATGCAAGCGTGCTCACACATAAACACACACATACAGTCAGAATGGCACAATAGAATTGTTGATAAGCAAATACATTTCACATTTAAAAGCCTTGACATTACTACTGTGTGCCCCAACTTGCAAGACGGGCTTTAAGCACAATTTGTGAGGAAAGGGTAATCCACCTGCTGCGGTGCCTTTTCGCCTTCCTTGTATATAGATCCGTTTCATATAAATGTGGACTTGCTGTTTATGAGGCGCTTTTATCCACTTTCAAAACACTGTAAATGGTTTGATGTACTCAGTGGTACTCCTTTTTTCTGATCAATCCTTGAAGTATAAAGGGTTGTGTTGCCCACAATAGATGTGGCCCAACGGCCAAACCTGCCGACTTGGGAGGTGGGGAACCATGTTCGAGTCTCGGCGCTGGGTCAACATCCTGTGATTCTGGGCAAATCACTTAATCTCCCTGTGCCTACCAAAAAAATGAATGTGTCCTTATGTAATGTAACTGGTGCTCATATAACGCTCTCCAATACCTTCGGGTCGAGTTTGCGCTATATAAAACTGCATAAAAAAAAAGAAAAAAGGCTATAGAGACATGAATTATAACAATACGGTAAAGGAGGGGTCAAAGGGGAGTTTAAAGACCTAGCCTAGGTTATACCCCCTATTCAATAACTATTATCACAAAGAAACCTAGGGGTCTTAAGCAGAGGAATATACTAAAACCTCAGTTCATATCAAACTGAATGGATTTAACAAACATTGAGAGTGAGATAAACAATAACTGAACAGGAGGAAGTGTCATGGTTGTGAAAAGAACTCTCTCAGTTCTTAGGATACCCATCAAACTATTGCATGATCAATTTTATCATCTGGTCATCCTACAGCGGTAATAAGTCTCTAGATCATTGAGACCAAATCTTACCCTGTTTGAGAGCGGGATCACTGCCCACAAGCACTTAGTGACCAGTGAATATCAATGAATGGGTAAAAGTGCAGTGCAACAAAAAATGTGGTGAGTTTAAAATAAGATAGAGGACAAAACAGTAAATAATTTTATTAGGAACATGCCCTCTTCCTAATTAAAAACAGATCGAACAGTGCAAGAATGCAGTATGGAACAAATCACTGCATTTATGGCCAACATGTTTCAGCCTCTATGGGGAAGACCCAAGGCTTTCTTCAGGACCTCTGTTCATAACATTGCTACTGCCAAGTGCAAATACAAAAAGAATTGAAAAATGTGATAGAAATGAAAGGATACAATGTATTAGTTACAGCTCCTCCGTGTAGGTAGATCCTTTAAGTGATCAATAGAGACACAAACACAAACCACCATTGTTCAGAAAAAGGGAGGGAAAAATGATCTATCACTCCATGTTTACAAAATATAAAGGCGAATAACTCACTCACCCAGCTCTACCGGGGAAAAGACCTCACCTCGCCTGGACTCAGACTCAGGGAAAAAAATGAGGCCACGCTCTAGGGGGAATAAGGAAACACATGCTAGAACGCCAGCTATTGAACACCCTTTTCACTTAATACTAACATTCTATAAAATGGTTTGCATGTGATCCTTAATTCAATTGTACTACTTAAACGTGCAAACTCCAAAACCATCCAACTCTACCTTAAGAAACTATCTCATACATAAACTCTCAATTTCTGTCATATTATAAATGGTACAAACGTTTATGTATTGCAAACAGAGCCTCACTAGTGCTGGCCAAATAGAGCTTTGTCAATAAATGGCGAACATTTTTAGCAAAAGCCAAGCTGCTTATCTGTAAACATAGGCTGTTCGATAGCTGCAACTCACCTCTCCGTCGTTGCCTCGAGCAATACCCGAGAAAGGGGGAGGCAACGACCGGAGAGGGTGAGGAATATTTGTACTACAAACTAAGACACACCTCGCAAGCGTCACATCACTCAACTCAAATAGGCGTGTCACGCTGAGGATTGAAGTATTACTCTGTTAAAAATACCCTGTGAAACGACAGTGTTAATGACTACTATGTAGATGGTAATCAAAGTTAATATGCATCTCAACTCACGCCTCCTTCGATCTCCTTTATCTCCGGAAGCGTAACTAGTGCAGAGTAGCAAACGCGTAGTAGTCGCGCGCAACGTCTCGCGATAACTACAAGAACTACAAAGTGACGTCAATCTCGTCACAATTGTAGTTCACAATGGATATAAGTGCCCCTGTCATACGTGTAGTTATCGCCAGCCCCTCATTGTAGAAGGGTCTGTTTACGCTGGCGAATGTAGGTAAAATCATCAAATCCCTAATGGCTAAAGGGAAAATGACAGCACTAAATGGAAGCACACGAAACTTAGAGGAAACAGTAGTGTGTTCAAAGTTCTCCATGTGTTATAATAGTACTATAGACCTAAAAAGGGCTATTCTATGCTCCAAGGTGGTGGAAAATACAAATAGTAGTGCCAATTCGAGCTACAATTTATATCACCACCTAAGGCAAAAAGGCAAAGATTACAACACTATCGCTGCCCTATGTGTGTTCGTTCTAAAGCAGACAAGTGGTTATATTAAACATGTTTGGAAAGATGAAAGTATTGAATTCATAAGAACACATAAGTAACACTAAAGTAACACTAACACCATCTCAAAGGGTGGTCCAGGGTATTGAGCCCTTGGCTATCCAAACGTAAACGGTAAATCCATTTTTGTTCTTTAAGGAAAAGGAACTTTGTCAGATCCCCAACAAAATCCGGAATATATGGCTTTTCCAACACGGACCAACTGAACTCAGTCTCCTTGTGATTGTGTTCAAGGAAGTGTTTAGTCAATTTGGACACACTTTTTTTGCACTCAAAAGAGCTCTTATCTTCTAACATGCGTGTACGGACCTTTCGGGTTGTCATCCCGACGTACCTCTCATTGCATGGGCAGGTCATTATGTATATGACATTCAAACTATTACAGTTCGAGAATTGTTTAAGTAACCACGGGCGACCTGTCCCTATGTCAATTTGTGTAGTTTTGCAAGTTAATGCACACATGGAGCATCCACCACATGGGTGATGTCCCTGTACTTGTGGTAAGTCCCATAAGGTCTCCCTTGGCTCTTTGGATTTCTCTTTAGGTCGAGTGTGCACCAAACAGTCCTTCAAGTTCCTAGAGCGCTTGAAAGCGAACAATGGTTGCTCTATTTTATCATTAGTGCAATTAAGAATGCGCCAATGGCGTCTTACAATCTTCTGAACTAAATTAGATTTCGTACTGAGAGTACTTACAAAAGTTAATCTTGTGAGAGGTGGCTTATCCACAGCAGCCTCCAAGAGGGCCTCCCGGTTATTATTACTAGCTCGTTTCAGGGAACGTTTGATCAAAGGTTTAGGGTAATGTCTGGCTTGCAGTTGATTGGTAAGATTAGCAGCATGTTTAGTGTAGGTTTCTTGAGTTGAACAATTCCTGCGAACCCGAAGAAATTGACCATAGGGTAAATTCTCCCGAAGTGACTTAGGATGTCAGCTCTCGTATAACAAAAGAGAGTTCCTAGCCATGGGCTTGCGGAACAGTTCACTTTGAAGTCCATCAGGAGTAACAAATATGGAGAGATCCAAGAAGATTATTCTCTCCTTATTCATTTCAATCGTAAACCGCAGGAACCTGTTACGGCTATTAAGCCATTCATGGAAAAGTGTTAACAACTCCTCATCTCCGCGCCATACCATTAAAATGTCATCGATATAACGTTTAAAACAAATTATCGATGGCAAAAACGGATTACTGGCTGCTAGTATTTGATTCTGTTCGAACGAATGGACATATAAGTTCGCCAGACTTGGCGCAAAAATACTGCCCATACTCGTGCCCGAGATTTGTAAGTACAGTCTGTCCTCATACCTGAAAAAATTCTACTTCATAGCAATTCTTGCTGGTGCCATTATGAAGGGAACGGGAGTAATAGTGTCTAAGTCAATCCCACCCAGGATGGAACCTATGGCATCTAAAGTCTCGTCCTGGGGGATGGACGTGTAAAGAGATTCCACATCCAGGGAGACAAGCAAATCTGTCTCCTGGTTGAAAGCAATCTCTGGGATAAGTCGCAGGACATCTTTAGTATCTTTGAGATAGGTGGGCATAGTATGCACTATTGTTCTCAGAAAATAGTCAACAAACTCTGACAGAGGCTCAAGGATGGAACCCTGACCCGAGATAATTGGCCTGACCGGAGGGGGTCTCTGTGCTTTGTGTACCTTAGGTAAGGTGTAAAAATAAGGTACAACTGGATTTTTTGCCTGTAGAAATTGTGATTCTGCTGGGGAAATCCAGCCTTCTGCCAAAGCTTCTTCTGTTAATGAATGAATTTCACTCATCAGTCTTTTGGTGGGATCAATAGTCAGGGGTTGGTAAGAAGTCCTATCACTTAGTTGACGAAGACATTCAGTTCTATAAACATCTAAGTCCTGTATCACTATGGAACCCCCTTTATCAGCAGATTTTATTACTATAGAGGGATCCTTTGTTAACATTTGTAATGCCGGATTTTCGTTTCTAAATAGATTACAATATTCATTCTTTTTAGTGTGCCAAATAGTTTCTATCTCATCTTTTACTGCTCTCTCAAAGGTGGCTACATGTGAGGGGACAGTGTGAATAGGAGGTAAGAAGGTAGATTTAGGTCTAAGACCTGTGTTGCTATTGCTCTCTCCAAGTGGCTTGTCCTTAAAAAAGTAGTGTAGTCTTAACTTGCGGAAAAACTGTGCCAGTTCAATTTGCATCTTGAATGGATCCCCATTATCAGAAGTAACAAAACCCAAACCTTTATTCAAAACTTGTTCTTCCACTGATGACAGCGTCCTTTTGCTCAAATTGATCACTAAGCTGGGTTCAGGTTCCTCTAAGATTGTGGGGCATTCCTCGTTGTTTGACTGCGAGTCCCTGTATGTGGGCCGGTGGAATCTTCCCAATGTACTTGTGCTGGTTGGCCTCTTTTCCTGCCTCGTGACCTCCGGGGACCAAAACCTAAAAAAGGCTGATTATTGAAATTCGGATAACCAGAGAAAGGTCCCATAGATTGTTGGAAGGGGTAAGGAAAAGGCGGTGGGGGACCCCAAGGTGAAGGTTGCCACCAAGATGGCCCTGTTCCCGGTTGTTGTCCCCTGAAACTTTGATAGCCGCGGGATCTCCCTCGACCTCTGTTGGTGTATGGTTGAGGGTTAGAAGTATCTTGGTCACTATCTGTGTCAGTCCCGGATCCCGAATAATTAGAACCATATATTTTCCCGTTGTTCCTGAACTCAGGGGCTTTATAGGAGTCACTCGTGTAAGGATACACAACATCTAATTTGAACTTCGCAAGATCCTTTTTGAACTTTCAATTTTAGTTTGCAATATATGGTCATAGAAGTCCTTGTTACTCTTGTCTGACTCCTCTTTTTGTTTTTTAAAAATAGTGGTAGTGGACACAGTTGTTTTAATTTGTGCCTCAAGTACCTGAATTTCTATCAGTAAGGTGTCACAAGTACGCTTGGCGGTGCTGATGATGAGAATCAGCCAATCACGTGTGCACCGCCAAGCGATCAAGGACCAATCCTTTAGGAAGTCCTTATCTGCTAGAAAAAGGCGTGGGGCGTTGGTTACAATGAGGCCAGGTGGTGCACAACTTGCCCTCAAGTATTCTGCCATCACTCTCCCGTGTGCCTGTCTGCGGGAATGTGATTTCTTAATCGTCAAGGCTTTTGTCCAGTCATCTGCAATGCCCACTGATGGTGTAGGAAGGGTATCTAGAATGCTAGGCATATTGTCCATAATTGATTGGTAGACAGAGTCGTCATATGCCAAACCACTTTAGGTAGAGTTGGATGGTTTTGGAGTTTGCACGTTTAAGTAGTACAATTGAATTAAGGATCACATGCAAACCATTTTATAGAATGTTAGTGTTAAGTGAAAAGGGTGTTCAATAGCTGGCGTTCTAGCATGTGTTTCCTTATTCCCCCTAGAGCGTGGCCTCATTTTTTTCCCTGAGTCTGAGTCCAGGCGAGGTGAGGTCTTTTCCCCGGTAGAGCTGGGTGAGTGAGTTATTCGCCTTTATATTTTGTAAACATGGAGTGATAGATCATTTTTCCCTCCCTGTTTCTGAACAATGGTGGTTTGTGTCTGTGTCTCTATAGATCACTTAAAGGATCTACCTACACGGAGGAGCTGTAACTAATACATTGTATCCTTTCATTTATATCACATTTTTCAATTATTTTTGTATTTGCACTTGGCAGTAGCAATGTTATGAACAGAGGTCCTGAAGAAAGCCTTGGGTCTTCCCCATAGAGGCTGAAACATGTTGGCCATAAATGCAGTGATTTGTTCCATACTGCATTCTTGCACTGTTCGATCTGTTTTTAATTAGGAAGAGGGCATGTTCCTAATAAAATTATTTACTGTTTTGTCCTCTATCTTATTTTAAACTCACCACATTTTTTGTTGCACTGCACTTTTACCCATTCATTGATATTCACTGGTCACTAAGTGCTTGTGGGCAGTGATCCCGCTCTCAAACAGGGTAAGATTTGGTCTCAATGATCTAGAGACTTAATACCGCTGTAGGATGACCAGATGATAAAATTGATCATGCAATAGTTTGATGGGTATCCTAAGAACTGAGCGGGTTCTATTCACAACCATGACACTTCCTCCTGTTCAGTTATTGTTTATCTCACTCTCAATGTTTGTTAAATCCATTCAGTTTGATATGGACTGAGGTTTTAGTATATTCCTCTGCTTAAGACCCCTAGGTTTCTTTGTGATAATAGTTATTGAATAGGGGGTATAACCTAGGCTAGGTCTTTAAACTCCCCTTTGACCCCTCCTTTACCGTATTGTTATAATTGTTTGAGCAGCTCCCGGCTGCGGGTCTCTTGTGAATTACACTATTTGGTAGTTCCACATTTAACATTAAATGTTAAAGTGTATTCTCTCCTACTTATCCGTATTTTCTCTAGTCCTTTCAATTCCCTTGAGCTAAATCTCTTATAAGTACAATCACACAATGGCAGAACGCAGTGGTTTGGCATATGACGACTCTGTCTACCAACCAATTATGGACAATATGCCTAGCATTCTAGATACCCTTCCTACACCATCATTGGGCATTGCAGATGACTGGACAAAAGCCTTGACGCTTAAGAAATCACATTCCTGCACACAGGCACACGGGAGAGTGATGGCAGAATACTTGAGGGCAAGTTGTGCACCACCGGGACTCATTGTAACCAACGCCCCACGCCTTTTTCTAGCTGATAAGGACTTCCTAAAGGATTGGTCCTTGATCGCTTGGCGGTGCACACCTGATTGGCTGATTCTCATCATCAGCACCGCCAAGCGTAATAGTGACACCTTACTGATAGAAATTCAGGTACTTGAGGCACAAATTAAAACAACTGTGTCCACTACCACTATTTTTAAAAAAACAAAAAGAGGAGTCAGACAAGAGTAACAAGGACTTCTATGACCATATATTGCAAACTAAAATTGATAAGTTCAAAAAGGATCTTGCGAAGTTCAAATAAATTAGATGTTGTGTATCCTTACACGAGTGACTCCTATAAAGCCCCTGAGTTCAGGAACAACGGGAAAAGATATGGTTCTAATTATTCGGGATCCGGGACTGACACAGATAGTGACCAAGATACTTCTAACCCTCAACCATACACCAACAGAGGTCGAGGGAGATCCCGCGGCTATCAAAGTTTCAGGGGACAACAACCGGGAACAGGGCCATCTTGATGGCAAACTTCACCTTGGGGTCCCCCACCGCCTTTTCCTTACCCCTTCCAACAATCTATGGGACCTTTCTCTGGTTATCAGAATTTCAATAATCAGCCTTTTTTAGGTTTTGGTCCCCGGAGGTCACGAGGCAGGAAAAGAGGCCAACCAGCACAAGTACATTGGGAAGATTCCACCGGCCCACATACAGGGACTCGCAGTCAAACAACGAGGAATGCCCCACAATCTTAGAGGAACCTGAACCCAGCTTAGTGATCAATTTGAGCAAAAGGACGCTGTCATCAGTGGAAGAACAAGTTTTGAATAAAGGTTTGGGTTTTGTTACTTCTGATAATGGGGATCCATTCAAGATGCAAATTGAACTAACCCAGTTTATACGCAAGTTAAGACTACACTACTTTTTTAAGGACAAGCCACTTGGAGAGAGCAATAGCAACACAGGTCTTAGACCTAAATCTACCTTCTTACCTCCTATTCACACTGTCCCCTCACATGTAGCCACCTTTGAGAGAGCAGTAAAAGATGAGATAGAAACTATTTGGCACACTAAAAAGAATGAATATTGTAATCTATCTAGAAAAGAAAATTAGGCATTACAAATGTTGACAAAGGATCCCTCTATAGTAATAAAATCTGCCGATAAAGGGGGTTCCATAGTGATACAGGACTTAGATGGTTATAGAACTGAATGTCTTCGTCAACTAAGTGATAGGACTTCTTACCAACCCCTGACTATTGATCCCATCAAAAGACTGATGAGTGAAATTCATTCATTAACAGAAGAAGCTTTGGCAGAAGGCTGGATTTCCCCAGCAGAATCACAATTTCTACAGGCAAAAAATCCAGTTGTACCTTATTTTTACACCTTACCTAAGGTACACAAAGCACAGAGACCCCCTCCGGGCAGGCCAATTATCTCGGGTCAGGGTTCCGTCCTTGATCCTCTGTCAGAGTTTGTTGACTATTTTCTGAGACCAATAGTGCTTACTATGCCCACCTATCTCAAACATACTAAAGATGTCCTGCGACTTATCCCAGAGATTGCTTTCAACCAGGAGACAGATTTGCTTGTCTCCCTGGATGTGGAATCTCTATACACGTCCATCCCCCAGGACGAGACTTTAGATGCCATAGGTTCCATCCTGGGTGGGATTGATTTAGACACTATTACTCCCGTTCCCTTCATAATGGCACTAGCAAGAATTGCTATGAAGGAGAATTTTTTCATGTATGAGGACAGACTGTACTTACAAATCTCGGGCACGAGCATGGGCAGTATTTTTGCGCCAAGTCTGGCGAACTTATATGTCCATTCGTTCGAACAGAATCAAATACTAGCAGCCAGTAATCCGTTTTTGCCATCGATAATTTGTTTTGAACGTTATATCGATGACATTTTAATGGTATGGCGCGGAGATGAGGAGTCGTTAACACTTTTCCATGAATGGCTTAACACCTTGGGAGCTTCATAAATAGACCTCCCCAGTGGTGCGCTGTTCATTATCCAGTGCTGAAATGGACGTCCAGCGGTCGCACGCAGCACTGGGGAGGTAGTGCCCGTGACGACCGTTGGCCGACGGCAGCACTTAAAGGGTTAATAGCCGTAACAGGTTCCTGCGGTTTACGATTGAAATGAATAAGGAGAGAATAACCTTCTTGGATCTCTCCATATTTGTTACTCCTGATGGACTTCAAAGTGAACTGTTCCGCAAGCCCATGGCTAGGAACTCTTTCTTGTTATACGAGAGCCAATATCCTAAGTCACTTCGGGAGAATTTACCCTATGGTCAATTTCTTCGGGTTCGCAGGAATTGTTCAACTCAAGAAACCTACACTAAACATGCTGCGAATCTTACCAATCAACTGCAAGCCAGACATTACCCTAAACCTTTGATCAAACGTTCCCTGAAACGAGCTAGTAATAATAACCGGGAGGCCCTCTTGGAGGCTGCTGTGGATAAGCCACCTCTCACAAGATTAACTTTTGTAAGTACTTTCAGTACGAAATCTAATTTAGTTCAGAAGATTGTAAGACGCCATTGGCGCATTCTTAATTGCACTAATGATAAAATAGAGCAACCATTGTTCGCTTTCAAGCGCTCTAGGAACTTGAAGGACTGTTTGGTGCTCACTCGACCTAAAGAGAAATCCAAAGAGCCCAGGGAGACCTTATGGGACTTACCACAAGTACAGGGACATCACCCATGTGGTGGATGCTCCATGTGTGCATTAAATTGCAAAACTACACAAATTGACATAGGGACAGGTCGCCTGTGGTTACTTAAACAATTCTCGAACTGTAATAGTTCGAATGTCATATACATAATGACCTGCCCATGCAATGAGAGGTACGTCGGGATGACAACCCGAAAGGTCCGTACACGCATGTTAGAACATAAGAGCTCTTTTGAGTGCAAAAAAAGTGTGTCCAAATTGACTAAACACTTCCTTGAACACAATCACAAGGCGACTGAGTTCAGTTGGTCCGTGTTGGAAAAGCCATATATTCCGGATTTTGTTGGGGATCTGACAAAGTTCCTTTTCCTTAAAGAACAAAAATGGATTTACCGTTTACGTTTGGATAGCCAAGGGCTCAATACCCTGGACCACCCTTTGAGATGGTGTGAGTGTTACTTTAGTGTTACTTATGTGTTCTTATGAATTCAATACTTTCATCTTTCCAAACATGTTTAATATAACCACTTGTCTGCTTTATAACGAACACACATAGGGCAGCGATAGTGTTGTAATCTTTGCCTTTTTGCCTTAGGTGGTGATATAAATTGTAGCTCGAATTGGCACTACTATTTGTATTTTCCACCACCTTGGAGCATAGAATAACCCTTTTTAGGTCTATAGTACTATTATAACACATGGAGAACTTTGAACACACAACTGTTTCCTCTAAGTTTCGTGTGCTTCCATTTAGTGCTGTCATTTTCCCTTTAGCCATTAGGGATTTGATGATTTTACCTACATTCGCCAGCGTAAACAGACCCTTCTACAATGAGGGGCTGGCGATAACTACACGTATGACAGGGGCACTTATATCCATTGTGAACTACAATTGTGACGAGATTGACGTCACTTTGTAGTTCTTGTAGTTATCGCGAGACGTTGCGCGCGACTACTACGCGTTTGCTACTCTGCACTAGTTACGCTTCCGGAGATAAAGGAGATCGAAGGAGGGGCAAGTTGAGATGCATATTAACTTTGATTACCATCTACAAAGTAGTCATTAACACTGTCGTTTCACAGGGTATTTTTAACAGAGTAATACTTCAATCCTCAGCGTGACACGCCTATTTGAGTTGAGTGATGTGACGCTTGCGAGGTGTGTCTTAGTTTGTAGTACAAATATTCCTCACCCTCTCCGGTCGTTGCCTCCCCCTTTCTCGGGTATTGCTCGAGGCAACGACGGAGAGGTGAGTTGTAGCTATCGAACAGCCTATGTTTACAGACAAGCAGCTTGGCTTTTGCTAAAAATGTTCGCCATTTATTGACAAAGCTCTATTTGTCCAGCACTAGTGAGGCTCAGTTTGCAATACATAAACGTTTGTACCATTTATAATATGACGGAAATTGAGAGTTTATGTATGAGATAGTTTCTTAAGGTAGAGTTGGATGGTTTTGGAGTTTGCACGTTTAAGTAGTACAATTGAATTAAGGATCACATGCAAACCATTTTATAGAATGTTAGTGTTAAGTGAAAAGGGTGTTCAATAGCTGGCGTTCTAGCATGTGTTTCCTTATTCCCCCTAGAGCGTGGCCTCATTTATTTCCCTGAGTCTGAGTCCAGGCGAGGTGAGGTCTTTTCCCCGGTAGAGCTGGGTGAGTGAGTTATTCGCCTTTATATTTTGTAAACATGGAGTGATAGATCATTTTTCCCTCCCTTTTTCTGAACAATGGTGGTTTGTGTTTGTGTCTCTATAGATCACTTAAAGGATCTACCTACACGGAGGAGCTGTAACTAATACATTGTATCCTTTCATTTATATCACATTTTTCAATTATTTTTGTATTTGCACTTGGCAGTAGCAATGTTATGAACAGAGGTCCTGAAGAAAGCCTTGGGTCTTCCCCATAGAG
This sequence comes from Lissotriton helveticus, assembly GCF_964261635.1. Classification (NCBI taxonomy): domain Eukaryota; kingdom Metazoa; phylum Chordata; class Amphibia; order Caudata; family Salamandridae; genus Lissotriton; species Lissotriton helveticus. The sequence goes on from NC_136060.1 coordinate 376,676,735, forward strand.
GCTGAAACATGTTGGCCATAAATGCAGTGATTTGTTCCATACTGCATTCTTGCACTGTTCGATCTGTTTTTAATTAGGATGAGGGCATGTTCCTAATAAAATTATTTACTGTTTTGTCCTCTATCTTATTTTAAACTCACCACATTTTTTGTTGTACTGCACTTTTACCCATTCATTGATATTCACTGGTCACTAAGTGCTTGTGGGCAGTGATCCCGCTCTCAAACAGGGTAAGATTTGGTCTCAATGATCTAGAGACTTATTACCGCTGTAGGATGACCAGATGATAAAATTGATCATGCAATAGTTTGATGGGTATCCTAAGAACTGAGCGGGTTCACAACCATGACACTTCCTCCTGTTCAGTTATTGTTTATCTCACTCTCAATGTTTGTTAGATCCATTCAGTTTGATATGGACTGAGGTTTTAGTATATTCCTCTGCTTAAGACCCCTAGGTTTCTTTGTGATATTAGTTATTGAATAGGGGGTATAACCTTGGCTAGGTCTTTAAACTCCCCTTTGACCCCTCCTTTACCGTATTGTTATAATTGTTTGAGCAGCTGCCGGCTGCAGGTCTCTTGTGAATTACACTATTTGGTAGTTCCACATTTAACATTAAATGTTAAAGTGTATTCTCTCTAGTCCTTTCAATTCCCTTGAGATAAATCTCTTATAAGTACAATCACACAATGGCAGAACGCAGTGGTTTGGCATATGACGACTCTGTCTACCAATCAATTATGGACAATATGCCTAGCATTCTAGATACCCTTCCTACACCATCAGTGGGCATTGCAGATGACTGGACAAAAGCCGTGACGCTTAAGAAATCACATTCCCGCACACAGGCACACGGGAGAGAGATGGCAGAATACTTGAGGGCAAGTTGTCACCACCGGGCCTCATTGTAACCAACGCCCCACGCCTTTTTCTAGCAGATAAGGACTTCCTAAAGGATTGGTCCTTGATCGCTTGGCAGTGCACACGTGATTGGCTGATTCTCATCATCAGCACCGCCAAGCGTACTTGTGACACTTTACTGATAGAAATTCAGGTACTTGAGGCACAAATTAAAACAACTGTGTCCACTACCACTATTTTTAAAAAACAAAAAGAGGAGTCAGACAAGAGTAACAAGGACTTCTTTGATAGAGGTCACTCCTGAGGCGGAAGCCGGGAGATAGACACTGTATTGTTTTACTAATGCACTGCTCAACTGTTATTCTACCATTTTTTAAAAATTGCCGTTTTTTAATTTCGTAGGGCACCAGAAAACGTTTCCCTGACAGGACTTACTTAAGGACTCATTCCCTCTTGGGACTCCTGCTGTCCTTGCTTGGCCGTTTTATGGGCCCAGCAGGTTCTCTCTCCCCTCGTCCCCAGGCGCAGACAGCGGCCGCCATCTTGGGTGAGGGAGAGGATTGCGCGCTAGTGCTACGGCCGATTTGGGGCCAGAGCACATAAAAGAAGCGCAATAGAACAGCTTACCATTGATAGAGGTCACTCCTGAGGCGGAAGCCGGGAGATAGACACTGTATTGTTTTACTAATGCACTGCTCAACTGTTATTCTACCATTTTTAAAAAATCGCAGTTTTTTAATTTCTCACTGTAATTTCGTAGGGCACCAGAAAACGTTTCCCTGACAGGACTTACTTAAGGACTCATTCCCTTTTGGGACTCCTGCTGTCCTTTCTTGGCCGATTTACGGGCCCAGCAGGTTCTCTCTCCCCTCGTCCCCAGGCGCAGACAGCGGCCGCCATCTTGGGTGAGGGAGAGGATTGCGCGCTAGTGCTACGGCCGATTTGGGGCCAGAGCACATAAAAGAAGCGCAATAGAACAGCTTACCATTGATAGAGGTCACTCCTGAGGCGGAAGCCGGGAGATAGACACTGTATTGTTTTACTAATGCACTGCTCAACTGTTATTCTACCATTTTTTTTAAATCGCCGTTTTTTAATTTCTCACTGTAATTTCGTAGGGCACCAGAAAACGTTTCCCTGACAGGACTTACTTAAGGACTCATTCCCTCTTGGGACTCCTGCTGTCCTTTCTTGGCCGATTTACGGGCCCAGCAGGTTCTCTCTCCCCTCGTCCCCAGGCGCAGACAGCGGCCGCCATCTTGGGTGAGGGAGAGGATTGCGCGCTAGTGCTACGGCCGATTTGGGGCCAGAGCACGATAAAATGGATCCTGCTTTCCGTCCACGCAGCGGGCGGTCGCAGCGAGCGCGCCGATGGCGCGCCGCAGGCGCGCCAGAGGCAAGCCCGTCTGGGCCCGTCCGGGCTCTGCCGGGCTCAGGGCGCGAACCTATGCCCGATCTCTCTGATGGCTCCATTCTCTACTCCCGAAGTGAGCTTCTTGCCCTGAGACCCCGCAAGAATAAACATTGTCACTATCTGCATACATCTGAGCACATATTCACGCGCTGCGACCTGTGCAGCTCAGTCCCGTCGGGCGCAACGCTGCATCACCCAGTCACTACGGACCTTCGTATGGCCTCATTGAATTGTAGGTCCCTCCCGAAACATTCGCTTGAGCTTAACTTTTTGCTTCAAGATCATGGCCTGGATATTCTGTTTCTTACAGAAACGTGGCTCTCTGCCAACTCCGAGGCCGACATTGTTAGCACTCTCCCTACAGGATACCTTATCTACTCACAGATCAGAACCTCGGAAAGGAGGTGGACTGGCTATTCTATATAAAAACCACTTAACTTGTAGGATGAAGGACGGCGGAATCGCGGATTCCGAAAACTGTCACTTCCATTTTCCAACTCTCCCCTACTACCTCCTTCACAGGCCTTTTAGTATATCGTCCCCCCGGGCACTCCGGTCAGTTCACCAGCTCCCTCCTAGAAACGGTTACCGTTCTAGCTTCCTCCGCGCCTAATTTTACCATCTTAGGTGATCTGAATCTCCACTTTAACGAACCGTCTGACAAAGTAGCCTCTGACTTGCTACTTGATATATCATCCTACGAGATTCATCTCAGAAATACAGGAGCCACACACAACAAAGGTCACCTTTTAGATCTGATACTCTCCAATATCGGGTCACTTCAAACCAGCCCCCCGTCTCCCCTCCCCTGGACAGACCATTTTCTCTTGACTTTCACGTGGCAGGTCGAGCGCAAAACTGTTTATACGCTCAGTACCTCCACTCATGAAAGAATGTGGTCGAAACTTTCAGTGGAAAAGTGGACTGACATCGTAGATGGCTCCCTCCCACCCCCCGCTTTGGACCCCGTTGTGGCCGATATTAATCTCAAAAACTGGCTCTCTAATTCACTGGACTTAGTCCTACCCAAAAAAGCCCTGAGAAAAAAGCAGGCCAGAATTAGTTCCGCCCCCTGGTACACTCCTGAGCTTAGAACCCTTAGGCAAGGCTGCAAGAGGCTTGAGCGTATCTGGGGAAGAAACTGGGATACGGCCAACAAAAACACCTATCGTGACTCGATCAGAGCGAATAAAGTCGCCCTCAGAAATGCCAAAACAACATTTTATGATCATAGAATTAAAAATGCCTCTAACTCAACGAGAGAGACCTACACAATCATGAAAGAACTCCTGAAGATCCCTGATCCCCCGTTACCCCAAGATCCCTCAGGCGCTAAATGCAATGAACTAGCCACTTACTTTGACCAGAAAATCAAAAATATCATTTCCACCTTACCCCAAATGGAGAGCCCCTTACACCATGAGATTTCGCCCCCGGACATAACCCCTCAGTTGAACACCTTTCATTTAATCTCTGAGGAGGATTTCCTCAAAACCTTATCCAGCATCAAGAGTGGTTCTCCTAGTGACCCTGTCCCGATGCGGTTCTTAAAACAGATAGCTGCCACTATTTCCACCCCGGCTACTGAGCTCATCAATCTCTCTCTTTCTCAGGGCATTGTACCTCCCAGTTGGAAAGGGGCCATGGTCAAGGCCCTTCTTAAGAAACCTCATCTCGACCCCCTAGAGCTTGCCAATTTCAGACCGATCTCCCTTCTCCCAGGGATTAGTAAGATCACTGAAAAAGTGGTGAATTACCAACTTTCCCACTTTTTGGAGTCTAATGATCGGTTACGCGATTCCCAAACGGGATTCCGCCCAGGCAAGGCACTGACACCGCTCTCCTCACTGTCATCGAGGAGACCAGGCATATTCTGGATTCAGGAGGATCAGTGGCAGTGATCCTCCTGGACCTGAGTGCGGCCTTCGATACGGTGAATCACCGTATCTTGATCCACCGTCTGGCTGAAGTCGGAATACGAGGGTCTGCTTTGAGCTGGCTATGATCCTTTCTTTCGAATCGCACCTTCCAAGTTTGGGAAGGCAATTCACAATCTGCCTTAATTCCCCTCCAGTGTGGTGTGCCACAGGGCTCATCTTTGAGCCCCACATTGTTTAATGTGTATATGGCCCCACTGGAGGAGGTGGTCGCCCCTTTCGGGATCAAAATAATAAGCTATGCCGATGATACCCAACTGGTCGTCTCACTTTCCCAGCTTGGCCAATGCTCTGACAATCTCCATCACTGCTTGACCGAGATCCATGCCTGGATGTGTGACTCCTCACTCAAGCTTAACGGAGAAAAAACTGAAATCATGATGTTAGGCCACAAGTCGGCCCTTCTGCCCCCTTCCTTCTGGCCGACCTGTCTAGGGGTCCCACCCATCCCAAAAAAGGAAATCAAAAGTCTGGGGGTCTGGCTTGAACAGGACCTTTCGCTTAAGACTCATGCGAAAAAGACAGCAGGTACCTGCTTCGGCCTACTCCGTTCCGCCCGCAAAATCCTCCCCCTCCTCCCGCAGCATTCTAGGAGGCTTTTGATACAAGGTCTAGTTCTTTCTACACTAGACTTCAGCAACGCAATCTTCCTGGGAGCCCCAGAAGCTACAATCAACAAGCTTCAACAAACCCAAAATGCCGCTGCCAGGCTTTTAATGGGTATCCCCCTTAGGTCATCAGCTAAACCTGCTCTCAAAGCACTTCACTGGCTCCCCGTACGAGAGAGGATTATTTTCAAATCCCTATGCATTGCCCACAAAATCCTCCAAGGTAAAGGACCCCCGATTATGAGAAACCTGATCACCCCCTATAAACCCAACAGACCCCTGCGTTCTGACAATGGGTTCCTGGCTACGGTGCCTAGAATCAAGAAAACTCGCACCGGAGACCGCCGCTTCTCGGTCAACGCGGCTTCCCATTGGAATTCTCTCCCATTGCAACTTCGTGCGGAACCCGGTCTCCTTCGCTTTCGAAAATCTCTGAAAACTCTCCTCTTTCCCAAATGATTCCCCCTCCCTTCTACGCTCCCCCCCTCTGAGTCTCACTCTATCTTAGCGCTGGGATGCCTTCTGGTAACCACGCGCTTTACAAAAATGCCATACAATACAATACTTCTATGACCATATATTGCAAACTAAAATTGATAAGTTCAAAAAGGATCTTGCGAAGTTCAAATTAGATGTTGTGTATCCTTACACGAGTGACTCCTATAAAGCCCCTGAGTTCAGGAACAACGGGAAAAGATATGGTTCTAATTATTCGGGATCCGGGACTGACACAGATAGTGACCAAGATACTTCTAACCCTCAACCATACACCAACAGAGGTCGAGGGAGATCCCGTGGCTATCAAAGTTTCAGGGGACAACAACCAGGAACAGGGCCATCTTGGTGGCAACCTTCACCTTGGGGTCCCCCACCACCTTTTCCTTACCCCTTCCAACAATCTATGGGACCTTTCTCTGGTTATCAGAATTTCAATAATCAGCCTTTTTTAGGTTTTGGTCCCCGGAGGTCAGGAGGCAGGAAAAGAGGCCAACCAGCACAAGTACATTGGGAAGATTCCACCGGCCCACATACAGGGACTCGCAGTCAAACAACGAGGAATGCCCCACAATCTTAGAGGAACCTGAACCCAGCTTAGTGATCAATTTGAGCAAAAGGACGCTGTCATCAGAGGAAGAACAAGTTTTGAATAAAGGTTTGGGTTTTGTTACTTCTGATAATGGGGATACATTCAAGATGCAAATTGAACTGGCGCAGTTTTTCCGCAAGTTAAGACTACACTACTTTTTTAAGGACAAGCCACTTGAAGAGAGCAATAGCAACACAGGTCTTAGACCTAAATCTACCTTCGTACCTCCTATTCACACAGTCCCCTCACATGTAGCCACCTTTGAGAGAGCAGTAAAAGATGAGATAGAAACTATTTGGCACACTAAAAAGAATGAATATTGTAATCTATCTAGAAAAGAAAATCAGGCATTACAAATATTGACAAAGGATCCCTCTATAGTAATAAAATCTGCTGATAAAGGGGGTTCCATAGTGATACAGGACTAAGATGTTTATAGAACTGAATGTCTTCGTCAACTAAGTGATAGGACTTCTTACCAACCCCTGACTATTGATCCCACCAAAAGACTGATGAGTGAAATTCATTCATTAACAGAAGAAGCTTTGGCAGAAGGCTGGATTTCCCCAGCAGAATCACAATTTCTACAGGCAAAAAATCCAGTTGTACCTTATTTTTACACCTTACCTAAGGTACACAAAGCACAGAGACCCCCTCCGGGCAGGCCAATTATCTCGGGTCAGGGTTCCGTCCTTGAGCCTCTGTCAGAGTTTGTTGACTATTTTCTGAGACCAATAGTGCATACTATGCCCACCTATCTCAAAGATACTAAAGATGGGGGGGCGTGGCCACGGCGGCAACCGTAGTGGCCGCATCGCTGTGAGGCTCCTCCGGGCGGGCGCCCGAAACGGACGGAAAAGGAATGTAAACTGCATCCCCGCTGCTACTGCCGGCCGTGTCCAGCCTCCAGATGATCACTGGCGGCCCGCGAAAGATTGTTGAGCTGTGGGGACGGCTGATCGCTTCAGACGCGGCGGAGGGAAGCTGAGTACTCCGGACCTCGGCGCCATTTTACCTGCGACGCTGGTGCTCCGGGTGAGTGCCGCTCGGCCGATCGCGGCCGCGGCTTAGTCCCTCTTCTCCTGCCCTTCACTGCCTCGCGCATTGCCTCGCTGCTTCCGCTCGCTCCCGCTCTTTCCCCGTTTTTTTCCGGGCTCTTGGGTGCGGCTGCGGCCGCGGGCCTGTTGGGGCCCGGGAGCCGGGGACTAGATTTTGGGCTCGGGCGGAGCTGGGGGACTTGCTCCGGGCGCGAGGTGGGGGCGGGGGTGGGGTGAGCTGTGTGCCTGTTGGACGGTTTGGGGGCGCTCCCGAGCCCACGTTACAGCCCCGCTGAGAGTCTGGGCAAGGTGCCGCCCTACCTTGCGGTCTTAAGGCCTTCCCTGCTGCACTACGTCGGGGGTGGCTCCCGCCTACACACCGGAGCTTCCTATAGCGCTGCCTGCCACTGCCTGGTCTCCCCTGCTTCTGCTCCTCTGGCTGCGGGCTGGCCACTTGCCAGTCGTGCTGCCCAGCGATTCCTGGCCTTGGTGGTCTGTTGCTTGGCCTGCTCTACAATTGATCCCTGCTCCCCGCCATTATCGCAGCGTCTGCGACCTCGTCAGCCATCCTCCACAATGGGGAAGAAGAACCCTGCTCAGAGAACTCTACAGTTCGACAAGCCTCCTCCCCGGCTGCTGACCTCCCTCCGGGTGCTACATCGGGAGCCTCTGTGGCGCTGGATACAGGTGACGCCGCGACAATGATGGCCGCCATGATGGGGGAGATGCGTGCAGGCTTCAAGGCGCTGGATACTAGGTTCGACAGTCTGGAGCAGAAACTCTCTGCCATCAACTCTACGGTGCAAGCCCACGATCGGCGCCTGGATCTTGCGGAGTCTAGAATATCCGACCTGGAGGATGGGTCTTCCAAAGCTTTGAAGCGCCTGGAGAGGGTGGAAAAGATTTTGAAGGATGTCGCCATCAAGAACGAGGATTTGGAGGCGCGCAGCCGGAGGAATAACATCAGGATCCTTGGCGTGGCGGAGACTACAGCCACTGGCCGATTTGACACCTTCGTGGAGAACCTACTTCTTGAACTGTTTGGCAAAGACACCTTTACGGTTGGTTTTGTTGTGGAAAGAGCACACAGGTCCCTGGGACCCAAACCACGTTCTGGTCAGCTGCCCCGACCCATCATTGCCAGAATAATGAACTTCCGTGACCGCGACGCCGCGCTTCGGGCGGCACGTGAGATGGGTGAGGTGAGGTGGCAAGGGAGCAAACTGTCCTTTTTTCCTGACTATACTGTTATGGTGCAGGAGGCTCGGAGGAAATACACCAGCGTCAAGGCAGCGCTCCGAAACCTGGGCCTCAAGTACAGTATGCTCTACCCGGCCCGGCTGAAAGTGGAGGCCCTTGGCCGGTTCCGTATCTTTGACTCTCCAGCTGAGGCTCAGGACTTCTGCCACTCGTACAAAAAGGGGCCTGGATCGGCCGCGGGCTCCGGATCCACTTCTCCTGTAATTCATGACACACAGGCGAGCGATGATTTATTTACTGACGCTGGCCAGGGCTGAATGCCCCTATCGCTCTAGTTCTGTTGCATTCTTCTTCTTTGCAGGGATGACTTCCAGTTCTTCTACTAACATTCGTCCTTGACTTTCCCACCGTTCCGTTGGGTTGCCCGCTCGGGGGTTTGCGTTGCCTCCCCCCATGGCGCGTGCCGTACTGTTTTGTTTCCTTCTCTTGGTTTTGCTAGATCGCAATATGCAGCTGATTTCGCATGTTTTCCCCATTTTGCATTTATTGTTCTGCATTACTGATTTGCAACTAATGGGGTTCTGCCTCTCGTGGGGTGCTGGGAGGCTGGGTGGTGGGTTGGGAGGGGGGGTTGTGTTTTTTCCTTGTTTTTTCCTGTTTTTGGTATCTGAGTGTGAGACGCAAGACAAAGGTTTGCTAAATGGCCTCTTCACGCCCACGATTCTTGATTTGACTCTATGGCCCGGATAGGATTACAGACTGGCCCTTCTAGTTTAACATTAATGACATGGAAAGTCCGAGGCTTGAATTCCACCCGGAAGCGGAAACTGGTTTTACAGTATGCAACGAGACATAATGTTGATGTGCTTGTTTTGCAGGAGACGCATATGGCTAAGTCTGACACACTTTCCTTTGCGCGGGGTTGGGGTGCCCATAGAGTGTTTTCGTGCTTTAGTCGATATGCACGGGGTGTGGCGGTCTTGGTGCACAAACGTATACCTTTTGTCTTGACGGGTAGCAAGGTGGATGGGGAGGAGCGATATGCGATTCTCCAGGGGTTGCTCTTTGGATATAAGATTGCAGTTGTGGGGGTATATGGTCCTAATGTAGACTCTCCGGCCCATCTTGAGGAGTTGCACCTATCTCTGCTACACGCTGACATTGACCTGCTGGTGATGGGGGGAGATTTTAATTTGCTGATGAACCCAGGCAGAGATAGCACATCCATCTCCCCTGACCGCAAACCGCTATCCCGCGCTGTGATGGCTGATATTTGCTCCCACTTTTCACTTCAGGACATAGAGGCGACGCGTCACACTGCCTCCCCTTCCTTCACGCACCACTCCGGCTTCCACAACACGAGCACCAGGATAGACTACTGGCTCCTTTCTCCGGGCCTGGCTGGCTGGGTCACTGATCTCCGCACCCTACCGCGCACACTCTCTGACCATTCTCCTGTGGTACTGGCGCTTGTGATCCCAAGGTTGGGTGGGTACGAACAGCAGTGGCGATTCCCTGGGCGCGCACTTGCGGATCCAGTTTTCACTGAGGGGATCCGCTCTGCGATCGAGGACTACTTCGACCTGAACACTGGCTCGGTGGCCACATGGGCCACTCTGTGGGAGGGGTTCAAGGCTACTATAAGGGGAGTCTGCATTACCAAACATGTCGGTGCGCTGCGTGAAATCCGAACTTCCCTGACCCGCTTAGAGACTGACCTGTTGGCCATCGAATCCCAAATTCTTGCTGATCCCTCCCCTGTTAACGAGGCGAAACGCATTGAGCTCCTTTTGCAGTTCAGGGACGAGGCGGACAGAGAGCTGAAGTATCTGGGCAAGTATCACACAGCGCGCCAATACGGTGAGGGAGACAGACCTGGCAAACTATTGGCCCAATTGCTGCGCCCACCTCGACAAGCTGCGTACATTACACAAATAACTGATGACGATGGCATGCTGCACTACACTACTCCTGCCATATGCAATACATTCCTGACCTACTACAAACGCCTTTACAAGTCTGCCCTTTCCGACGAACACCGTGACCCGGGTCCCTATATTGATGAAATAGCTATGGTCTTCTTGGAGAGGTATATGCAGGATTTCTTGGCACATCCCATCACACCCGAGTTGATAGAGGAAGCGATAGACTCACTGAAGGGGTCTTCAGCGCCGGGCCTGGATGGCTTTACGGCCGATTTCTATCAGACGTACAAAGAGGAATTGGTGCCCATTCTGGTTGAGGTTTATGCTGAATCTTTGGAGTCCGGTATTCTCCCTCCCACGCTCCGTGAGGCGGTTATAGTACTGTTACCCAAACCGGGCCGCGACCCAACGGTTTGCAGCTCTTATCGCCCGCTGTCCCTCCTAAACTTGGATTATAAAATCCTGGCCAAGGTGCTCGCGCTGCGGCTTGCGCTGCTGGTGAACTCTATTATTTCGCCGGTACAGTCTGGCTTCGTCCCTCAGAGATCCACTTCCCTTAACCTTCGCACTCTCTTCTCGGTTCTGCATAGAATTGACCCTGACGTCCCGGCTGCTGCGGTCTTTCTGGACACCGAGAAAGCTTTTGACACTCTAGAGTGGCCTTTTTTTTTAGATGTTATGCGTAGGATGGGCATGCCTGCAATGTTTGTGGCGACTGTTGAATTGCTGTACACAGCTCCCGCGGCTCGCATTCGCCTTAATGGCACCGTGACCGATAGGTTTACTCTATCCAGAGGTACGCGACAGGGATGCCCCCTGTCCCCCTTACTTTTTATACTGGCCATGGACCCCCTGGTCCGTCACTTTCAAGAGCAGCATCTGCACAGGGGGCTCCAGTTCCGCACTGGGCCTCTTCTGGTGTCACTCTACGCAGATGACATGGTTCTCTATGTCCGTACCCCTGAGTCCAACCTGCAACCTTTGCTTTCGGAAATTACGCGATTTGGGGATTATTCTGGTCTAAAGGTTAATTGGCACAAATCGCAGCTGTTCCCTCTCACCAACGCCACGGCGAGATGGCCTTGCTCCCACCCGCTGGAATGGTGCGAGGACTCAGTCAAATACTTAGGGATACATATCCACTTAGATACTACGTCCATTATCCGCCTGAACTATGGCCATGCCCTTGATTTTTTAGAAGACAACACTGATCGCTGGCTCCGCCTTCCGTTATCGATGGCTGGGCACATAGCAATAGTAAAGATGGTGGTTCTGCCCCGGTTTTTATATCTGTTCAATAACATCCCCATCCCTTTAAAGCAGGTTTTTTTCACCCAATTGCGCACAGCCCTACTCAGACTGGTTTGGGGGGGGAAACGCCCTCGCCTCGCCTGGAGCACGCTGACACTGCCTTACGAGAGGGGCGTATTTGGGGTGCCGGACTTCCACATATACTACCTGGTGGCCCAATGCTCTTACTCCCACCCCTGGTACCACCCAGATGCCAGGATTCAACATTTAAAACCTGAAGCAGACGCAGCGCTCCCTGTGTCGCTGGATGCCGTGCTTCCCAAAGGCTTCCCCCGCGACCCTCACGACATACTCCCTCTCACTACTACGACTTGGGCTTGGGACAAACTCAGGCGCTTGCTGCGCGTAGACATACTATACTCCCCAGCCCTCCCACTTCCCAGCCCACATTGGCTCCCCATTACGGGCGAGACATTGATTAGTCGAACACTTGCTAAGTACCAACTGCACACTATGGGTGACTTATTCCCTGACGGCCACGCTCTTTCTATTTCCGAAGACCCCCGCTTCACCGACCGCGCTTTTATGGACACGTTTGTGTTTGCAAGACTGAGGGCACTGTTGCGGGCTACATTCCCCACTTTCCCGTTGCCGCCCACAGACACTCTGGCTCTCACATACATCATCCAGACCTCTTCAGGGGCCCACGTTGTGTCCAAACTCTACAAACTCTGCCTGTCCTCCCTTCCAGTGTCAGACGAGGCGGTGCGGGCCGCATGGGAACTGGACCTGGGCATCCAGATAACTGACGACCAGTGGGGCGCATGTTGTGCCATGACCAGGGAAGTTTCTATGAACAGCAGGCACAAACTTATACATTTTAAATTCCTTCGTAGGCTGTATCACACACCCGCGCTGGCTCACAGAATCGACCCGAGTCGTCCCCATACTTGTCCTAAATGTAATGCCCCCCAGGCCGACTTCGCTCATCTTGCCTGGACTTGCCCGAAGCTGCACTCTTATTGGGTTGAAATACACGACACACTGGGTGCGATCTTGGGGCTGTCCCTATCGGTCCTTCCAGAAATTGCACTGATGGGATACATGTCCAAATTCCCCCGCACGCTCCGCAAATTGGCGTCTATCTGCTTCCTTCTGGCCAAGAGAGAGGTCGCGCTGCTATGGTGCTCGAAACGCGCTCCCTCAGTTGCCACTTGGCTTAGGAGCGTGGCATTCTGCAATGTAAATAGTGTGGAGTATTCTGACCAACTCCCGGCCTCCTGCCGCCCTACAGACATCTGGGGTCCGTACCGCCAATACATTTAACGGAAAACGCAAGAGGCTCCCTCCCAGTCCCTGCATCCCAATAATCCGACCGGAGTGGGTTAGACCTTGGGTCCCGCATTCCACACTTCCACACTGGTTGTGCCTCTGCGACTGTTGGCCACTACCTTCTTGGTGTGGAGACGGGGCTGCTGGGCGGGGACCCGATGCTGTTCCCGATACTAGGGGTCTTCGGGCCTATGCAGGGGTATGTCCCATCCACGCTCACGCAGCCCACCTTTCAGCTCTTTCCGACGACTCGGCACTATACGAACTCATGCTGCTGGTCCAACTCCTTCCTGGGTGGAAAGGTTCCGGGTATACGTTTATGGTGATGTGGTCATTGGCTAGGATGCCACTTAATGTGATACTGATAGCTTTACTGTACTAGTCTTGCACTCTACTTATCATTTTGTTGTCCTTTTTTATTCTTTCTTTGTTTTCTGACCTATTGGTACTGTGTAATTTGTGTTTAGGTTGCTTTATTAGAAAATGTTTTCTACTGTAACAGTTTTCATGCTGCATGGTGCAACCCAGATGTCTGTCTTACGTACTCATCACTTTGCGGATTAAGCTACTTGACAATCTTACGTACAGACTCTGTAACATGGCATTGTTTTCTTCATATGAAACTGTGGTTTGCAACATCTGCCTCAATAAAGTGTTTAAAAAAAAAAAAAAGATACTAAAGATGTCCTGCGACTTATCCCAGAGATTGCTTTCAACCAGGAGACAGATTTGCTTGTCTCCCTGGATGTGGAATCTCTATACACGTCCATCCCCCCGGACGACACTTTAGATGCCATAGGTTCCATCCTGGGTGGGATTGATTTAGACACTGTTATTCCCGTTCCCTTCATAATGGCACTAGCAAGAATTGCTATGAAGGAGAATTTTTTCAGGTATGAGGACAGACTGTACTTACAAATCTCGGGCACAAGTATGGGCAGTATTTTTGCGCCAAGTCTGGCGAACTTATATGTCCATTCGTTCGAACAGAATCAAATACTAGCAGCCAGTAATCCGTTTTTGCCATCGATAATTTGTTTTAGACGTTATATCGATGACATTTTAATGGTATGGCGCGGAGATGAGGAGTTGTTAACACTTTTCCATGAATGGCTTAATAGCCGTAACAGGTTCCTGCGGTTTACGATTGAAATGAATAAGGAGAGAATAACCTTCTTGGATCTCTCCATATTTGTTACTCCTGATGGACTTCAAAGTGAACTGTTCCGCAAGCCCATGGCTAGGAACTCTCTCTTGTTATACGAGAGCCAACATCCTAAGTCACTTCGGGAGAATTTACCCTATGGTCAATTTCTTCGGGTTCGCAGGAATTGTTCAACTCAAGAAACCTACACTAAACATGCTGCGAATCTTACCAATCAACTGCAAGCCAGACATTACCCTAAACCTTTGATCAAACGTTCCCTGAAACAAGCTAGTAATAATAACCGGGAGGCCCTCTTGGAGGCTGCTGTGGATAAGCCACCTCTCACAAGATTAACTTTTGTAAGTACTTTCAGTACGAAAACTAATTTAGTTCAGAAGATTGTAAGACGCCATTGGCGCATTCTTAATTGTACTAATGATAAAATAGAGCAACCATTGTTCGCTTTCAAGCGCTCTAGGAACTTGAAGGACTGTTTGGTGCACACTCGACCTAAAGAGAAATCCAAAGAGCCCAGGGAGACCTTATGGGACTTACCACAAGTACAGGGACATCACTCATGTGGTGGATGCTCCATGTGTGCATTAACTTGCAAAACTACACAAATTGACATAGGGACAGGTCACCCGTGGTTACTTAAACACTTCTCGAACTGTAATAGTTCGAATGTCATATACATAAGGACCTGCCCATGCAATGAGAGGTACGTCGGGATGACAACCCGAAAGGTCCGTACACGCATGTTAGAACATAAGAGCTCTTTTAAGTGCAAAAAAAGTGTGTCCAAATTGACTAAACACTTCCTTGAACACAATCACAAGGAGACTGAGTTCAGTTGGTCCGTGTTGGAAAAGCCATATATTCCGGATTTTGTTGGGGATCTGACAAAGTTCCTTTTCCTTAAAGAACAAAAATGGATTTACCGTTTACGTTTGGATAGCCAAGGGCTCAACGATGAAATACCCTGGACCACCCTTTGAGATGGTGTTAGTGTTACTTTAGTGTTACTTATGTGTTCTTATGAATTCAATACTTTCATCTTTCCAAACATGTTTAATATAACCACTTGTCTGCTTTAGAACGAACACACATAGGGCAGCGATAGTGCTGTAATCTTTGCCTTTTTGCCTTAGGTGGTGATATAAATTGTAGCTCGAATTGGCACTATTATTTGTATTTTCCACCACCTTGGAGCATAGAATAGCCCTTTTTAGGTCTATAGTACTATTATAACACACGGAGAACTTTGAACACACTACTGTTTCCTCTAAGTTTCGTGTGCTTCCATTTAGTGCTGTCATTTTCCCTTTAGCCATTAGGGATTTGAGGATTTTACCTGCATTCGCCAGCGTAAACAGACCCTTCTACAATGAGGGGCTGGCGATAACTACACGTATGACAGGGGCACTTATATCCATTGTGAACTACAATTGTGATGAGATTGACGTCACTTTGTAGTTCTTGTAGTTATCGCGAGACGTTGCGCGCGACTACTACGCATTTGCTACTCTGCACTAGTTACGCTTCCGGAGATAAAGGAGATCGAAGGAGGGGTAAGTTGAGATGCATATTAACTTTGATTACCATCTACAAAGTATTCATTAACACTGTCGTTTCACAGGGTATTTTTATCAGAGTAATACTTCAATCATCAGCGTGACACGCCTATTTGAGTTGAGTGATGTGACGCTTGCGAGGTGTGTCTTAGTTGTAGTACAAATATTCCTCACCCTCTCCGGTCGTTGCCTCCCCCTTTCTCGGGTATTGCTTGAGGCAACGACGGAGAGGTGCGTTGTAGCTATCAAACAGCCTATGTTTACAGATAAGCAGCTTGGCTTTTGCTAAAAATGTTCGCCATTTATTGACAAAGCTCTATTTGGCCAGCACTAGTGAGGCTCTGTTTGCAATACATAAACGTTTGTACCATTTATAATATAACGGAAATTGAGAGTTTATGTATGAGATAGTTTCTTACGGTAGAGTTGGATGGTTTTGGAGTTTGCACGTTTAAGTAGTACAATTGAATTAAGGATCACATGCAAACCATTTTATAGAATGTTAGTGTTAAGTGAAAAGGGTGTTCAATAGCTGGCGTTCTAGCATGTGTTTCCTTATTCCCCCTAGAGCGTGGCCTCATTTTTTCCCCTGAGTCTGAGTCCAGGCGAGGTGAGGTCTTTTCCCCGGTAGAGCTGGGTGAGTGAGTCATTCGCCTTTATATTTTGTAAACATGGAGTGATAGATCATTTTTGCCTCCCTTTTTCTGAACAATGGTGGTTTGTGTTTGTGTCTCTATAGATCACTTAAAGGATCTACCTACACGGAGGAGCTGTAACTAATACATTGTATCCTTTCATTTATATCACATTTTTCAATTATTTTTGTATTTGCACTTGGCAGTAGCAATGTTATGAACAGAGGTCCTGAAGAAAGCATTGGGTCTTCCCCCACAGAGGCTGAAACATGTTGGCCATAAATGCAGTGATTTGTTCCATACTGCATTCTTGCACTGTTCGATCTGTTTTTAATTAGGAAGAGGGCATGTTCCTAATTAAATTATTTACTGTTTTGTCCTCTATCTTATTTTAAACTCACCACATTTTTTGTTGCACTGCACTTTTACCCATTCATTGATATTCACTGGTCACTAAGTGTTTGTGGGCAGTGATCCCGCTCTCAAACAGGGTAAGATTTGGTCTCAATGATCTAGAGACTTATTACCGCTGTAGGATGACCAGATGATAAAATTGATCATGCAATAGTTTGATGGGTATCCTAAGAACTGAGCGGGTTCTATTCACAACCATGACACTTCCTCCTGTTCAGTTATTGTTTATCTCACTCTCAATGTTTGTTAAATCCATTCAGTTTGATATGGACTGAGGTTTTAGTATATTCCTCTGCTTAAGACCCCTAGGTTTCTTTGTGATAATAATATATATATAGAGACATGAACCCACTAAGCTATTGTACCAGTTGCTTGTGAGGCTCATTAGGTTAAGGTGCATATTGTAAAGATGGGTGTGTAATATATAGGTCTGAGGTTTTTTTAATCGTTTGATTTTCAAATGGAAAAAAGAATTTCTGCAGAGCTTTGAATGTAACCTGCATGTTACAGATCTGAACCCTGATGAGACAGTTCAGTTGGTTCTGTGCCTGTGGCAAAGATCTCTCTGTAATGTGCAGGGCATATGTTTGCAAGACTGAAAGGCGAATTCAAACGCTTATTCTTTTTTTATATATAATATAATTTTGAGATTATACAAGTTATACAAAAAATAGGACAACCCTCTGAATCTGTGCCATTCCTCCTACCATGCTTAGTTTGTGAAAGAAAGAGTTCTGGTGCCCGAAGCTCTGCTCAGAAGCCCGCGGCTGGTGCAATTAAACATTGGTACACCAAATATCAAGGCTGGCAGTGTTAAAGCCAGCTCATGTCTCTTTAATTCACTACCAGACACTCCCTGCCCCTTTTTCTCGCTTTTGCAGATTCCTGTTTTCTCCATTTGTGATGGCTTTAATGTCTTTTTCTGTCTTCAACTTTCCGGTTTAAGTGTTCTTCTCTCTCTTGCTCTCAGTAAATATCTAATATGGGAAAATAAGTGCCAGTCCCCAAAAGCAAACACCAGCTCAAATTAAGCACTGCCTCCCAATTTACACACATTCAAAGGAGTATAGATGTGTGCCGGATATCTGGCATAAATCAACAAGTTTAAAATCACATGAAAGATAAAGCAAACTTACTCAAGGAAGACATCCAACATTCCCCAGTACTTGATGGCTCCCCATCCCCCATGGTAATCCTCCTGACTTCTTGCCAATAGGCCGAAATCTTAGTGTGTTCGTTTTGGCAGCTTTTGGACTCATAGATCGGGTGTTGGATAACTGTGCAATAACCAACCCCTTCCTTAGGCCACTCCAGGAACCAACATCCAGATTAATATGTCTACTATTGGAGAGTGGCTCTTGTGGTATGATGAGCAGATTTGGATATCACCTGTGACGTTTTGTGTACAGTTCTGGGGGCCACATCTGGCATTTTGCATCCAGTTTTTAGGGCAGCCCTGAAGTACTGACTTCAGTTTTATGGGCTACTTCTAGAATATTATCTCAAGATTCAGGAGGCCTTTTTGGCGTATCACCACAACTTATGGAGTCCACATTTTAAGTGCTTTTTTAATGTTTAGTTTGGTTATTGATTGGTGAATGTGGGTGAGGTTGTGAGGATGTGTTGTGTTAATTGGTGGATGCACAGGGAAATTGGTGGATGGAGGAGTATGGATGGATGAGTGGGTAGCTGAATATGTAAGAGTCAACCGTAATTGAGAACATGATCAACAAGTGCATTGATGAGTGAGTGCATTGCTGTGCTAGTGGTTAGACAGATGTGTATGTGAATAAACGGATGAATGTGTGAGTGAGTGTGTGAGCGAATGAGTGAAAGAATGAATGAGTGATTGTAGTGTAAGATGGTGAGCATGTGGATAGCAGATCTATTGGCGTGTGAAGTGATGTGATGTGCCTGGCCCAAGTGTTGTGTTAACGTGCTTTTTTATTGATGGTGAAATTATATGTATGTCTGTTTGTGAAGATTGGTAAATGAGTGACTGAGTGGGTGGGTAAATGGATGGCAAAATAGATGACTCATTTATTTGATGGGTTAATTTGTGTACGTGTGAATAGGGGATTTATCGGATGGATGAAGTACTGCTGACTGAAGAGTTGTGTGTTTGTTGATTGATGCTTGAGTTTACGAGCGTGTCTGAATGTGTAGATTGGAAAATGGTTGGGTGCATACGTTAGTGGGCGGGTGGGTGAATTCATGGATGAATGAATGAGTTTATGAGTGAGAGCTGGCCAGTAAATGAAATGATTGATGGGTGAGTGAATAAGTATTTGGATGGATGGATGGATAAATTACTGAACAGAGGGGCGAGTGAAGAAGTATTGATGGTTGAATGAATGGGTGAGTTATTGGGTGGATGTGGATGTGGTGGACAGATGTTTAGGTGTATGAGTGATTGAGTGGGTAGATGAGTGAACAGATGGATGAGGCAGTGAGTGGATTAATAGGTGAGTAAATGAATGAATGGATGAATGATAGGGTGAGCAGATGGGTAAATCGGTTAGTGTGTAGATGCATATGGGCACCAGACTGTTCCTAGTTTCTGTAGTAAGCTCCCAACACAAAATGTTGCCACAGAGCTAACAGATGTGTGCTTCCATGAAGGTTATCAGGAACAGCGAACACCCCAAAACACAGCAGCCTGAGTATACATCTATTTTGTGAGGTCCCACATGCTTAGTGGCTTTAATGTGAAAAGACATAATTCATGCTAGATCAGAACTCTATGACCGGCTCTTGCCAAGGCAGAGCATCGCATTCTAGCTATTGTGAAAAAGGGAGGCAGTTCCACATCTGTGTACAACTGCACTTGCAAGAGAAAGTCTCTCATCAAAGGCCATTACTGCATGTGCACCAGCTGCTTGCAAGGCACACATTGAACTGTAGGCTTTGTGCCAGCACAACATGTGTCCATGTGAAGTTGGCCTGTGATAGGCCAGTGCCTCCACCTCTCCTAATTCTTGTCCACAGAAACACAGCAGAGGCCCATGTCTTCCACAACCTTCATAATGTGTGAGCATCACGGACAGCCCTCCTTAACACGTACGGGTGGAGCTCCAGGCAAGAGTCAGAATGGTCCTCTCTTCTCCAGAACCATCCTTCTGGCCTTCCCTTCTCAGAAACATCTAAGATCCCTGGATCCCATTGAGTCCTTAAAAAAAATCACAGAAAACGCATCTCTTCTAAGTGAACTAAGGGGCATATCAACAACGGGACATTAAAAAATGTTGCCGCATTTGCGGCCGTTTTCGGCCGAAAAGCGGCGATAATTTTAACGCCCTAGTAGCAAGGTCACGCTAACCCGTGAATCCATGCTTCTTTGCCCTTTCCCTTAACGCCCAACTTTGCATCTCTAATGAGATGCAAAGTGGGCGTTCCTCCCCAGGATAACGGGAGAAATGTCGCTTAGCGACATTTCTCCTATTATCAAGCCTCACGCAAAGCAGCATAGCGACAAGAAAAGTAGCACTAACCTGTTACCACTATTTTCCTTACGCCTGCTTTGAAACTGACTTAGCCATGATATCCAATGGAAGGTGGATATCATGGCTAAATATGTGAGGCCCTATCAGCAAGCTATCGCCAAAAGTTGTGTGATTATCGCTGGATTTCCAGCGATAATCGCACAGTTAGGCAGCTTGCATACTGAATCCTATCGCTGTGGAGATAACCGTTGCTGATAGCACGCTATCTCGGAATAAAATTCAGAGTTGGGTGGCGATAATTATCCTAGCGCTAAGTAAGCTTAGCGATAATTATCGCCCCCCTCTTGATGATATGCCCCTAAGACTCGTACTAAGAACCATTGAGTATGGATCACATAGGAAATGTAATCAATAATTGCTCTGGATCCATCAGACTGAATATCTCTCTTTGTATTCTCTCACTTAATGAATTGTTGCAAATAAAAAATAAAAAAAATAAATCTATAAAAAGACCTGCACTGGGAAAGCGTCTGTTCCAACATGTGCAACTTGTTTCTTTCTTCCTGTGACGCAGTGGATTTGCAGGAATTAGGGATCTGTAGTGTGCGCAGTCTAGTTTATGCACGTCACGCAGACGTGACGTGCGGCGGCCATGTTAGCCGCTGCGCGCGCAGCCCCCATTGCGCGCCGAGGCAGAATAACGATCGGCAGCGCTGGCCGGCGCTCCTCAGATTAAGCTTGTTAATTGATGAATAAATACTTACCCATAACCTTACCAGGAGTCTGCAACCCATTTCAAGCACATACATTACAGTGGCGACGAGGACGGGAGGCTCCAGTCATCAAATCCGGAAAAAACGGACCCCCCCCCCCCACCACGTGGGCAGCAGCAGGTTAGGCAACCCCTCACCACCTCAGCGTAACGCAGAGCTATTCCACACAGCCCACACAGCAGAGGGCAGAAGGGGACACGGCTGAGCCACTAGGCACGACAAGCGAGGAGCGTGGCAGAGCCACAACCACCCGAGAGGCGGCAAAGGGGCCGGAGAGGCAGCAGCACGCCCCACAGAGGATAAGCCCACAGCGCAACCCTTCCCACGACGCTGCGCCAGGGAGGAACAGCGCTGGCTACCAAAGAGGAGGAGGCGGGGACTAGCACTGAGAGTCCCCAGGAAGACACCAACACAGAGGTAAAGGACAGCACCCCAGGGAGTCCCACCAGCAAGGACGTCGAAGCGACTGCCATCAGGGAGGTGAGAATGAGCACGCCAGCAGGCTATGCGATTGCACCAGTGCAATTCCTACCGAAACCCGGGGACCCCCTGATGAAGTGGGAGGATTGGAAAGAATATATTGACAATTTCATAGGGGTCTTGGAGGACGAAAATGAAGAGTCATTCACCCCCCAAAGAAAGAAACGGATCCTGTTACTGAACCTGGGACCGGAGGGTCTCAGGATTTACAAGAGTCTGGTGCCCAAAAAGAGGGAAGACACGGATAAGGATGTATATGCACATGCATTGGAAGACTTGGACGAACGTTATCGCCCCACTATCTGCGTATCGGTGGACAGGTTTAACTTCCAGCAGAGAAGACAACGGGCTGGAGAGACCATAGAAGAATATGTAGCGGCCTTGAGGAAGCTAGCCGCCCCGTGCAAATACGCACTGTGGGAAGACGAATTCATAAAGGATCAGATCGTGATGCATACTACGAGCACAAACGTCCAAGACAAGTTATGGGCAAGCGGCGACACCACGCTCAAAGATGTAATGGTCATCGTAAAAAGGGCGGAACTCGCGAGGAGGTGCGCTGATGCGACCAAGAAAGACGTAGCCCCCCCAATGATGGTGAACAGGATACAAGAGGGAGACCACCGCAAAGACCAGAGAGGCAAAGACCCAGCGGCCAAAGGAACAAACAGATGGCAAGGAAAGCAATCAGGCAGTGATGGCAAGAAATCATGCTACAGATGCGGCAGTTGGTCCCACAAGGCACGCGATAGAAGATGCCCCGCGTTCCGAGCCAAGTGCCTACACTGCGGCATCTTAGGCCACTATGAGAAGGTGTGTAGGAAGAAACATCCCAAGGAAACGGTGAAATGCATCGATCAAGGCGAGGAAGATCTGGAAGAGGTCGCAGAGGAAGAGGTGGTCACCGTCTTATGTATATACGACCAGGTACTGAGCGTAGAAGGGAAGAAATCCACAAAACCAATCCTGGACATGTCTATGGGTGGAATCAACATCACCGTGGTGGCAGATACTGGATCCCCATTCACCATTGTCCAACGGGCAGTGTGGGAAGAAATGTTCAGACCCAAATTGGGCCCGGAGTTGGAGAAACTTGACATTCGGCCGGTCACCTACAATGGCGACCGCATTCCAATGGTGGGATTCCGACGCCTGTTGTTCGAATTTAGGGGCCGGTCAGCATGGTGCAAGCTGTACATTGCGGAGAAAGGACCCTCCGTCCTAGGATGGCTGGACCAGGGCGACCTCGGAATAAAGCTGGATCCAGGTGGAAAGGAGCAAATATTACTCACGGAGCAAGAGGAATGGCCGGACCTGAACAAATGGAAGGAGAACTACCCAAAGGTGTTTGGAGGCACGGTGGGACGGATGGAAAAATTCCAACACAAGATCGTGCTCAAGGAAGGGGCCATCCCGGTGGCTCACAAAGTGAGAAACGTACCGATTGCGGTGAGAGAGGCAGTCCAGAAAGAACTACAGGAGTTGGAAAAGAAAGGGATAATAGAACCGATAACTTGTGCAGAATGGTTGGCGCCCCTGGTGGTCGTGATGAAGCCCAATGGGAAGGTCCGGCTCTGTGTGGACCTGAGAGAACTGAATAAAAATATCGTGGTGGAGAAATTCCCTCTCCCAAGAATCGAGGAAATGTTGGCCAAGACCAGAGGAGTGTGGTGGTACTCCACTATCGACTTGACATCGGCCTATCACCAAATAGCACTTCACCCGGACAGCAAAAGTCTCACATCCTTCATCACTCCGTTTGGTTGTTACCAGTTCTGTCGCATGCCGTTTGGGCTGGCCTCGGCGGCTGCAGTTTTCCACAAAATGATGCACCAACTATTCAGAGACTGCAAGGACGTCCAGTATTTCCAGGACGACATCCTGGTGATGGGGCGAGACAGGCATGATCACGATCAGAAACTGGGAAACGTCTTACAAACGCTAGAAAACAAAGGTCTTACAGCAGAGTGGACGAAGTGCCGGTTGGGCCTACAATCGGTAACGTACCTGGGACACGAGATCGGACAACAGGGCGTTACACCCAAGTCGGAAAACGTAAAGGCCATCGCTGAAGCACCGCCACCCAAGAACAAGGAAGAGGTCAGGTCGTTCTTGGGGATGGCGGAGTACTACAGCAAGTTTGTGGTACACTTC
The DNA here is from genome assembly GCF_964261635.1 of Lissotriton helveticus. NCBI lineage: Eukaryota > Metazoa > Chordata > Amphibia > Caudata > Salamandridae > Lissotriton > Lissotriton helveticus. Next base: position 376,700,009 of record NC_136060.1, read on the forward strand.
GCCTCAAAGACCCACAACATGAGGCTGCTGACCAGGGAAAGCACCGTGTTCCAGTGGACACCGGAGGCCCAAGCAGAGTTCGAAACTATCAAGAATGATGTCACAGGAGCTGTTCCTCTCAAGGGTTACGACCCACAAGGCACCACCGTACTGACGACCGATGCTAGCGACAAGGGCCTGGGCGCTGTACTCATGCAAGACAGAGGAAGAGGGGAAATGGAGACAATCAGTTTTGCATCTAGAGCATTGACGGACACGGAGAGCAAATACAGCGTAATTGAGAAGGAGAGGCTAGCAGTCGTATGGGCCATGGCGAGATTCCGGCAGTTTCTGTGGGGAACACGTTTTCTACTCAAAACAGATCACAAGCCGTTGGTAAAGGTGCTAACATCAAGCGGACACGCCAGTGCCACTCCCAGAATATCCAAAATGTCTCCAAAGCTACTCGAGTTCGTGTATGACGTGGAGTACATTCCTGGGAACCGGAACCGTGTAGCGGATTACCTGAGCAGGGCAGCTGCCATGGAGTCTGGAGAGGAAGACCCTGCAGGCAGTGGGGAGTTGGTAGCTCTCATAGAAGACCATGAGAAAATAATTGGCCACCAAGAATGGACAGAATCATACGAGGAGGACACCGACATGAAGGAAGTAAAGGTGCACATCGTACAAGGATGGCCAGATAAGAGGAACGTGAGGGCGAGCCTCAGACCGTACTATGAAGTGCGGGAAGAGCTGTCGGTAGGAGACAAGGGGGTATTCATTTACAGAGGAGACAAGGTGATTCCCCCCAGGAACCTCACCTCAAAACTGTTGGACCTACTACATGAGGGACACCTGGGCATAGGGAAACTCAAAGCAAGAGCAAAACAAAACTACTGGTGGCCAGGCATGGACATAAGAGCGGAAAGACATGTCAGGGAATGTCCACAATGTCAACGGGCAGACAAGACCTTAAAACCCTTGAGGCCAGCGATAGGGAAGTTTGACCTTCCTTCAAATCCGTGGGAAGAACTATCAGTAGACATTTTGGAACCGGTTCTAGATGACCAGGGCACACAGAAATATGTGTGTGTACTCATGGACCGATATTCAAAGTGGCCGGAGGTGAGAGTAGATGAGTCTATGGACACAGAGAACATCATCAAATTTCTATCAGAGGCCTTCACTAGGGAAGGAATACCCAAATCAATCTTGAGTGACAATGGACCCCAGTTCACGTCGGAAAAGTGGAACAAGTTCATGCAAAGAAATGGCATCACTGTCAAACACACGGCAATCTACCATCCGGCCGGAAACGGCCTAGTAGAGAGGTTTAACAGGGTAGTGATGGGAGCCATACAAGCCGCCATATCAAGTGCACAGAATTGGGAGAAGGCGCTAGAGAACATGGTGTGGGCCTACAGAATAACCCCCACTGGCACGGGGTACAGCCCATTCCAAATATTGAGGGGACGTGAACCGTTCACGCACGACAACAGGATTTGGAAGGAAAAGGTCGTCACCAGCGAATGGTCCCCTGCAGTGGTGCGGGCCAACCTGGAAAGAGCACAGACAATTTACAGCAATCACTACAACAAGCGTAGGAATGTTAAAGGCACAGGCTTGGAGAAAGGAGAGTGGGTGAGAGTAAGGTTGGCCACTCTACAGAAGAAAGGAGACAGCAAGTATAGCAAGCCGATGCAAGTCGTGGAAGTGTATGAACGTGCTGCCTTGCTGAGTGACGGGAACGTGTGGTCCCAGGACCGCATGGCCAGGTGCAACAAGGTTTTGGGCTGGAAGCAACATGGTACTGAATGGGAAGACATGGAAGGTTCAAACGTGGAGAGGAGACAGGAGGCCAGTGAGCGTCAAGGCGGAGCAAGAGCCGGGACGGAGAGTGAAGAGGAAGAAGAGAATGGAAGTCAAGGTATGGAAATGGACAGGTTGGAGAGAAGCATGAATGGAGACGGAGCTGTGATTGAAGGAGCAGAAGGCCAAGAGGTGCAGAACCAAGAGACTATGGAGAACCCTATCAGAGTTACAAGAAGTGGAAGGCAGGTGGTAAGACCCTCCAGATTCCGAGATTTCGAATTGGACACTGAACTGTAAGTGACTCAGTAAAGTTTGGTAAAAAGGGGAGATATGTAGTGTGCGCAGTCTAGTTTATGCACGTCACGCAGACGTGACGTGCGGCGGCCATGTTAGCCGCTGCGCGCGCAGCCCCCATTGCGCGCCGAGGCAGAATAACGATCGGCAGCGCTGGCCGGCGCTCCTCAGATTAAGCTTGTTAATTGATGAATAAATACTTACCCATAACCTTACCAGGAGTCTGCAACCCATTTCAAGCACATACATTACAGGATCCGCGCACAATTCTTATGGGAATGTGCACTGCATAGCTGAAATGGTGAAATATATTACAACTTCATACTTCTGCGATGCTAGTGCACTAGCAACAATAATTTATGACTATTCCTAAACGATTCTTCCGTTATCCTATTAAATCAAACCAACAGACTCATGTCCACCGTTGGAGTTAATAACTTATATTTCCCTAAACCAATCCACCACTAATCGACTTTAGGTCCCGGAGTAGCGTGCTACTCGCCAAAAAGCGCTTCATCGCTTCGTCAGGGGTAGTAAGCGCTATATAAATAGAATTAGAATTACAACTGAGTGCGACAGAAGAACGGACATCCACTCTAGCGAATCCAATTTTTGGCATCGTTTTTTTTTCATTTCTCAACGCTTTTTTTTTTATTTCTCCGTCACATATTTTTGATATTTCACAAGAAAGGTTCTTGCTTCTATTTGGTAAATGGCGAATGTGCTGAGTCAAACGTGTGAACAAGGACTCTGAACGTTTTGCTTCCAGTAAAAATATCAAGTATTTCCTTTCAAAATACTAGTCACCGGGCTGTGGGTGATCCCTGCGGGGGCGGAGAGGCCAGCCCTCTTTCTGTTTTGTAACAAAGCTGACACTCCAGACATTTATCGACATTTCGGAAAGGTAACGTGACATTTCACACGGGCTGAGAAATTAGTTGAATGAAACTAACACCCTTTCCTTCTAAAAATACAGCGCGCTGGTGTTCTTTCACGGATCCGTTTTGTTTCCTCCGAAGCCGGGCTGAAAACCCCTTTAATGAAATCTTTGCAACACTCTTTCGAATGTTTCTCAGTGTGTTCGTCTTTGTTATCTGTTTCCAGCTCTAATCTCCAAGAAATCTGATGCTGAATCACACAGAACTTGTGCAGAGCAAAATAAATTGTCAGACATCCAGAAGGGGTAACTCTGCACACACGCTGTGCAAACCTCAATGTACACATGCAGAGCACCTACCCCCTTCAAACAGCCCCCCCTCACAAAGTCAGCCACCTACAGAGGGGACAGAGAGTGGGGAAACCACCCTCACAGAAAGCGCAACACACCTGCTACCACCCTCAGCCTTGACTAGATTCCTCATGCTGCCACGTGGAAGACAGGGGATTGACATCTCCTCCCAAAAGATCTGCCAACCTTTATAACCCACTGACACCAAGGACAAGTGTAAAACTGATCCAGAGTGGTGCTGGTGGCCCACCATCTGTCAGGACAGCGGAGGTGATACCCTGTGGACGACCACCCACTCCATTTAGAGGTCTTCAATTGTCTGGCCGAGATCTTTGGGGAATATTCTCAAGAAAGTGCGATAATCATCGCCAACCTAGGCTAGCCCAATTTTAAATAACGCCGTCTATCACAGGAAAATAACACCGTGTTAACGATGTATTCTCAACACGCCGGCGACAGGCGATAGTTCCCCGATAACGCAGCAAATGTCTGCGGTAAAATTACTGGGACACCGATAAAAAAGGAAACCTGAACGTGAAGAAAGTTGCGATGGGCCCAACAGCAATAAAATATTCGCGATAAGCAGCGCCAGGCTTGCCATTTCCACGTTATACGGGATAATCCACCATGAAATCTGCAAAATAAATAAACCAAAGAACTGAGAAGCACAATGGAGGAAGCTGGAGCAACTACAGTGTCCCAGCACGCAACCTGCTGTATCAATGTCTCATCCCCGCCCCCGCAAGGGAGTATAGGTTCTACACTTTGGCCTTCCATTCCGACCTTGAAAGCAGAGTTCAACAAGTTGAGCAGGCACAAAGCTCTTTTATACCAACAGGAGGTGGCCCTCACTCCCGCCACGGACACATTCATGTTGCAGGTGCTTCGGACCTCGAGTGAGATACTGTCGCTTCTTACAACTGTCCTCCCACTTCATTGTGTGGGATTAATTCACCAAATATTCAATGCATCTGAGAAGACAGGCTTTGCACATTTTTTTTAAATGTGTAGGATCTGGCATGGTCTGTTCTGTTCAAACTATATTTGGCGTAATACCAGATTTCATTCATTATATCTATTCCAGCGTCTTCGGCGGGTGTCCCTTCATATTGGCGCTGGAAGCTCGTATCCTGCTCCTCCTCTTTGTGCTTCGTAATGGCTGCTCACTTTGAGGCTATGCACAGGTCGACCCAGCTCCAACTCTACTGCATTCGCCTGTATGAGGCTTTTGGATGCTTGCCCTTAGCAAAGATTGGCGTAAGTTACGACTTGACCTTTTGATTTGCATACTATACTTGCAAGCAACCTGTGCTGAATTGCAGATGCCATTTCTCCTGGGCGATGGAACTTTGCTTATCGAACACATGGTGTCCAATCCCTGATTTCAGCTGGTTGATGGGTCCCTTGGAGGCGCATGACCAGGCTTGTTCTGTGGATTGTCAAATGACACTTGCATCCTTACTTGGAATCTTGGCTCAATGGGATATTAGTGCGGCTGCGTAGACTTTCCTACAACGTAGTTTCATTGAATATCACGCAAGTCTCCCATTTCTGGTTTGGATGCACCTGCATATGAGGTACTTGATTGTTCCTTCGACTTATTTAATTGGATGTCATCGTTTTTTTCTACCAACGACAAGGATGAACTGTTAGAGGGAATTGCATTTCTTTGCACACGTACCTTCATGGATTAACTGCTTAGGTCGTCACAACTCCGCTGTCTGCTTTATTGACTCTTTTTTCAAAAGCTCAATATGCAATTGGCTTTTTCTACGAACTTTCCATTTTTCTCCGATTTTGCCTTTTTCATAGTTTTTATAAAATGATGACTTCTTTTGTATTCTATGGTATTGTTACAATGCTGATGATGCTGGCTTCATGCATTTTGATGCTGCTCGTGGCTCGCATACTGTTTCATGAATCACTAAGGTCAAAATAAACATTTTGAACTTATTTAGTGACTCTGATTATTCTTATTGTGGACAAGTACGAGAGGGCGAAAGATTATCTTGTTCGGCACTGCCCCGGGGATGGGGGGGGTTGTTATGGGGTGGTGGCGGTGGGTGCTGTGGCCCTCTTGGGTCTCCAAGCTGCATGATTGGTGGCTCCATGGCATCTGTTGGTCTTTAGATCTGGCTCTGGGCTGGGCTCCCTTTCTACTGCAGGTTCTTGTCCTACTTAAGACCAGAAAAAAGTAGGTCTTAAGTCCCTGCTGCTAACGTGCCTATCGCCTGTTTTTGGCCCGCATCGCCGATCTGGCTGGTCGGCGAGAATATCTCGAAGTGGTGTTATCGTGAGTTTTTGGACAGGAACGCCTACTCTGCATATGATTAGCTTTAGTTTTCGCTGTCAGCCTTGGCGATGTTTTTAGCGGCAGCTATCGCAGGTAAACTCGCAATGTCGGCTGTTAGTGCAGGCTTGTGAATAGGGTGATGCGTCTATCACCACTTTCGTGGCGTAAAAGTGCAGCTAAATCGGCAATGCGTCCTTGAGAATATGCCCCTTTATGTCTTCAGAGGAGACACTCCAAATGGGCTCCTCTGAAGACATTGAGAGCCAGATGCACGACCATTTCATATTGCGAGTCTCTAATTGCGTTTTTTTGTGACTCCCAAAATGAAATGTTCTCAGACACATTAGCCATTCTCAATAGGGTTGCATTTGACCTGCCTCATCAAATATTCATGAGGCAGGTAGCAATTTGCTGCTCTTTGGGAATGGGCAATAACATAGGGATGGTGGCCTATTGGGGACAGCAGACCACCATATCTGGGTTTGCTTTTATATAAAGCATTTTTTTTTCATGCAGCCTGTTTTCCTTAAAGTAAAACGGGATATGTTTAAATAATAAAAATTAAACGTTTCTGTTTAATTTTTTAAGGGTAGGCACTTAAAAAAATGTTTTGGCTACCATTTACACAGGGGAAGGGATCCCCCAAGGATTCCTTCACTTCACGTTTGCGACTGGCTCACCACCTACTTGAAGTAGTGAGTAAACTGCTATTGTTGTGCGAAAGCATTCCGGTTGCAAAATAATCATACATGAGATTCGCTATTAGGAAAGCACAACCTTGGCATGCCCCTCCCTAATATCAACTTGCAAACCGGTAATAGGTTACCGACTCGCAAAATAGGGTTGGTACATTGTACAAGCCGTTTTAGCAGTTGCAAATGGGCTGATTCTCTGTTTGCGACTTCTAAAAACGGTCATACATGTTTGTTGAGTGCCCCCATGTTTCATACAGCTGCTCAGCAAACGGTTTTGTTTTACAAAAACAAACTCCCAAAGTGGGATTTGTTTCTGTAAAACAAATATCCTGATGACCATGACAACCTGGGCGTTTTCTCACATAGCGTGGGGTCATTTTTCTTTTTTTATAGTTGCGACCTCCAGGCTTTTTACTGGCATTACCAAAGAGAAAAAAAGTAAATCGATCTTGTTTACATAGGGCGGACAGTCTGATTGACTTTCACCAACCACTCAAAGTCTGTCAGGCCATCCAGTAAGGGCAATGCCAACAGTAACATGGCATCTGACACTATATAGAGCAGGTGGAATGTATGTTTGCAGACAGGGTACTCCGCACGATTGAGGTGGGGTACCTTGTCTGCCAAACTCTAGAGCAAGCCAAGAGTTCCTCTTACTGGATGTGTGAGCTTAAAGACTGCATACAAGAGTGATGAAAAGAAGAGGCTCATTCAAAAAGCACACACTCGGAGTAGTTACAATATGAGAGAAAGTTCTTCCAAGGCTGTGATATCTTCTCTTAGGAGCAGATCTCCAGTCAATGCCTCCCATCTGGTAGAACTGTTGCGGCACTTGGTTAACACACATATAAAAACGTGTATTTGTAAAGTGCGCGTTCACCCATAAGGGTATCTTTGCACTTAATAACCGTTGTTTATTGTTACCCAACGGTATACATTTTGTCGACCTCGGAAGGATGAGTGGACCCATTGGGATTTGAACCTGTGACTATGAAGCCGAACACAGACTCCCAGAGTGGATGCATTAGTCCACGAAGCCACCAGACCCGGGACACAAGTAAAACCAGGTATTAATGTAATGGGAAATATTGAAAATGTTCACAACATTAGCAAAATGCTCTGGTGGGCTCATAAATGATGAAACAAGCAGCTCTTTTTAAAAAGTACTTTGTAAATAACGAGCACAGATGAAGGCTGTAATGGTAACCCAAAGTGAACAGTGAGTCGAGTCCACCTCTTCTTGTGAGTTTCATAGGAAATGTTTGCAGACTCCATTGCATTGATGGCTTTCCACCCCTGATTGCGTCTGCAGGCAGCATTAGTAAGAAGATCAGTGGATATAGCTTGAGTTTCAAAAGAGTTCAGAGAAGCTGAATACAACTTTAGTCATGAAAAATTACAGGAGGAGAAAGTAGGAAGTGGAGGAGGGCTAGGTGATGAGGAAATGTCTGTTGTAGAGCAATCCTGTATGATTCAGGAAGCCAGATTAAAGAGTAAATGGGGCCTGGGGAAATAGGCACACATGAAATATCTCACTGTATTTTATATTAAGGTTGGAAAGTAGATTTCCACTGAATTTTTGCCACACTTTACATGGGTCGCTTTGTAAAAACATGAACCCAGAAAAGCCCAGAAATGTACCACTTATGGTATGCAAATCACAATGCACACTATAAGTCACACTGCTTGCCCACACCCCATCGGCAAAGTACTGTACGGAGCATGGCAGGTGGCAAGAGCTATGGTGTGTGTTGCATAACAAAACAGGAATTTCAGGGCCTTTTTAGGTTTACGTTCACAATACCATAATTTTAAACACTGTGTTTTTTTCAGTGATTTTGTGGCCCCTTTTATGATGTACTGCCATGTACCCATCCTGCCTAGTGCACAACCTTTGGGTGTACATAGTAGAAGTTGGCTTTAGGCCAAGCCTTGCACCCAGTGCCTTAGTTGTAAAAAATTAAGTTCCCGGGCCCTCATCAGCAGGCCACTGTAACCTACACCTACCATTGCCCATGCTAGCGTTACCAATGACAATACAAACCATTTAATAACCTTCACACTCCTACAAGTGTGACTATTCAGACTAGGCCAGGCCCCCAATGGTATAAGATTAACTTGGGCGGCAGGTAATAGTCCTTTTTAACATGAATTGAATTAGTAAACAACTGTTATTGTGCTCACTCTAAATCAGACAAACAGCCCACCATTTGGCAGACTGTCATAAAAGCTGGTGCTGAGCACCGGAAAGCACCAGCTCAAAATTAAGTACTGCTTGCACCCAACCTCCATGAGTAGACTGCCTCCACTGTGCACAGCTATCAGCTATGCACAGCAGGAGCTGAATTGGCCTAGCACCCAGCAACCCCACCGATGGTCAGCAACTGCTGAGCAAGCCCTTCAGCCGTCTACAGTGGGGTATGGCCCCTATTTATTTTCCTTTATTGTGTGTTTTAAAATTATTTGTGGGGTTCACTGACTCTGTGGCCATGTTTCGAATCCTAAAGATTTCAGAGTTTTCAAACTTGTACTCTGGGTTTGCAGACCCCCAATAAAACCCTTTAAATCATAAATGCCATGGGTGGTCATTTAGGCTTCCCACTTTAGTCTGTGGATAAGTGGATGGAACCGTCACAGCCTTGTGGTCCTCGGACCCAAAGTGGACAATGGGATGAGACGATCACTCATCCTCTCACTTTCATGACAGCTTGATTAGTCACGTCCAAGATCTACAAAAGTGTTAACCCTTTCAAGCCAACCTGACACGTTTTAGGTTTTGCCGGCAAAACGCTTGCACTGTGTTTGTGAAATCTGTTGGTTTTTAATATAAACTTAAAAGGGGCTTACTCCCTGCCCCCTCTCTTTCCTAGCTTTTCATTGTTTCCTGTGCTTGCCACTTACGTTTCCTCCATTTCTATTGGCTGTAGCATATTTTCCTGCATTTACCAATGCTTGTTTCTCGTCTGCTTCTCTTATCATCTAATACTTGAGCTAATACAATTTACACTCTATCACAGTTACTTTTCCTGGAACAATGAGTACTATTTGCAGCTAGTTGGTACCTCAATGGGTAATTGCGCAGCGCCCAGCTACGTCAAACTCTTCATGCATTGCATGGAACTGGACCACATCTTGAACAACAATAAATGGACAAACAACATCCGCACGCTGTGGCGGTATATCGAAGATATTTTTTTAATTTGAATCGGTCAACCAGATGAAATCACTGAGTTCCTTACTTACATCAACAACCTAGATGATCATATACGATTCACTCACACCGTTAGCACCACAAGCCTACCTTTCCTGGACGTTCAGGTTACATTGCAGGTTAACAAACTAGTCACCGACCTGTACGTGAAAGCCACGGATAGAAACAATGCCCTATTTTTCACCAGTTGTCATCCCACATCTTTGAAGAGACACCTACCTTACTCTCAGTTTGTTAAGGGCCAAAAGAATTTGTTCAGAACCCGAAACTTGTGATCTTTCTGAACAAAAGATCCTTCAGAAATACAGAGCTCGGAAATATCCGGAATCCATCTTACAGACAGCTAAAGCACGTGTTTCGTCCAAGAATCGCTAGGATCTTTTGACCTCACACACTGTACAAACCAGCAACCAGAGATCGGTTTTTGTGTCAAAATATTCCACCAGAAGCCTTGCCATTAAAAACATCATTTTGAAAAATTGGGACATGATCCAATATGAACCAGATTTTCAGGGAATCTTTAACCACAGACCACTTTGTGCATACCAAAGATCTAAAAACATCAAGAATATTTTGGAGTCTCGATCTATTGATTCATCTACCTGTTTCACAGGCACTAAACCCTGTTTAAATTACAGTCACTGCCACAATATCATCAACGGAAATACCGTGAACCATCCATCATCTGGAAAAACCATTAAACTTATGACCAATGCCACATGCGACTCCAAAAATGTCGTGTATTTACTCAAATGCCCATGCGGATTACCTTTTGTAGGTATTACTGAGAGAAAGATATAAGTTGGTTTGACCGAACACAAGAGTACCATAAGGAATAAGACCACTAAAGCACCCCTTGCGGCTCACTTTACTGCACACCATCACAACGTCAGCCAACTACAGTTCCTTGTCTTGGAGATTGTACCGATGAGACCAGGCACTGATAACAAAAAAAGACTCTTACAAAGAGAAACAGTTTGGATAAAAAGATTGGATGCCTGCCAGCCGAAAGGCCTCAACGACAGAATTGAATATAACTGTTTTCTCTGACATACTAGTTGATCTACATGCTGTCATTTTCCAGTCTACTTTATAATCTTTACATAATTTTTTCCTACCTTTTTTTGTATTTTCGGTTTCACCATTTTTCTACACTCTACTTGCTTAACGTTACCCCTGACATTCCGTATTCACATACCTTTCTAGTTTTCTTTAATCTGTTTTACTTTTCATACTATCTTCTTCTTGGATTGTCTATTCCTCATCTAAGATGGCCGCCTTTGTGCGTCTGTCTTTCATTTTTATTTTTACGCTCATCGTTTTATGTATTGTTACGTTTGCTTCTTTTATCATTATTTTAATTTTTTCATTTTGTATACTTTTCAGATTATCCTTCTTATCAAGTTATGATTATATTGTATTTCCGTTGTTTTCTTGAGTTGACCTTCGTATAACGTGTGTCCTTCGTTTGTTTCGATCACGCACGCTACGTCGTCTGTCACTAACATTTACTTCCGTGTTCTCACTCGGAATTTTTACACGCTTAGAGACACAATAGATGCGTCTTTCTCTTGGACTATCCGGTAAGTACACTGCGCACAGTTCCTTTGATAATTGTTACTTTGGTGATTAATGCACTCATTCTTGGTTTTTTCATTTCGTCACCTGACGCCATATCAGCCTTTACTCTATCGACTCTTTAACCATTACACTTTAACTTCCACCGACCGCAATTCACTTCGTCTTGATGGGTGCCCTTCATTCTGGGATCTCTATACTTCACTCAAGCCTTTATATCTTAACCTCGCTCTCGCGTTTACCCTTGTCTGCATGTATCCCCTTTCATACTCCGTTTTTCACATCGCACATCGTCATTTATAACGCTCTCCGTTTGATTACTTCTCTAATCTCCGCACTTTTCGATATAATTTAGAGTCTAGCCTCACTCACACTCTATTTCTAACATATTTGTACCGTTGAGGCGCTTCAATTTCCTGAACTTTTGCGCTTTTCACTTACAGATTGCGAAGTGTCCCCTGAGGAAGGGCTACAGTCCCGAAATGCATAGGGACACTATGATTGCAATTGGATATTTTTGAATCTCAATTCGATTACATGTTTCTTGAATGAAGCCGCTATGATTTAAATACGTGACTTCTCAAATAAACACACCTAAATGAAACATTGATGACTAATACTTTTTGTTTATTACATTGGCCACATTTGTTGAACTTTGTTTGAAGGAGAATTCCTCTCCACTCGGAGTGCCATTGGAAGTAGTGTAGGTGGGTCCTGCACTCCCCCAGTTCTTTTGTCGAAATTTGGAGTTCCCACTGGCCAGGAGGGACTCATTCCTCGGCACCCAAAGACATGATTACTATCCATATCGAGCAGATCCTTGTTGAACTTATACAGAAGGTGTGTCGCCTTCCCACTCTATCGCTTATTCTCTTATCAGTTTCCCATAGCTGAAATATTGTTAATATATGCTTTGGTGGAACTATTTTTTCATAAACGTTTGTCTCTTTCTGCTTTTTCATTGTGCAACTTATCATCCGGAGAGATTAAATAATTTGCTCAGAATCACAGGATTTCCCGCAGCCGGGACTCGAACTGGGATCCCCATTTCTTGACCGAGCAGTTCCGGCCACTGCCCCACATCCTCTCCACTCACGTGATACTTGTCAGGGAGCTCTTTCCTTTGTCCCAGACGATGATTGATAAAAACAGCTCATTATTCATCACACAGGGCTAAATCCTTCAAAAACACGTAAGGCCCAAAACATTTACCTGCTACCAATTATTTGTGGGTAGTTCTGCTTACTCACAGTTTATCTACTTGCTAGTAACATCACATTAATTTTAATTGCCAAGATAGACAACACCTGTCATTGCTCTTACACTTGTTGTGTGTCCACTTTTCTCTTTAGCTCAATCATCTTGCCATTGACGGCTGTTAATGTTCAAGACTAGTAATATCTCCTTCTGACTCCTCATCAAAACACATGCAAATAACCAGACGGGAAACCACTTTATACCAAAATTTGCTAATACTCACAATATTATGATGTAACAACTACCTTTTTCTCTCTAATGCTTCTTCCATGGGATACTGCGAGCCCTGGTTTTCACCTACTAGTGCCCCTTTATGGACTAAACTTTAGATTGAGGACCCCAGATTCCAGTGGCCTCTTTTACCCTTACTATAACCTCATGGCTCTAGTCCTGTGAGTTAGATACATCTTAGTTGTTGAGGCGAGATATACATATAAGGATCTATAGTATCACTACAGATATCTGGAAACTTTGGGCCTTGTTGTCCTTTGTGGTTGGGCCTTGCATGAATGTCTATGGTTCTATCCATGCTTATTGCATGTATGAATAGACACTTAGTATATTGTTTATATACAGCTCCTCATTACCTTAGTTCCAAATCATTACTTTCTAGGACTATACGCTTCTTTCACACTTAATAATCACTGGTGTTTCTTTTTCACTTTTCTTTCAATCTTGAGATTTCCAATATCAGGTCACCTGATTCTGATATCAAAAATGGATCTTTGGGTACTACGATTGGTCACTGAGGTCTCAACTCACCTGCTGAGTTTAACCTCTTCGGCGCGACCGCGATTCCCCCTCCGGTGCTGGGCCCTAATAAAAACAGGCGTGGTCATGACGGAACGGTTCCGTCATGAGCACAGCTCAACCGTAGCTCATGACGGAACCGTTCCGTCATGAGCATCGAAGGGGTTAAGGAGAATGACACTATTTGGATTTTCTAGAATATATCAGTTATAGGCGTATACAGCAAATAGCATAATGTCTGTTTTTTGTCCTTTTCAGTGAAAGATGTGACGGCTTCTTGATGAAGGCACTTCCGCCGAAACACGTGTACAGCCATTCACACCACGAGATGAACTGATAACTAATTATGTTTCATGAATTCATGTTTTCTATTCTCAGTCATATGTATCCATTATTTGTAGTCTGAATAGTAATAACTTATCCGTTAAATGTTTTTATGATTTACTCCAAGGAATGATCATTGTATAGGACACTGTATATGTAAATAAGATATCATGATGATTATTTTTCTACAATTTTACATTTTGTATTCTAAATAATTTATATAATTTAAAAATATATATATTACATGAACTGTCTATGCAGACGATATGCTACTCTTCCTCAATGACAAATGAGGCAACATAATCAAGGCAACCCACCTACATAACAAGTTCGGGGGAATGTCAGGTTTACATGTAAACTGGCATAAGACAATGGCCCACATGCATCATTGTGTCTTTTTGCATTTCTTAATTTGCGAAAAATAAGGAATCGCAAATTAAGAAATGCAAAATGATATGCATCAATATTTTCGGTATTCTTGTGGGATTCGGTAAAAATCGCATTTTTTACCGAATCCCAAAGAAATACCGATTTCTTAACTTAATTTTCGCAATTTCCATTGATTCCTATGGGCCAAAAGGCCCATAGGAGTCAATGGAAATTGCGAGTGGCACTTAGAAAATTTCATGGGTGCAGGGGGGGGTCCAAAGGACCCCCCCATGCACCCCTGAAATGTACTTTTCAGCATAAGTTACATACACACATGTCCTAAGGACATGTGTGTGTGTAACTTTACAGTTTAAAAAATGCATTTTTGTGCATATTTAATCAATTTCGCAATTTACCACGAAGTTGAACTTCGTGGTAATTTGCACTTCCAATTTTAAAAAAATAATATTTTTCTACAATGATGCATAGCATTTAAGAAATCGCACAATTGCGATTTCTTAAATGCTAATGCAATTTTAGAAATCGTAAAAAAGATGCGACTTCTAAAATGGCATGATGCATCCCAACAAGCACTTTTGCATTCGCAAACGGCCGATTTTAAGGAATCGCACCGTCTGCGACTGCAAAAATGCTTGATGCATGTGGGCCAATAAGTACAAGAATAGCATTCTGGAAAACGCACCCACTATCAGTGGCGAGACGAGATAGGTTTACCTAGGATGTTATATTGTTTTGCCCCTTTACCCATAATAATCCCTGGAAGTAAATTCCGGGAGAAAAATACACTACTCATAGATCTAATACGGACTGTGGATAGACGCCAGGTGGCACTCATGAAGATTCATTCAACATCCGGTACATGATGTTGGCACCAGACTTTGAAGCATACTACCTGGTGGCAGAACTGCAATGGGTAACAAGATGGGTGACTAATAGAACTAATAGAATCCTGTTAGAAGCAGATACCACACCACTGCAATGGCTGAATCAAAATTAAAACCCAAACAAGTAAAGACTGAACCTCGAATATTACAAACCTTGGTCAAACATTGCTGGCTGCATTATCTACAGAAAACCAGAACAGAAGCCCCCTATTCTCCTGATCTCCCACTGAGCTAAATAACTATCTTCCTGCAGTATGGTGCTAGAAACAACTTACTAGACTGGACAACACTAGGCATTTAGAAATTGGGAGACATATAATGCTGGAACACTACACTCCTTTGAGCAAGTACAGGCTCCTGTGACTCACCAGCAGGACAGTTCCTCCTCTACAGACCGATGACGACAACACTGAGACAGAACTAGAAGGGTGATCAGATTGAACCCAGATCACAAAAGGGATGCTACATGCTTTGTACCGCCACAGGTGAACATAAAGCAATTACAGGCATGTATAGTACATTAAGAGCAGACACACATACCCCTATGCATGACCTAGGAGGCAAATGGACAGCAGACGTTGGCACACCCATATCAGACGTGGACTGGATACCAATCCTGGACAGTATTTCACGAGCATCCAGAAAAGCTTGCTTCAAATGAATGAACGTTTATTATATACATAGGGCAAACCTTACCCCAGACAAATTCAACACATTTTTCCTGCATGCTCGGTGCCCCAGGTGCAGTGAGGAGAGAGCCGAGATGTACCATATAGTGTGGAATTGCACTTACCTTTCTCTGTTCAAAATATTTTATTAATTTTTTTGCATAGATACAACCAACAAAGACAGAACAAAAAACATTACTATATAGCGAAAATACCTAAAAGCAAAATTCATACAATAAGCAATATCAATAAAAAGAAGAAAAAATACATCAGGTAAAAGTTATTAAATACTCAAAAGAAACAAAAGAGAGAAGGGAAGGAAGGGGTTACATAGAACCGAGAATGCATAACCAAGACAAAGAGCTACACAAATACAACCTAAGAGTAAACAGTATATGAAGAATCAAGAATAATACAATTAGTACAATATTAAGAAGATAAATAAGTATCAATAGGTATCCAAAAGGATTCATAAGACAAAGGATTGTGATTAATCCCTTTTAGTGATAGTTGGTCTCCTCTTCTTGAAAAGATAACCCAAGACCACGAAGCATTAACAGATAAAAGAGAAGCATCTTTCCAACAAAAAGTGATAGATTTTAAAGCTGCAGAAACTAAGAAATTTAAAATTTTACCTTCTAAATCAAGTATAAGGTGAGGAACAATAGCAGATTTCAGATTTACATATTATTAAGGAATAAGAAACATCAATTTGAATATTAAAAATCTTTTGTAAGATATTCCAAACATCAGACCAAAATTTGAAAATTAATGGACAATCGAAAAGCATATGTTGTAAAGTACCTGGGTGAAGTTTACAATGCCAAAAATCTTCAGACGGAATAAGTTTAGCTCGGAATAATTGTGAAGGAGTCCATAAACGATTATAAAATATACAGGCATTAGTTTGATAAATCGAAACAGGTAACCAACCAGAAATGTTGCTGAGCCAAATATCTTTCCATATGTCCATAGATAAATCAAGTGACAGTTCATTGTTCCAAAAAGTAGCAATTACCTCCATATTATTACCTAAAGTATCAGATAACTTTTTATAAAGAATGGAAACACCATGAGACGAGGAAGAAATTGTTTGAATATAAATTGATAAATCAGCAGGTGTATCAGAGGGAATATCATTAGGGAAGGAGTCTAAGATGGAATTGCATAAATACTGATACTTGACATAGTCAGACTTAGATACACCAAATCTCATTTGCAATATTTCAAAAGGAATAAAAGTAGTATTATAATAAACATCTTCGAGATAAAAAATACCGGCTTTAATCCAAGAATACCAATAACTAATATTCTTATCTAATTTAATAACATTACTGTACCATAATGATAATTCATTTGTATTATTCATAGGAGAAAGAAAAATTCAATCAAGATCATTAAATAACATTTTAGTATATTTAACAATAACAGATTTTTGAAACAATTTAGCAGTATTATGCATGGACACAAGAGAAGGTAAAGGAAATGGACATACTATTGATTTTTCAATATTAAGCCAAGCAGGAGGGCTACATAAAAAGGAATGATTAAACCACAACGAACTTTGTTTGAGGATAAATGCTTTATGATAAAGAAAAAAGTCTGGAATACCAAATCCAGCATTTCGTTTAGGTACTTTTAATGTTTTGTAACTTATGCGAGGAGGTTTGTTGTTCCATAAAAATTTAGATAAACATTTATCAATATCTTTATATAACTTTAGTGGAAATTGTGTAGGAATCATGGCAAGGGTATAAAAGATTTTGGGAGCAATATTCATTTTAATCGAATCCATTCTACCCCACCAGGAAAAATGCAATGATAACCATTTAAACATCTTCTCTTTAATATAATTAAGGATAAAATCACAATTTAAAGTTATAGTTGATTTTGCAGAAGAGGCAAATAAAATCCCAAGATATTTTAACTTGTTCTTTTGCCAAATAATTTCTGGGATGGGAAGCATATCAGGAGTACAATAAATATTTATGGAAAAAATTCTGTTTTGTTGGTATTTAATGTATAACCAGAAATTTTAGAATATTTAGTTATAATATCCATTAAAAAGGGAAACGAAAATACAGGATCACTGATAAATAAAAGCACATCATCCGCATAAGCAAGGGTTTAATAGTAACATTATTAATGTTGATTCCTTTAATACTATCACAATTTCTTATTGAACTAAGAAAGGGTTCAAGGCCAATTAAAAATAATAGATGAGAAAGAGGACATCCTTGTCTAGTACCTCTAAAAAGTGAAAATTGGGAAGAGATTTGGCCATTAAAAAAATAAACGGGCAGTAGGAGCACAATATAAAGCTGAAATCATGCGAATAAAAATGTCTCCAAAATTAAATGAGGATAATGTATGAAATAAAAATTGCCAATGAATTTTATCAAATGCTTTTTCAGCATCTAGGGATAAAATACCTGATGAAAGCAATAAAGAAGGGCTATGTTCAATGACATGCAGCAGAGATCTAGTGTTATTAGCATAGTATCTATTCTTCATAAATCTCGATTGTTCAGGGTGTATAATAGAATGTAAAATAGGCCCCAACCTGGAAGCAAGTATTTTAGCATACAATTTACAGTCCTGGTTAATTAAGGATATACGTAGATATTTAGACACAAGAGTAGGGTCTTTATCTGGTTTCGGAAGTACTATAATTAGGGCTTCAGTAAAAGATCCAGAAGTAGAACCTGTTGATCCAAAGAGTGTAAAAAGTTGGTGTAAAAAAGGCAAAAGGTGGGATTGAGATTCTTTATAAAATTCCGCTGGAATGCAATCAGGTCCCGGAGATTTATTCTTTTTAAGGGATTTTATAGCTGATAAGATTTCCTCTTTAGTAATAGGAGTATCAAGACTATTCTTATCCGTTAGCGAGATTTTGGGTAAATCACAAGAATTTAGAAAGGAATCGATTACAGACACATCTTGGTACTCTGGTCTATTATATAATGTAGAGTAAAAATTCAAAAATTAATTGACAATATCATTGTGAGAGCGAGCAATTTTACCATGAGAACCATGAATAGAAGTAATTTGGGATTTATCTTTTTAATGTGTAGATAATTAGCTAACATTCTGACGGATCTATTGGCCTGAAAACTAAATCTTGCTTTGGCATTAGAGATTTGAATACCAGCTCTTTTACTGAGATGTGAATTGAATTCATAACGTAATTTTTGTAATTTAAATTTATATTGAGGGTTATTGGATGTAATATAAAGTTGTCCAAATTTCGCAATCTGGTTTTGTAAGGTTTTACTGTTAGCATGAACAATTTTATTCTCATGAGCTATAATAGAAATTGTTACCCCTCTAATATACGCTTTGAAAGCATCCCATCTATTAATCATAGAAGTGGATCCTTCCGGATTAAGAACAAAAAATTCTTGAATAGCAGTTACAAGTTTAGCTTTGTTACTGTCCTTTAAAATTATGCCAGTGTTCATTCACCATCTAGATTGCTTAGTGTAAGTGGATTCCACATTCAAAACCAATAAATCATAGCATGATATGAAATGTCAATGTTGCCAATGCTAGGTGTTGTTATTGAATTAATTAGTTGCCTAGAAACCAAAAAACAATCAATTCTAGAATGAAAATTATGAGGATTGGAAAAAAATGTATAACATTTTTCTATAGGAAAATGTAATCTCCAAATATCAACCAATTTGGTAATTTTAAGAAAGTATTTAAAAGCAAAATAAACCTTAGCAGTTTGAAACTTAGTAAGAGACATCCTATCTAGTAAAGGGTCGAAAATGACATTAAAATCATCTCCAACAATTAAAGGAGCATTACCAACCTTTAGAACTTCAGTAGTGAGATTATTCCAAAACAACGGGTCATCAGCCGTAGGCCCATAAACATTTAATAAAAAGAGAATTGAGTCATAAACTTTAATTTTAACTAATATATACCTTCTTTATCAAAAGCTTTACTCAAAATTTGACAACGTAATTTTTTTGCAAAAAAGATAGCAACACCATTTTTCCTACCAATAGCAGGAGAAGATACAATAGTATCAACCCATTTCTTCTTCATGTACTCTAAGATCTTATCATCAATATGAGACTCGTGTATAAAACAAATATCAGCTTTGCAGCTACCAAAATAATCTAAAATCTTTGTACGTTTAACTGGATGACGTAACCCTTTAACATTTAATGAAACAATTTTAATAGTATGAAGATTAGCCATATGAGAAAAAAGGAGAAAATAGTTGAAGAAGAGGAAAAGAAAAGGAGATCAAGAAAAAGAGAGAAAGGTAGCTCCAGAAAAGGACAAAGGAAAGGAAAAAATGAAAAAACAAAGAAAAAACGACAAACAAATGACAGAAATGTGAAATGTGAAATGCACACACGCTGTGCAAGCATGACCGGAACCGCTGGAGCCCTGTAGAAAGAAAATTCAATACTGCGTCAGAAAAAAAACCTGAGGCAAAAATCAAGCAGTAGAGTCATTTGTATCCATTGAATGTTGTGACTGTTGATCCAAATGTCGCAAATCGTCTGGGCGCTGAAAGGACTTTGAAAAATTATCCTTCCAAATATGCATCGTCGAAGGATCAAAGAGGCCATATTTGTAGACAAGGCTGCGCAGCTGAGGGCGAAGAGCAGAAAAGTCTTTGGGAACTGAGACAGTTTCTTTGGAGAAATCTTGGTGGATAAATATTTTGTGACCATTTACCATCAATGAAGGTATCTCTCTAGCAGCCTTTCTGATCAGGACCAAATGGTGATGTCGAAGGACCTTAAACATCATTTGTCATGGTTTGGTATTGCGAGGGTTCCTATGTGAGGGAATCCTATGAGCTTTATCAATTTCAAATTTTTCAGAGAATTTTATTTGCGAAAGACTCGGTAATAAATTCTCTAGATATAGTCTACAGTTATTCCCCTCAACATCTTCAGGCAAATTAAAAATGTGAAGATATATTGCCTATTACGATTTTCCAAGTCCAATAATGTTGAGCACATAGGTGATGTTTGGTCACAAGAGGAGACAATGAATCAAATTTGACTTTATTATCTTGTATTTTGATGGAGTCGTCTGATATTTTCAGTGACAAGCTGGTCATTTCTTTACGCACATTTTTTATCTCAGGCGCAATAGTGTTTGTGTTGACACGAAGTGCCTGAATTTATTCCAATATTAAAGCCAATGAAGGTTCAGAAGACTCCACTGCTTTAGATTTTGCAGGAGGAGGAGAAATTGCTGTTGCCTCCTTTTATTATTAATTGTACTTTTAGAGTCCATTTTGAAGAAAAAGAAGCCAAATTATAAGTGCAGGAACAAAATAAAGCAGGAACAATGCACTGCAGTGAAAAGAGATAGAAAAACACTGGTGCAGCAGATAAAATGGACAGGGGGAGTGGCTAGGCCCAAGCCAGGCCCTTTCCTGAATGATCAATCCGCCCCCTCTGACAAGACGCTTGGCTGTACCTTAAGGCTGTGTAGGGGGCTGGAACCAGGCGATGAGAAGAACCACTTCTGCTGCTCAAAATCGTCCAAAAACGCTCCACAACCTTGGTAAGTGCCTACAACACGCAGCGACCTCCATTAAAGTAAGTTTCTGACGAGGAATCGTCGTAAAATATGATAAAAGGGCCGAAATCATGCGAAGACTCTCACGCAGTGTCCATCTTGGATCGCGCTCTCGGGTGTCTCCTGCACTTACTTTTCTAAGTATTAGACAGAAGTGATGACAATAACCAACGACATAACCGACTGTAACTTACCACTTTTACCCACAACTACCCTAGACCTGCTAAACATAAAATACTTGCCAAATTCATTGACCTGACCTTAATACTAGCCAAGCGTTCCCGCTTAACTTGAAAAACACTAGAAGGTCTCACATAGCAAAGCAGCACCCTGAGCTGGTTCGCAGTATTAACCTCCAAAGGACACCAAGAGAGGGAGGAGCTCAATAGAACCAGCCTGGGCATGGGAGTGACTACTGGTTGAAATCCGGTAGGAAGGGGATCACTAATCGATGACAACCAGAACTTGTAAATACAACTGCTATACTATTTCACAGGCCCCAACTAAGGGGCTCATTAGGATCGCGGTTTTCCCGCATCCTCCGGGCCGGCGGAAGCCACCGCCGGCCAGGAGGATGCGGGCCCGGAGGATGCGGGAAAACCGCTGGGGAGGCCCACCGCCAAATTAGGATTGCGGTGGGTCTCAAAATCGGTCCGCAGCTTTTCCGCCAGCTCTAACATGGCTATCAGACACCGCCAGCCATATTAGGATGGCGGAAAACAGATGCCTTTCCGCGGAGAATCCGCGGATTCTCCGCCGTGTAAAGGCATACGGGGCCCGTTGCGGGCCCCCAGGGTGAGGGGGTGAGGGGGGTGCACATGGGGGGTACCGCATGCACGAAGCCTGCCGCTTTGTTAAGCATGCATATTTAACCTTGCGGCGGCGCAATGTTAAATATTGAGGATGTGACCGCCAGGCTGGCGGTCACATTGCACTGGAGGGACCGCCGCTGCGGACGGTCCCTCCTCCAGGGTGGCGGACGGGCGCAGGTTTCCTAATGAGCACCTGTCTGCTTACCATGGCGTGCCTAGACTAGTAGCCTCTCCCTCTACAATTTAACATGTCATTGTAACTAGATGTGTCACAGGCACGCCCTTTGGGCACAATTTGGAACAAGCAAGAGGGTAATGGAATGGGGTTTTTTTTGTAGAGTTTTATATAGCGCGAACTAGACCCGAACCAGACCCGAACCGAATCAGGTTTCAGAGCGCTTTACATAGCACAAGTTACGTCTTTTTTTTTTTTTACATGAGGACACACTTTCATTTTTTAGGCACTGGGGAGATTAAGTGATTTGCACAGAATCACAGGAGGTTTTGGCGTCGTTACCGAGGCTCGAACCCAGATCCCCAGGTCCGAGGTGGAGCGCCCTAGCCGTTAGGCCAGCTCCTCTCCCCAATGTTAATGGTTTAAAGTGTTAGGCAGCTGAACTGACAACTATAGCCCTGTTGAAATAAGTAACTGTGCTGACATGGTGCATAGTGCGACTGTGACGATATTACTTTTGTATAAAGCTCAACATACACCGAGAAGGACATTTCCTGTTCAACATATATGACAGAGAGTGTACAGAGCATGCCTTCATTGTACTTGAATGCACACTAAATCACCTACAAATGTAATTTGGAAAATGCATATAAAATGTGTTAAAAAATTGTTAACTAGTGCGGACAAAATTGTGCCTCCTTTAAGCTAGAATAAAACTATTTTTCAGCAGTGCCATGAAGGGCACCCATTCATGTCTGCCACCTAGAGATCTGCTTGGGAAATCTTTTGGTGGCCGGGAATGGATGAATTAATTGATTACTGGGCCATATATCTGGCTGCTTCTATGAACAGTGATCAGACAGCGAAGCCCTGTAGGATTGACTCGAAACCTGTGGATGTACCTGGTGGTCAATGGAGGCAGGCGGAATTAGACATTAGGGGCAGTTTTATTTTTTGTCACACTGGGAGGCATTTGTGATAGCGCTGATTATTTTCTTTTTTTTTAATGGATGGAGGTCAGAAGGGTGGGGAAAGTTGACACTGTTTTTTAATTCCTTGATTATATCCTTTCAAGAGAGGGATTACTAGAAAGCTTTGTTTGAGATAATGGTCCCCAATTCACCAGTACTCGTGTGGGCGACTATCTGCAGCTTTTAGGTATTTCTGTCTTTGATCCAGTGGTGGCTTCTCCGCTGAGAAGGAGGAGCGTCGCCCCACTGAACAAAAGTTAAAATAGAATGTTAATAACTGTTGTTCATCGGTGGCTCTCGGGGCGGGATGGGGCTGGCCAGAGCAGAGTGAGGAGTGCTTTACACTCTCTAAGTGAGCACGACTGCTTGGCCGACCCTCTTGGGCCGGCCAAACAGTCCTGCGCACTTTGTACCTTCCCCACCAGGCTGCATCACACAGCCTGGTGAGGAACATGCAAAGCATCCCAGTCTAAACGCCGATCCACGGCACTCAGACCAAGCAGTACGCTGCATTGCAGTATTGTGATTGGCTCAGGGGAGCCTGTGTACTTCCTGCTGCCGTCCTGGACTGCAGGAAGAGAAGGAAGATGGCGGAGGAAACAGGAGAGGCGGCAGCAGGCCTTTATGGGTAAGTGGTTTATTTATTTATTTTTTTCGTCATCTCTCCCCCTCTCCTGCCTCACCACCGGTTCCAGTAGCAGCTGCTACTGATTTGATAATGAAGCAAAGGGTCTGGTGCGCGATCCAACAAGGTTATTAATGATGCCATATAGCTGACAAAGGGATGATGGATTAAGTTGAGGAAAGGCCTTCAGGCTATCTTGTTGTCTCATCACTTGACATACACCCAGCAGTCGAAGCGTATGAAACAAAGTAACGGAACTGTGATGCGGTGCACAGTGGGGGTGAGACGAGTAAGCGTGGGGTCAGAGTCAAAGTCGTAGCTAAAGAACAACATTTGTTTTCACTCTTTCATCTTCTGGTATGCACATATAAAATAACACATAGCTTAAGTGTTAAATAAATGCAAGTTAAGTTTATCAGAGGGAAATGCGCTATTGTACTTTATGAAACCTCTATTAGTTAATGCACTGCAGAGGTCTGTGTCTGTA
The DNA here is from genome assembly GCF_964261635.1 of Lissotriton helveticus. NCBI lineage: Eukaryota > Metazoa > Chordata > Amphibia > Caudata > Salamandridae > Lissotriton > Lissotriton helveticus. Next base: position 376,724,001 of record NC_136060.1, read on the forward strand.
ACCAGACAGCTACAGAATTGACTCCTGGTTGAAGCAGTGAGAATAGTTAGAAGGGCCTGTGTTACACCACTTTAAAAAGCACACGCTTCACCGCTCAGCTGGTAACTCCTTTCCAATACCATTCAAAAAGAATAAATCTGTGTCATCAGGAAGTGTCAAGTGATTCCATTAATAAAAGCCAATATCAGCATCCGAGCTCCCTTTAAATTTGCAGATTGACCCATTGTGCACATTTACATTTCTTTCAGGCAAGCAGGCACCCTGGCAGCAAGGCTTGTTTAGCTGTCTGGCCCTCCCAAGGATTCCCAGCAGAGGAGAGACTCACTGCCTTACACTACAGCAGAAGCATTTCAGCTCTCGGAATTAACTGTACCGCTACGGTCGTCTTTTCACAGAAAGTATGGGAACTGTTGTCCCTAAAATATGGACACGTCGTTCTCCTCCGATCCCAACCCCTATGAACACAGCGTAAACCTTGCTGAGTTGTATGCCATTTCAGTTACTGTGTGGTTATGTCCCCGGTATTAAATGATTTCCTTTGTGGTATAAATAAGGCCAAAGAAAAGTTTTCTAAACAGAGGATTTAGGTTGGGCAGTTAGTGAGGGTCAAGAGGCCAGATGACAGTGGTAAAAGGACTCGAGGTGGGGTCCTCCATGGGTTGTTACACAAGTTTTCAAAAGGGCAGTGAGGATGGAAGCTGGGCCGTGGTTAATTTGTAAAAAATCAGTGCCAGGGCTCTCGTCAGGAGCAGCTTGCACCAACCCCTTTCTCCTGTTAGCACCACCTAAAACAGAACCAACTACTAACCATAAAAATACGAAGAGGATGTGGTATAATGGCCAGAGCTATGGACTTCTGAGCTAAAGAACCAGATTCGAGTCTGTGCATCGGCTCAACATCCTGTGATTCTGGCTGAATCCCTAAATCCCCCCTAAGTTCCTGAATGAATGTGTCCTTAACTGGTGCTCATGAAAAGCACTGGTGCTGATGATTAAGTGTCGGTGCTGAGCACCGGAAACCACTGGCTCAAATTAAGCACTGGAGCTGGTAAAGTTTGGAATATGGGGAGAATTTTAGATTAGGGTGAAGGTGAAGTAACAGGGTCTCAGGAGGTGGACAGAATTAATGTTTTTCCCAGGACCTGATCTACCTTCCACCTGGATCTTCTTTGTTGGACAGTTTTTTTTTCTTCAATAAAGTTTTATTGGCATTTATAGATAATGACATTACATCGGGTGCATGGGTGTCCTTTGCTTCCAATTACCATAGTGACAACTTGCTGCCTCACGCAAACTGTCTTAACATAATACCTAAAGAGAATTTTCTTGGCAAACTAACTCCCTCACCACCTTGGTTGCACAGTTATGGAGTCGAGTTCAGGTCCATCTAGTACTGGGACAGATGCTACTATTCTGTGTGCAGATGGGGGTGTGCAGACAAACTCATCCTCACATGGTACACGTTGTGAATGTGTTCCGAAAACATTGGACGATTTTGTTCTGTGGTGTGATGAACTGTAGTTCAACTGTAATGTGCATATTTTTTGGGTGGTGACTTTAAAGTGTATGTGAGTGTGCTATTTGTGCTGTGGGTTTGGTGTTAGGTTTTTGTTGCTCCTCGTGATTTGGGTGAGTATTTTTTGAGTGCTTTGTTGATAGATCCTCTTTTCTTTTCTTTTGTGTGGTAGCAAGCTGCAGCCCTATTGATTATAGGGCACTCTTTCCCTGTTTGCGTCACAGCATGCCTTCAAACAGGTGTGCCGGGCGCAAACAGGAAAAGTGCGCCCTATTAAGTTGAATGTGCTGTCCTCAGGACAGCTGCAAACTTGTGCCCCATCAAAGCCACTCCTTGTTACACTGTGCAGGCAGCACCCGGCTGCACTTTAAAGAGGAGAGAGAGCAGGTGCAATGAGTGACTGCACCCATCTGCAAGGGGATGTCTGGGGGGTCCAAAGGACCCCATTAACCACCTGAAGAGGCCTGCCATCACGGGGCGCACTGACAGTGTGGCACCTTTTTGTGGCGCAGTGTCAGCGTGGTGCCTGACAGCTTCTTTACCTCTGCACGGTGAGGGCGCAGTGGTAAAGAGATTCCCTCATTTGCATGTGGCAATGCCCCCATGCAAATAAGGGAATGCCCTCTTGAGATGGAACTAGCGCAACATATACACCAGCGTATCTGTATTATAGAAGGGTTCGCACAAGCGTGTGTGGCCCCTTTTGGAATACCAAAGTGCCCCGGGACCGCACACAGCAGTTGCCCCTTCCCCCAGGGCACTTCTGTAATATGACCCCAGGTAGCTACTTGCTTGTCTGGTGAAGGGAACCCTTGTTATGTCTTGTAGAATATGATTGAGTTATGGGTTCTGTGTCAGTTAGGGCTTAGCGCTTAGGGGCTGTGGTGGTGTTTTCTTCGTGTGTGTACTCTTTCTTGTGGATTTGGAATAAAGTCTCTTACTTACTTGGATGTTGTATCCCTCTTCATTTATAATAGTTTGTGTCCTGGCTTTTTTCATGTTTGATTATTTTAACAAAACGTTATTTAACAAAAACTGCGATTCAAGGGGTTAAATTTGTGCAAGATGGTAATACCATACTGAAGAGACCTAATGACTGATAGAATAATTGTTTCCATGTGTGATGTAACTGTTACATGCAGTCGGTGAGGTTGTAAAAAGTGTTTTTCTCCTGGCGACTTTAATGATTTTTGTGAGCAAGACTTTGCAGAAAGCTGAAACGCGGTGAGCTTTCTGAGGCATATTGTAAAATAAATAACAGCATTTGTGGAATTGCTAAGAGTCTGGCCCTATATATTTATATATCTTTTTTTTTCTTTTTCCCGAAAGTACATAAGAGTCAACTGGACCCTCCAGTGCGACCGATTGTATCTTCAAGGAACAGTCTCTTGGAAAATACCTCAACATATATAGACTGTTTCCTCTCCCCATTTCTAAAAAATCTAAATTTGTATGTGAGGGATACAAAATACTTTTTACGCATTATTGAGGACATACAATGGGAGCAGAACATGCTGCTCATAACGTTGGACATCACCAGCCTACGTATATCTGTCATGAGAAAGGATTGTCGGCAGTACGATTTTTCCTAATGAGATGGCCCTGAAATACCAAGAGCATAATGTGATGGTGCTGGAATTAATATAATTCTGCTTAAATACCCCAAAAATGTATTTCAAGGACAGCTGTATCAAGAGCAACAAGGAACTGCTATGGGCATGTGCTTCGCCCCCAGTTACGCAAATGTATTCATGGGCTGGTGGTAGAAGCACGTGGCCTGGGCAAATTGTTTTGGAAAATGGATTGATAACGTGGCCCCGTTATATTGATGATTTATTTATCATCCGGAGAGGTACATGCTATAAGGCACACTTGGGTAATATATTGCTAATATACATGGCCTTGACAGCATCAACTGTTTCGAACTCTTAAGGAACTACCTTAACCATGAATAATTGAGGCACGAAGCCCACTGGGGCGGGTGTAAGCAGTATTTAAATGTTCCTTTATGGCTGCCGGGACTTTGTTGCATTACCAGTGATCAAGGGCAGAGTGCTGCCCTAAATGCGTTTGGGGGATGCATGGACACGGAGGTCCAGTGATGTGGGATGCATCAGTGCCAGTAAAATTTATGTTTTTCCCCCCGAAGTAACCCACTTGGGTAAGATATTGGTAAGTCCTGCTCAACATCCAACTAATGGATCTAGGAAGGTCTTTAACAGCTCTCAATTAAAGGACCTACGCCCAAAACTCTCCTGTGCTCCCCTCAATCCGGGGGATGAAATCAAATATTGTACCAACTGTCATCTCGAGTTCTCCTACGCGCGTTGTAGGCTGGCAGCACCTTGCCGCCAGCTACTGGGTCAGCCAGTGAATATACAAATTAAGGCCGCCCTAGTGAATGCGAGATCCCTGGTGAAACATAGTATAGAAGTGGCAAATATGATTGACTTCTACAACTTGGAGCTGCTCTTTATAACTGAAACCTGGGCAGATAAATCGTCGGACATTGAACTTGCATTTGCAGTGCCGACGGGATACTCACTCCTGTGCACTGATAGAATCAGGAAGCGGGGAGGTGGCCTAGCCATCATTAGCAAGGATTCACTCCATGTGCAGGGTCTTGAGAGTCTGAAGTCCACAGAGTGTGAAACGCTTCCTTTCAAAATTCACATCAATGACAACTATACATTCTCTGGCCTTTTACTGTACAGGCCTCTTAAGACAAATGTCACCTTGGCGCAACTTTTGGGGCCCACACTAGAGTCGAGCTTATCCATGACAGATTTTACGATCTTGGGGGAATTTCAACATCCACTTGGAAAAGGTTGATGATAGCAATACGAGTTCCTTACTAGAGACCATGACCAGCTGTGGTATGTCCCAATTAGTTAACCAGGGAACTCATTCCGCTGGGCACACCCTGGACGGAATATTCACTTCGAATCCTAACATCAGAATTGGGGAAGTGCTGGCTGTCCCTTGGTCAGATCATAAAGTAATTCACTTTTCATTAAACCTGAACCTAACAAAAAAGGTCAGGGCACCGAGGGAGGGGGTTCGTCCATACCAGGACTGGGATAAGATCGATATAGCAGAACTACACGCTCGACTGTGTTTGTCCTATTTAGAATTAGACAAGGACTGTGACATAGCCTCTCACCAAGTAGAGAACTGGATTAAAGCCGCAGTACTTGCAGTCACCCCCATTAAAACCATAAAACAAAAAAGGAGTAAACACTCTGAACCTTGGTTCTCAGAGAAACTAAGATTGCAGAAACAGACTTGCAGGAGGGCAGAAAGGAGATGGAGGGTCGACTACGGGACAAAGGAGAAAGTTAATTATTGTAAAACCCTAGCCACTTATAAAAAACTGATTGTGGAAGAAAAAACGGCATTCTTTGTAAAAAAAATTAACGAGGCCAAAAATTCGAATAAAGAACTGTTCAACACGGTTAAAAAACGTACAAAGCCCGCGACCAAACAGGTCGATGGTAGCACTGAACTATGCAACAAATTAGGACAGTTCTTTACGGACAAGGTGCGACTTATATATGATTCTTTCCCTCAGAGGCACATCGTTCCACAGGAAGGGAGAACTAGTCAACCTGATCACCCCTTACAGAACAGCACCCCAGACCTCATAACCAAATTCAAGTTTTCAGTTCCCTCGGTCGAAGAAATCAGACAGCTGGTCCTGTCCACCAAATCCGGAGGTCCTATGGACCCGTGCCCACCCAAGGTCCTTCACATGTTCCCAGATCTGCTCAGCTCCCAACTCCAGCTTCTTTTCAGCAACATAATTCAATCCAGCTGTTTTCCTAAAGCATGGAAGGCAGCCTCGGTACTTCCATTACTTAAAAAACCTAACTTGGACCCCTCAATCCCAGCCAATTTCCGGCCAATTTCAAGAATTCCTTTTCAGGCTAAAATCCTGGAGAAAATAATGAACTCTCAATTGGCAGGATTTGTCAGGAACACGCATGCACTAGATGATTCCCAATATGGGTTCCGGGAGGAACATGGCACCGAGACTGCCTTGGTGATGGCAGCAGAAGAACTCAGGAGAATTCTGGACGCAGGAGGGAAGGCCGCCCTCATTTTGTTAGATTTGTCGGCGGCCTTCGACACTGTTAACCATGATATCCTCATAAGTAGGCTAAATGATATAGGTCTTCATACTTCTGCTACCAATTTGCTGGCATCCTTCCTAGAAAACAGAACCTTCTCAGCTGATCTTGGGGAATTCAAGGGCCTTCGATCTGCCATGGGGGGTTCCCCAGGGATCGTCGCTGAGCCCGTCCCTTTTTAATCTATATGCCGCCCCTCTAGCCAACATTATCAGGAACTATGGGTTCGTCCCACTATCTTACGTGGACGACACCCAAATTGTGGTGGCTATCTCAAATAACACCACGGAGACCCCGAACAGATTCAGACTCTGTATGGACCAGGTCAGCAACTGGATGCAGCACAACTGCTTAACACTAAATGGTGACAAATCGGTGGTTATGGTACTGGGGGCCAACCCGGACATCTGGTCCAACCTCTGGTGGCCAGATAGCCTCGGCAGATGTCCGACGCCGGTGAACAAAGTTAGGAACTTAGGGGTCATATTTGACTCCAAACTAACTTTTGAGGCACAAATAAATAATCTCTCCTCATCTGTATGGTATACGCTGAAACTCATCAGGAAACTGCTGCCATACATCCCACATGACACCACCAAAACCCTGGTTACCTTGTTAGCTTTATCTAAACTAGATTATGGCAATTCTTATGTAGGGATACAAAAACAGCTGTTACAAAAACTTCAGCGTCTCCAGAACGCGGCAGCCAGGTTGGTTCTGAATATTCCCAAGTTCGAACCTGTAACTCAAAAAATGAGAGGCTTACACTGGCTCACTGTGGGTAAAAGAATCAGTTTAAATCAGGTTGCCTAGCGTACAAATCACTGTACGGTACAGGCTCTTGTTTCTTTAAAAAAGCCTAAAACCCTATGCACCGAACAGGATTTTAAGATCTAGTAGTGCTAAGCTCCTTGTGACCCCCAGATTCAAACAGCTTAGGTGGGGGGAGAAGCTTCATAGGCAACACAGCAAAAATATAGAACAAGATTCCCGTCGAACTGAAAAACAGCCCCTCTCTATGGACGTTTCGCAAGAACTTGAAGACCTGGCTGTTCTCATCTTAGTCCGGTGGTGCACTATTTCTACAGTCAGGCAGTTTCTATCTTTTACAGCGCCAAGACGCCCTTGGGCATTCGAGCATTCTACAAATCATAAAATAAAAAAAATACAAAGATTTGACATCACCCACTGTGTCAAACTCTTAAGGAACTACTTTGACCATGAGGCATTGAGGCGCGAAGTCCACTGGGGCGGGTCTAAGCAGTATTTAAATGTTGCATTGCCAGTGATCAAGGGTAGAGTGCTGCCCGAATCGCATTTGGTGCTGTATTTACTGAAGGAGTGTGCACGATTTAACTGCAGTCCACATCAATAAAAGGAGAAAACTTCCGTATGTGTTAGCGTTTTCACATGGGCAACCTTTTGTTTGATATATATATATATATATATATATATATATATATATATATACACTGAAAAAACCATAGGTTTCACACCAGTTATAGTTAGGAATTAGCATTTAAAAAACCTTTGAAATTCACTGAAAAAACCATAGGTTTCACACCAGTTATAGTTAGCTGTACATTTTACTCATACAAAACCATTGAAATTCCCACGTTATAGTTAGTTGGACTCACTATAACTCGCGCGCCCGCAATCCACTGCTGATGATGTCACATATTACATCGTTCATGACATGGTCAGTGACATCACTGATGACATCACTGATGACATCTCAAATGACATCACTGATGACATCACTGATGACATCATCCAGTGTCTGTGAGTTTCTGTAAAGTTTAAATATGTTTTACATATTGAAGAATGAGTGGATGTATAAGTGTCTGGATGAAGGATTTAGTAGGTACGTGACTGACTGAGTGAGTGATTAAATGTGTCTTACTGGATGCATGGATTAGTGACTAAACTGTCTGAATGTGTGCATCAGTATGTCTGTTGTTGTGTAAGCTGCTGCATGTGTTGATCAGTAGCTATATGAGTGGCTATATGGGTTATTGATTGGTTGCCCAAGTATTTGTATGTCAGGGTGAGTGTGTTTATGGGTGGCTGGGAGGTGTGTGACTCTGTGCATAGATGTGTGAGCAGTTGATTCACTTGGTATATGGGTTCAAGAGTGCATGTGCAAAGAGCTGTATGAGCGGTCGACTGTGTGCATGGGTGTGTTGGTGAGTGAATGGATATCTCAGTGCTACATGTCCAAGTAAGTACATATATAAAACACAGTGCATGTGAGAGTTGTCATATATAAATGACTATACATGAGAGCCTGTGATTGCGTAAGTGACTGTATGGATCAACGTGTAGTTCTATCAGTGATTGTAAAAGAGAGTAAGTATGTGTTAATCTATGTTTGAATAAGTAAGGTTTTGTGTGTTTAACTGTATAGATGAGGAAATGGGAGTGTGATTGATTCTTTGCATGACTGACTAGGTGTGTGGGTAACTCTATGAATGAGTGGCAGTGTGTGAGTGTCTGTATAGGTGTATGAGTGCATATAATAGTGTTGTATTGATGACTGACTGTATGAGTGATTGTATTTGTGAATGAGTGGATAGTGGATATGTGTGTAGACTTAGGAATCAGTGAGTGCGTATGTAGTAACTGGTATTGGTGTGTCAATGGTTTCTGGAATGGTAGTCTGTATTTAACACTGGATGTATCAAAGGTTAGATTAGAGTGTGAGGAGGTGCATCGTATTGTCACATGAATGATGTCATCAGTGATGTCATCAGTGATGTCATTTGAGATGTCATAAGTGATGTCATCAGTGATGTCATTTGAGATGTCATCAGTGATGTCATCAGTGATGTCACTGACCATGTCATGAATGATGTAATATGTGACATCATCAGCAGTGGATTGCGGGCGCGCGAGTTATAGTGAGTCCAACTAACTATAACGTGGGAATTTCAATGGTTTTGTATGAGTAAAATGTTCAGCTAACTATAACTGGTGTGAAACCTATGTTTTTTTCAGTGAATTTCAAAGGTTTTTAAATGCTAATTCCTAACTATAACTGGTGTGAAACCTATGGTTTTTTCAGTGAATTTCAAAGGTTTTTTAAATGCTAATTCCTAACTATAACGAGTGTGAAACCTATGGTTTTTTCAGTGAATTTCAAAGGTTTTTTAAATGCTAATTCCTAACTATAACGATTGTGCAACCTATGTTTTTTTTAGTGAATTTCAAAAGTTTTTTAAAAGCTAATTCCTTTGTATATCGACTTTGTAACCTACGATTTTTTTTTATTAGCTGTTTTTTATAACTAGTAAAAATATATTTTTTTAATTATTAGTTCACTGTATTTTTCTTTTTTTTTAATCAGTTTTTCCTGGTGCGCTCACGGTGCGCGCACCGGTAAGCTCTCCGGAGAGCGCACCGAGAGCGCTATTTTTGCGTTTGTAAAAAAAAATATGTATGAAAAGTAAATAATAATGCAAGACATTTAGTACCATACTTATAAAAGCAGTATTTTTGATTTACGAAATGAAAATGATTTGGCATTTCCGTAAAACTATCAAAACGTCACTCAGGTGCGGCGCGTATGCGCCCCCGGAAGCGCCTACGTTCGCGCCGCGTAAGCACCCCCGGAAGCGCTCCGGTGCGCGCAGCGTAAGCGCGTCAAGTCATGTGACCCTAAAATAACTCTTTTCATTGGTTGCTAACAGTTTTTTTTACAAAGAATGAAATCCCAGCCCATTTCCTTCACTTCTTCTTTCACTTTTGTGACTGCAAGACCTGCCTTTTTGCTGTCGGATCTTTGTGGGAATAAAATCTTGGATTATCATGGCTGCCAGACCATCCAGCAGTGAAGATGACTCCAATGAGTTTCTTGATGAAGAGGCTCCTCAGCCGAAAGTAAAAGAACACTTTATTTGGAAGTTTTTTTCTATTCCTGATGACCAGAAGAAAGTAAATGCTCCAAAAGTGGAGTGCAGGGTTTGTCACACTGTCCTGTCACGGGGTGACCCCACTAAGAAATATTCTTTTGGTAACTCCACAATGATTCGCCATGTGGAGAGGAGGCACCCCCAGAATTTTGCCCGGGAAAGTGTCAGGGCTCTGGCACGAGAGGTTCCCAGTGATGGGGCCTCTACTTCAACCGGAGGACAAACTGCATCAGGGAGGGAGCAATCACAAGAGCTGATTCCTAACATTCAGCCTGCTTTTAATAAAGGCGTTATTAAATGCAGATATTGCGATCAGCTACTTTGCTATGGGGAACAAAGTGTTCTGCTCATGGCTCGAGCATTGGAGAACCATCGCTGCCGTTCCCAACCCTAATTTTGTTTTGTTTTTTTGCTCCTGTTGAGCAGTTTCCCATTCCCTGTTTTTGTTTTTGTTCTAAAAAAAGGAAAAAAGAAGAAAAAAAAAGTTCTTTTCAGAACTACCTCCAATTCTCATCAAAGAGCTGTGTTCTTAGAAAAATGAAAAAGAGTAAGTGGAGTGCAGTGAGAGAGGAGAGGAAAATGAGTGAGAAAGCAAAAAAAGGTACGAGAGGAGAAGGGAAGTGATGTAGGGGGACTGAAAGAAGGTGAGTGTGGGGAAGGAGAGTGAGGAGAAGGAGAGTGAACATGGGGAATGTGGATATGCGAAGAAAATGTAGTAAAGGAACGGGGGTGTGGAAGGGTAAGAAAAGAGCAGTGATGTTTTGGAAAGAGTGGAGATACAGACTGGATAAAGACAAGTAAGTGTGAGACCAGGTAAGTAAGGCAGTGAAGAAACAGAGAAAGGGAAAGAAAAAATAACAGTAGAAGACTGAAGGCCTCATTTTTGCACCTGCCTCACAGCAGGCGTAACACTGACGCAGGTCCTTTAACATGGGCCTGCCCCCATGTGAAAGGATGCATTGCTGGAGTTGTGTCACTTTTGTGACACACTCCAGCAATGCATCACTTTTGCGCTTACAGATACGTCAGAAATACTGACGTATCTGTAACTCCTTGCGACATAATGCGTCATAAACTAAATATGACGCATGAGTAGAAGACTGAAGGCCTCATTTATGAGGCCATGCGTCACTTTTACGCCACCGATGCGTCACTTTTTGTGACGCATCAGTGGTGTAAAAAATGCACCTTGTTGAGTCATATTTACAAAGTGACGCATCTAGGTAGATGCGTCACTTTGTAAACCCCTGCGCCACATTATACCTGCGCCAGCTGTAATGTATGCAAAGGGGACATATTGACATAAGGAAGAGTCATAGAAGTGATGCAGTGACATCTAAGAGATATCACTGCGTCCCTTTTATGACGCTGTTGCGTCCAAATCTTGCGCCTGCTTAACAACAGCCGTAAGACTGACGCAGGCCCTTTCACATAGGACTGGCCCCATGTGAAAGGATGCATTGCTGCAGTTGGATCATTTTTGTGACACACTCCAGCAATGCATCACTTTCTTCTAAACACTCTACTTTATTTTTTTACTCTATTTTTTTACAGTTTTCCCCGTGGTGCGCTCAGGGTGCGCGTACCGGAGAGCGCACCGGTGAGCGCAGCCAGCGCTTACCCGGCGAAAATTTAAAAAAAAGTTTTTTTGCCCTTCAAGGTCCTTCTAGGCCCCCCTCAGAAAACCTAGGCGGTCAGGGGGTGTCTACTCTGCCCCCTTTTAATTATTTCCCCCTTTCTTTTTCACCTCTTGTGTCTCGATTCTACCGAGACACAAGACTGTTTAGAATGTTGACAGACACCCGACAGCCAATCAGCTTTCCGCTCGCGCACTCCAGTAGCGCGCCGGGTGCGCTCCCCGGAACGCGCACCTGTGAGCGCTCGAAGCGCGCCTATAGATATATATGTGTTTTTGAAGTTAATTTTCAAAAAAAACACTGGAGCAATTTTCACCTAATATAGCAAAGGCACATCTGCGTACCAGTCCCTACAATTTTGCCAAATTTGGCGTAATTCCGTTCAGCGGTTCGGGCTGTAGACTTGTCAGACCGTCCTATGGAAATTAACATGGGGAAAACACGTTTTGGGACCCCCCTTTTTTCTCGGCCCTCACTTCACTAATCCCCCGAAACTTTCAGGGAAGGAGCGGAGCGCAGCGAGACCATTTTAAGGAAAATTACAGGCAGATCCCTCAATCGGCGCCAAAGTTATTCCCAATAGAATGTTGCGGATTTCCTATGGTAGCCAATCCTAACTATAACTACCTACTGGCGACCGCCAGCTCGTCCGTGCACTCTCGTGTGGGTGCTTCTCCCGGGTGGTGCACCCGCATTAATCACTGCTCCACTCTCCACGCGATTCAAACATGCACAAAGAAAAGCATTCCCGGGGGCGAGTCCAAACGATTTATTTAAGGATTCACGGTGACCAGGCGCGTTTCGGCAGTCGCCTTTATCGATGGTGATGCCATCGATAAAGGCGACTGCAGAAACACGTCTGGTCACCGTGAGTCCTTAAATAAATAAATAAAATGCTTTTCTTTGTGCATGTTTAAATCGCGTGGAGAGTGGAGCAGTGATATATATATATACTAGCAGCCCGTCCCGACGTTGTCCGGGTATGAATTGCTGCCGGCCAGTAGTATATTGTTTTGTAGGATTTCGTTTTGATAGCATTTCTTATCTGTGACAGGCCTGTGAAACGCTCCGATTCACAGTGCACTGCTGATGCACTTAAGAGTGCGCGTTCAGAAGTGTGTGAACTCGTGTTTCCCTACTTTATTTTTCCTTGCAATATTATATAGCGCGAACTCGACAACATGGCATGAGCACAATTTACATTACAGAAGAACACATTCATTTGTGGTAGGCACAGGGAGACAAAACGATTTGCCTGGAATCACAGGATGTTGAGCTGATGCCGAGATTCGAACGTAGCTCCCCAGCTCTAAAGTTCGCAATTCTAGAACTTGTGGCTGGAGGTGTGTCTAAAAGTGTATGTCTGTGCTGGCCATCAATGAGAGAGACCTGTGCATTTTTCAAATAGGTGGTGAAAAAATATGAGTATGTTGCTGGAGATGTGGGCCGCCGTGCCACCAATGTACTTACCGGGGGAGGGTAAACACCCATTATTCCGCAAATTTCTTTCCGCATACCATCACTCCGCATACTTTCATTACGAAAGTACCATGACTCCGCAATGCCATTATAACGCATGGCATTACATTTTATATGCTTTTACCACGCATACATTTACAATGAAATTCGTTGTAAATGCATGACGGGTAAAAGCATGTTTTTTTTATGTTTGGATAAGGTAAGTATGGGTATAGGTGTATATGTTTTGGGGTACTGAGGTATATGTTTTGGGGTGTTTGATTATTTTAAGGGTTCAGATATAGTTTTGGGTTATGGTGTACAGGGGTAGTTTTAGGGTTTAGGGATATGTATGAGGTTTTGGGGTACAGGGGTATTTTTAGGGTTCAGGGCTAGGTTTGGGTTTTGGGGTATAGGGGTATTTTTAGGGTGCAGGGGTATGTTTGGGTTTTGGGGTACAGGGGTATTTTTTAGCCTTTAGGTCTAGGTTTGGGTTTTGGCGTACAGGGGTATTTTAGGGTTCAGGGGTAGGTTTGGGTTTTGGGGTACAGGGGTATTTTAAGGGTTCAGGGCTAGGTTTGGGTTTTGGGGTACAGGGGTATTTTAGGGTTCAGGGGTGGTTTTAGGGTACAGTGGTATGTTTAGGGTTCAGGGCTAGGTTTGGGTTTAGGGGTACAGGGGTATTTTTAGGGTTCAGGGGTAGGTTTGGGTTTTGAGGTACAGGGGTATTTATAGGGTTCAGGGCTAGGTTTGGGTTTTGGGGTACAGGGGTATATTTAGGGTTTAGGGCTAGGTTTGGGTTTTGGGATACAGGGTATACATATAGGGTTAAGATGGGTTATTGTTTTAGGGTGTTGGGGTAACAGTGGGTTATGATTATGGGGTGCAGGGGTATTTAAAGGGAGCAGGGTGGGATTAGCACACAATATGAGACATGGCATGAAGGGTGGAACGTACCACACGCCCCCAGCGTTTGTCACGCCCCAGCACACGCCCACAGCACAACGCAGACACGCCCACAAGGGACTACTTTGCTGGCACGGTTCTTTTACCTTTTAAATTTATATGGTGGGCGTCTGCATAGCCTATGTCCTTCTGCTGCAACTGCCCATTCCAACGCTGTATTGGGTGTTGTGATTGGTGCTGTGGTTCCTGAGATTACCCGCCTCAAAGGTTTGGGCTCTCTCTTTATTATAATAGTATATATATATATATATATATATATATATATATATATATATATATATATATACATATATATATTAACAACCACCGTCTCCATCGCGCAATCGTTCTCCCACGACCACGGCTGCAGACACAGACACGGACCAGAAATTTTGGATGCTGTTAATCTTTATTCAGCTGTCGCCATAAAGTTTCGGCACAAAGCCTTGATCACATGACAGCGCAACAACATTTGCAGTGATTATTTAAAGTGCACAGTGCTGCTTCATGATTGGGTAATCGTTTTCATGAATATAGGAGAAAGACTCACAGTTATTTCAAGGCATGTCATTTACCGAGGTTAATGCATGATACAATTACACGTATAAAAGTTCTGCATTCCTATAAAATCATGCTTAAATTAATATTTGTATTTATATTTACATAAATATAACAGGTTAAATCCCAATACGGTTTTTGACATTAAGAATATTCAAAATAGTGGGTTAAATCCCTTAGCAATTTCATTCCTAATACTTAATCAGCCTAGTCTCTCTTACTATAATAAAACAAAATATATAAATGGGCTATAAAGGGCATTTCCGTGCTATTTAAAAATATGTAAACTATTATGATAGAGTAGGACTGAGCCCAGAACCTTTACTAATTTCGCTGCAGGACTGCTTCTAGCAGCCCCTCCCTCTACATTTAACATTTATCATATTCAAGTAGTTCCCAGATGGTCCTTGTACCCATTATATATAATATACCATATATATTTTTTAATATGTTTTTTGTTCAATACAGGTGGAAACGTAAGGTTATTTTTGGATTGTTCGTAAGGTGTTTCTGTATACTGGTTACTTCCCTCTTTAGACAATGGTTTTTTGTATTGGATCATACTAAACCTTATTATTTCGTATTATACTCATGGACTATTGGCTGAGGGGCTCCAATGCGGTAGATCTGTCCAACTATATCCTTTCCTTATACACTGTATCAATGTATGGATTCAGGTTAGATGTTTAAACAATTACTGCTATTATACTATTAGCTTCAGCTTTCTGTCTGAGGAGTACATATTTCATTGATTGATTTTTTACAAAAAAAACATAACTGTCATAAAAACCCATAAAAAGATTTCCCAATAAATATTTAAATACATATTTATAATAATTTCATATATGTACATCAATATATACATTTAGGTCATTCCTCTTTTACCCCAATTCCATACTTGTGTTGATTTCTAATTTTGTCTACTTTAATGCAAGCATGTGTATAAATCTTCAGTGAGGTTCAAACCCCCTGGCTGCTTGCTGTTAATTTCAAGATATAGTTGGTTTCCAGTCTACGTTACTTGGCCTCCCTGTTGCCTCCCCTCCTGCTTGCCGTAATGGCATCCACCACATAGTATGTTAGTTCCTTGTTGTTGCTCTGATGGTGTGTTTTAAAGTGGCGTGCCACCGGGTAAGTGTTGTCCTGTGATGTAATTGCCCTGAGATGTTGCAGTATTCTTCTACGAACAGGGAGCTTAGTGCTCCCCACATATCTGAGTTTACATGGGCATTCCAGGATGTATATAGCGTATTCCGTTTTACACGTTAATACTTTAGTGATTCGATGTTCACGATCACTAAAGCCACCCTTATATACCCGTTTATTGATACCGTGGATGCAAGCTTTGCAGGTTTTACACCTGAAAAACCCTTGGTTATTTTTAAACCATGATGTGGTATCTAGTATCTCAGGGCATGTGACAACTACTCTCTCTTTCATGTTGGGAGCTTTACTAAATGTGATGGATGCTTTCTTGGGGAGGTCCTGGCCAATAATGGGGTCTTTACTTACTATTGGCTAATTACTGTCAATGATTTTACAAATCTCCCTATGCTGGTTACAGTACCCCATGATTGTCCGAAAGGGTTCAATCTTCATTACCTCATTGCTGCTTGTCATATTCAACTGGATTTGTGTCTCAGCCGAGACATCATATCGACCAAGCAGCTTTGATCTATCCATAGCCATGGGTTTCTGTATTGCCTGTTTAATTGTATTGATGTGGTACCCCCTCTCCAAAAATCTATTTGTACTAGATTCCTGAGCTTTTGCTAACTCCCCATCCTCACTACATAATCTTCTTAATCGTAGCATCTCCCCATATGGGATGCTCCGTATTAGGTGAGCTGGGTGGGTGCTGCTCGCATGCAGTATGGTGTTGCCTGATGTGCTTTTTCGGAATAATCTACTTTCCAATTTGTTGTTGTGGACATATACTTCAATGTCTAAAAAGGGAACCCGTTCCTGGCTCATCATGACTGTGAAGTTGATATTATATACATTCTCATTGATTGCTTCAATAAATATCTCAGCTTCTTCACGTCCACCCCTCCACCCAACAAACAAGTGATCAATAAAGCGGTACCACGCAATAACATTTTCCTTCATCTCTCTCTCGAAGTTGGTTTTGAGGACCAGTTCCTCCAAGCTCCCATGTGTAAACATGCGAAGCTAGGGGAGAAACTGGCCCCCATCGCCACTCCTTGTCGTTGCCTATATAAGAGGTTATTAAACATAAATACATTATGTTCCAGGCAATATGTCAGCATCTTAATCAACATGGTATTATGTTCTTTAAAAACATCCGACCTTATTTCCAAATAATACCTGACAGCATTAATTCCATCCTGGTGGTGGATGCTCGTGTACAGGGCACTAACATCAAGGGCAAGCATCCAGTCACCTGGCTGCCACTGGATGTTTTTTAATTTACACAGAAAATCCCCCGAGTCTCGAATGTATGAGTCCAGGGATTGTACATGGGTTTGCAGGAAATAGTCAATATAAACTGACGTATTCTCCAGTAATCCCCCCTTGCACTTATGATAGGTCTACCTGGGGGATTATCGAGGTCCTTATGCACCTTGGGGATAAAATATATAAAGGGCATTACCGGATGATCTGTTTTGAGATATTGATATTCACACTCAGACAGCAATTTCATGCCCTTCCATTTAACCAAAAGTGAATGATATTCAGTTTGCATTCCCTTGATTGTTGTTGCATTTACCCTTTCATAATGATTATGATCATTTAACTGTGCATATGCTTCCTTTTCATATAGTACCTTTGTCAATAAGACCACATTACCACCTTTGTCACTTGGTCGTACTATGACGTTCTTATCGAATCTATGACATACTATCGACAGACAGAATATCTACATACAAAAATATCGACACAAAAATATCGAAATCAAAAATATCGGAGTCATATCTTCATAAAGGTAAGTACAAAAATATCGAAAAATTAATATCGTAGTACAAAAATATTGAAATTAAAAATATCGTTTTTTTAAATGTATTAATAATAATGTAAAAATATTTTTAAAATACATATAATTTAACAAATATTAAATAAAAACATTAAAACATAATTAAAAAATTAAAACGAATACATATACATTTAAAATAAATTAAAAACGTAATAATGTAATGTAATTTTATTTTTTTAATTTCATTTAATTTATTTAAATTACATTTTAATTTATTTTATTTTTACCCTGTACGCCTGTACCCCAAAACCCAAAACTGACCCTGAACCCTAAAAATACCCCTGTACCCCAAAAACCCTAAACTGACCCTGAACCCTAAAAATACCCCTTTACCCAAAAACTGAAAACTGACCCTGAACCCTAAAAATACCCCTTTACCCAAGAACTGAAAACTGACCCTGAACCCTAAAAATACCCCTTTACCCAAAAACTGAAAACTGACCCTGAACCCTAAAAATACCCCTTTACCCAAAAACTAAAAACTGACCCTGAACCCTAAAAATACCCCTTTACCCAAAAACTGAAAACTGACCCTGAACTCTAAAAATACTCCTTTACCCAAGAACTGAAAACTGACCCTGAACCCTAAAAATACCCCTTTACCCAAAAACTGAAAACTGACCCTGAACCCTAAAAATACCCCTTTACCCAAAAACTGAAAACTGACCCTGAACCCTAAAAATACCCCTTTACCCAAGAACTGAAAACTGACCCTGAACCCTAAAAATACTCCTTTACCCAAAATTATTTAACATTATTTAATTACCAATTAATTATTAATTAACAATAACAATAAAGTAAATATATTAGCACATTAGCTATAATTAATTTAATTTACTAATTAATATTATTTTTCCCCATTATTTAATTAACAATATCAAAAAATTATATATATATAAAAAAATCACTCTAATTAATGTAATTAACTAATTAATATTAATTATTACCAATTAATTATTAATTAAAAATATGTAAAAAATTATATTAATTAATTAACTAATTAATATTAATTAATTACCAATTAATTAATAATTAAAAATATGTACAAAATTATATTAATTAATTAACTAATTAATATTAATTAATTACCAATTAATTATTAATTAAAAATATTTACGAACATATATTAATTAATTAATTAATTATTATTAAATTACTTCCCACCCTATTCCCCTATAAACCCACAACCCGCTCTGATACTAAAACGCAAAATGTAAACAAATTTACAAATTTTCAAACATACATTACAAACATGTTTAACAAACATATAAACAACATAATAAAATACATAACACTAAACAAAATTTCGATATTAGTAAAATTCGATATTAGTAACATACATACCTTAAAAAAACGATATTCTGTCTGTCGATATTTTGGACATCGATATTCTTTACTATCGAAATTAAAACATCGATATTATTGTATATCGATATTTTAATTTCGATATTTTGTCTCACTACCGTTCTTATCTTTATTTATTTTGGTAACCAGTTGTTCATAGTCCATTGTAAGTTGATTGTTCCTGTAACGACCTTTACATACTTTTTTGTGTAGATCTTTTAGTTCAATTGTCACATTCTCATGGAAGATATCCAATCCATCGCGTGGCATTATATATATATATATATATATATATATATATGTATATGTATATATATATATATATATATATATATATATATATATATATATATATAGTTATACCAATTGCCCCAGCTTTGAGAGGGAACACGACCGTGCTCCGCCATCCGGCAGTGGAAATGCAGCCTGCACGCACTCGAGCTGATTGTTGCTTGGCCAACGCGTTTCGAGGTCCTACGCCTCTTCTTCATGGGCCGCTCTTGAGAAAACACACTGAGGCATCACATGGGGAAACATTTCCGCTCTTTTTATTCTTCATGCACGCCCTCTGTTGGCGTTAGCTTGTGAGCAATACATGGTGCATGATGGGTGTCTGAGTTCCTCCTTGCGTGCATAAATTATTTCCTTTCAGTAAGTTCAGTTCTTAATTTTCTTGTTTAAGAGCATTTGTTTTTTTCAATGTTTTACAAACCTTAGTAGGGGTTCGAATGCTCTGCAGGCTTAATTAGCATATATGAGAACGGTGCTTGTGAAGGTCTCGATCCGTTCGAAACCCAAAGCCTCTGTCAGCTGGGATAACGTTTCTTCTCCAACTGGAGATGGTTCCCCTCTCCACGGCAGGACGGCCGTGTAAATGTAGTTATACCAATTGCCCCAGCTTTGAGAGGGAACACGACCGTGCTCCGCCATCCGGCAGTGGAAATGCAGCCTGCACGCACTCGAGCTGATTGTTGCTTGGCCAACGCGTTTCGAGGTCCTACGCCTCTTCTTCATGGGCCGCTCTTGAGAAAACACACTGAGGCATCACATGGGGAAACATTTCCGCTCTTTTTATTCTTCATGCACGCCCTCTGTTGGCGTTAGCTTGTGAGCAATACATGGTGCATGATGGGTGTCTGAGTTCCTCCTTGCGTGCATAAATTATTTCCTTTCAGTAAGTTCAGTTCTTAATTTTCTTGTTTAAGAGCATTTGTTTTTTTCAATGTTTTACAAACCTTAGTAGGGGTTCGAATGCTCTGCAGGCTTAATTAGCATATATGAGAACGGTGCTTGTGAAGGTCTCGATCCGTTCGAAACCCAAAGCCTCTGTCAGCTGGGATAACGTTTCTTCTCCAACTGGAGATGGTTCCCCTCTCCACGGCAGGACGGCCGTGTAAATGTAGTTATACCAATTGCCCCAGCTTTGAGAGGGAACACGACCGTGCTCCGCCATCCGGCAGTGGAAATGCAGCCTGCACGCACTCGAGCTGATTGTTGCTTTGTAAAACATTGAAAAAAACAAATGCTCTTAAACAAGAAAATTAAGAACTGAACTTACTGAAAGGAAATAATTTATGCACGCAAGGAGGAACTCAGACACCCATCATGCACCATGTATTGCTCACAAGCTAACGCCAACAGAGGGCGTGCATGAAGAATAAAAAGAGCGGAAATGTTTCCCCATGTGATGCCTCAGTGTGTTTTCTCAAGAGCGGCCCATGAAGAAGAGGCGTAGGACCTCGAAACGCGTTGGCCAAGCAACAATCAGCTCGAGTGCGTGCAGGCTGCATTTCCACTGCCGGATGGCGGAGCACGGTCGTGTTCCCTCTCAAAGCTGGGGCAATTGGTATAACTACATTTACACGGCCGTCCTGCCGTGGAGAGGGGAACCATCTCCAGTTGGAGAAGAAACGTTATCCCAGCTGACAGAGGCTTTGGGTTTCGAACGGATCGAGACCTTCACAAGCACCGTTCTCATATATGCTAATTAAGCCTGCAGAGCATTCGAACCCCTACTAAGGTTTGTAAAACATTGAAAAAAACAAATGCTCTTAAACAAGAAAATTAAGAACTGAACTTACTGAAAGGAAATAATTTATGCACGCAAGGAGGAACTCAGACACCCATCATGCACCATGTATTGCTCACAAGCTAACGCCAACAGAGGGCGTGCATGAAGAATAAAAAGAGCGGAAATGTTTCCCCATGTGATGCCTCAGTGTGTTTTCTCAAGAGCGGCCCATGAAGAAGAGGCGTAGGACCTCGAAACGCGTTGGCCAAGCAACAATCAGCTCGAGTGCGTGCAGGCTGCATTTCCACTGCCGGATGGCGGAGCACGGTCGTGTTCCCTCTCAAAGCTGGGGCAATTGGTATAAATATATATATATATATATATACACAGTGGTGGTGGCCACTTTGTAGTCATAGTTAGGATTCCCAGAGATAGGAATTCCTTGAATTATTGCTAAGTAATAGCCTTGCTACTGTTAGACAAATCTCCATGAAACCTTGCAGGCCTATTCCTGTTTCTACATTGGCTGATGACGCAAAGTTTCATTGTGATTAGTTAAGAGTGTGCAAAGAAATTAAGGGGGGTCCTAAAAACAAAATATTTCAGCCAACGCATTTTCCAGAGACCTTTTAGACAGTTTTTTTAAAAATTTAGCAGGACTATGGAGTATGGTGTAGAAAGCGTCATTTTTCCAATTTGATATAAATTGGTTCAGTAGTTTTTTAGTAATAAGGGAGAAAAACGTAGTGATTATTTAGCAGTATACCACGGTACATATCGATGACAAAAATGACAAAACATTATTATTGGTTAATGAAAGCCATTACAAAATGAAAAGTCAGCCTTACTGTTTAGACCGGAGCAGTGTTCTGGGTTTCTACGAGAGATATAGCTTATAACTATTTTTTTATAAGCTTTTAGGAAGAAATGAGGCCCTTTAACAAACTAGGAAGGCTAGCTTCATATCTTGAACTGATTTGCACTGCCTATGTCTTCTGCTCTTGTCTGTGATACAGAGCCATGACGAGTAGCATCAGCAGTGTAAATTTATCGAAAAAACAAGCACACACGGAACAGATACATGTTCAGCAGCAGTGAAAACATCCCTTACATTCACAGTGATCCAGCTTACTCATTCTTTAAATGAAAGGCCACAGCTGCAAAAGGCAATCCATTTTTAAGGCCATTTTCTTCCTTCATTCAATTACCTATTTCTCTAGCTCAAGATATCCACATGATTAGAGTTATTTGTGGTTAGTGCGTGCAGAATAGTCTGGGTGCTCTCCATGGCAGGGGGAGACGGATCTAACCTAGGTATGCGTAAAAAACTAACCTGCAAGAGCTCTCGACTGGTGAATGGTCAAATACTATTTGGCTTCCCAGGTTAGGGATAGGAACTAGTACAACATTGCTTACAGTTCCCATGATACTGATCACTTTGGCCACCCTACCCCCCGCACATATCTCCTTTGTGCCTTGTTGATGCTGTAGAAGCTAGGCTCCATCCAAGGATAATTCATGGTTCTCACAAGGCTCACTCAGTAGACTAGCAATACAGAGCTCATGGGACGCTATGTTGATCTAGCTGCTAGAAGAAGAAGAAGGGCAAATATGAAAAATACACCTCACGCTTGGTGTGTGGACTTGAGGGGGCAGGTTGATGTCCAGCTGCAAATGGTGGCCTCAAAAGAAGAGATGGAGAGGATGGTGATGCTAGTGCTGGAGGAGGTTCTACATGGGTCCTGGCACAAAGGAATGAAGAAAGCCAGGGCTTCAGGTGGCACCATCCAGAAAATAGTGGTGGTGGCTGCACTATTCCCACCATCAGGCTTAACAGGTATGCAATGGCAGCACCATGAACACTCTATGCTTTGTCTGTGCCACTGTCTTGATTTTAACATCTTCTCCAACATAGTGACAAGATTATTCCAGTGAAGTGTGGATTTAGATAGTTAAGAATGGCTCTGTTTTGTTTATGGTGCTAGGTAATGGGGTGGAGTCTTTCGGCAATACTGCTTTCTGTGACTAAACAAAACTCTGAGCTCTCTCTCTGGTAGGAACATTAATCACAAGAGTTATCATGACAAAGAAGCAATGTCCTCCAATGGGCGGACTGTTGGCTGCCATCTGGGCCAGGGTGGTTAAACAAATTATCCAGGCGCGACCATTTGCCCTGGAGGCGGACTTTTGGCCAATGCTGCCTTTTGCGCTCATTGGGTGAGTTATGCCAACTGACAAATGGAAGGCGGGTGGCTGCCTTAAGCTGTCGGACCTCTACCCAGAACAACGGTTCATAACATACCAAGAGGCAATGGACTCTTTTGAGTTGGAATCGGGGCAATTCTTGCAATATGCCAAAATAGCGGCAACGGCACGACATCTATGGCCTACATTCCCGGAAGCCCCGGAAAAAAAAACGTACCCTGATCACAACTATTACCATGGCGGGAGGGCGTAAACTTGTCACTCACTTGTGTAGGGTGTTACGGGAAGACAGAAAAGGCGCACCTCTCAAAGTAGAAGGTAGATGGCAGGAGGTGAGACCGCAGGAGATTACTCCACGGGAGTGGGAAAAAATTCATGAGGGAGTAAGCAAGGTGGCGGTTTCCTATAGATTTAAGCAGATACAATAGAATATGGTTTACATGACATATCTTTCACCCAAGCGCCTACACACTATTGATAGTTCAAGGGGCCCGAGGTGCCCCAGGTGCCACTGTGCACAGGCAGGTTTGCCACACATGGTTTGATATTGTCCGACTATCCAGGTATTCTGGACAGCCATCCTGGAGGACCTGCATAGAATAACGGGATGGAGGGTTGCCCCAGAGGTGCGTACTTGTCTCCTTGGTCTGATTCTCTGGGACTCTAAACGCAAAACCAGCAGGAAGTTCCTGGTACTGGGGCTTGTGACAGCTAGGCGGCGTATAGCGATCCACTGGCTGGCACAACATGGGCCGCTAATAGTGAACTGGAAAGCGGACCTGAAGGAATGGGCACTGGCGGAGGAGGGGCACATACGTAGCACTAAAAGGGATGCCAAACTCCCAGAAGTATTGCAGGCGTGGGGGCTAATGGTCCAAGAGATAGGAAGTAGCTCCCCTAGTTCTACACAGACGGTGTCGACAGGGTATAGCCGCGGGGGACTCTCCTCTCCCAGACAGGAGGAGAGACGAGAAGATACCCCTGATTGAACGGCTGTTGGAAGGACCTCTAGGTGGGTGGGCCCGGTGGGGGGGGGGGGGTCAGGAGGGAGGGCGTTCAGTTATAAGTTACTGTGATAACGAATGTTAATGTTCTTACTGATTGTCAGTTTGGTACCTACTTCAATGGCAACCCACATTGGGCCCATAGCTTCTGACCAGGGATTGTAATGCCTACTGTTCAGGGTGGTGCATGTGATGTAACTGTTTAAACCTGTGAAGTATACCATAAAACTGCAATAAAGAAATTTAAAAAAAAGTTATCATGACATTTTTATTGCTGCCTGAAAGCTGGATGCACAAAGAACTTTGCAGCATGCACTTTTACATCGTAGTTACTGCAAAACACAGCCCCTCCTCCCCCAGGTCAGTGCAGTGCCGGTTGCCCGCCCATCCAGGGCAGCGTGTGGAGGTCACAGAGTTTGAGCAGTCAGTGTACGAGGCGTTACTCATCTGCGCTCTCTGGGATGACTCTACCCAGGGCAGTGACACTTACGAGGTAATTGTTGTGGCTGCTGTGGGAAGCGGAGCATTTTACATTTCTCTACGCGATTTCTTTTTGATATTTCACAAGCACATGTTTTTCTGTTGTGTTTGTTAAATGGCGAATCTGCTGAGTCAAACTAGGAACTTGGACTGAAAGTTGTGGTTCCAGTAAGATCGGCGGGCTGTTTCCCTTCTCAATGTAACTCATCGTTTGGTGGGTGTGCTCTGCGGGGGGTGGAGTGGGCATCCTTCTGTTTAGTGCCAATGCAGATGCTCAATAAATGTATTGAGACTTTTGAAAATATTGGGTGACATTTTCAAAAGGCTGTAACATTATCGGAAGGGAAGGAACATGCTTTCTTTGGCTTTGCAAGTGTTTTTTTAAAGTTATTTAATGCATGAATTTTTTAAAAAATTTCTCTTCAAGCAAATTAAATCTTATTTTACTGATTATTGGGTCCTGGCGGCAGGCCAGGGCACTCACCACGTGTCTCAATGAACAACATGGTCGGTAATGGAGCGGCCTGCAAACAATACTATTGAATATATAACATCTGCATGATGAGAGATACCATTTACCTTGAACTGGGGGGGGTGGAGGGGGGGGAGTGGCGCCAGGTATGCGTGTGGGCCTGGCTGCGCTCCGCAAGTACACAAGGCTCAATCTCACAGTATGTCTCTGTTCAGCGAGTGGTCACTAGGGTGACCAACTGGCATTGGTGCAAATTCAGGACGGTGAGTGTAAAAATTCAGGACAAAGGGTCAAAATTCAGGACACAAATTCAGGACAGGAGGTCAAAATTCAGGACAAAACTTCAGGATAATTGGATACGTTTTACAGACACATCAGAGGTCGCGCAATAGTATATAAGTAAGCCCAGCCATATCTAGACATATTCAGCCATTTGCAAACCTATCCATCATGTATCCTTCCATCTATCATTTCACTCATCCATCCCTTCATCCATCCTTTCGCTCATCCAACCATTATCCATCCATCCACCCTTTCACCCTATCCATCTGTACCCTCATCCATCCACTCTTCTACCCATCCATCCATTCACTCATCCATCCAGCCATTTACTCTTTCACCCATCCAGCCATCCTTTCACTTACTCATCCATCCACCCAGTCACTCATTCTTCCACCCAGCCATCCTTTCACTTACTCATCCATCCACCCAGTCACTCATTCTTCCACCCATCCACCCTTTCAGTCATTCATCATCCTCCCTTTCTCTCTCCATCGACTCTTTCACTTAGCAATCCTTCGTTCCATCCATCCATCCATCCACCCACCCATTCATCCATCTGCTCATCCGCTCATGAATCCATCCATTGACCCTATCACTCATCCATCCTCTCTTATCCATTTATCCTTTCACTCCTTCACTCATCTTTTCATCATGTTGTCCATCTAACTTCCCTTTCACTCACTCATCCAGCCTTACATCCACCCTTTCACTCATCCGTCCATCCATTCGCCCTCGCACTTATCAATTCATCAATCCATCCATCATTTCACTCATCCATCCACCCACTCATCATCCACCTTTTCACTCATCCATCCTTTCACTCATCCATCCACCCTTTTACCCATCCAGCTACCCTTCCACCCATACATCCAGCTATTTCCCTTTTCTCTCTTTCATCCTTCCACTCACTCATCAATCCATCCATCCTCTCCCATTATCCATCTATTCAATCTTTCATTCATCCATTCACCCTTTCACTAATTCATCCAGCCATCCCTTCACTTACTCACTCGCCCACCCATCAAGAACTTCACCCTCGCTGTAGAAGCCATCCCAGGACTCGGACAGAAGCCACCCAGGGCAGAGATAGGATCCATCACAGGGGGGGGGACAGGAGCCACCACATGGGGGGGAACAGCATCCACCAGGGTGGGCACAGGGGTGGGCATGCAGTATTCTAGTATCATCTTGGTCTCTTCCAGGGTGGGGGAGTGTTCCTCACCCCCTCCTGGACAAGACAATGAGAAGACAGGCTGCGTTTCCAAAATGTTAATTTTGCCCCCCCCCCCCCCCCGCTCTCCCCCCCACGCTGTTGTACAGTACTGAAAGGAGATACTCCAAGAGAACTGATTTAACTAATTGTCCTCCATACTTTGTTAATCAGTGTGGGTGCGATTGTGCCATTTCTTTATTTCATTACAATATAGACTGCATGTTTGAAGAACCGAGGTTTGTTTACAATTTAGTGACTAATTAAGCTCTGTGAAGAGAACCACGTGCTGCCTCGGCCGGTTCTAGGATGTTTGGGGCCCTGGGCAGAAAGGGGGAATGTCTCACACCAATTGCAGATACAAGATGCATTCGGGGCTGTTTGCATCTGAATAGACGCCCCTGTTCCTGAAGCTGCAGCCCTCCCACCCCCTCCCTCTCAGTCACCTTCAGGCACCTCTTAACAGCTCATCAAGGGCTGAAGGTGTGAGTGTTGCCATCCCGCTGTGCCTCTCCAGTGCTGCTGGGTATCTGAGCTTTCATACAGCATCGGAGTCTGTTACTCCCGACCTCAACAGCATTTGAGTCGAGAAGGGAGGTGGGTGCCAGCTGTGTGACCAGTTAAAATTACGGACAAATGGCGTTCATTAAAGAATCCTTCACGGACAACGGACAGACGGCTGAAATTACGGACTGTCCGTGAAATTTACGGACGGTTGGTCACCCTAGTGGTCACGTGCGACTAATGTCCTTTTATTGATTCCCTCTGGTCGAGCCTGGCCATGGAAACATTTAGAGGGAGAGAGGCCCGGTAGCTCTCTACATTCCTACCATCTTTTAATCAAGAAACTCTTAAACAGACAAAATACTCAAACCCATTAACACATTAAGGGCCAGATGTATCAACATTAGATTTTGCAACTCTATAATAGCGAATTTTACTGATTCGCTATTATAGATTCGCAAAATGCATTTTATGTAGGTTTCTGCAACTATTATTTAGCGATTCCTACACATTCCTTAATTTGCGACTCGCAATTTGCGACTAGCAAATAAGGAATGGCATCCCATTGATTTCTATGGGCCTAGAGGCCCATAGGAATGAATGTGAATCGCATGCGCAATTTGCGAGTACCCAATAGGTACTCGGAAATTGTGCATGCAATTTCAAGGGTGCAAAAAGGACATTCCTTTTGCACTGCTGAAATATGCATGTATGCACATGTGGGGCACACATGGCACTTAGAAAAATGCAAAATTGTGCATTTTTCTAAGGATTTGCAATTTACCACCAACTTGAAGTTGGTGGTAAAATGTGATTCCTTAAAGCAGAGTCACAAATTTAAAAATGTTTCCTGTATTGCATTTAGGGAATTGCAATTTGCGATTCTCTGAATGTTGATAACCATTGCCAAAACAGCACCCCACACCCAGCCACCCCTGGGCGGCTGCGGGTATACCTTGGGTGATAACTCGTATCCCCCTTTGCCCTGAGCCTAACACCAGGAGCTTTGCTTCCACAACCTTGTGGCCTGCCCGTGAGGAGCCACCAGCTGGGGCCCCTCTAACACTCATTGGATAACATTGGGCCTCAGCACTTCACCCGGCAGCACTAGTGCCGCTGAGGGTGTTCTGAGAGTGCATCCTTGACCCTGGGGGAAACCTGTTTCTAACCAAAAAATATCAACTCCCACAAATAAGTCCTTATCTGCAAACTGTTTGCTTAATTTCCTTCCATAGGATTGCATTGACTGTTTTTCCTTGAAACTTCTTCTAAGTGTGGAGTTGGCTTGTATGAAACATTGAAAAACTGCAAATGTACTAAAAGTGAATTACTTACCCTTTGTCTAAGAAATGTCTCAGTGTGATATCTAAGTATATCACCCTGATTAACAAATGTTATCTAAAAAGTAACATGCACAGTAATCTGTAAAGTAACTGAAAAGTGATTTTGAACTGTTGACTTACCTGTAATTTAACCAACTGCATGTGAATCTGCATTCAACTGTAAATCAATGCATAAGATTTTGCAAAGTATTATTTCACTTACCTGCACCAGGCTTGGCTTGGTTATAGAAATAAAATAACTAAATAATATTTGTTATACAAACAAATTGGTCTGAGTTCAGTCTTTGAGTGTGTGACATCATTTCTTGCCTGAGTGTGTACAACAAATGCTTAACACTACCCTCTGTCAAAGCCTTACTGCTCACCCACACTACATCAAATAGAGAGTAAGGTGCTATCTACTTTTACCTCTGCCTACCTTTGGGGTTCCATTGGACTCTGTGTACACTATACCTCATTTTGGTATAGTATAAACAGAGCCAACTTCCTACACTGGGGCACTGCGGATGGCTTCCGCCTTCCTGGTGTCGACTTGTAGACCATCGCTGGAGATCACGTAGCCGAAGAAGTCAATAAAGTTCTGATAAAATTCACATTTATTTCGGTGAAGGGTGAGGCCACAGTCTGCCAGGTGTTGTAAGGTGGCACGCAGTTGCACATGGTGTTCTTCCAGGCTCTGAGAGTATATGCGGATATCATCACTCAGGTTTATTATGCCTACCAGCCCTAAGAGTTTTTTTTTTAAAAAACAGATTTTATTCATCAAATGACTCATATAACGCAGGGCTCTGTACCCCAGAGACCTCTGCACAATCAATAGACTACATCATGACTTTGATTTTTTTAAAGAGGAAAAGAAATGCAGCAAGGATGTAGAAGTGCAATGCAGATGAAAAAAACCTTGAAACCCCCCCAATTTCCCCCACACCTCCCGCAGTCGCACTAACAATCTCTTAATCACATTTAGAAAAAGGTCTTGCACCACGCCCTCCACCCCCACCCACTTATACATACAATCAAAGACCATTTGCACTATTAGGGTAACATCAAACATAAGGGGGGACCCCCCTCAGCAATCAGCTCCAGCATCAGCCCTCGATAGTCTGCCACAGGCATCCAAATTTTATAATGTTTCTGCGGGCAACCTCTGGCTGTGAAATAATGAGTTCTAATCCCATACAAAAGTCCAGGCCCCTCATCCATACGGACACTAATGATGGCACTGGCGCCTTCCAAGCCTTGGCGACATCCCTCTTTGCCAGCGTAAATCCCAACAACATAAGATGGTGTTTATAGATGTGACCCCCAATCCCTTCCATAACGTGTAGTAATACCAACTTCGGTGACCGGGGCAGGTCCCAGCCTAACACCTCCGAAAGAGAGGACATCACCCCTCTCCAAAACCGCGCCAAGGAAAGACAATACCAGACCCTGTGTATCAGGGTCCCCTCTTCCTGTTCACATCTAAGGCATATCGGGGAAGCCACCATGCCCGCCCTCCACAATCGGACCCTTGTAAAGTAGACCCTGTGGGGATATTTGAATTGGATAAGACGTAGACGTACCGCCGCAAAGGCCGCCCCTCGCGGGGAGGCCTGAGCCTCCGTCTAATTCTCCTCATCCAAGGAACCCAGGTCCTCCTCCCAAGTCTCTCTACGTTTTTTCAGGGTGGGGGAGCTCTGTGTCACTAATGTCTGGTAAATCTTGGAAACTTTGTGATCCTGAAAATCCCCCATGAATATCTTGGCTTCCACCGGGCTGAATTTGGCAAGTGTCTCCAGACCCACCAGACTAGGAGAAAGAGCGTGGCGAAATTGGAGGTATTTATAAAATTGGGACTTAGGCAACTGAAAGTCGCTCTGCAGGTCTTGGAAAGACTTCAAGGTGGTCCCCCTTATGAATTCTCCAGGGGTAGAGATGCCGATGTTATCACAACCCCGAAACCCCGGTAATGCAGCAAACTGTGGCAGGTGACCATTGTTCCACAGAGGGGTCACCCGGGTCAGCATGTTCAACCACCGTATCCGCCGCAATGCCTGCTGCCAGATCCGGAAGACCTCCAGAGTCACCAACGGCAGAGCCCTGCGTCCGGTGAAGAATATAGGATCATGTGGAGGGAGAGATCCCCCATGAGGCGTCGCTCCACGGTGTAAGCTGGGTCGTCCTGACTCCCATACCACCACTCATTTAGGATGAGTAACTGTGAGGTCATATAATAGGACATGATATCTGAGATCGCCAAGCCACTGCCATACGTGGATAGTAAGCATGTCCGCAAGGCGACTCTCACACCACCTCTTGCCCACAAAAACTGCACCAGTGCCAAATTCACCTGTCATAACCATCGGGGGGATCGGGTAGGGATAATTCTGCAACTGATAAGGTAAGCGAGGAAGCGGGACCATCTTAAATATGGCTGATTGGCCATAGATTGACAACGGCATGCGCGACCAGACCTTCAAATCCTCCCGGATGCGTTCCCACACCGGAGCCAGGTTCCTCTCCCAAGTCAGCGCGAGAGAGTCGGATAAGAATACCCCAAGGTACTGCATACCATCAGTAACCACCCGGACCGACTCAGCCCAAGTGCCCATGCCTGACCTGTTCCCAAGTAGCTATAATGTGGATTTGCTTGGATTTATATAGAGACCAGACGATTCCACAAAGATCTGCTTAATGCGAAGCAGTCGCGGACGGGTTCTATTCATGTTTGTAAGAAAAAAGAATACGTCATTGGCATAAAGCGCAATGCGGTCCAACAACCCATGATCCTACTCTAAGCGCATCCATACGCACCCAGGCAGCCAATGGTTCGACCGCCAACGCAAACAGATAAGGAGACAGCGCCCCAAAGAATAAATGGAGGAAACCGCGACAGCCACCCGTACCGATGCAGTAAGATCTGTATAAAGCAGAGACAGGTAGGACATGAAGCGCGGGCCTAGTTTGAGGTGGCACAGCAGAGCGAAGAGGTACACCCAGCTAAGGGAGTCAAACGCCCGGTCCATATCCGCTAGTAGCAGCGCCGCTTGCACACACCACCCCTGACGGCCTCGATAGCCACTTGATCGTGTGGTATGTTGTGTCCGGTCGCCCCCTGGGGCATAAATCCAGATTGATCTGGGTGAACAAGCATAGTGATATGAGCCTGCAGGCGGTTAGCTAATGCATTGGCCAAAATTTGGGCTTCCACATTGAGGAGCAAGATGGGGCGATAGGAGGCATACCTATCCGGGGGTCTGCCAGGTTTATAGAAAACCACGACTTCAGCATGCCTCCAGTCCAGAGGAAGGCAACCCCGCTTGTTCCACTAACCTAAGATAGTGAGGTCCTAACTGCAAAAAGAAATTCTTAAAAAACTCGAAGGGAAACCCGTTGGGCCCAGGTGCCTTGCCCGAATTGAGGTTACCCAGGGCTACGCCCAATTCTTCCTCCGTAAGCGGGACACTACTCCCCTAGTGATGTGTAAAACCACACGGGACAGAGATAACTGGCTGTGCTGCGGGCTGTAGCGCCGAGTCCCTGGAGGTGGGCATGTACCCCGCCAAGGCCTGTGGCCCTGCTCGACTGTCCAGCAGCAATAAAACAAAACGGCTTTCGGATGAAGCAAGGGGTCGTCACTCCCTCTACTCCACTGTGGGAAGTGGCGCCAGGTATGCATGTGGGCCTGGCTGCGCTCCGCAAGTAAACGATGCTCACACAGTATGTATCCGTTCAGCGAGTGGTCATGTGCGCCCACTACCCCTTTATTTATACCCTCCGTCTAAGCCCGACCATGAGGGGTGCAAATGTATACATTTGGAGGGACAGAGGCCGGGTTGCTCTCTACAGGGGGAATTGTGTGGGGACTTTATCTATTAGAGGGGGCATAGTCTCACTAAGTCTCCCAAAAACACCACATACTTCCTACAATAAACAGTAGCAAAAACACTGTTGTTCTTGTTGACATTACAAAATCCTTGGGAGTAGCAGGTAGACGGATGTTATGACGTAGGTTTTATGGTGCCTGTGACCCTCGACTTTGGGTTAAAAGATTGCACTCAACTGTTCTGAAAGTTTCTGCCAGGTAAGAAGTTCCTTAGCTGGGACCGTGGGTAGTAGCTGTGTCTTGTTGGTGAAAACTTAGTTTGACTTCTAGAGCGCATTTATATTTTCATCATTGAAATAGGATGACGTTTCTCCAGTTAGCTATCTTTCACAAGGCTGAAAAGTCTTTTTTAATGACTTTTTAAAGAATTCCTGGATCTCTCTTCGATTCCTCGCTGGGTCTGACCATGGCATCTTTCATCGCTGTTATTTCTATACTTGCTTCCAGGCAGTTGGGCTTTAGTTAATGGTACGCAGTCACTAGGGGTCAGATGTATCAAGATACCCATTTGCGATTCTCAAATAGCGATTTTTTGAGAATCGCTATTTGAGAATTGCAAAATGGTATGTATCTAGAAATTCGCTAATTTTTTGCGATTCCTAAAATTCATTAATTGCGATTAGCAAATTGCTAATCGCAATTAAGGAATAATTTCCCATTCATTTCTATGGGCCAGGAGGCCCATAGGAAGGATTGGGAAATTATTCTCAATTTGCGATTCGCAATTTGCTAATCGTAAATTTAGAATAATTTCAAGGGTGCAAGGGTGTCTTAAGGACACCCTGCTGCACCTCTGAAATTAACATGTGTGCGCATATGGCGCACATACATGCCCTAAGGGCATGTATGAGCGCCACATGGCACCTTTACAAATGCCAAAAAGTGCATTTGTAAAAGAATTCGCAAATTACCACCAACTACAAGTTGGTGGTAATTTGCGATTTCTTAATGTGGATTCGCAATAAAAAAACTTGATGCATAGCATTTAAGGAATCGCAAAATTGCGATTCCGTAAATGCTTGAGCCAAATAAGGAATCGCAATTTTTGCAATTCCTTATTTTGCGATTTTGCTCATACATCCCAAAACACAGTTTGAGATTCGCAAAGGCCGGAGCTCTGCGAATTCCGGCGTTTGCGAATCGGAAACGGCTTCATACATCTGGCCCTAAGTGTTGCTGGCTCATAAATGTCTCTCCATGCTTTTTATTCTGCCTTTGTGCATGGACGTCACTTAGGGGTTGGCAGGGGTTGCAGCTGCCACCCCTGTCTTGCCACTTGCTACCCCTGGCACTACTTTTGCGTCCCCTGGCCTCAGAGGTTGCAGAATCGGTGCCTGGAACACAGGCAGCTCTTCCTAATGGACGCTGGTTGGAGCTCCACTTGCTGGTTTTCTGTCAATTTTTTTAAAACACAAATAGTGGATAATATTATTCACTATTAGTGTAATAAAAAAATGCTGTAGAATGCATGTTGTATGCATGCTTGCAGGTGAGAGTCTGTTTATGTGTGCGAGAGTGTGAATGTGTTAATATGTGATAGAATGTGTGTGTGAGTTAACCGCATGCGTGCGGGCGGAATTCCGCTCGTACGCTGAGATATGCGAAAGCGCATGTTACGTGACGAGCTGGGCTCGTCATCAGCGTAGCAGGAGGCTACCTCATGATGAGCCCAGCTCGTCATCAGCGTCGAAGGGGTTAAAGTAAATATCATATGGCTTCACTTCCGCTGCCCCTGGCATATTTTGGTGAATTGACGCCCATGCCCTTGTGTAATGAATACTGTGCTGCTTCAGGGTAGAGGGCCGCACGTGGAATGAGTTGGTTTGGAATCAGCCATTTACCCTGAATGCACATTGTAGTTGGCGATTAGTCTATTGAGAAAAGGAAAGAGTAAAATGCTTTCTCTGAAGCTTACTCTTAACCGAATTAGATTGAGTCATTCTTGTCTTCTTGAAGTGCTCCACCTCTTCACTGGCTTGGGGCTTTAAACCGTGGCTTGATACACTTGATGGTCAGCAATGCAAAGTAGCTCATCATCTCTCTTCCTTGAAAGCTCGGGTCATTGTTATTCTGTCAACTGAAAAAGGTGCATCCTTACCATGGGACTAGTTTGATTAATGGAAACTATCTCAGCTGAAATCAAGGGCTATCTTTACTCTATATATCATTCATTAATAGAAACTTTGAAAAATTGATTAATTTCAGTTACTAGTGAGTTTTTATAACCACCATGACTGAAGCGAAACACGTGTCGGCTCTTGCTGTGTGTTAATGGGACAGCCATGATGTTATGTGAGATGTACCCTCTAACATGAAGCTTCGGTGAATTTCTGTGGATATACATTAACTCAGAAGCTAAAAAAGAATGTGTTATAAGGATCAACTTTAACAGACTTGCTTTACTGTTATACTTGGAACATTTGAATTAATTGTGTGCTTCCACCATTATTTTCTTAATTGATTTTCTGTACACCAGGGGGATGCCTGGTGCTGGGAGGGCTCGAGCTGGGCTGCAACTCTGATACCTGTGATAATAATTGCACTACCACTGTCAATGTGCATCTTTTTTTAAAACCTGTGAGCAGTGTTTTCTGTAGGCTGCACGCATGGGCACTCATAGCCTACTTTCCCCAGTGCCCAGGCGCTGCCTGGGAGCATGCATTGCACACAACCACTCACACAGAGAAAGGGATCCTTCACTAGCCGTTTCCTGGAAAAGACTTTTAGCGTGAATGCCTCCTTGGTCCACACTCAGTCCATTTAAACAAGTACTACTCTGAGGCTCGGAGCAGCGCTTGTAAACATGAAGTACCAGAGTCCATGGTTTTTCACAGGAGTCTACTACTGCTGGCACCACCCACAGCTCTTAGACTGCTGCAGAATGCCTGTGCCAGCGTTACCTGCTAATGACCACACTCGAAGAAATTTGACTTCTGTTTTACTATTTCCGGTCCCCTAACACTGTAGGTGTAGCCCGGAAGTGTTAGTTATATCATTTGTTTCAAATAATTACATGCTCCACTGATGTACTCTGCAAAAAAAGACACACAGCGCCAATACGTGGTGGACTCTTATATGTGCAGGTGTTTAGAAATAAGTACCTTTGCTGAGCACCGGCAAACACTGGCACAAATTAAACACTGAGAGCAGGCGATATCACAGAGACAACAAAAAATACTGTAGTGCAGCCACAGCTGGATGTACACTTACAAATCTTACCTAGAATGCAGATGGAGTTTCATAAGTCAGCTATTTTACTTGCTGAATCCAGCACCCTCACAGGATTTTTGCAGCATTCCCTGCACTTCACCTCTCATGTCCTTGGGGATTTCAGCTGAATATTTCCTACATTACAGCGGTGAGGGACGGACAGGCACCACCTGCATCCTCTGGCAGGCAATTAGAGCTGTCATTAGTCAAGATGTTTGTTTCAGTAGACTAGCACACACCTGTAAATGCTGCGATGCAGCATTTAAATAAGCATTTGCAATGCAATAGGTCTTGCATTTACACGAGTTTGAGCTATTGGCATTGTAAATGGCCATGTCTTTTAAATATGTTTTGGCTTTTAAAACATAAATAAAAGGCATAGTCATTTACAATGCTAATAGCTTAAACTCTTGCAAATATGGGACTTATTTAATTGCAAATGATTGTTTTACTTTTTCATCCTTGGTCTTGTAGTGTCTTGGCTGTGGGTGTGCAGAGCGCCCGTAAGGGTGAGCTCATCAGACAGGTGGATACAGGTGCCAGTGCACACTCACTGGTGGATGTAATTATGGACTAATTAAGCACTATGACTGTGACTTAAAGCATCTTTTAAAATATACAAACAGGTCAGATTGTTCAGTGAGTTAAAGTCCACTCCCAACATCTTCACCGATCCGAACCTCCCTTTGTGGGACCACAGAAGGGTGCCCCCATCTTTCAGAGCACAGTTAACGGGGTACTATTAAATTAGGTAACACTTGACTATTATTAATAGCTCTCAACTGCATGAGTGTAGTACAAGGGGTTCATAAAATAAACAGAGCGCGGTGTCCCTGAAGTGGGCCCAGGTTCTGAGGGATACTGGGTTACCCCATAAGAAGTTTGTTTCCTGAAGTGGGCGCAGCACTCGGTATTAAAGTTGTAAAATAAAAATAAAAAAACAGAATGAGGTGTCCCTGAAGCAGGTACCGCAATCATCATGCAAATACACAAAATAAAGGAGCCACCATTATCCCCATCAGTATCAATCACAAAAAAATAGTGCGCACTCACATGATAAAGCAGTCCGAGTAACGTGCCAAGTAAAAGATCCAGTCCTTATGGGCAAATAGCAACAAGGCAGTACCAAGCCTCATAATGAATCGGAAGCCAGCATTTACCAAGGACAATGACACCAGCCAATGAAAAATAAGAGAGGAGAGTGGGCAAGGCTTCTACAGCATACTTGACTACAGCATGCCTCGCAGAGCGAGCAGGGCATGCGCGCTGCCGCTCGGCTCGACCTAAAAACAGTAGATGCCGCATACGCATTTTCTGCCTGTGCCATAGGCAGTGTCCCGTCCCAGCACCCAGGTCACGCCTTCCCCAGGCCTCAATCTTATACCACCCCCTAGCTTCTACCATCATACGTACCCACACCTGAACACCTCCCTCCAGCTCCCGTCTAGCACAATTATCGAACACACCCAGGTCGTACTCTCCAGATCAACCAAACCCCGAACAACATCTAGACACAGAGCTCGCTGCCTACACACACACCCAGGCTTCTAGCACACCAACACAGGACCTCAGCATCCCTGCAGCATGGCCACGTAACACCTGGCACACCCACGACTGACCTTTGGACACGCCCTACACATACACATAGCACCTAATATCACACCTTCAGCAGAGCTTATACAGTCTCCATCACCCTTACACACCCCATCTGCAGCCACGCTCACAGATACACATGTGCTGCACGCCAAAACATATCCCAGCACACCCCTTTCTCTCAGTACGTACATATCACACCTTATCCCCTCACACACCCAACATCTCTATACCACAGCCTTATCACAGTTCAATAACCCTCTGCAAACGCTTTAGCGCACACCCCCATAGCACAGCATCTGCTGAATAGGCATGCCATAATTACATGTGTATCACCCCCATTGTCTGTATTGCGTACCACACATTAGACACCTAACCCCCTATGATGTGCCCAACAGCATCACGCCTTTACACCCCAGAGCCCATAAATCACACTGTATACCACTCACCACACACACCCATCATCGTGTGAGGATGAAGGGGTGTGTGAGGGTGAGGGAGAGTGCAAGAATTTGCAGTTCTTCTGTGATATTTCCAAGTGCCATGGCTTCTGATTGGTTACAGCCTCTACAACACGTGTCAAGCGTCTGATTTTTCTCCTGCTTAAGGCCACACCAACAAAGAAGAATAGTCCCAAGTTAAAGTCAATATACTGCTGCAGTGCAGTATAAGTTTGATCCACCTCATCATTATTTATTGTCCTCTTGAATCGGCTCGTAGAAATGTAATTATACAGTTTATAGTCTTTATGGTAGGATGCAGGTGCCAAAAACACAGCTGGAAGCAAAAAGGACACATAGCAGCTTCCAGACCAACCAATAAGTAGATGATAATACCCTTTACTTCCGCAAATGAAATAGGTGTTGTGTGAAGACAAAAAACTACTATTGTTTATTCCAGTAATATTCAACATTAAAGTACAGTCACTTTTTCCCACAGGTATTCAGCTAATCATTTGTGTTGAAGGCTTAAAGCTCAGGCTGCCCGAAAATTGGCTAGTGTGACCGGATGTACTGATGATTGTGTAGCTTAATTGCTGTAAAACATTGCGATATTGGTTTATGACGGGAGTATAACTCCAGAAGTGTAGAGAATGTGATCACTACACTGCGCTCACACGTAGCCGTGTAGTTTCTTTCACGGCCATCGTGACGTCAGAGCTATGAAGATGTCGGCATCATATTATCGCGCTATCACAGCTGTTCTGATACCCAGATCACTTATTTTAAATGTGAGATTCGAGGGTCCCCATAAATCGGTTTCAATGATAGAACGTATGTACGTCAGGCAGCGACCCCTGCTGGCCAAGGCGTACCTTTGAGGTAAAAAAAATCCTTGTTATTTCATAGTGCTTAGATGAGCAGATGCGTTTTCTTTTGTAGCGTCCATTGTGAACCGAACCTCCTCTGGGCGCAAGGGCGTTCAGGTACTGGATTTGTGCCCCTGAAATGTGAAGGATTGGGAGCACTGGGGCATGAAGCCCTGCCCGCTGCCTCCCCCCCCCCCCCCCGAGCCTGTCACAATAATTACAGTGCCAATTTTAATGGTATCCAGCAATATTACCTCCTCACGTTGCCCACCAGTGCTAACTGCTCATTCTACCTCAAGTGACAGCGCCTCACACTGCCCACAAGTGCCCGCTTGTGACTCTGCCCTACCGTACCAGCTACTCACATTGCTAGGAACTGTTCATATATCCCATTAACACCAGCCCCTTGCACGTTTCTCCAGTTCCTGCTCAGCCAGCGTTGCAGCTTGCTCCTCATTGCTGTCCCACCCCCAGGCATGCGCTACACTTTCATCATTGCAAATGATTGTTTGTATTAGGCTAAAAGGTTGCATTTTGTACCATTGGCTGGTAGCTTGTTTCAATTATCAGCTCACATTTTCTTCATTGTATGTACCCATTTCTTCTCCCGTTTCTAACATTCCTCATCCTCTCACCCTGTCTCTTTCTATCTCTCTTCCTCTTGATTCGCGCTGTCCTTTCATCCACTTTCTTTCTCTCTGTCATAAGCTGCACTTTTCCTTTTCCAAAGCCCTGTTTTCGCCTCCCACTCATATCTACCTCCACCGATCCTTTCCTTCTTATATTTTTTTATGCAAAACAAAAACACTTTCTCCACAAACAGCATTTTTATCCAGTCTCGCCTCTGGCTGTCTTTACATGCTTACACCCCCTCTCCAACAGACCACTCACACTGCCCTCCTTTCACACAGACCACACACACTGGCTCCCTCGCACACAGACCACACCACACACTGCTGCACGGCACACACTGCTGCACGCCTCACACAGCTGCACGCTACACACTGCTGCATGCCTCGCACTGCTGCACACCTCACACTGCTGCACGCCTCACACTGCTGGACGCTGCACGCCACACACTGCTGCATGCCTCACACTCCTGCACGCCACACACTGCTGCATGCCACACACTGCTGCATGCCTCACACCGCTGCATGCCTCACACTGCTGCACGCCTCACACTGCTGCACGGCACACACTGCTGCACGCCACAAACTGCTGCACGCCTCAGACTGCTGCACGCCTCAGACTGCTGCACTCCTCACACTGCTGCACGCCTCACACTGCTGCATGCTACACACTGCTGCATGCCTCACACTGCTGCACGCCACACACTGCTGCACGCCACACACTGCTGCATGCCATATACTGCTGCCCGCCTTACACTTCTGCACTCTGCACACTGCTGCACGCCCCGCACTGCTGCACGCCTCACACTGCTTCACGCCTCACGCCTCACACTGCTGCACGCCTCACACTGCTGCACGCCGCACACTGCTGCACGGTTCACACTGCTGCACGCTGCACACTGCTGCATTACTCACACTGCTGCACGCCGCACACTGCTGCACGCCTCACAATGCTGCACGCCACACACTGCTGCACGCCACACACTGCTGCACGCCACACACTGCTGCACGCCGCACACTGCTGCACGCCACACACTGCTGCATGCCACACACTGCTGCATGCCTCACACCGCTGCATGCCTCACACTGCTGCACGCCTCACACTGCTGCACGGCACACACTGCTGCACGCCACAAACTGCTGCACGCCTCAGACTGCTGCACGCCTCAGACTGCTGCACTCCTCACACTGCTGCACGCCTCACACTGCTGCATGCTACACACTGCTGCATGCCTCACACTGCTGCACGCCACACACTGCTGCACGCCACACACTGCTGCATGCCATATACTGCTGCCCGCCTTACACTTCTGCACTCTGCACACTGCTGCACGCCCCGCACTGCTGCACGCCTCACACTGCTTCACGCCTCACGCCTCACACTGCTGCACGCCTCACACTGCTGCACGCCGCACACTGCTGCACGGTTCACACTGCTGCACGCTGCACACTGCTGCATTACTCACACTGCTGCACGCCGCACACTGCTGCACGCCTCACAATGCTGCACGCCACACACTGCTGCACGCCACACACTGCTGCACGCCACACACTGCTGCACGCCGCACACTGCTGCACACCTCACACTTGTGCATGCTGCACACTGCTGCATTACTCACACTGCTGCATGCCACACACTGCTGCACACCTCACACTGCTGCACGCCTCACACTGCTACACGCCGCACACTGCTGCATGCTGCACACTGCTGCACGGCACACTGCTGCACGCCTCACACTGCTGCACGCCACACACTGCTGCACGCCGCACGCTGCTGCATGCCTCACACTGCTGCACACCTCACACTGCTGCACGCTGCACACTGCTGCATTACTCACACTGCTGCAAGCAGCACACTGCTGCACGCCTCACACTGCTGCACGCCTCACAACACCACCACATCACTCAGGGACACCACCATATCACTCTGGGACACCACCACATCACTATAGGACACCACCACATCACTTTGGGACACCACAACATAAC
This sequence comes from Lissotriton helveticus, assembly GCF_964261635.1. Taxonomy (NCBI): domain Eukaryota; kingdom Metazoa; phylum Chordata; class Amphibia; order Caudata; family Salamandridae; genus Lissotriton; species Lissotriton helveticus. Next base: position 376,764,604 of record NC_136060.1, read on the forward strand.
TTTGGGACACCACCACATCACTCAGGGACACCACCACATAACTCAGGGGCACCACCACATCACTCAGGGGCATCACTCACAGACACCACCACATCACTCAGGAACACCACCACACCACTCAGGGGCACCCCCACATCACTCATGGACACCACCACATAACTCACAGACACCACCACATCACTCACAGACACCACCACATCACTCACAGACACCACCACATCACTCACAGACACCACCACATCACTCACAGACACCACCACATCACTCACAGACACCAGCACATCACTCAGGAACACCACCACATCACTCAGGAACACCACCACATCACTCAGGGACACCACTACATCACTCAGGGACACCACCACATCACTCAAGGACACCATCACATCACTCTGGGACACCACCACATCACTCTGGGACACCACCACATCACTAATACACCACCACATCACTCAGCCCAACCACATCATCACTCAGCACCACAACAGCATCACTCAGCACCACAACAGCACTGTCCTTGCTTGCTACCAACAAGCATTGCCATAGCCAATAGGACTCGAATTAGGAAAGTGTAAGCTATTGCCTTTGTGAATAACAATGCTATTAATTTATATATTTTCAAAGCCAACACATATCTAAAAAAAAATTAATTTACATTACCAATAGCGCACACTTTCCTAATGCGAGACCTATTGCATTGCAAATGCTTGTTCTGATGAGCAGGCATCATTCCACATATCCAGCAATTGGTAATGTTCGTAGTACATTGTGTGTATGGTGCAACTTCTGAATGAAAGTGTTATTGAGGTAGGACATTCTGTGCTTCTGCTCATGATAAGGAAGAGTGATGTAATGGTGTTCAATGGGGACAGGAGTAGTAGCAGTCAGTAGATTTTTAGCAGGAGCAACTCCCTCTACAACCCTTGTTATTATAGCAATAATAACAACAATCGTTGTGAGTCCAATAATGAACATACTCTTTCAATCACAGACTTTTGCAGAAATTTGCGTCTTCTCCTTAGACATGTTCATCTCGTCGTTGAACAATATAACAGATGGTGCCCTAAGGTCCTGGGCAGACATTGGTTTCTTCACTAACATTGAGACAAGTAGTCACTAAAAGGCTACCCCCCCTTTGAAGTCAGTCTTTAACCACCCAGGACAGCGGCTCAAACAGTCTTTTTCAGCAACAAAGTGTCTTTCTTCCGGGTTTGCAGCTGATATAGAGATGTACCAGGGATCGTGTGGTCCAGGAAGACTTCCTTAGGTCCTTCAGGTGACGTAGCGTGTCCTTTCTCTGTGGCCAGGATATCCCGGTGATCTGCCAATGCAGCTGGCTCACTAGGGGCCTCATTTATGAGGCCGTGCGTCACTTTTACGCTGCCGGTGCGTCACTTTTTGTGACGCACCAGCCGCGTAAAAAATGCGCCTTGTTGCACCATATTTACAAAGTGACGCTTCTAGGTAGATGCGTCACTTTGTAAACCCCTGCGCTACATTATACCTGCGCCAGGAATAATGTATGCAGGGGGGCATACTGACGCAAGAAAAGGTCATAGAAGTGACGCAGTGAAATCTATAAGATTTCAGTGCGCCACTTCTAGGACACAAATGCGTCAATTTCTTACGCCTGCCTCAGAGCAGGCGTAAGCCTGACGCATGCCCTTTCACATGGGGCTTGCCCCATGTGAAAGGATACATTGCTGGAGTTGCGTCACTTTTGTGACACACTCCAGCAATGCGTCACTTTTGCGCCATACAGATACGTCAGAAATACTGACGTATCTGTAACTCCTTGCGCAATGATGCATCATACTGTAAATATTACGCATCATTGGTGTCGCAAGGAGGGCGCAATGAAAAGTGACGCATCTCTGTTCTCACGCAGCGATGCGTCACTTTTCATAAATGAGGCCCTTGGTCGTGCTATACTTTCCGGCAGTGTGTCGCGTGGACCCAGTTCATCCGGTTCGTCACTCGAACTGCAGTCCTGGTAGACAGTAGCACCTGCTCCGGGCCTCGCCATCTGGGTGCTAGGGAGCTGGCTCTCTGGAAGGACTTTGTGACAATGTAGTTACCAGGGTGCAAACAGTGGCCCTCACCTTGGGACCTGTCTGGAAGAGTCTCCCAAGCCTGTTGATAAATAGAAGGCAAACTGTTAGTCAACTGAGACAAATAGTCATTCATTAATACATAGGGAACATCATGTATTGGGCGTGGCTTAGGAATCACCCAAATATTCATTGGCCTTCCAAAAACCACCTCACACAGTGTGAGGCCAGATCATGTATGTGGTATCGATCTAATAGATTGCAGTGCGAGAGGCAGTGCATCAGGCCATTTCAAAGATGTGGAAGCCTGTATCTTTGCCAAATTTAATTTTAGGGTAGAGTTGTAACGCTCCACTAGCCCTTCTGATTGTGGGTGAAAATCACCATGAAACTTCTGCTTGATTCACAATTCTTTCATGAGATACTCAACAACTTGCCCAATAAAATGGGGTCCGTTTGTCACTCCACAAAACTCAACAAATGCTGAATCGGAGAAAAAACTCCTCTAGGAGCACCTTCGCTGTAGTAAGAGCTGTATTATCTTTCGTAGCGTAAGCCTCCACCCATTTACTAAAGGCACAAACCACTACCAGAACATACTTCAAATTATTACAGCGTTCAATCTGAATATAATCCATTTGCAGAACCGCAAAAGGGGCAGTCGGTATTGCAAACCCTCCTGTTGGAGTTCGTGTTCCCTTTCCAGGATTACACTGGAGACAGTTCAAACAGGACTGGACTATTTTCTTAGCCATATCGACAATCTCTGGATGATCCCTAACTTGCATAAGTTGCTTTGCTATTGAGGATATTCTAACATGTGCCGGCCATGTGCCATGTGAATCATAGGGTGTAAATAGGCTGTGGGTAACTTCCATTTTGTCATTTCTTTATTCCTCCAACAGCCCTCATCGTCCAATGCTCCCTCCTTGGACCATTTGTCTAATTTATCGACAGAGGCAGATTGTTGTATGTCCAGCACTTCGTGCCTGGCATCATGCCATCATTCAGCCTGTGATTTAACTACATACATAGATGTGGTACTTCGCTGCATTGCGGTCTCCTGAGCTGTGCAATCCCCAAAGGCATTGCCTGCTCCTATTTTATCGGTCGCCTTCTTTTATGCGCTACATTTAACAATTGCCACTTTCTTAGAATAGGTCAAGGCAGTATGGAGATTATGTACTAATTCCCTGTGCACTATTTGTGTCCTATGTGTAGTGAGAAAGCCTCTTTCTTTCCAGAGCTGGGAAAAGCTATGTACCACGCCAAAGGCGTATTGGCTATCAGTGTAAATGTTAACAAGCAAATCTGTACTAAGCTCACATGCTCTTGTCAGCGCTATCAACTTGGTTGCTGGAGCTGACTTCTGTGGGATACAAGCTTTCTCAACTACTGTCTGAAGTGTTGTAATTGCATAAGCAGCAGATGTAGTACCATCAGGCAATTTCAGGCAGGACCCATCAACCCACATTTCCTCATCAACTTTAGAAAGAGATGTATCTTGTAGGTCAACGCAACCCTTTGTTTGTTCTTCAGTAAGGGATATACAGTCATGTGACTGAGTAGCTGGAAGTGGCAATAATGTAGCAGGATTCAGATTCAAACATCTTTTCAACGTGATCTGAGGGGCCAAAAGTGTCAATTCATATCCTGTCAAGCAAGCACTAGTCAGATGCTGTGTCTTTGTTTGATTTAGCACGGTATCGACTGAATGAGATACTAACACAAGCAATCTATGTGACAAGCCTATTCCCTCACTCTGAAGTAAAGACACAGCTGCTGTCGCCACCGCTAGAAAACAACCAGGCAGCGCGTGGGCAACTGGATCAAGGACAGCTGAGAAATATGCACAAGGACGTTGTTTATCACCGTGTGTCTGTGTTAAAACCGAGAGAGCACAACCTTCCCTCCCGGGTACATAGAGTAATACTGATGCAGAACAAAGAGCTTGACGTAGGTGTTGAAAGGAATTCTGGCATTCAGTAGTCCATGGGAGAGGCATCGGAGTGTCTTTAGTCAAAAGCACCAACAAGGGTTTAATAATGTACGAAAAGCTAGGGATCCACTGTCTACAAAAGGAAGTAAGGCCAATCAATGCAAGGACAGCCTACTGAGTACGGTGCACAGGAGTGTCTAAAATGGTCTGAATGTGATCTGGTGTGAGTGCACGTCCCTCCTTAGACAGGAGGTGACCTAAATAGGTAACCTGCTGTCTACAAAATTGCAACTTCTTCCGAGAGACTTTGTGATGATGAGAGGCAAGGAATGGTAACAAGGACAGTGGTCCTTCTTTACACTGGTCAGGGGTATCGTCAGCCAACAAGATGTCGTAGACATATTGAATAAGAGCCACCCTTTTCGGTACAGGAAAAGAATCAGGCTGCCTTTTCAAGGCCTGGCTATAAATGCTAGGACTCTCTGTATACCCTTGTGGAGCTCTACAGAATCTGTATGATCTATTATTCAAAGTCAGGATGAATAGGTATTGAAAAAAATACATTTTTCAAATCAATGACACTAAATGTAGTGGCAATAGGAGAAACCATAGTAAGAAGTGTTGTGATGTCAGAGACTACCGGGTATTGGGGCACCACAATTTTGTTAACCTCTCGTAAATCAATAATGAATCTGTACATTTTAGTGTCAGTATCTTTTTTCAAAATAGGAAGGATAGGGCTATTACAGGTATTATAAGGGACTTCTTCCAAAAACCTCACCTTGATCAAATCCTGAACAATGTGTGTCAATGCTTCTTCGCCTTCCCGAGAAATGTTATATTGGGGCAGTCGAGGCAATAAAGCACCTTCCTTGACTTGTATTTGTACTGGTGTGATAACCATTTGTCCCACATCTGATTTAGCCCACAGAGTGCTATGTAAAGATGCCAGAGCGATATCCTCTTTAATGAGACAAGACCTCTCAACCATTGGATAGTTATCATTTAAAATAACACGCACACCTTCTGGGGAACAATGTATTGTAGCACGAAAATATTTGAGCATATTGATACCCACAATGTTATCCGGCGTGTTAGAGGAAAGCAAAAATGGACATTCTGCAGTGAATTTATCAAGACTAAATGCATGGCTGTGACAGTGGGCTAGATGTAGGTGTCCCATCGAATCCTATTGATGTTATCATTGCGCCAGACAGGGGAGCCCTAGGAACCAATTTTTTAGACAGAGCACTACAACTAGCTCCTGTATCAACCAGAAACTGCTCAGTAGAGCCCAAAACATTTGCATCAACATAAGGAACTTTCTGATCTACTGGGACTTCAACTGGTTCCTTACCCCATCCCAGGCATTCCTATGCATAATCAGAATCCCGAAGATCATCAGCCGAATAATCTTTTTGATATTGATTTTGTCTATCAAAGGTATTAGAATAATTTGGTCCATGTTCAACTGACGATTTCCTCTTCCTCCCCTTCGTCCTGAATTCCTGGGCATCCTCTTATGCTTCCTCTACCCCGTTGATACTGCTGACTTCGCAAAAGGGGGCACTCAGAACACCAATGTCCAATCACTTTATAATAAGCTCACTGATCATAAGACAACGTTGCTAGAGAGAAAGGGGGTACACCAGGTGTATATACTGCACGTCCGCCTCTACCACTACCTCTGAATGGTGGACCATATACTTGAACCAACATATCTTTCATCTTTAAATCCTTAACCTTCTTATCCTCTTTGCCTTTTGCTTCCAATTCCTGACGCTCATAATACTGGGCCATAGTCAAAAGGGTGACTGGGGAAGACATAGTTCACAAACTCTCGCTGGCCTTTAGGCGACTAGCTATTTCTGGCACCATGTTAGCGACACATTTGTCGACAAACAGATGCTTACCCATGTCATCTGTCAATGACTGCCCACTAAAATCATGGAATGTCTCTTCAAATAGTGTAAAGAAATCAGAAACAGACTCATCTGCTTTCTGTTTACAAGACGCTAACGTTGTCCAATCTATTTTCTTAGGGGGTATGAGAGATTTTAACTTAGTCACAATAGCTTTGGGGAGATCTAATATCTCCTATTGTGGTTTCTGCGCAGGCTCCCTGGCCGCATCTATTTCTTCTAAATGCACCCAAGTATCACCATATGGTACATTATCATCTATTTTCCGGATTGTTCTCCAAATATCAGGGGGCAAAATAAGTCCAAAAAACATCAATATCTGGCAGGGTCATAGGGCAGGAGCTAATGGCCCCTTCAAACTTCTTCATAGAAAGCAGCAGGATTTTTCGGCGGATCGGGCAAAGCAGCTTTAAGAGCCATAACGTTTGTTCTACTCCAAGGAGTATAGAACCAATTATAGACAAATGACGATAAAACTTCAGATGATGCAAAGGGATATTTTGTCTATAATTGGTTCTATACTCCTTGGAGTAGAGCAGACGTTATGGCTCTAAAGCTGCTTTGCCCGATCCGCCTAAAGCATTATCATCTATTTTCTGAATTGTTCTCCACATATCAGGGGGCAAAATAAGTCCAAAAAACATATAAATATCTGACAGGGTCATAGGGCAGGAGCTAATGGCTCCTTCAAACTTCTTCATAGAAAGCAGCAGGATTTTTCGGCGGATCGGACAAAGCAGCTTTAAGAGCCATAACGTCTGCTCTACTCCAAAGAGTATAGAACCAATTATAGACAAAATATCCCTTTGCATCATCTGAAGTTTTATCGTCATTTGTGCCCACACTCTTCGGAGGAACATACAGAGGCGCAGCTTCATGCATCAGTTTCACAGCAACTACAGTATCACTAGGGTCATTGTTTTTCCCCGTAACTTCTGCTTTTTGCGTTGGGGTCTAAAATGTTTCTGCAAGTTTAACTTTACTAGCTGAATTTTGCTCCGCTTTTAAACATATTGAAGCAGGTCGTAATTTAACTACTCACCTAATTAGATCAGATATATTTGAAAGAAGGAAAGTTCCATCACTTAATTGTTTATAATCAAAATTAATATCCTTGGGCTCTAAGTTTTTAGAAACGTTTCTAAAACCAAGTACTACTTCCCAAGGGACACTTCTATGCAAAATATAACTGCTCTAAATCCTTCCACTGCTGTACCATCGCTACAAGATCTGGAGCAGAAGTAGTTCCACGAGCTTCTTTGCGAGCAGTGGATCTGATAATGGCTTTTTCGTCAACAGTTAAAGTGGAGCAAGTCTGCCGCCCATCTTGTTTATCTATGTCTTTATCATCTGAAGAAGATGTTCTTCGTCTGAAAGATCATCCTCAGGGGCAGAGGGAAACTTATACGGGGGCGGAGGTTGATATAACGAGATGGAATCATCCTGAGGTTTATTAAGTATGGGATAAATGGGGCGCTAATAGGGTACTGGCCAGTTACCTCCAAACATTGCTTCCTTTCCTCTTTTTCTTTTATTGCCTTCATCTCTTTATTTTTTAATTCCAACGCTTTTTGATATATTGTTTTACACTGTTCTTTTTCTGCTATAGCTTCTTCTTTCCTCACTCTCTCTTGCACTTCTTTCCCCCACATTCATACACAATCAAACATATCTTGTCGACTTCTTTTCTTGAATAAACACTGCTCTAAATTTTGAATCTTTTTAAAGTCAAATGACCCATTCACAGGCCTTCCTAAATCAGGATCCTTTTTCTTATATTTGTTCCACAGTGTACTATACATGATGGTAGAAATACCGTCTTTAATGTACTTATGTCTATTGGGTATCCCCTCTGGGGGAGACGGCTGACTTCTTTCTAAATTCATTTTGGTACCTCCAAGACAGCAACACAACCTACGGAGTGTGCTAGGAACAGGCCTTCTACCAAGTTTTTGTAAAATATTATGTCTCCAAAATATTCAAAAGTAGAGAAAAATCTCCACATTACCTGCCTTTATCTTTTGCAAGGGATAAATCAAACAAACAAAGCCAGAATCTTGGCCAAGCAAATCAAGAGTGCCGCTTCAGCGACCTTACCAAACAAAAGTCTCCAACCTCCAACTGCCAATCTCTTGGTTGGTTACTGCAAATACTTGCGCCAAAGGAAACCTCAGTCGGGACCGGCCACCACCCGGAAGGTCAGATCAAGAAAACCGTAAAAATCACTTTGACTGCAAAGACAAGGGTCTCCTCATGCAGGATGTCTCCTCAGCAAAATTCCACTCTTCCATCAAGACCACTCCTTTGGATGGCCACGTCTCCAATGAAGACCCACGTGTTGGGGGCCAACTGTGGAAATGGGCCTTTTAGTGAGCACACCGGTGCAGGGTTCACCCTTCTCTTGTCCATGGGTCCATAGACCAATAAAATAGAGATTGGCACTGAAGCTGTAATTCAAAGAACACGTTTATTAATCACTTATGAGCGGGACCACGTCCACACAGCACTCTCGAGTGCTGCCTGAGGTAGTACATTGAATACACAGAACATGGTGCTTTTATACAGAGTTTGTGGCAGAGTAAGCATGTAGTTACCAATAGAAGGTACAAGCATACACAGGAATAACTACCAATAAACATGGACAGATCGGAGATCACTTAGTCAGCAAAGTGGGAGGGGGAACAGAACTGCTTACAACAGCAAAGAGTGATTGACATTTACATCTTGGACCAGGTGCATCCCAGCAGCTACAGGCCTTTTCTCAGTATATACATTGCTTTGGCTCAGTACAGAAGAAGTTAACTAAAGCTGATGACACAAGCAGAATAGAAAGGCAAGCAACAGTGAAGACGGAAGAATTACATAGCTAACAAAATGGATGCCACAAACAAGATGGCTTCAGCTCATGCTGACTGCAATTATTTTCGGTTCCCACAAGTTCACATTGAATGCGAGATTGACCTGAGCGCGGAGTGAGCCCTTGGAGAAGAGTGCTCTCCGTAGCGAGTGATGGTTTGGAGGATCCGGTATCAGGGCTCTGAGAGGACAGTGTTGTGAACTGCCAGAGAGTCTGTGGTTTGGGAAAGAGCAAGTGAGGACTCAGAGAGCGAGTTTGTGTTCTAAGCGCGGTGGTGGCAGCTCGGTGACAGTGCCCGGAGGAAGCAGGGTCTCCTGGAATCTGCTGCAAAGGTTAATCCGACACTAAATTCCTGTTCTTGCAATGTTGAAACCTGATGAGTAAGAAACTGAGCGCGGCGCCCGCTTCAGGGAACCAGAGCTCAACCTGCAAATACACAAAAATAAACAGCCGCCATTGTCTCCATCAGTATCAATCACAAAGAAATAGCGCTCACTCACTAGATAAAGCAGTCTGAGTAACGTGCCAAGTAAAAGGTCCAGTACTTATCGGCGGTTATAAATGGCGACAAGGCGGTAACAAAGCGGGACAAACAAGCCTCATAATGAATCAGAAGCCATCATTTACCAAGGAAAATGACACCAGACAATGAAAAATATGTGAGGAGAGTCGGCGAGGCTTCTACAGCATACTTGACTACAGCATGCCTCGCAGAGCGAGCATTGCAGGTGCGCTGCTGCTAGGCTCGACCTAAAAATGAGCAAGACATCAGGGCAAAGAAGAAAAAAAAATGACGACATTTTGTACTTTTCTGTAAAATAAAATACAAGGGCTGAAAAAAACGAGATCTCTGGCTTGCATTTGCAGTCCTGACAAAAACAATAAATTACAAAGGACTGCTGCAATGAAAAAAACAAATCAGTTGCTTTATGTATACAATATAACTATGAGATGTAAAATAGTCCCTCATGCATTGCAGTGCGCATCCTTAACAGGAGGCAGCATGATACACCAAACAGCCAACAGTACAAAGTGAGATGGAATACTTGTGTGAGCACAGCTGTGCTATTTAGCCAGGTCTAAAAACTAAGGATTTGTAAAGGTATTGTAAATGACAATACCTTTTGTTATTGCAGGTTTTTTAAATACATAAATAAAAGGCATTGTCATTTATAATTGCAATAGCTCAAAATCTCACAAATGCGCAATTTACCACGCTTGTATGCCTGCTGTAGAGATCTGATTGCAACTTGCAGGTTACAAGTTATATTTCCTGCAGAAAGGAGAGACGCTGTTTCGAAGCCCACGATAATTTAATGAGTTGGTTAATACTGTGATATGATAATAAAGCGCTTAGGTAGATTGTAATACGAAAGAAAGGCCTACTTTATCTATAAACTAAAGCTGACATTTAGTTCATTCTGGAGCAAGTTTTATGTTTGTAGATAAAACAAGCATTAAAAATGCAACAGGTCTCACCTTTGGTTAAGTTAAAGCCATTTGCTTTGCTAATGGTATTGTATAGCAAAGCAAATGGCTTTAACTTAGTAAAAGGCGAGACCTATTGCATAACCACCAGAAATGTTTCTTGTTTTTTTCAACTCAGAAATCAAATCTCATCCTCCTTCTAGGTCAAGGTAAGCTTTCTTTTTCTGTAGTCTCCTGAGTCCCCCCTCCTTGTTGCTAAGTGACCTCCTAGCTCGTAGTGTCTTACTGGCTTGCCATCTTGTAGGTTATAAGAAACAAGTATGCATCAGACTTTTATCAGTTCTCAAAGTGCAGTGCAATAAAAGGACGTCTTGTTGTGCCACGCCTGTACAATTTGCCCCAAGTATGATAAATTGTGTTATGCTGCATTGGGCTTGTGCGATGCTCAGGAAATACGGTGCAGCCCATGCCAAAATAAAGTTGCACAACATGTATTAGCAGTGAGTTTACGCTTACCCATTGTCCGCTGTTGATGAAAGATGTATGACCCTGCCCTGCCTTAGATGGGCATGGCCCGGGCACCCATGTCCACGTCCTGCACTGCGGGAGCCATGGGATGATTTAACGTGCCTCAGCTGCGGGAAAACATTGTCAGTACCTCCTGGCACTATAAGTTCAGGGGCTTGCAGTCCCCTTTGCCTGTGCCGGTGGTGTAACTGCTGGCGTTGGTGGTCCCTGTTCAGCAGGAGCCACAGGATGATTTAACGCGCCTCTGAGCAGTCACAAAGTGCCCAGCAGACCTCAGGGGGATGCGCCAGCCGCACCAAAGGCACTGGAATGTGAAGAAGAAACCAGGAGGACCCAAGAACACAGCAGGCGGGCAGGCATCAGCGGGGAGCGCACACAGGGAAGCAGGTAAGGCGGTGGGCACCCCCCAATGAAAGAAACCAGCACGGGCGCTGTCTTTTGCAGAGGAACATCTTAGAGGGGCGTTAAAAGCGCCAGTGCACCCAGTGAGGAAGCAGAGCCCGCTGGCGGCTCAGGTCAACTTCTGGGCATCCGTGGCGCAGTCCAGCCCAACGCAAGTGCAGGAAACCCAGGCACCGGCTAACAGGACTGCAAATGCGTACCAACTGTAAGGAGGGGCTGGGCAGAGGTGAGCGCCCGCAATAGATGTGCCCTGAGTGGAGCAGAGCCACCCCAGGGCCAGCCGCTGAAAGGCTTTTGGAGCAGGCCCAAATCCACCTCCAATGTTCTACCAGGCCTCAGACACAGGTACCAAGGCGTGGGCCACAGCGAAGAGCCAAGAGGGACACGGTGTCCCCGACGCAGAGCCCAGAGCATGCCAAGGGAGACCTCAAGCCCCTGGAGGGATGCTAAGGCCCCCGCAACAACTCGCTGACCCGGTGCCTCGCAGTACGGCGATCGCCCCCACTCTGCCATAGACAACCACTGTGGTATGACCGCACTAACCTGTCATCCACTAGGGCCACCGCAGACAGGACCACGCCGTCCGCGCCGGGCACATGAGAAGGGTCACACGCTTGGACACAGCGGTCCGCTGCCGCGGCATGCTCCACCCGATCGGCTGCGCCCGCCCTCAAAGGCCCAACAGCGTCCTGGGCATCCATTCTCAAATTCAACTTTGAAGGGAGTAGGAGACCACTATCCATGCTGGACACTTTACCATGTCATAAAACGTGTATGTAGTGGGAGGTAACTGAAAAAACCCACCAACAAAACAAAAACAGCAACACCTTGTGACCATTGACGGCTGCGACAATGGAAACAAACGTGCGTGCTCGCGACAGAAGCTCTGGGTTCTAAACGAGAACCTTGGTATGCTAATATAAGCCGCCTCCTGGGGATATTTTGCCGAGAGCAAGCTAGATGGTGGGAAGCAGCAGCTTTGTGGTCATGCGCGTACTAAAAAAACAAGCGCCTGCTAGGCAGAGACTCTTCTCTTTTGGAGCCGTCCCACTTGGACGGACTCAGCCTGACTTCCTGCTGGCATAAAAGGTTTATTATCTTCTTGATGGGGCCATCTGTTTCACCCCATAAAGAAGATAAGAAACCTTTTACGCCAGCACTAAGTCGGGGAAGTCCGTCCGAATGGGACGGCTCTAAAAGAGAAAAGAGTACGTCACTGTAACCTCTTTTCCAATGGCTGGCCACCGTTTAGCATGAACGGTGACGCCAGCCAATGGAAAAGAGGGGCGGGCTTAACCCTCGCTAGTGAAAGTACTCTAAAACGTTAAATCTCGGCAGCGAGACTGCGCATGTGCGGAGCCTACGCTAGCCGAGATCTAAAAACGGAGGCATAAAGAAATAAGATGACTGGGCACGTTCAGACAATACGGTCAAATTTAGATGCCAGAATCTGCCTGGGTCTGCTTGCTCACAGTCACTAATGTAGTTTTGATTACATAGGTTGCCCTCGTACCAGTGGAGTTTTGCACTAACATTTAGATCAAGTACTGGTGCACGATGTCATATTTGTGTTTGTCAGTGCACATATTGGGGCAAAACGACCAGTGTAATCAATTTAAATTGGCTTTGTTCTGCCCATTTGTATCGTAGTAGATTTGCAACGTGATCCAAATTTTCAAATACCTTAAGTACAGCCTCGGACACTGAGAGGTGTCAGTTTCAAAGTAATTGTTAATGCCTAGAAGATATTTCAAAAGATAAGCCAAGGGTGGTAAAAGTAACGCCCTTGACATCATATTGAAACCGAAACAAACGTTGATTCGTAGGTATTATGAGGAAAGAGCAGCAGGAAGTAGTCCATACATTGAGACGTGTGTTGCAGGCGCATGCAGAGAATACAGGGGCGCGCAGGATTAAGAAGTTTATGCAGGTGACTGGTAATGGTTCTGGAGGGCTCTGCGCTATCAGAGAGGTGAAGCGGGGGGTTGTTTCAATAAAGTAAAAAGCGGGCACAATGCTTAAACCTAAAGCGTGGCGCCCGATGATGGGGCTTGGGTTTTGGGGGGGGGGGTACAAACCGCCAGCACAAATGGTGACTGTTGGTTGATTTGGATGAGCCAAGTATATCAAAATGAAATGTGCTGCCCCCAACCTGGAACTAAAGCATGCCTTGTGCGTGAAAAAATAACACAAAGCGTGTCTGAAAAGTAAAACAACTGTGCTTTAAAGAAAATATATTATGGCTGGAGCAGCGGTAAGTTAATAGCGCTGCCGCCATTCTTGAATCAAAAAACAGAACATAAGTTAAAGTGGGGCACGCACCTTAAATGATAAAATAGTTGCAGGAAGGCATTTAGTGCCTGCAATATGAGAAAGTCATTTCACAAAATAGTGCTCACAACTTATAAAGTAGACCAAGTAATGCCACAAATAAAAGGTCCAGTGGTTATGGGAGGTTACAAATGCGGACAAGGCGAAATGCGACACTGTAACTTGTTACCGAATTGCATTTTGCACTTGCAATTCGGTATTAGGAAGGGGAGTGTTTGGGTGTCCCTTCCTAACATCGAGTAGCACTGGAATGTATGAATGTTTTGCGACCAGGAATACGGTCACAAAACATTTGCAGTTGCAATCAATTTAATGTTAGTGGTAACACATTCACAAACGGCAATTGTGAATGTGGGTGCCAACATTTTTTACGACCAGGGACCACTGCCTGCTCTTAAAAAATAAAAAGGTAGCTTTTTATTTTTATTTTTGAAAATGCATACCATTTTCCATTAAGGAAAACTTGCTGCATTACAACAACAAAAATATTGCTTTATTTAAAAAAGCAATCACAGACATGGTTGTCTGCTGACCCGACCATGCTACCATCCTTATGATTGTAACCATACACAATGGGTCGCAAATTGTGACCTGCCTCACAAATTGATGAGGCAGGTCCACTTGTGACCCACTACGAATCGCTAACAGTGTCAAACATACTGTTGTACATTGTAGTTTGCGATTTCCTAATAGCAAATCACAAAAACTCTCCATTAGGAAATCGCTGACATGCAATTTTGTACATCTGGCCCCTAGTGTGCTGGGCTTATGCCCTAAGCTACTTTACCATGAATATTCTAAGTTGCTATGGTTTGTTGGTGGGATACATTAACATATAAAGTAATTGTACCAGCCAATATTCTTGACCAGAAGCAATAGCTGTAAAGATAGGTTAATATTTGTTGTTCCTACAATGTTCCCATAATTGTAAACTGATGGAGCTTGTAGGTCACACGCAACCATTTAAAAAAATCCCTTTAGTGTTACTAACCCTAGAAAAAAACAGGTGGTTGTTGTTGAATTAATTTGTGTGAACGTCAAAGTAGAACTTGACTATTGTTTAGTTACTTACCGGTAATCTTCATTACCCCGATTAAGGTCCTTGTCCCACTTCTTACAAAGAGCGGCAATCCTACTTCACGATAGGCAAGTTCAAAACACTAGTATTTCTTTTATTTTTTTATATAAGCCCCTCCCACCCACCGCCATGCCTGTAATTAACAAGTCAAGACACAAACACAGTGGGAATGAGGAAGGGAACAGGACTGGGATGAGGCGGACCTTAATGAAGATTACCGGTAAGTAACAAAACATTACCCCCTCATATGTCCTCCTCGTCCCAGTCCTTCCAAAGTGAGGACCTCACAAGCAGAAAAAAAAACATGAAGAAAAACACAGGACAACAGGGATCCTTTCAAAAGTACAAAACATTTAATCAAACAAATGATTAAGACACAGCAAGTTCAAGACGCCAACAGCAAAATTGTCCACAGAGGCATGCAAGACATTAAGACGATAATGCGGGACAAACATATAATGAGACTGCCAGGTAGCTGCCCTACAAAATCTCCTGGATAGAAACCCCATCAACCTCAGCCCAGGAAGCGGGCACAGAACATGTCAAACGCCCCTGAATATGAGCCGGGGGAGGCAAACCCACAGACTTATGGGCTTAGCAAACCACCAAACGTACCCATCGACTGATGTTGGTAGTAGACACCGTCTTACACTTGGCCACAACCCCACAGGAGACAAACAGGGTAGGAGAAAGGCAAAACCCCAGGGTACGTTGGAGGTAAACCTGAAGGGCTCTGCGATCATCCAAGGTAGAAGGAACAAGAGTATCCCCTTCACCATGCAAATCATGAAGGACCACCTCCTGCTGTAAATGGAATGTGAAGGAAACTTTAGGGAGAAAATCCGGGTCAAGCCGCAAAATCACCCTGTCCTGCAAGAACTGCAAATAAGGAAACAAAACCAGAAAAGCACCCAACTCACCGAACCACCTAGCAGAGGTGATGGCCAACAGCAATGCCAATTTAGCAGACAACCACAACAAATGGGCCTCCAACAAAGGCTCAAAAGGGGGCAACTGCTGAACCCTCAGAACAGTCAGCAAATCCCAAGTAGGCACAATCAAAGGAGCGATCGGACAATGAAGCCAGAAAATCTTCAGAAGCTGACTCACCAAAGGAGCAATACCTCCCAAGGAGCCTCTCGGACCCCTACATGCCCGAACCGCAGCCCACTGAGCAGTCAAAGTAAAAGAGGAAAGTTCTTTCAAAAACCAATCTTGAAGAAAATCAAGAATAGAGGCCGATCCCCAACCAAAGGATCCACACCATGAGATGAGCACTAAGAGACAAAAAACCTCCCAATGCTTACCAAAGCTCTAAAGGGTAGAAGACCTACGGGACTGCTGGATATCACAGGTCACCAAAGAAGAACAACCCAAAGCCTTCAACGTCAAACGTTGAAGAGCAGACTGTCAGATTTAACCGGCGAAGACGAGGCAAAGACAGAAGAGAAAACTGAAGTGGAGACAAAACCACAGGAAGCCGGACAAACCTGCCCCCGGCAAGCTGCATCAACAGCAGAAAACAAAAGCAGCAAGCCCAAAAAGGAGCAATCAAGAGTACAGACACCTTCTACCCCCGAATCTTGTGCAGCACCCTCAGAAGGAGGGGAATCGGAGGGAAGGCATACAGAAGGCACGGTGGCCAAGGATTCGAGAGGGCATCTATCGCCCATACCTGAGGACAAACCATCTCGGAACAGAACCGAGGGAGAAGAGAGTTATGTGAGGAAGCAAAATGATCGATCCAGGGTGTCCCAAACCGAAGACAGCGGACTCGAAACAGAGGAACAGACAGATGGAACTGGACCGAGACGGAAGGTTGCGGCTCAAGCAGTTCGCATGAAAGTTCAGATGACCCTGAATTTAAACAGCCCTCAATGCCAACAGGTGAGACTCTGCCCAGGCACAAATTATGGAAGCCAGCAGATTCAGAGACGCGCACAGGGTCTCCCCCTGGCGGTTCAAGTAACAGCGAGCCCTCTGATTGTCGGTACGAACCAACAGATATTGTCCCTGCAGGGAAACCTGGAAGAACAGCATTGCTTGGCAAATGGCTGCCAACTCCCGCCAATTTGAAGAACAGATAATATCCTCCTGAGACCACTGACCCTTGGCCTCCAAGGACCCCAACGTGGCCTCCCAGCCACAAAGTCTGGTGTCTGTTGTCAACAAGAGGGGAGGAGGAAGCTGAAAATGCACCCCGTTCTCCAGATTGAGAGTGCAAAGCCAGAACAGGGGAGAGAGGAACTAGAGAGTCGTCACCTGCACAGGAAGGGTCCCAATGAGATAACAGATGATTCACCAATGGCTTGAGGTGCAGGCAAGCCCAGGGAATCACAGCAGTGTTTGCAGTCATCAACCCCTGGACCCGCAACCAAACCCGAGCCGGGGCAGATGGGCGACTCAGCAGGTCCCGCAGAAGAAGCTGTAGGGTACAGATTCAAGCAGACGGGAGATACACCGCCCCCAGCAAAGTGTCAAAAAGTCCCCCAATAAACTGAAGTCTCTGAACAGGGACCAGATGAGATTTCGCCAGATTCTGATTGAACCCCAGACCCTGGCCATCATTGCATCCACTGCCAGAAGAGTCTTAGGAAGGGAGGAAGCAGAGATCAAACAATCATCAATATAGGGTAAGACAGAGAAACCCTAAAGCTACAAAACCCCCACAGCAGGAGCCAATACCTTGGTAAAAGTTCAGGGAGCAGTAGAGAGGCCGAAAGGCAATACCTGAAACTGGTAATGGTCCCTGTTCACTGCAAACCTCAGGAACCTCTGGCATCCCGGATGGAATTGAACGTGAAAATAGGCATCTTTTAGGTCCAGAGAAGCCATAAAATTGCCCTTTGGATGAGGGGAATGACGGACTGCAAGGTGACCATCCGAAAATGATCCATCCGCACCAATTTGTTTAGAGCATTGAGATTCAGAATTGGGCGGTACGAACCATCAGGTTTTAGGACCAAGAAGAGAGTGAAATAGAAATCAAGGCCCCGTTCTACCTCCGGAAACATGAGAACAGCGCCCCTTGCTATCACCATGTCCACACCTGACAACATAGCAGACCGCTTCACGAGGTGTCATGACAACGGGGTAACCCGAAAACAGTCCAGAGGGGGAGGGCCCCGGAACAGAATATGGTATCCCTGATTGATGACCGACAGGAACCAATGGTCAGAAACCAGTGTTGGCCATTTATCCAGGAACAAATGGAGCTGAGCCCCCACCTTGGCATAGTCTCTTTTGCCCAGCACCCTGGGACTGCTGCTGCTGACCGGGATTTATAATGGAACGCAGCCCCCCGTCCACGGGCTCATCCACGAAAGGGCTGAGAAGAAGATAGAGCAGTTAGGTGCAACTCCTGCATAGAAGTTGTCCCCCAGTGCACAGCGTAGAGGACCAAAGTATTGGGTAAATCCTGTTTGCATAGTACATAAAGGTTGAACTACAATCAAGTTTATGATCAATTGTTTTTAATGACCACCGCCAGTATCAATGTTCATAGCGTTCTGTTAATCAAAATTGTTCAAAAGTTCACAGAAATCAGATGTAGATCTTAAAGCTTTAAATCAATTTCATTCCTGTTCACAATCAATCCCAATGCATTTCAGGCATGCGTTCTGCCCTTCGTCAGGGGAACATTCTACAAATGAAAACAACACAGTGTATAAGGTCTTAATAAGGAGATCCTCACGTAGTCTCAAGAAGCATTATACAATTAATACATAGTGTGGAATGCATAAACATGCAAGTGGATAATCCATGTTGGGGTGAGCACACAGATAGAAACAAAAGGTTGTGGGGAATTAATTAACCGCAACGTATCCGTTATTATTTTTCGCAGAGACTACCGTCTTTGAACTCACAGTGGATTACGTGAGACATTTTTCAATTGTTTTTTTCCGATCTTATTTTGGCGCCACGTTTGTTTAGATTCACTCGCTGTTGTGCACTCTTCGTTGACTTCAGACACTAAGGCACCTTATTATGTTCGTGCACCATTTTCCGGCACCATAGATCCTTGAACTTGAACACGTTGCGCTCACCCCGGTCTCTGTAGATTTTTTTACTCATGCTCACCAGCACATTTCACAATATGTTGTGCCCTTTTTCGTCACACCCACGCTCATAACTCTATTACGAGATTGTGTATGTACAGTTAATCACAGACTCACCTTTTGTTTCTATCTGTGCGCTTACCCCAACATGAATTATCCACTTGCATGTTTATGCATTCCACGCTATGTATTCATTGTATAATGCATCTTGAGACTACGTGAGGATCTCCTTATTAAGACCTTATACACTGTGTTGTTTTCGTTTGTAGAATGTCCCCCTGACGAAGGGCAAAACGCATGCCCGAAATGCATTGGGATTGATTGTGAACAGGAACGAAATTGATTTAAAGCTTTAAGATCTACATTTGATTTTTGTGAACTTTTGAACAATTTTGATTAACAGAACGCTATGAACATTGATACTGACGGTGGTCATTAAAAACAATTGATCACGAACTTGATTGTAGTACAACCTTTATGTACTATGCAAACAGGATTTAACCAATACTTTGGTGCTCTACGCTGTGCACTGGGGACAACTTCTATGCAGGAGTTGCACCTAACTGATTTTCGATAACACTTGTGGGAACAGAAAGTGAAGCCCCAGCAGCACGCAACACCCAGGTTTTGAACATTTTGGTGATACTCGGTTGTGCGTGTCCTCTCCTCCACATTTCATAAGAAGATAGAGCACCCTGAAAGCCTTGCTTATGGAAAAAGGACTTCTTCTTCTGCATTCTCTGAAAAGGCTTCAACAACTTCTTCTCCTCTGCAGACCGCTGCTCCATTGTGTTAGAATCGAACCCAATACGCCTGGGACCATCAAAAGGCAGTTTATAAATCAAGGCCTTCTGAGTAGCGTCAAGATTCCAAGGCTTAGTCCAAAGAGATCTCCGACCAGCCACTGCTGCCCCGGCAGCCAAGGAGAAGGCCCACAGTGTAGTAAAAGTCACATCGGACAGAAATTGCGCCAAGACCTCCACCTGCGCCAAGATAGGAGTGGGATTCCCTTGATCATGAAGACAGTCAAACAACTTCTCGAAATCCTTGATAAGGACCAGCAAGGTATAGGCAGAGTAAGTGCTAGCCCGAATCCCAAAATGAGGAGCAGCATAAGAATGTTTCAAAGCTGACTCCACCTTCCGCTCAACTGGAACAGCAAGGGAGACAAAGAAGATGAAGAAGCCATTGAGGACAAAATAGAATTAACTTTAGGAACTTGAGGAAACTGGGAATCTAACTCCACCAAGCTGTACCTCTTCCCCCCCCCCCCCCCAAAAGCGAGGAATCCCCTGCTTATCGGCCTCAAGCCATTCCTTTGCCAGAATGTCCTTAATGACATCATGAAAAGGCAGGTCATCCACTATCGAGGTACTATACAGGGAGTAAAAGCCATCATCCACCAAGGATTTAGGATCAAACCCCAGAACCTCAGGAATATGGGCCAAAATGTCTGAAAAAACTTTCCCCTGGATATATTTTGCCCTAGGGGAATTGTCCATGTCCTGATTCTCTTCCACCTTAGATTTTTTGGCAGAAAGATCTAGCAGCGCAGCCTAAACAGCAGAATTAATCAATTCCTGCAAATCAGACCTGGAAATTTGCAACAGGTCATCCTCCTGCAGGACCTGTACATTATTCCTCTTAGAAAGAGACTTTGCAGGCACCGGAGAGGAATCCCCATCCCCCATGGCCAAAGCAGAAATTCCAAACACCACACAGGAACCCACAGAGCAAACAAGGAAGTGCCCAGCGACTCCCCCTAAATACCACTTCACAGCAACTAAGTCTCAACACCCACAATACTTGAATCACCAATAGGACAGCCCCACTGCCTCCCCTGCCTCCCCCACAGCCACATATACACAGAACATAGCTGGTGGAGCTGGTTGATGCTAGAAACCCTCAGCACCGGAACAACCTGTAAACCAAACGCACAGGAAAGCTCCCCACCCCAGCCAAGCACATGCATGGGGAGCGCGTTCAGTAAACCGAGCCGAGCGTGGACGCCACCAGTAAGGTCTGCGTCAAATACACAAGAAAAAAAAAAACGAAAACTCACAGCACCATAGCCCCTCGCAACTAAAACGGCAGCAACAGGAACAGACAAGGAACAGTAAATACCAACGTTCCTACTGCCATGTCGGACAGGAGAAAGAACACGTATGGTGGTGGATGAGGGGGGCTTATACAATAAAAATAAAAGAAACACTAGCGTTTTGAACTAGCCTGTGGGACAAGGAGGACATATGAGGGCTTACTGGAAAAGTTACAGGAGAAATGCAACAAACGTCTTCTATTTTGGAAATGCTTTGGCACTATAGGCTTCCTGGCGAGTTGCTCGTAATCTCCTTTGAGCTTGGTTACTGGAGATAATGGGTCCAATTGAATTTTGGGTAAGGCGGTGAGCTTTCATTTTATAGTCGTGTTATATGCTGCTTGCGTGCGTCCTAGTACGCGAGCTTCTGGAATTTAGAATGTTCCACTCAGCTCCGGTCAGTTGGAGCTGGACTGTCCTTGTGGGCAGTTGGTGGTTGTCAAGCTGTTCTCCTTCTTTAGAAATAAACCACATCTGAAGACTACGCTATGTGTGGACCCTTTCATCATTTATAATATACTGGCGACGTTGGGAGCAACCTTTAAAGAAATACGAGTCTTCAAGGAGAACACCGTTCACAGGAGTTCCAGCAGAAAGTAAGAAGTTGAATTGTTTAATTTAGTAAAGTGCACTGATAGCGCCAGCGGCAGGTTACGGAGGGGATTAGTGCAATGATAGCACCTGCGGCAGTTTAATCGCTTGTGACAGATTTATAGAGCGAGCGCCTGCGTCCGTGATCAAAGCGGGTGTTCATGTTTGTGGTCGGCGGCTGTTTAAAATCTGTGCACGTGATGGCACCCGCGGCTGGTATTTGAGTGTGAACTACTCTAAAAGGGAATTCAACTACATGGGGAGTGCGCAATTAAAAAGAAAAGTAATTTTGGCGTTTTAAAAGCTACTCACTTGAAGGTTCGAGCGCATAGATATTTTAACTGCGCAGTAGAACGTTGAAGTACCCCAGTCTCTCCCTGCTCTACACGTCAGCATCAGCTCTCCGGATAATCGTCTCTGTCAAAGAGCATTCTGGGAGTGACGTTTCAGATTTCCTTCGGCCATTTTGGTTTGGGAGAGTTCGAGGAGCACACCGTGCAACGTTTAACAACACAGTCAAAGGGTGTTTAAGTGATGCATTAAAAATATTCGAGTTGCACAACGCAGTAGTGCCTAATAAGAATTATTCATCAACATAAAAAAAAAAAAAAGGGAATTTACTTAATTGTATTGGCTCATTTACTCTAAAGCAATGTCTAATATTATGGTTCCACCACATTTCTTACCAGTGGCAGGAGAGCCGAAAATGGATTGGGATTTGTGGTATCCCATGTTTTTGGCCTATGTCAGTGTTTTAGAAGAGGAAGGTTGTTCGGCCAAAAGAAAGTTAGATTTATTACGCTTGTCTTTAGGTGGACAAGGACTAAAGGAGTTATCTGATTTGCCTCCCTTGGAAGATTCTGACTCTGAAACAGATGTTTTTGAAATTGCAGTCAAGCAACTTACCATTAGATTTGGGAAAAAGGTGAATACAGTGATGGAACGTTTCAAATTTTATTCAAGGGCGCAAAAGGATAACGAAACCATTGAGAACTATATTTCTGCGTTACGTGCTCTTGCTGGTTCCTGTGCCTTCGAAACAATTAATTATGAACAGGTGCTTAGGGACCAGATAATGATGAAGACTAAGAGCAAGAAGATACAGGAACGATTGTGGCTAGGGACGGAAACTTCACTAAAAGCTGTAGTCAATATAGCCAAAGGGATCGAACAGTCAGAAAAGTTTGTGTCTGAAATAAGAGGTCAGAGTCAAGGCATGTCAGTAAAGATCCAAGAGGCCGTACCTGAAGTTTCCGTGGTCAGAGGTCAAGCATTTCAAAAGAAACCTGTTGTTTCAAATTTTAAAAGGGAAGCCTTTACGAGGGATAATAGGTTTAATGAAAGTTTCTCGAAAGAAAATAGGTTCAGCAATAGACGCTCCTTCATAATCTGTTACAGATGTGGAAGTTTTGAGCATGTGGGGAATTTTAAAAGTTGTCCTGCTTTAAATAAGATCTGTGTAAAATGTAAAAAGACTGGTCATTTTGGGAAAATGTGTCGTTCACCACAAAAAGTTAATTGTATTTCTGTAGATGAAGATGAGTTTGATGCAGAATTTAGTGAGTTCAACTGTATTTCGTGTGTATCCTCTGATGAATGCAAAAGTTTTCCTTCTGCTTTATTTCATATAGACGGTAAAGAGATATCCATGCTAGTAGATTCCTGTGCCTGGTATTCCATAATTGGGAAAGATGTGTTTGAAGAATTGTGGCCTAATAGAGAATTTACAAGTCCTGATATCAAACCCGGCAGCTATTCTGGTCACAAGATTGAATTAATTGGTTTCTTTTGGGCAAAGGTTGAATTTAAAGACAGGTTCACTCAAGCTAAAATATATATTGCCAATAAAGGGGAATCGCTTTTAGGATGGCCCCATCAGAAAGAGATGGGCATTAAATTAGATCCTAATGCCTCACCCCCTGTGTATATTGATCCAACCATTCCATGGCCTGTTTGCATGGTAGCCCCTAATGACAGTGAGTTTGTAGATAGTATCAAGAATGAATTCCCAAAAGTATTTAATGAGAAGCTAGGCGAGTATGCCCAATTCAAACATAAGATCATTCTTAAAGACAATGCGGTACCTGTAAGGCATAGGGTTAGGAATGTACCTTTAGCCTACCGTAGTAAAATGAAAGGGATTCTTGATGATCTAGTTAAATCCAACATCATTGAACCTATTGAGTCTTCTCCTTGGGTTTCCCCTATTGTTTTATCACTAAAGGCCAATGGCGAGCTCCGCTTATGTGTGGACCTAAGAAGCCTCAATAAAGAGATTTGGTCTGACATGCATCCCCTACCCAAAATCAATGAGCTTATTTCCACCCTTTCTGGTGCAAGCGTATTCTCTACATTAGATCTTGCTAGTGCATACCACCAGGTGGTCTTGCATGAGGATTCTAGGAATCTGACAGCCTTTGTCACGCCTGAGGGTATGTTTCGCTACTTACGGATGCCGTTTGGCCTTGCCAGTGCTGCATCAGTATTTCAGCGCTTAATGAAGGAGGTGTTGAATGAATGTGAAGGGGCTATTGCATTCCAGGACGACATCCTGGTTTTTGGCAGTAATGTTCTGGAACATGATAAGAATCTCAAAGCTGTGTTAGGAGGGATACAATCTAAAGGCTTGACCCTCAAGTTGGCTAAGTGCAAATTCAGACAGGAGAAGGTAGATTATTTGGGACATGAGATTTCCAAGGAAGGAATAAGACCCAAATTTGATCAAATTTCCAGTATTTCAAAGGCTCCTTCTCCTACCAATAGGGATCAATTGTTTTCTTTCCTTGGGTTACCTGAATATTTTAGCAGGTTTGTGAAGAACTATGCTTCCAAAGTGGCTGCTCTTCGACTGTTACTAAAGAAAGGTGCAAAATTTGTATGGGGAAATGAACAGCAACTGCAATTTGATGTGTTAAAAAAGGAAATTTGTTCTGCTCCTTTCTTGAAACCATTTGTTGTGGGTCAAGAATGTATTGTTTCTGTTGATGCATGTAACACTGGGTTGGGTGCAGTTCTGATGCAGAAAGATATGGGTGAAGAAAGTATTGTTTCTTATGCTTCAAGGACATTGAAAGGTGCTGCGAGTAACTATTCGACGATTGAAAAAGAGCTATTAGCGTGCACCTGGGCAGCCCAGCATTTCCGACAGTTTTTGTGGGGTACAAAATTTGTACTTAGAACCGACCACAAGCCGTTAGTAAGTATGTTGGCTGCGGGTGGTGGAAGGATTCCTACAGCCCGTTTGGCCAGACTGGCGGCCAAACTACAGGAGTATCGATGTACAGTGGAGTATATCCCTGGTAGACTCAATGTGCATGCCGACTGCATGTCAAGGTTAGCTTTACCCCATCACGATGTTGAACACACTGATGAGTGTGACGTAGCTTACACCATGAAAGACATCAATGTGGATGATTCAGAGGTCATCAGTGAAAATCTTTGGGTGGAAGCAATGTCTGAGGATAACATTTTAGGTTTGGTCAACACTTATCTTAAATATGGTTGGCCTGAAGAAAGGAAGTTGTCAGGTGATTTAAGTTCATTTTTTAAGGTTAAGGATGAGCTCATGTGTACTAATAACATTATCACTAGGGGTGACAAGATCATTCCCCCTATGTCAGTCAGGGAGAAATTGATTAAGATTACTCACGAGGGTCACATGGGCATGTCCACCACCAAGAGGAGGTTAAGGGAGTACTATTGGTGGCCTTCTTTAGATGCCTTTGTGGATAGATGGGTCAGGAATTGTGTGTCTTGCTCCAATAGTGACAAAAGTGTGAAACCATTGTCCTCCTCAATCACTCCTATTGAGTATGCCGAAGGGCCGTGGAGGAGGTTAGGGATCGATATCATTGGTCCTTTAAATTTGCCTGGTTGCAAGGAGGTATATGGTATAGTCCTAATAGACTATTTTTCGAAATGGCCGGAGGTCAAAATTGTGGAAAGAATCACCTCCAGGCAGGTCATTGATTTCCTTAACAATGTTTTTAGTCGGGAGGGTTTACCTTCTGAGGTTATTTCAGATAATGGAACGCAGTTTACCAGCAGTGAGATGGAATTTTTTTTTAAAGATCACGGTATATCTCATAAGAGGGTTTCCAATTATAATCCTCAAGCCAATGGCCAGACCGAGCGCTTTAATAGAGTGGTCAAAGAGTCTATTCAGCTAGCGGTCAGGAATGATTTGAATTGGAGGAAAGCTTTAAGTGCCACCTTGCTTACATATCGCACGTCACCCAATTCGGTGACGGGTTGTTGCCCTTTCGAATTATTAAGAGGTCGCAAACCTGGTTCTAAGTTGTTACCTTGGTGGTTGAAATCCAATGGTCCCGTTGTGTCTGCTTTCAATGCCAGGGAAATGGGTGAACGGGTCAGGATTTATCAAGAGAAAATGGGTAAAGGTTCTATGGAAAGTGGTTCACGTCACAAGGTCAAAGTGGGCGACTTTGTGCGTGTGAAATTTGGAAGTTCATCTGCCAGGAATTGGGCTAAGTGGTCGGATCCTCTCAGAGTGATTGAAGTTTTTAGTAAGGCTGTACGTGTCGAAGGGGGGAAAATTTGGAACTTCAGACGTGTATCTGTGGTTAGGTCTGAGAAATTGTTGATGAATCGTAGGAAATGTGTTTCTCATGCCAATGTTGAAGATAATGAACAATTGTTTTTGGATGAGTTCAATACTATGCAAAACTCACAGGTGTCCTTGCCTATCAATTCTGATGTGCCTGTTGTTACTACTCTTGGTCCGCAGGAGAATCTTAATGACTCTGATTGTTTGGGGGATGTCATTGATTTGGAACCTGCGGTTCAAGGTGAGTTTGTGCAAAGAACTGCAGATGCGGTACTCAGAAGGAGTGCACGTGTCTCGCGTCCACCTGCAAAATTGAAAGATTATGTTTGTTCTTAGTTTTTTTTGGGTTTTTTGTGTTTAGGGGGGGAGGTGTGTTATATGCTGCTTGCGTGCGTCCCAGCACGCGAGCTTCTGGAATTTAGAATATTCCACTCAGCTCCGGTCAGTTGGAGCTGGACTGTCCTTGTGGGCAGTTGGTGGTTGTCAAGCTGTTCTCCTTCTTTAGAAATAAACCACATCTGAAGACTACGCTATGTGTGGACCCTTTCATTATTTATAATAAGTCGCAATTTATGTGTCACAAAACAACATATTAGTACAATGCCTCAATCACTTGCTTTTGCTTAATGTTAACCATCCAATCTACCAACTATGCTACTTACTGCTGTTGTCTTTTTGCACATCATTTCTATTTGAAAGGTTTCTGTTGCTTGAATAAATAAACGAACAGACAAATAAATAAATTATAGCACTTGGTCTTTTTTCACACCAACACTTGCACTCAACAAAACAATATAATGTCAGAGAAACGTGTGCAGCATCCGAGCATTTAATCCACAATACGCCTCAATAAAGAGCCTGGATAACCTCTTGGGCAATAGGCTGCGCTTCACAAATAAGATTTGATTGATTGATTGACATACTGTTCCACGTTAAGACAACTCTTTGGGCACACTTGTTGGAAACAAATAAAGCTTTGGGGTTAGGGATAACTCAATTGACGGTCAGTTCACTGTCCGCATTAAGTTAACAGTGCAGCTTCTTCATCTGCAGTATGTCAGGGTAGGCTACTGCTCTTGGATTTGAGAATTTCCCTTAATTATGTTCTCCCATCCTACAGAGTTTTCTATCATTACCTACAAAAATCTTGAATCCAACGTATCAACTACTACTACAAGATCAATGTATGTATATGCCACATGTATGTACTTTGACAATATAGTAAATCTAACTTGCCTGTATATACTTACTTTGATGATATAGTGGTCAATATTTTATTTTTATTTATTTATTTTTATTTAAGAGGTTTTATATAGCGCTAGCCAGACCCGAAGGTATCGGAGCGCTTTACAGCGAGTAGGGGAGAAAAACACATAAAAGAGGAACAAGAAAGCTTAAGTGATCAAAAGTTCCAGTGTGCTGTGCGTCCGAGGAGCACATTGAGGTAGAGTGGTTCCGAGGTAGTTTCGATCCGTGGGTAAAGTCCTGAGCTCCGTCTCCCTCCGGGAGTGGAGGAGAGTAGGGGGTTAAGGGGCGTGGATGAGGATGGGAATGTTGGAGCAATTGTCTGTTGGCAGCAGGGTGTCAGCTTGTGCACTTCGGATTTCAGTTTGGGAAGGTACGGTTGAGGTATAAGTCTTTTAGGAGTCTTTTGAATTTTATGAAGGAGGGAGTAGTCCTGAGGTCAACCGGGATGGAGTTCCATATTTTGGGTGCGTTTCCTGCGAAAGAACGAGCTGCAGTTTTTTACTTGCGTGCTTTCAGAGGGATTAGTAGGAGGGTGTTGGAACTCCTAACGTTTCTTGACTGGCTGTCTTTCTTGAGCTTGGAGGCCAGGTATTCTGGTTTCCCTGTGTGTAAGGCTTTGTGGGTAAGGCAGGCAGTTCTGAAGCTGGCACACAATTCCACTGGGAGCCATTTTAGTTCTGAGTGCGGGAGATAGGTGGTCGTACTTTTTTCCTCCGGTGACCATTCTGGCAGTCGCGTTGAGAGTTGTTTTGAGTGGGGCTAGGCGGGAGAGAGCTGTACCGGAGAGAACTGCATTCCCATAGTCCAGTCTAGATAACACCAGTGATTGGGTGGCTTGTTTGAGGTCTGTGGGCGGGATGAAAGGTTTGATTTTGTTGAGGAGCTTCACATTAAGGAAGGCACTTAGTCTACAATAGTCTACATTTAACGTTTTTGTCATTTTTGTCAATATTTTAACATGCAACCTGGATTTTTTTTAATTTACTACATCTTTTTATTAAGTTTGGTTAGCATACAGAAATTGTAATTGGCAGTTATTGCATATGACAATCAAGAAAGAAAAGAAGGAATTCTATTTCGAAGTGCTCCCCACAATCAGAACCAAACTTTTTCTACCTAAACATTTTCATCAATTGTGCCTCCTTGCCAGCTAGGACCGCTCCTCATTGGCGGGTTATATAACACTTTGTAATTATCATCCCCAAAGTCACCTAAACCAGCTCCATGCGGATCATGTCTGTCGCTTTCCACACATTAAGGAGGCACAGTCTGAGCTGTAGAGAAAGATCCTCCCCACACACTTGTCATAGCTCTGACACCACCGCTTCCTAATACTGGTGGATTCCCGGGCATTCCCATAATATGTGATAGAACATACCCACCTGGGTACATAATCGGTTACAGTAAGCATTTCTCTTTTTCCCAATTTTACCAGCGTGTCACATCAGTAATACATTCTGTGGATTACTTTGAGCTGCATCAGCCTAAGTCGCATGGTGATAGCAGTTTCTCGGGGGGGGAAGAAAACAAGTTACTTACCTGTAACTTCAGTTATCCAGTATTGGTATCTTTCATAGATTCACATGCTTAGAATCATCCCCGCCGATGAGGTGGGAGTCTCGCGGTATAATAAAACATATACATAATAGTCATAACAACATTTTACAATAGGCTACTATGGACAGAAAAGTCACTACATTAGCCTATCTTAGCCCTTTTGCAAAAAGAACAAAACTCGGAACACAGCCAATCAGGCTGCAGCACCCTCTTAGAACCTTCCACAGAGAGGCAAACCCTCAGATTTTCGTACCACAAGAGACAGAAAGTATGCAATAGTATTACAGGTAAGTAGCTCATTTTCTTATCCAGTATTGGGGTATCTTTCATAGATTCACATGCTCAGAATCAGAGTAGTTAGCAGTAAACAATCCTTAGTTGCATAGTGGATGGTGGGTATCATAAGAAAACAATAGAAACCTCGTAAAAAACCAATACAGTAATGCAGTACAACATCTGAACGCCGAATAAGGGAAAGTTTCATATATATATATATATATATATATATATATGCATTAAAATAAACATATTCATATATCAAAGAAAGACACAGTTTGAAAAAAAATAGAAAAACAACCATAAATATGTCAACATGTAATGATATAATCACCTCCTTACAGAGGCTTACCTTATTTAAAAAGGTTTTGCAACACTGCTTGACCCACTGCTGATTCAGCTTCTGTTGCCAGATCAAGACAGTAGTGGCGTGTAAAAGTGTGCACATTTTTCCAAGTTGAAGCACGGCAAATCTTCTCCAAAGGTACTCCAGCAAAAAGAACAGTAGATGAGGACACTGCCCTTGTACAGTGAGCCTAGAGTTTGTCCAGACTTAGTATGGCAGAATTGGATAGTAGATGCAATCCACCTTGCGATAGTGGATTTTGTCACAGCTGTTCCTGGCTTTTGACCATCATATGAAATACATAATTGATCAGATTTTCAGTACGTGAAATGTAGAATTTCAGACACCTTTTAACATCCACCGTATGCGCAGATTTCTCAGCAGAGGAAGACGAATTGGGAAAGAAAGAACGCAGTATAACCGGCTCATTAAGATGGAATGTAGAGGGAAACTTTGGAATAAACGTTGGATTAGTTCTGAGAAGGACATAGTCATTGGTGAATTTCAAATAAGGTTGCTTGATAGTGAAAGCCTGGATGTCACTGGCTCTCCGAGCAGAGGTGAGTGCAACTAAAAGCACTGTTTTCCAGGAGAGGTACTTAAGGTCAATTTTGTGAACAGGGTCAAGTGGATGTTTCATGAGCTGCTGTAACACCAGATTAAGGGGCAGATGTATCAAGTGTTTTGCATGTCGCAAATGCTGCGAATCGCTATTTCGCAGCGTTTGCGACATCCAAAATTGCAATTGGCATGTATCATAGAAATCGCATTGCACATTCACAATTTTGCGAATTCTTAATGTGCGAGAAGTATTAATTCGCAGAATAAATAGCGTTTTCCAAAATTGCATTAAGAATTCGCAACCGCATGTAAGAAAAAATCGCAAATTGCGAATTCTCAAAATTCGCATCTTAAGAATTTGCTATTAACACTAAGTAGAAGCAGGTGGTAATAAAAAAATATATAAATAGGCTTCCAGAATGAATCCTCTTACTTTTCAAAATGGCGGGACTATACCTGATTGCCAGGAGGCTGCGCATTCAAGCTCTTGCCCAGAGAAGACAAAGACAGGAATCTTCAGAATACGCATTACGCTTTTTCAGCAGACTCAGGAGGAGATCTATGAAAAATACAGGCTACATCCTCAGACAATTCTTGACCTGATAAATGAATTAGAACCTTTTTTGGCACGTCCAACAGGCAGAACACAATCAATACCAACACATGTTCAGGTATTGTGCTCACTGCACCTTTTGGCTTCTGGCTCTTTTCAAAATGTAATTGCAGAGGTAGGTGGGGTGTCACAGAGTGCCCTATCACGTTTCTTTCATGTGTTCCTGGACGCAATGCTAAGGAGACTACAACATCATATATATTTTTCCAACACAAACAAGCCATACAGGAAACTAAGTTGGATTTCTATCAAATTGCAAGATTCCCACATGTGATTGGATGCATTGATGGAACCCAAATTGCCATCACTCCACCTGCAGCCATTGAATATGTATTCCGTAATAGAAAAAGCTACCACTCTCTAAACATCCAGATCATATGCAATGCCAAAAACATTATCAATGACATTGTAGCCAAGTTTCCAGGGAGTACACATGACTCTTACATCTTCAGACATAGCGCAATTCATAGACGTCTCAATGCTGGTCAGTTTGGAGATGGATACCTGCTAGGTGAGTAACACACATACAAACATCTATCCATCCATCCATCAAAAATAAATGGAACATACAGTTACTTTTTGTTCTCTTACTTGCAGGTGATAGTGCCTACGTAGTGCGTGATTTCATACTTACACCATATTTAAATCCTGCAAATGCAAGTGAAAGACGGTACAACAGGGCACACCGGTCCACACGTGGGGTAATAGAACGTACATTTGGAATTTTGAAAAGCCGTTTCAGATGCATACATAAAAGTGGCGGTGCATTGCAATACAAACCAGAGACATGTTGCAAAATTGTGACTCCATGTGCAATACTGCACAACATGGCTATTCACAAAGGCACAGAAATTGAAGTGAGTGACTCTGACTCATCTGATGATGATGAAAACCCTCCACCAAGAATGGCAGTGGCAGGTGTTGGAGCCATGGCTGGCCGTCAAAGGAGGACAGAGATAACACAAAATTACTTTTAGGTAAGAATACACTAAACTCAAAATCAAGTTTGCAATTGCTTTTTTAATTCAAAACATGCATACTGTTTGAACCATTTCTTAGAATTTTTGTGAACAGAAATATCCATACTTTGTAAAGAAAAGAAAAAAGTTCCTCAATGCATTTCTTCTGCATGGGTCATTAGTCATACTCATTTTTTTCGCTGGCGGCTGGAAGCATGTTGCTCCTGTGCAGTCCTGGGCTCTGGCTCATGCCCGGTAGTGGAACGCCTTCCACTTCTGCGTTGGACCAACATGTTAGTTGGGGTAGGGTTACTACTACTCCGACTGGAGTTGTCCTCACTTTCTCCAGTGCATAGGAGCGCGCTTGCACCTGAGTTGGTGGTTTGCATGCTTTCCAAAACAAATGTCATTTTGTCAACACTCTTTGCCATTTCCCGTGTGCAGTCACTTAACTCTCGCTGCATGTTGATGCTGCGCCTTGTAAAATTATTAGTGACTGCACAAAGCCTGTTGATGGCCTTGGTGTATGTGTGCATTCTGTCTTGCGTTGCCTTTGCAGCCCTGTTGCGTGCTTTTTCGTTTTTGAGCAGTGTCAGGCAGAGTTTGTCGATAGAAGCAGCCATGCCTTCCTGATTTTTGTTCGATTTGAGTAGCTGCCTATTGATTGATCGCAGTGCCTTGTGTTGCAGGTGCTGCACCTGAAGCATGTCCTGCTCAAGGCCTGCGAAAACTGTGCCTCCTTCACTTTCTCCTCTGTTGCTAACAGATGCCTCCAGACGGAATGAGCGGGCCCTCCTTGGAGTTTGGGATTGCTGTTGTGAGTCCTGCGAGGACACTGTAACTGTCTCATGGGGGACGGATTCAACCTCAGAATTTTCTTCCACTCCCATTGGTTCTAGAGTTACAACACGTCTGCGCTTCCTGTGTGTGTTCAAATTGGGGACAGGGGCATCAGTGTCTTCATCCTCATTGTCAGACGTCACATGAGTAGGTGGATTTTCTAAGATATTTTCTGACGCAGAATCTCTGGTCAGGTCTGTGGATGTAGAGTGTGAAATATGAATTTGTGTTTCTTTACAATTAAATGATTTCATTGCAGACTACAACTTGTACTACACTGCTTTAGCATGCCAAAGTACTATTTGTTAAAATGACATGTGTTACTATGATAATGAGTGTTACTATCTCAATAGGACTACAACTCCCATAATGCATTGCTACATTCCGGTTTCACAGTGTAACTGGATTACTATTTATTTGACTATAAGTTTCTGCACAGCACACACACACATTCAATACACACATCCATGGATGCAATTTGCATTCATCTTACCTTGTGTACTTGCTGTGGGTTCAGAGCTGTCAATGGTAGCCACTCCACTCACACTCTCAGGTAACAGGGTGGATTCTATCTGTTCTTCATGGGGTGTTGGTTGGTCCACAACAGAAGTTCCACCACCTGTTTTGTTTGCCTCTTTTATTCTCTCAGCATGTCTCTCCTTGGATCTGAGTCTCATATCGTACCACCTTTTTTTAATTTCATCTATGGAGCGAGTGGTGATTCCAACAGAGTTAACTGTTTGCTGAATCTCCAGCCAGATTTTTCTTTTCCTGGAGTCAGGCACTTTCAGTGCTTTTTTTCCAAACAGGTCCTCATGGTTACACACCATTTCTTCTATAAGCACCTCTTGCTCCTTTTCAGAAAACTTCTGCTTTCTTTTCCTCTTCTCCACAGCCAAATCCTCCTGTGCCTTCTGTGCCTCCATTGCTCACCAAACAGGTCTGCTCTGCCTCAGCACACTCTTCCAACTGCCAGTGGGTGTGGCTCAGTGTAGCAGGTTCAAGCAATCACTGGGACTTCCTGGTTGTGATGTCATCAGGCTGTTCCTGCATTGCATGTTTCCCGTTTTTGCGATTTCTTAAATTGCGAAAATCGCAATTTAAGAAATCGCAAGTTTATCGCAAAAAATTCTGCAATTTTTAAGAAATCGCACATTTCTCGCATAATTCTTCTTACATCCCATTTTGCGATTCCGAAATAGCGATTCGCAAAAAATCGCTATTTCAGAATCGCAAAATGGATTCTTGATACATCTGCCCCCAAGTCTCCATTCTGGAGGAGGAGCTCTGACGGGTGGAAAAATTCTGAAAAGCCCCTTTAGAAATTGTTTAATCAAGCGATTAAAGCAAAGGGATGCTGTAGATAGATATGGCCGCTAGATGCAACTTACCCAACGTGAACATGAATGAATGAATGAATATACAACTTATAGAGCGCTAACTTAGCCCAAGGGCATCAAGGAGCTAGATACAGAACAATATGCAGGTAGATGAGGAAACACTCAAACCAGCCTCTCAGGGAACAACCAGATCTTTAAAGACTTTCGGAAGCGAGTATGTGATCTTTGACCCATGAGTTCACCTGGAAGAGAGTTCCATAAGTTGGCCGCAGCAGTTGAAACCTTTTAAACCTTGGGACAATGAGGAGATTCTTTCTTGCTGACCTGAGATTCCTCGTGGGGACATAATGCTGAAATAAGGTCCTAATACCCACCGGGCCAAGGCCATAATAGGCATTATGAGTGAGGTAAAGAGCTTTAAACATGATTCTGCGCTCCATAGGGAGTCAATGTAGAGAAAGAAGGGACGATGAGGCAGTGTGGTGTTTAGGCAGGTCCATCACCTGCATTGCAGCTGAGTTTTGCACCAGCTGCAGGCGCCACAACTGTCCTTTGTTAATGCCCAAATACAAGGCATTGTAATAATCCAATCTGGTCAGTATTAATTCACCTACAACTTGTTTTCAAGCTGCAAAACAGAGGAACCGTGAGATTTTCCTAATGAGCCTAACACATAAGACCAGACTTAGATAATGATAGAAGATAAGGCAGAACTTTATCTGGAGAACATCAGGGGTGAAGGGGGTTTGGAGAATAAATAGACTTTGAAACATCTTTACACCGGAGTGCTTGCCGTTTTTCTCGACCGAATTGGTTGGATTGTGTGGCTGTATCGTAAGCGTCTCACCAGCGCTGGCTTTAAGCACCCGGGACGCTGTGGAGCGACGGCGGTGAAGGACCTGTGCTCAAAACATCTTAAAGTATGTATATTCTTGTCACTACACCAAGAACAGAATCGCTTCCATTTCAGAGCATAAGTTTTCAAGGTAGAAGGAGCCCTTGTTCTAGCACAAATATCTCTGCAATCCTGAGGTAAATTATGCCCTTAAATTCCGTGAATGCAGAAACCATGCAGGAAGATGCAATTGTACTGTACGAGAATGAAGAATCTGGCCCTTGCTCATTGATAACAGGGTTGGAACTGCTGGAAGACGGTAAGGTCTGCGTTTGGACATTAGGAGAAGCTCTGTGAACCAATGTTGATGCGGCCACCGCGGAGCAATGAAAATCATGCAACATGGTTCCATCTTGAGCTTGTGTAAAAGTCTTGGGATCAACGGAAAGGGGGGAAATGCGTACGCAAAGATCCCTGTCCATCTCATCATGAAGGTGGTCCCCCACGAGCCCTTCTCCGGCTCCCAACTGGCAAAGAATGAGCACTTCCGATTGCTTTTGGAGGCAAAGAGATCAAGATTTGGTGTGCCCCGCATCCGAAAAATGTGATCCACCACAGATTGATCCAACTCCCATTCGTGGCACGACTTTATAGTCCTGCTCAGGGTGTCCGCAAGAGTGTTGTGAATTCCCTGCAAATGTTCTACCTTTATCGTGATGTTGTGAGAAAAGCCGCCATTCCCAAATGCTTTGAGCTTCTTGAGACAGTATGTGTGAGCGGGTACCTCCTTGCTTGTTTAAGTAATGCATGCATGTGGTGTTGGCGGTTCTGATGAGAACTGTCGACCCTTGAAGCCCTGGGAGAAAGGACTGCAATGCCAGGAAAATAACACAAAGCTCTAAGAAATTGATATGCATTTTTGCCATTGCAGCTGACCACCTTCCTCGTATGCAAATATATTGGACGTGTGCGCCCCACCCTTCTAAGGAGGCATCTGTGGTGAGAAAGAACTCCGGTACAGAAGGTAGAAAAGTGAGCCCGATTGAGACATTCTTGGAGCGCATCCACCAAAGTAGTACTTCCCGCATAGTTAGAGTTATTCTCACTATGTCGTCGAACGACCCTGAGATTTGAGGCCATTGATCATCCAGCTCCTGTTGAATCGGTCTCATTCTTAGACCGGTGTGAGGTACCAATAGAATTGCTGAGGATAGTATTCCCAAGAATGATTTGATGACTCTCACAGAAGCGGACTGTCTTTTTTGGAGGTCTGATGCCAGAGAAATCAGAAACAATTGCCTTTCTTTTGACCAGAATGCTTTGTCTTTGGTATTATCAAAGACTGCTCCCAGAATTTGAAACCTTTGAGAAGCATAACAAGTTGATTTCTGACTGTTGTGGGACAGCCCCAGAAACTAAAACAGATGAAGGCATATGGACGTTGCTCGAGAAGCCTGCCGAAAAGAAGGAGCCTTTATTAGCCAATCGTCCAGATAAGGATAAAGTTGTATTCCTTGTAGTCTGAGATAAGCTGCCACTGGGGCCAGGAATTTTGTAAAGACTCTCAGTGCAGAACGTAGGCGAAGGGGAGGACCTTGAATTTGAGCACCTGCCACAGTAAAACGAATGAATTTCTGATGTTTGGGGTGAATGGGGATGTGGAAGTATGCATCCTGGAGATCCAAAGTTGTCATGAAATCTGCATGGTCCAGAAGCTGAAGAACCTCTTGAAGTGTGACCATACGAAAGGATTTCTTTTGTAGAAATTTTTTCAGCTTTCCTAAATCTAGGATAGGCCTCCATTTCCTTGACTTTTTCTTTATTAGAAAGAAGTGGGAATAAAAAACCTTTTTCCCGCTTGAGAGCGGGGAACTCTTTCTATCGCTCCTTTCGACAGCATGATTTATGCTTCTTTCCTGAGAAGAGCAAGATGTGAAGTACGTTTCTTTAAAGGTGGGTGGGGAGGAGGGATAGTGACAAATTCCAGGGTATCCCCAAATTTGAGAATGTCCAATACCCACTTGTCTGTGGTTAGCTTTTTCCAATTGCTGAAGTGTTTGGATACATTCGGAATCCTGTAAATGAGTTGTGGCAGGGCTGTTGCAGGTGCTGAGAAGTCGTCACTGTTTTCTGGCAGAATCTCTGCCTTGAGACTGTCGTCTTCTATTCTGCTGCCTATAAGCGTCAGCTGGCGGGTTTTTGTGGGACTGCTGCTGTTGCTGCTGTTGATAATTATATCTTCCCTGATTACCTTGGTTCTGGTATCTCTGATATCCACCACGAAAGGAATACGTTCATCTGCCTCTAGAACCCCGAAAAGGAGTCTTTCTATATTGCAAGGTGCCAAGGGCTCTGGCAGTGTCAGTATCTTTTTTTTTTTTTTTTTCTTTTTTTTATAAGACCTTTATTGCACACTTAAT
Organism: Lissotriton helveticus; assembly: GCF_964261635.1. Classification (NCBI taxonomy): domain Eukaryota; kingdom Metazoa; phylum Chordata; class Amphibia; order Caudata; family Salamandridae; genus Lissotriton; species Lissotriton helveticus. Next base: position 376,801,449 of record NC_136060.1, read on the forward strand.
TCAAGACATAGTGGAATGCCTACAACCTCTGGGGCCGGTCTCAATCAATTCAGCAACCAAGTTGGAATGTGGAAGTTTACACAGCCGTTTAGCCGGCATCCCTGAGGCCCGGCGGCAATCATATCTAGCGTGCATCATTACTTCGCCAATTTTGTCGGTAGACATAAAGGTCTGCTTTTTAACCTTAGAACCAAACAGCACCAAACAACAAGAGCACAGTCGTCGATTAAAACCACAGAGCGTTCCCAGCGGGCAAACAGACTTGTATCCATCATCAGATCATCATAACAGTAGTGACGTAGTTCATGGCCCCTCCCGGCTCCACCCTCCCTTGCTCTAGTCAGGCATCCACCAAGGCTGCAGATCTCAGCAGCACACATTCCCCAGCCACATGCTAAATCTTAATCTGACAACCCCTCATCCAACTCCTCTCTCGGTGGTTCACAGATGTTTCCTCTGTATACGTTCCATGCCCCCCAGATCTGACCCCATTTCTTGGGGCAACCCCTCCGGACAAACACCGCCTTCTCCGCCACCATTGCGTCATCCATATCATTGCACCAATCTCTCAGTCGGGGCACTACAGGTGACCCCCACAGTTTAGCCACATTGCGCTTCGCAACCATCAGGCCCAACACCACCCAGTCCCGCTGTCGATGGGTCAAGTCCGTGGCCTCCCATACGTTTAGCAGGCAGCAGCGTGGGTCTGGCCGCAGGGAAACATTCATAGTCTGGGAGATAGTGCGGAGCACCGCTGTCCAATACCCCGCCAGCCTCCCGCAGTCCCAGATGGTGTGGTAGAACGTCCCCCTTTCTCCGCAGCCGCGGAGGCAGTACTCCCGATCAGCCTTTCCTATTTTATACAGAACCGTCCTGGTATAGTATGTACGGTGCAGGACTTTCAGTTGCACCAGCTTAAGCCTGGAGGGAATCGCCGACTCGCACGGGGACGAGAGAGCTTCCTGCCACTCCGAGTCGTCAAGGTCACCTATGTCCGCCACCCAACTGGAGCGCAACTTGGACAACATGTCAGGGAGATTGTTAACCAGCTTCCGGTATGTGTATGAGGTGGCTTTTTGGGGCATGTGTTCAGTCAGCAGACGGTCCTCAAGGGGGGTAGACTCCTGCAAAGTCGCACCTGCTGGAATGGCTGCCCCTAGTGCGTGTCGTATCTGCATGAATCTGTACCGTTCGGACTCTCCCATACCATATTTGGACTGTAAAAACCCAAAATCAACGATTCTGTGATTTTTCCAGAGGTCCCCCACCACTGAAATTCCAATGTCGTCCCATGCCTTAAACCCTTTGGTATTGCCCATGTAACCCAACCTATGTGAGTCCCATAGGGGAGTCATCAGTGTAACAGTGTGTGCGCAGTGCAGGTGTCTGTGTGCCTTATACCAGAGCTGGATCGTATGACGTGTCGGGCCCTGTAGCTCAGACGGGACGGTGCGACCATATAGGTTTCTCAGCAGACCTCTGGGTTCGACATTCTGCCTGTCCGCCATGTAGGCGGGGTCCGTGTGTGGGGCATGCAACCAGAAGTTGATCTGTTTAAGGTGGGCAGCCCAGTAATACAGTTCAATACTAGGGAGTGCTATCCCCCCATCGTACCAGTCCCGCACCAGCTTGTTCTGCGCAATGCGGGCCGGTTTCCCGTCCCAGAGCAGATTAGAAATTGCCGCCGAGATGGCCTTAAAGTAGGCAGGGGGCACCGGAAACGGCGTATTCTCCAGGAGGTACAAAAAACGAGGCAGAGCCATCATTTTAAACAGGGCAGCTTTGCCCAGAAGAGTGAGTGGAAGGGAGCGCCATACCTTGACATCACGAACAAACCGCTCCAGTGGGGGTCTCAGGTTCAAAGCATGGAATACGTCCGGACTAGGAGTAACGTAAATCCCCAGATATTTAAAGGGGGCAGCAGTGTATGCCAACGGACAGCCCCTCGGAAGGGGGGGGGTGGCCAACAAGAACGAAAAGAACTGACTTCGACCAGTTAATTCTATAGCCAGATACCCTCCCGAACTTCTCGCAGACATTGAGCAGCTCCGGGACCGACTTCCGTGGGGCCGTGAGGTAGAGCAGGACATCATCGGCGTACAGCGATATCCGATCTTCCCACGTTGGTGACCACCGGATACCCTTAATTGATGGTTCCCATCTAACCCAAATTGCCAACGGCTCGAGGATTAATGTGAACAGTAGAGGAGACAATGGGCAACCCTGTCTCGTTCCACGGCCAAGCGGGAAGGTCCTAGAGATATGGCCATTTGCCACCACCTGCGCCAGGGGGCCAGTGTACAACAGTCGGACCCACGCACAAAAGCGGGGCCCAAAGCCCATGCGTCGGAGCACTGCGAAGAGATAAGGCCACTCCACCGTGTCGAATGCCATAGTGGCGTCCAGTGAGAGCAGTACCGCAGGTTCCCGTATACTTTCCCTGCGAGCCAAAACCGCCTGTAAACGCCGCAAATTATGTGAGGTATTGCGAGTCTGCATGAAGCCGGATTGGTCTGGGTGTATTAGAGTGACAAGATGGGGGGTCAACCGCAACGCCAGTAACTTGGCTAGGATCTTTGGCTCTGCGTTGAGCAGGGAGATGGGGCGGTAGGAAGTGCATTCCTCTGCCGTTTTACCAGGTTTGTGGATCGGGATGATGGCGGCCAGGCGCTGGTCACTCGGCAGCATGCCCATTTCTAGGCTGTCCGTGAGCATGTTAAGAAGATGGGGGGCTGTCGTCTGGGACGTTTGTTTGTACAATTCCACCGGGATGCCGTTGGGTCCCAGGGCCTTCCCAGACGCCAACGCCTCGGTCGCGTCCCGTACCTCCTGCACGGTAACCTCGGCCTCTAACAAGAGTGCCGCCTCTGGCGAGAGACAGGGGATCGACAGATCCGCGATGTAGTCATATGCCTCCTCCGTCGAGAACCCTGCCTGAGGGGCGTAGATAGCTTCGTAATGGTCCGCCAGCAGGCCAACAATGACCTCGGGGTCAGAGGTCGCCCGTCCGTCAGGCAGCGTCAGTTGAGCAATAACCCTGCCCGCCCTTTCCTTTTTATCGAGCCAGGCCAGCATCTTTCCTGCTTTATCGCCAAGTTCATACACTCTATGGCGGGTGGCCTGGAGTGATGTCCTAACCGATTCCCTCTGGTACGCCATCCATTCTATGCGGCACAGCCGAACCGCCTGGGCGGCCCCCAGCGACGGATTGGATTCCTGTCTAGAGATGGCCTCTGTAAGGGCCTCCTCCAGTGCGCTGAGTTCTTGCTGTTGCGTCCTCCTGTGGGTTGCTACCGACGTGATCGCCTGCCCCCGCAGCACCGTTTTAAACGCCTCCCATAGAGTACTCTGGGAGGCCACTGAACCCACATTCTCCTGAAAATAGCGCTCGGCAGTCGCGGTGAGCGATTTTTTCAAAGGGGCATGGTGCAGATAGCTCGCATGGATCGGAAACGTACGGCACCTGTGCGCGCGGCGATTCGTGTACGTGAGCAGGAGAGGGGAGTGGTCGGAGATACCTCTGGGGCAGATGGCCACCTCTTCGACTCCGCAAAGCCCTTCACCGGACATGAACACATGGTCAATTCGCGAGAGGCAGTTATGGGTAGCTGAGTAGTATGTGTAGTGTCTGTCGTGGGGGTGTTTGTATCGCCAGCAGTCCGTCAGTCCTAAGGCGTCTACCAGACCGGAGAGTCGCCCGCCTCCCCGTACCGTCGCAGCCTGTGGGTGTCTATCAAGGGCATGGTCCACCACGTCATTGAAATCTCCCCCTAAAACCAGCGTCGCCGTCGGTAATGCCAGGAGAAAGGAGGCCAGTGCAGTGTGAGCCTCAGTGTGTAGGTTAGGCGGGATGTACACAGACACGAAATTAAAGAGCTGGCCTTCCCACTGTACTGTTACCGCTGCGAAGCGGCCCTGAGTGTCCACCTTAGTTTGTGTGCATATCAATGGGAAATTTTTCCTTATAAGGATTCCAGTCCCCCTAGAACCGGACGTAAAGTCCGCATGAGCGACGAATTTGTACCCCCACCTGTCCATCGCTCTAGAGGCCGTGCCCACTAAATGGGTCTCCTGCAGCATAACTATCGCCGGTTTACAGCGTTTCAAATATTGTAGCACTAGGCCTCGTTTTACTCTGTCACCCAATCCTCGGACATTCCATGTGAGTGCCGTCAGTGTTAGAGAGCGGGAGGGGCGTGTCATGGGGAACTCAGGTGTAGCCTGTGAGAGCGTCGCCATCGATCAAGGTGTGATACGAGTCCAGGAGGAATGAATCTAAGGAAGCAACGTCACCTATGAACAAGTCGCCCTCATTCGGTGCCGTGTAGCTTGTGCTGTGCCAAACAATACAACAGGTAAACAAACAACCTAGAGCTAAGACAACCATCCAAACCCCCCCACCCCCTCCCTGCCTCCCTGCTGTACGGGTCTGAAACCGCCCGCCTCCCCCAACTTAGCAGAGCGCTTTGTCCCATCACAACCCATAGTACTTGCTTGTCGGGGGTGTGAAGCTCTCCAACCCGACGGCAGCTCCAAGCTACCTCAGCCTCCCGGCCCTGCACAGGGCCCAAGTGTCCACAGGCAATGCGTGACAAACGATCGTCGGTCCTCACTCCTCGGAATACTCTCTCTCCTCCAGACCCGGCTCTGCAAACAGGTCTTGGCTATGGCCCTGAGATGGTTCCTGGCCCGATTGTTGCAGGGGGCCTCTGTCGCGTTGAGATCTACCATCTCGCCTGGGTGCCTCCACTCGCCTCCATCCGTCCAGCCATTCCCTCGCCGCTTCTGGTGTGTCGAAGAACCATGCCCTGTGATTGTCCACGACCCTCAGTCGTGCCGGAAATAACATAGAGTATAGTATGTCCTTGTCCCGCAGGCTTTTCTTGACGTCGATAAAAGTCTTACGTCTTCGGGCCACCTCAGCCGTGTAATCAGGGAAGAACGCTATAGTGGAGTTCAGCACTTTGATTGGGGCGGAATTCCTGGCCGACTGGAGTATGGCGTCCCGATCCCTGAAGTTAAAGAGTCTAGCCAGCACCGGCCGCGGCGCCGCCCCAGGCTTCGGCGTCCCCCCCGGGACTCTATGCGCCCTTTCGACTGAGAAGAATCGGGAGAGACCCTTCGGCTGCAGCTTTGTCGTGATGAGCTCCTCCACATATAAATCCATCGAGCGTTTGCCTTCGGATTCCGGAATGCCCAGGATGCGGACGTTGTTCCGTCACGACCTCCCTTCCTGATCGTCCAGGCGGTCTTGTAGCTTTTTGGCAATCGCCTCCAACCGTTCAGTGGCCAACTGTAGTTCAGAGGTGTCCTCCACCAGCGATTTAGTGACCACCTCCACCTGGGCCACCCGCTCCGTCATTTTGTGGAGATCCGCCCTCAGCAGCCCAACATCAGTCGAGATTGCTCCCACTGTCGCCTGCACGCTCGTAAGCATCCTCATCAGGTCCTCTAAAGTCACTTTCTTGGTCCCCTCACCTACCGGACTCTTGCCCCCCGAGGGACGACTCTGGGAGAGAGGTGCGGCACTTTTTTCAAAGGCATATTTTTCCAGCTTCGCCTGTGCAGCTGCGCTCCTGTGACCCCTGTTAGCCATGACTACAGGTCGTGAGCACGAGGGGGGCCGTTGTAGAGGATCCTCGTGACTGAAAATGGCGCTGAACGTGAAAGCGCTCCACTCCTCCGGGTATGCTGCGCGATAGTGCTGTTGGGCAGGGGGCAGCGGTCAGAGTGGATTCCTCCGGCGCGCGAGGGCCCTTGAAGGACCTCGAAACTCAGGCTCCTGTGTCGCTCCAGGCGGCTGACGTCCCCACAGCCTCCTTCCTTTCGTGGCCAGAATCAGAGCCAGGCAACTGCAGGCGCGGAGGCCTCAAAGATTCACCAAGTCTTGCGTCGCGGGCCAGGGGGGTGCAGCTTTCGCGCCCAAAAGTCCGGGACTCCGGCTCAGTGCCAGGAATTACCGCCACTCTCAGCCCTGGGGGTCAGGGGCACCTCACTCTCCCCCGCACTGCCAGGTTATCGCACCCTCCGTCACAGGACGCACTGTCCGCCGCCCGGCAGTCTGTTATGTATGGGCGGTCAAGCGCTCAATTATCGCTGATTATCAGCCCCACCGCTCACACAGGCAATGGCGCACTTCGCTCCCGCTCTCCCGTCCTGGCCTCGTACCTGCCGCCGAGCCGGTCACAGCGCACATGTGGAGCCTCCACGCCCCAGGGCAGTCCGGACGTGCAGGAGGGCTACTCCGACGTGGAACCCTCGTTTGCAATGGCACAGCACTGATGTGGGAGCTGCAGACACTTCTGTAAAGGATCGGCACTTCCAGCACCTCCTTCCGGTATAGCCTCCCGTCTCGCGGCTACTTCCGGGCGGGGGGCAGCGCTACGGCAGGCCGGTGCTCTCTCACCCGGCAGGGCCGTCACCGAAGCACTCTCGTCCCACCGGTAATCTAAGTCCAATTTTAACCGGGGAAGCGCCGGCCGGCGTCGCTACAGTGCCTCACGCCGAATCTTTCGCCTGTGGCACACTGGAGGCGGATTTTGTGTCGGATCAATGGCAAAGGAGCTGCCTCGGTGTGAGAGCTCTCTCGCTACGCAGCCATCGCTGTCGGCTCGTAGCCACGCCCCCCGTCAGTATCTTTTTTGATGTCTTGCAGAGCCTCATCTATATGTTTCCCGTATAACATATCCCCATCGAATGGCATGTCCAAGATCTTTGTCTGACTTCGGGGCGAAAGGTGGTAGATTTTAACCATCCCTGGCATCTGAGGACTGCGGCTCCAGCCAATTGACGAAAACCCAAGGAGGCTAGATCCATAGAAATATCAATTATTTCGGATGCAGCCCTTTCTCCCTCCAGGAGAATCTTTCTTGCCTCTTGCTTTTTGTCATCAGGTAAGTATTTAAGATATGGGGCAATGTCCGACCATAGCTGGTGGTCATATCTCCCTAGAATCGCCAGAGAGTTTGTAGCGCGAACTGAAGCACCTGCCATGGTGGTGAAGCGCTTACCAATGTTATCAAGGGGCCTCCCATCCTTATCCGGAGGCGCTGTCACAGGAATAGAAGGGTTCATAGACTTACGTTGAGCAGCCTGAGAAATCACGGAATCTGGTCTTGGATGTCCGGCCAGGCAAGCTGGAGCCTTATCTGGTGCTTTATATTTCTTATTGATTCCGGGAATAATTGCAGGCACTGAAAATGGATTCTTCATTATTTTATTCCTTCTTCCCAGATGTGATCAATTATGGGGGTAGAACGGACGGACCTCCTACTCTGTTCCTTAAAATCATAAAGAAAACAATCTGTTTGCTTTACAGTCACCGGAAGATGAAAACGGGTTGCTGCTCTCTCCATTATTGTGTGGAAACTTCCAATATCTTCAGGAGGGTAATCCACTGCTCGAGGAACTGGTGAAGACGGCGTAGGAATCAGGTATTCATCCCATTCATCCAGAGTAGTAGGCAAATTTGGTAATTCCCCATCCTCTGCAAGAGTATCATCATCATCATCCTGGACTAATTGTTGGGTAGGTAAAAACTCCTGAGGTTCAATGATAGGAGCAGAAGGACCTGCATTCTGTATAACAGGCGGAGTAGGAAGTTGAGTTGGAACAGGCGCTGCAGGTGGAAAACGTGTATTATAGGCCCTTAACATTGCAGCAAGGTCTTGCATTAGAGCTATAGGCATTTGCACCATAGGTTCTTGCTGAAAAGAAGTCTCTTGAGGACCTCGCAGAGACTCACAAGGTTCATAGTATTCCTCTTCATTGTCCTCCTCCTGATATTTGATCCAGAGATGAGACGGGTTACGTGCCGGACTAAAGAGCCCATTATCATCTGACTCCCAAGATAGTGACTAGGAGGCAAGGGTGAAATATGAGAGACATCTTGATAATAATATCTTGCAAGTTGAAATAGCCATAACGGAAGCTACTGTCGATGTTGTCATCAACGACGTCGTCGACGGAAAAACCATCGTCGACGATGTACTCGTCGTCGAAGCCGCTGCTGTCGTCGACGGAATGTGAATCGTCATCGACGTCGTCGATGGTGGACCCGTCGATGGGGTCGTCGACGGTGGAAGCATCGACGTAGGCGTCCCATTGACGATTAGGCAGGCGTCGACGTAAACTGGGTAATCATCGTAGGGATCGTCGACGGCAACAAAGCAGACACTGATATCATTGTCGACAGTGCCGTCGTCGACGGCGGGATGTTCTTCGTGGACAAAGAGGATGCACTCACCCGCTGAGGAGATTTCGTCGTTGATGGTGCTTTTTTTGACGTTGAAGGAATTCTGACAGGCTGTTTTGAGGCAGTTTTCACAGAAATCTTTCCTCTCTCACCAGATTTCACCTCAGAAAAGAATGATGGCTTCTCTTTTCGAGAGGAAGAGTGACCAGTCTCAGAATTAGGCTTTTTAAAGGTCTTACTCTGTCTCTCAGGGGGATCATCAGATCTACCCTCTTCTTTGCGAGAGGGGTGGACGCCTGAGGACTAACACTGCCATCATCTCCTGAAACAACGTCAAATGTAGCCTTCAACGTCTCCAGCCAAACCAGCCATCTTCCCTCTCTTTCCTTCAAAGTCTTAGCAGGGAAGGTTCTACAAATCCTGCAGTCCTTAACCTTGTGTGCTGGATAAAGACAATAAACACATTCCTTGTGGGGATCCTCAAAATGTAGTCTCTTCTTCCCACATGAAGAACAAGACAAAAACAAGCTTTTCTTTGAAGAATTAGACATAGCTATTCACAAAGTTCAACCAAAGGTGAATAAAACTGAGCAGAGCTCAGGGAGACTCCCTGTCACACAACGTGCTGTAGAAAATCTAAGGGTTTGCCTCTCTGTGGTTCTAAGTGGGTGATGCAGCCTGATTGGCTGTGTTCCAAATTTGGTTCTTTTTGCAAAAGGACTAAGATAGGCTAATGTAGTGACTGTTCTGTCCAAAGTAGCCTAATGTATAATGTTGTTATGATATTATATATATGTTTTATTATACCGCGAGACTCCCACCTCATCGGCGGAGATGATTCTAAGCATTTGAATCTATGAAAGATACCCCAATACTGGATAAGAAAGTGCTTCCTGCCATTCCCCATCTAGGTTCCCTAAATCTATTTGCCATTGTGAGCAGAGTCGTACAAGGGGGTCTGAAAAGTTATTGATTATATTTTGATATGTCATGGAGGTGGATGTTTGAGTCATGTGGTCCGTCAGTAGTCTGTCTTCCAGAGGAGAGGCCTCCGGAAGGTCTTCGTCAGTTGGGATAGCTGCTGTCAGCGCATTCTGTATTTGCAGGTATCTGAATGTTTAGGTTACTGACATTTCATATTCGTTTTGCAATGCTGTGAATGTGAGTATTTTTCCCATAGACCCACAAGTCGCCCACCCTTGAAATGCTGATGGTGTCCCATTTGTGAAATCCTGCACAGGAGCCGAGTCTCCCCAGCTTCTAGGCCTCCCATAGGGGGCTAGCCTGTGTCACTTTGTTATGCCATCCCAGTTTCTTTGTCATTCGATGACACAGGAAGATTGTTTGTGCTGTTGGGCCTGTCAGGTGTTGACGGTTTTTGTCTGTGTATAGGGCCCAGAGGAGCTTGTAATCTCTTGTGATGCAAAATAAACATTATTCTTGATCTTGCAGAACAGGCAATAGGGCATTAACCCCCTCCTCTTGATGTTCCAATAGTCTCTAGAATAACATAGATTCTGCTATCCCTTACGTAGACTGGAAGACTCCAATAACAGATTGAAGCTTTGACGTTAGAGTCTTTACTGGCTACTGGCAGGAATCCCCTAAAATGGTAGAGATATAAGGAGATTGGTGCCATATACATTGATATATCATTACAGGTTCAACAGAATGTCTAACTTTGGTAGGGCTAAGACTGTCAAGGTACAGCACAATCTGTCAAAGGTGTTTAGAATGTGCAACTAATATACAAATTGTCCCCATTAGAATTCTTGTATGTAAATCTTTCTCATAGATATCTGTTAGATATACAGAAAACATTTCTCAAATTTTACTACTGCGCCAACGACCAAACAATCAGAAACATGACTTGAGGCACACACAGTTCCATTGTATCTTTACAACAAATAGCAATAAGGTCACCTGGGGGTATCACCCTAAATATGCACAGAGACAATGCAATTTTCCGCATTTGCCAGACATGACCCAGCACCACAATAGATCAACAACAATCAGCAGAACATAGCAACATCATCAATGTCCCCAGTGTCCTCTCCATGCCCCCCAATGTTTTCAAACTTTGATGGGCATCCCCATCCCTCATATGTACCTTTTTCCGCCCCATGCACCAATCCATGACTATGCTCCACTGTTCAGTTGTAAGTATAGTTTCCACTCGCCAAAGCATAGCCACATTTTGCCAGGCCAATATCAGCCAGACATTGCAAACAACCACCACTTATGACTACTGGGAAATTTATTCCACCCAACAGGATGACCACCAGACAGTTTTGCTGAAACTTGGCTGGATAATTGAACTGATTTATCCTGCCCTTGATATTGTCTACCAGGTGTGATCGAGATCCTGTGAGGTGGGTTTTTTAAAACCCACAGTACTTGCCATTGGCTTTAAGTTATGGTAGAATATTTGTAATAATAATAATAATAATAATCTTTATTCGGTTTTTTAGCATTTGCAAAACCATAAAAGATATCACATAATACAGAATTAATAATTAGAATTGTTTAAAAAGTAGAATTTAAAATAAACGTTTTTTTTAAAAAGGTGTTGCATTTTCAGATATTAATAAAAATTAGTCCACTGTTTTACAAGTTGTTTCGATGCCTCATAATACACTTTAAGAAGTTTAAAACATAATAGACAGTACACTCAGAGTCCAAGGTTTGGAGTGCCAGCATGGCTGGTCGACATTGTCTGTGGCCCCATTTTTTAAGTAAAGGAATTAACCAGATTTTCCGATGGGGATGATAAAACTTACAGAACAGTACTGTATGTATGGTGGACTGATTGGAAAAGTCGTCGCACGGACATGGATCTAACTGTGCATTCCAGCTGTTTTTATCAGGGAAAGTCACTAACCTGAAAAAAAGATTCATTCTGAATCTTGTTATGAGCATTTTCTCGTAGACTGTTAGATCCATGGTCAGATATGGCTGAATTCTCAAGGACTGCTGGGTCATGATTGCGTGCGTAACAGATTTTTTTGTGATCTGCGTAGTCAGCCTCAATGATTCCAAATGGCCCAGCGCAAGTCGTTTCAATTCTTCTTTGGAAATTTCTCTCAAGGTTTCTGGGGTAAAAAAGTACTTTTGTTGGCCCAAATCAGTAAAAAAATGTCTAACATACGAGAGCCATGCGATTTTATGAGAGTGGTCCAAATCCATAGTGTCCTGTAGGATGCTTTTAGTCAGAGTGTTTTTTTCCGACAGCCAGGCTCGCCTCCAGAGCAGGAGAGGTTGAATTTTTATTAAGTCTTCAATGTGGGGGATTCCCAGCTCTAAATGTGAGGCATAGGTGGAGGTGCCTCTAGGAATTGAAAGGAGGAAACTGATGAAGATGTTCTCTTCTTTTTGTATTGGGCTGGAGGAAACATGGCCCCAGATCCCTGCTCCATATAATGCAATAGATTGACATTTTGCAGCGTAGATTTGAAGCAGTTCTACTGGTGCTCTTTTTCCCAGTTTATTCGAGAATTTTATCAGCGCCATGATTGCTCTTTTGAAGAGATGCCTCCTAGTCTCAACCGCCGCTTTCCAATTTAGGGTATTATCGATCATGATGCCCAGATACGGGTATTGTGAGGTCTTTTCAATTTTTTCACTATTCAGATAGATCGACTTGATTGACTTGGTTGCTTTTCTTGATCCACCAGCCACCATAACGAACGTTTTTTTGATGTTAATGCGCAGATCCAAAGCCCCCATGAAGTCTGCATATTTAGTTAGTGATTTCTGCAGTTCGTTGGGGGTACGAGCTAGAATGACTGCGTCGTCCGCATATAGGAGCGCGGGGATCAAGCGACCTTTTACACTGGGGAGGTCCCTCGCCCCTCGCAGCATAGACTCTTCTAGGCCGTTTGTGTACAGTGAAAAGAGAAAGGGAGCAAGGACACACCCTTGCCTTACTCCCCGCTCTACCCTGAATGGTGCTGTCAGTTCTCCGTTAATTCCGTATCTTACTCTCGCCGTGGCTTCACTATATAGTTCCCTCAGAAAGTTTAAAAGGGGAGGGTCGACCCCCATTACGCTCAGCAGTGACCAAAGCTTCGCATGCGATACGCAGTCGAATGCGGAGGACAAGTCCACGTAGACCATGTAGATGGAGCCAGGTTTAGCATGGGTATATTTTGAAGTTAGCAGACTCAGGTTTAGGGCCTGCTCAACCGTCCCGAAGCCCTCCCTAAACCCGAACTGTAAGTCCGAAAGAATGGTTTTATCTTCTACCCATTGCTGAAGTTTTTCAAGGAGAACTCTTCCAACTACTTTTCCCAAAGAGTCTAGAAGCGAGATCGGTCGATAGCACTTTGTGTCCTGACGGTCCCCCTTCTTAAAAATTGGAACCATAATTGAAGAGGACCATGACTCTAACAGACCGAGTTCCATTGTAGCTAGACAGACTCTTGTCAGTATTGGAACCCATAAGTCCGGCTGATGTTTGAACAAGTCAACTGGAACCCCATCAGGGCCAGGAGCTTTCCCGCTTTTGCTTGAAGATAGTGCCAATGCTAGGTCCTGCATATCGAGGTCCATGGTTATAGGATAGGCGACTGAAGGGATATTGGAGTGATTTTCTTCGCTATTTGGTGACAATTTAAACATTTCTGTGAAACGATTCACCCATGTCTCCTCGTCAATGGCCACGTCTATTTTTGGGCCGGCGGAATCAGCCAGCGCGGGTGATTTAACAATCTTCCAGAAGGTCTTACTGTCTTTCAGGAGTGCACTCTTATGTAGGGCATTCCACAAGGATAGTTTCAGTTCTTTTTTCCTCTCTTTTCTGGAAATGATGTACGCTCGTCGGAGGGCTTGGATCTCTATTGCATCTCTAATTGGTTTTCCGAGAGCTTTCCTTAATTTGGTTTGTGCTTTTGTGCAATCTTGGTTAAACCAACCTGTGGGATTTGTTTTTGTTTGGCTAGGGGTTTTCGTCAGCTGTTTTTTAACTTGCTCTATTATTATGCCGAAGTTTTCCAGAATTTGTTTTGGCTCTGCGTAAGGGTCAAGGCAGATCAGAAAGCTGTTGTAGGAGGATTCTACTAGCCGCTTTGTTATTGTGTTTGGGTCCACCTTTTCCCATTTTATGGTATAACCATTATTTTTCCCCAGTTCCAATCTGTTCTGGGCCCGCGTGTTTGCTATCGATGCCATCAGTGATCTTGGTTGATAGATATGGAAGGTCAGGTTTAAGGCAGAATGATCACTAAGATTATTTTCCAGAATTTTAAAATTTTTAATATGGTCTTTTAAGCCTTCTGTTACAAATACAAAGTCTACGGTGGTCGCGTGGCCCCTTCCCCTATAGGTAGGTTCTAGTTTGCTATAACGCTGTTGTATGGGGTTCAGAATTTGTAGATCCAGATCAGCTAATGTTCTGTTCATGACAGCCCCCACTCCTGAGTGGGAAAAGTGTACCAATGAGTTATCGTTTTCGTCCTTCAACCCACATATGTCATTCAAGGGACAAGGATGAATGTTAAAGTCTCCTCCCCAGATTATCTGCGGTGTTTCCTTTTTCTGCTTGGCATGCCAATGATCAGTTATTTTTGATTGAATTAGTGAAAGAACATTCAAAAAGATGTCATCCTCTAAGTTGTTATAGAGGTTTATTATTGTAAAACAAAGTTTTTTCCCAATTGTAAGTGTGAGAATCTGGAAGTGTGCAGTTAAGTCTACCTTAATGATCTTCAAATCAACAATTGTGTTGGCCAAGTATGTTACCAGACCCCCTTTCGGTCTACCTGCGATGCTGGGGAGAGCGGGGGATGAAAATGTCCTATAGCCCGCAAGATGTAAAGGGATCATTGTCCAGGTCTCTTGTAAACAAATGATTTGTGGGTCCTTCAAGAAACCGGCGGCCGTACCATCCTCTATTTTGTTTCGGAGGCCTGCCACATTCCAGAAGGTAATGGATAATGACGAGAGTGCATTGTCTAGAGGTGGTTTTTCCATTTGAGGAAGTTCTATTGTGGGGTTAGTCAGATCCAGAGTTGTTAGTACTGACTCCGGGGAATTACTTCTTTGTCAATCAACCATTTCCAGGCCGCTAAAACGATTCATTAACGGTATCCCTTGCCAGTTTTGCCCATTAGTGGGCTCTCTGTAGCTGGTGCCATATGGATTCTGCGGTGGTCTCTCCCACTGCTCCCAATTTCTGGATCTATTATGTGGGCCCATGATCTGCCATGGTGCTTCTCTTTGCTGGTGGTTTTGGTTTGAAGGCCACCAAGGGTGGTCTAGCTCGTTGTGTTGCGGCCTTAATTTTGGACCCGCGACGTCTAGCTCCCATGGTTGTAATATTGGTTTCCTCCAAATACTATCGGTATCACGGGAATAGTTATTATTGTGATATCGTTTTGGGTAGAAGTATGACAGGGGTCTTGTGGCAATTCCCCCAAAGGTGTTAAACTCCCGGGAGCAGATATATTCTGCTATGGTTGGATCGTCGAACGTGATTACTACACAATCACCCCGGATGGTTTTTTTTCTGTGTCCCACCCACGAGGTCCGGGAGACTGAGGCTATTGTGCTTTTCCAGTGTTGGGGAACAGGGCGGTTAGTGTTCAGCCAATACTGTACTTTGTTCTTCAATGACCAGTTGGGTTCAGCCCCCTCCCCAGTGAGTTCGGGGACCCCTGTCATGACCACTACGTATGGGCATGCCCCGGGGGGCAGGTTTACAGGGGGTCTTTGGTCGGTGCTCTCTCTCGGGGTTCCTTTTGTTATTGTTTGTTTTATATTGGTTATAGCAGGGGTTATGGGGGGGGGAGGGTTCGTCGTAGCGGGGATCTTAAAGGAAGGGGTATTTGTGCTTGGGGTATTTACTATTGGTGCGGAAAGTGGAACGGGTGGTAGAGGGATGGTCAAGGAGTTGGGAGTGGTTTTTTGAGCAGTGGGAGGGTTTGGTACTGTTGAGACCTTTGGTGTAGGTTGTTCTTTGGTCTGTGGAGGAGGCAACGTTACCGATTTCTTGTTTGGGTGAGTTATGGTCGAGGAATCTGAAGGAGGCTTTAAAGGGACTTGTGGGGGTGTGGTTTTGGGAGGGCAGGAAATTTTTGAAATTAGACTCTCGATGTTACTGAGTCTAGATTCTAAGGGACGAATATAAGAGTTCAGCAGAGAAGCTATCTCCTTAATTAACTTGGCTGATTCTCTTTCTTTGCCTAGATATCGTGGGCTTTTAGGTTCCGGGAGTGGGAAGTCTTGAGGATCGTGTGGTAGGTGATGTATCGTTGCTATATTACTGGGCGGGGGGGCAGAGTGAAGGGGAAATGCTACTGGATTTGTGTCACCTACCAGGACTATAAGATCAGCCGTTTCGATGTTTTCGAAATGGTCTGGTTGTTTGCTAACATTTCTTTTTTTAATTGCTCCCTCCCTCCTCCCTCTCGTTTGCCTTATTTCTTCAGGGGTTGGGTCAGGGAAGATGTCTGGGGTTTTTTCTAGGTCACTGTCCGAGAAAGCTACTGAGAGTTGTGTGGCAGAAAGGTCCACGTTGTTAGGGAGACTAAGTCTGTTCGCGGACACAGTCATGGGAGTTGGTGTTGGCTGGGCATCTGGAGTTCTTGCGGTAGCTAGTAGTCCCAATGAGGATCGGCGTGCAATAGCGAGTTCTGTTGAAACTCTCCCCTCAATTAAGCTTATGCTCTGATCGATGAATGTGTTTGCTTGGGCGAGGAAATCATCCATAGGACCAAGCAATTTATCTCCTATCCCATTTTTTTTGGCTTTTTTCTGTTTGTTAGATCGCGTATTCATTTTCCAATGGGTGACTTTGGGGGGATCAGAGCGTAATAAATACCTATGAGAGGATGGCCGTGGAGGTGACGTTAGAGGGGTGGGCCGGACCGGACTCTCTCGTACTCGAACGGCCTCAAACGGCCCGCTCTTTGCCCGGTCTTCGCCCCGGGCTATGTCCCGCGCGCGTCCCGCGGCGCGCGTTCCCTAGATGTTTTATAGGAAGTGAGAAGTTGTGGGGGTGTGGCACTGGGAGGGGGCGCGCCTCTCACGGGAAGAGGACCAGCTAGAGATGGTGCATGCTGGTCCTCGCAGTCCCGGGGGCGGCGCCTCTCTCTCCTCTGCGGCCACGCGGTGTTTTCCGGCGTCCCCGCAGCTCCAGCAACAGCAGGTGAAAGTCAATTAGCTACTCCTGTAGCTTCAGGCGGTGATTCAGGGCTCCAGCGAGGGACAACAGCAACGGCAAAGAATATTTGTAGAGCGCATGGCTGCCCCATTAACGGGGTGTCCAAGAGCTAGATTCAGAAAAGGCAAGACCGGCAGGGGAAAGGTAATTTAGACAGAGAATAGCCAGGTCTTCAAGACCTTTCTGAAGGCCCAATGGTCATGGATACACCTGATAAAGGCAGAGAGTTCCATAAGGTGGGGGCTTTCTCATTATCAAATATCAAAGGTGCAGAAAGGAAGATTCAATGGAATAAAATAAATGCTAAGAAAAGAAGGATTGGGAGAGGTAGAAAAGCGATGGAGAAAGCAAACAAGAAACATTTTGAGTTAGAACTAGTCTCAGCTGATCTCAAACAGAATATGGGAATATGCATCACATATATTGGCAGTCACCTAAAGAGGAAATGCATGCAAATGGGGAACATTGTAGCTAGGAGTGGGAACTTTTCAGATTTGGTAACTATGTTAAACAGGGTGGCACCGTTCTACTTGTGAACTTCCTTGCCTGGAAACAGTGTCCAGAGTGTGTGAACTATAGAATTATTGCAGTAAAATGTCCTCGTTGCTCTTGAACACATTGCCCAAGGCAGCAAATAAAGATATACATGGTTACTAAGATGCTGGACTTTCCTGTTCGTGGTCTTCTTTTATGTAAAGTCAAGGCGGCACATGACCCTATTTCCAATGTAAAAATTCTTAAACGAAATGTGTGTACCGCTCTTGAAAGGTACAAGAAACTAATCTTTGTTTCTCTTGCAGTTTTTCTTAGTGTCTTTTAGGAGCTAGTCGGTTGCATATGTTTCTACTTATTTTAAAACAAGTCACAATCATAATGGCATTCCACAACCATTTGAAGCATAAATATTCTAATGTATAGGTCGTATTCCAAATTAGCTGTATGGTGATAGGAGAGGGCCAGCAAAATGCATGCAACCAGAGGGAAAGCTTTGTTATGTTAATATGAGCCTCTAAGAACTCTTCTCTGAGTGATAGCTATGCTGTCATAGGACTGAGCCTGTGAAATATTTATAATCTGAACAGTAGCGTTGCTTCAGAAGCCTGAGCCTGTAAGGATTTCTAATTTTTTGGTGGCGCTACAGTGAAAGGTACGAGCCTGTAAGATCTGCACTACCTTCGGGGTAGTGTTGGTGTCCAATGTTTGGGAAGGGAGAGCCTTGCTGTCAGATGCTTAAGTCTTAAAGAGCTCCTGTTTGGGTCAAACCATCACTACCAGTACTCATATTGGTGAAATATAAGTGGAGAAATATAAGGAATAATGTTTTGAGTGGGGCAGTACATCTTTGTGTTTCTCCTCATCCTATTACTTTCTATTCAGTTGTCTCCACCTCGCCTGATAAGTACCCAATGGTCTTAAAATCTCACACGTTGGGTCTTTCTTCTAGGAGAACCATTTAGGGGGTACCTTCCTCCACAAGTTTCCAATGTCACAATAGTACTTGTGCCACCCACAGCAAAATACTGCAGATAATATACAAATAGAGACTAGGGAGTTGGCATTCTAGTTTGATTATTTGATGGAGGTCTGCATGCGTCACTGCACAGGGATGGAAGTTTGGCTGTCTCATACACCAGTGTCATTTTTTCTGGTTTTCTTGATGGCCCACTGTCCCTGGTGAGAACAAAGTGTAGATGTACGGAGAGCACTTGAGTCAGACAATTGTTGTCATAGCAAGGTGAACCATATTAATGCGCGCTTGCTGATGGTAGCATACTCGTTTCAAGGTAGGGCTCTGTGTGTTACACCCTCCTTCGCATTATAGCCTTACATTTAATTGGATGCAAATAACTAAGTAAAAGAATAACACATTGTATGTTTGTGTTGCTATTTGTTTAGATGTTGTTAGTGATATATGCCCTTAAACCAACACTATATTGTACAGTGTTGGTTTAAGGATATAGGTTCTTGTCTCTCCCTGGCTTGCTTTTTCATCTGTAAATACACAAAAACCTGGGTGTCTGATAGGAAACAAATGTGTTCCAAGGACCGTACACTATATCGGGTCTGTAAATTTTCTACCTAGATGACCGAGTGGTCTTGATATAAAGTTTAATAATCCGACGCATGTAACCACCAGCAAGAGTAGGTGAGACCCAAGATCCAGAGATGGATTACCATCAAAATCTTGTTGGTGATCTGATTTTTCTCATCTGGTCATCCACAGGACCGGGCTGGTGTGTCTCTAAGTCAATGAGACTACTTCCAGAACCGCCTGGTAGGACTGGGATCAAGCCCACAATCGCTTGTCTGACCATGCGTGGGATCACCAAATGGAACAAAGTGCAGTGCAAAGAGTGAAAGTGTAAGCAAAGTGAAGTTAAAAAGGAATAGAGGGCTCACAGTAAGGAAGCAATAATAACTGTAAGTCTCTTTCTATTTAAAAACCAGAACAGCGCAAAACCACAGTATAAACAAATGACTGCTATTGTACAGTGTTGGTTTAAGGATATAGGTTCTTGTCTCTCCCTGGCTTGCTTTGTCATCTGACAGTCTACCATGTTTCCTACTGTTTGGTGAGTCTCCTACTCTCATGTTCCCTCCTTTCTGCTCTCCATCCTTACCCAGCCCTTTGAGACAGCAAAGACCAGGATAAAGCGCTATACAAGCAACCATTGTAACCTAACATGGCTTCTTTATGAACGCATCTCAAGATGCTTATGGGTAACTAGAGTAATTAATTTGTAAATGAACGAGTGTCGGTGCCTAAAGCTACCCTCAGAGGCCCTCGGCCAGTGGTAATAAATATTGTGTGTTAATTCCAATATTTTGTAGGCTTGAATCCCCCCTCATGTTTCTTTAATCCACTCTCAGACTCTCTGCCCCTATGTCTCACTCTTGAAGGCTCCTGCTTACTCCCTTTGTGATGTTTTTTACTGTCTTTCTCTTTTCACATCTTTCCCATTTGTGTAATTTTCCCCCTCTTGCTCTCGGTATATGTCTAATATGCAAAACTAAGTGATGGTTCCCAAAAATGAGTGCCAGTGGTCCCTCTGTGGCAACCACTGGCTCAAATTAAGTACTGATCGGTGCCTAAGAGTATTTGCACATAGGTGTCTGTTTGCTGGTCTTTGTGTATGGGTAGCTGTTGGTGGTGTGCTTTGTCTGGATATTTGCATGTATGTGTAATGCCGGCAGGGTGACAGAGGTGAATGTCCTACTTATATCTGTGATGAGCCGCAGGGCAAGAGTTTGAGTCATAGCAAGGCCTACTCACACTCCCATCTACTTAGATCAGTGGTTTGAGGAGTAGTACCCACTGATATTCACAGCAATTAGAAAGTGGAGTTTGAAGAGCTGTACTAAAACACCTGCGGGGGATGTGCGTCACTATTAATGCACTATACAAAAAACAACCTATTGGCATTGTTAATGCTTGTTTCCTTTTCTCAAACAGTGCATTCCATTTATAATAATAATAATCCATATGCGTAAAGCGCAAACATATCCCACCTTCAGGGTTCAAGGCGCTGTGGGACGTTGGGGAGACTAATTGAGTTATTGCCCAGAGTCAACTGAGGCTGAGCTGAGCTGACGCTGGCGATGGAACCGTGATCCCTGCGCTCTGGAGTCAGCTGCTTTGGCCGCTGCGCCACACCTCTCAACACTGTTCGATTTGGCCCTTCTGGAGGACTCTCTTAAAGTCCTAAAATTAATGTAAGCTCAGTGTTTCATGTTCAACTGGGCTCTGGCTATCACTTCCGTTTTGCCGATTGGGTGGTCCTTTCTCCTTGTAGTAAAACCTGCTACAAGGGGTCATTTCAAGTGTCACAGAAATTCCCGGTTGCTCATACAGGAAACCCTCCTGTTCCTGACTGATCCTGTAACACAGAATCTTGTGCAATGTGGATCGTTCTCGTGAACAGTGGTGTGAGGTCAGTTTGGTGTCAGTAACTGACGCAATCTGACTTCTTTCGCTGTGTTATCGGGTTAACTGTGGCCACGCGCGTCTTTTTGCACAAAACCGGAAACTGAGAGATTTTAATCCAAACGAAGAGAAATTGTGATTTGAAAATGAGGCCGTTATGCAACGCGGGGCCAGGAATGTCTAAGAAAGCTGCCTACGTAGAAGTTCCCTAAATGTATCAACTTCCAGATAACAGCTTTAGCCCATTCCTAGTATATGTAACCGCATAAACCAGAGGGCGTTGGAGCTTCTCGCTAATGATGACAAGTTTTCGCGTGATTTGTGGTCTGGAAAACAGCTCTATGCTTCCGATTGAAAGTGCAAACATAGGGCCGGAGTCACAGAACTAATCAGAGACAAAATCCTAAACTTACTACTTTTGGTATTCACAGAATGCACTATACAGAAGGCACTTAGGGCTAGATGTAGGTAATTTCATTTTACCCCTTCTTAAATACCGAATTTTACCGATTCGGTATTTAAGAAGTGGTAAAATGGAGGGGGGGTGATGTAGGTAACACAGAATCGGTAAATACCGAATCGTTAAGATTCTGTATTTACCGATTCTGTAAATACCGATTCGGTAATTCCCATTGATTACTATGGGCATTGAAGCCCATAGGAATCTATGGGCATTACCGAATCGGTATTTACAGATTCGGTAAATGCCGATTCCAGCAAGGGTGCAGGGGGTGTCACTTTGACACCCTCTAGCACCCCAAATACAGGCATGTGTGCCCTGTGGCACACAGACATGCCCTTTCACATGGCATAGGTGTGAAAGCACAGATGTGCATGCACACCTGAATTCGGTATTTTACCACACAATAGGATTGTGTGGTAAAATACTGAATTCTGAATGCCTTCTGTGAATACCAAAAGTAGTAAGCTTAATCAAAAGTAGAAAGTGCATTCTGTGAATATCAAAAGTAGTAAGTGCCTTCTGTGAATACCAAAAGTAGTCAATTTAGGATTTCTTCTCAGATTAGTTCTGTGAATCGGGCCCACTGTGTCTGTAGAAAGGTTTTTCTGGGCCTCAGAGACCAGATTGCATTTCACCATGTTATATGCAGTGCACAATATATGACAGCGCCAGTTAGCACTGGCCTTTAATGTGCACCAACACATTTTCAGAAGATTCTTTGTTGCTAAAGTTGAAGTTAGAATTCGCGAAACTGTGGCATTTCAGCGTACCCTTGTTATTTTCATTACGAGCACTGCTCCTTTTAGAATATTGCAGTGAAAAACTAGTAGTTTGGAGTTTTTCGGTGTTACATTTGTAGACACACTATCATTTTATTGCAGGTAACTAAGGTAAGAGTGGCTCTCTTCAGGTGCTATCCTTTTAGGACACAAAACACTGGAATGTGGATTGAGAATGGGATCTGCAGGAAGAGATCGAAAGTAGGAAGTAGAACCAGGATTTCTAATATAGAAAATATTAAGGAGAAGTGTTTTATTTTATTCTGTGTGCCTAAAGCAAGCTTTGGCTACAATAGAACAAACATTAACTATGTGCCCATCACAGAGGTGCCTGGGATGCCCAGTCTTACCATGACGTACACTCTCAGGCTAGTATCTGCGACCAACAAACATTGATAAAACAAAGCTGATTGGCTTTGCCATTGCTTGTTTATACAGTAGTAAGTCAGGCATGCGAAGCAGATTGTGCTGGCATTACAAAATACTGGATGCACAACAGGGATATTTATTGGTAGCCACAGGAGAAGCAGTGCCTATCTAATACTCTCTCCCTCACTGAAAAGAACGGCAATTAAGGTGTCAAAAGAAATAGCATCACAATGCTCACTGCTGAAGATGCTATGGCGTCTGCCCCTAGGATGACTTAAGGACAGGTGTAGGGTACTTACTACTCTCTGGTTACTGGTTTAGAGGAAGAGCGTCCCCGTATGTCAAACATAATTTACATTTCTCATGATGCTCCTGTACTTTCCACATACATGCACCTGTATGTAAATTACTCATTGAATTGCCACAGTTCCCCTTTAAGAAAAGCATGCACTGCAGTTACAGTTTCCACTTTGCTCTTTACGTAATGCACAAATTACAGTGTCGATTTCTAGATCACTCAACGTGTAAAGCACACTCAGAGACAGTTTCGATATTGCTCTATATTTAAAGCATATATATTCATCACACCATGCAGGTTTAAACTTGCCCAGTTTATAAAGCACATATTTCCATGAGAGTTTACATCATACAGTCATGTCATGAAAATACGTGCTCCAAATAATGAGCAAGTGAAAGCAGGCATGTCATATAGTCTTAAATACAGGGTTGGCTGTGAGCTATATACATTGACCAATATACAGGTCACATGTCAGTGTAATGAGGATTTATTTATGCCCTGTAAGTAGAAGCACTCATTTCCTCGTTATTTTGCATGTTGTCCAGCAACCTGTAGGCACGTTTATCAGAATGCAAAGCTCCCCCAAACAAAACTCACAGCTACCAATGCTGTGCTGGCCGGCCCTACCCCTTAGCTAGGGTCGGAGCTGGAATGCCATAGGCAAGAGGGTCTCTGCCTTCTTACCACTCCTCAGTCCTATGCGCAATAGCACAGTCACCAGCACTGACTACCTCAATGAATGCGAACGCAGTCTGTAAAAGTTCCTTCTATTGTGCACATGCTGGTGATTACGCTAAGTTTTGCGTCCTGCCTTCCCTACTAAATTCAAGGCAGATGGGCTTTCATTTACCTGCTAAAAGTGGTGGAGGGGAGTAAAACAATTTAAGTTTATACTTTCAATTTAGTCATGCTGTAAGGAACCACAGACTCTGAATTCCGATTTTGTGGATTTATTATAAGGCCAAAAATAATTGAATATAAACACACCTCAATATCAGAGTATATAGGTACAGAAAAATCAATACAGAGCCGAGTCTACGAATATAATTCATTTGGCACAAAAGGCATAAAATGATGAATTCCAAAATCAAAAAGCAGTAATCAATCAATCAATCAATCAATCAATCAAGGAATTTGTAAAGCGCGCTACTTACCCGCTAGGGTCTCAAGGCGCTGGGTGGGGAGGGGGGGGGGGGCTGCAGCTAGTGGTCGAAGAGCCAGGTCTTGAGCAGTCTTCTGAATGCCGGGAGGTCTGTGGTCTGTCGTAGGAGGAAGGGGAGGGCGTTCCAGGTCTTGGCGGCGCGGTGGGAGAAGGATCTGCCCCCGGAGGTGGTTTTGTGGATGCGTGGGACGGCGGTCAGGGAAAGGTCGGCGAAGCGGAGTATCCTGTTGGGTACGTAGAAGGAGAGTCTGCTGTTGAGATAGGCTGGGCCGGTCTTGAGGAGTGCTTTGTGTGCGTGGATCATGAGTTTGAAAGTGATTCTTTTGTTGACGGGGAGCCAGTGTAGGTCTCTCAGGTGAGGGGTGATGTGGTCTCTGCGTGGGACGTCTAGGACCAGGCGTGCGGAGGCGTTCTGGATTTTTTGGAGTCTGCTGATGAGTTTGGACGGGGCTCCGGCGTAGACGGCGTTTCCGTAGTCGAGTCGGCCGCTGATGAGGGCGTGGGTGACTGTTTTCCGTGTGTTTGTCAGGATCCATCTGTAGATCTTGCGGAGCATGCGGAAGGTGTGGAAGCATGAGAAGGAGACTGCGTTGACTTGGTTGGTCATGCTGAGCGTAGAGTTGAGGATGACTCCTAGGTTGCGTGCGTGATTGGTCGGTGCTGGGGGGGTTCTCAGGGATAGAGGCCACCAGGAGTCGTCCCACGCCAAGGGGTTGGGCCCGAGGATGAGGATCTCCGACTTGTCCGTGTTCAGCTTGAGCCTGCTTGCCTCCATCCAGTCGGCGACGGCCTTCATACCCTGGTGCAGGTTGGATTTGGCGATGAGGGGGTCTTTGGTGAGGGAGAGGATCAGCTGGATGTCGTCAGCATAGGAGATTATGTTAAGGTCATGTAGTCTGGCGATGCGAGCGAGGGGAGCCATGTAGACGTTGAACAGCGTCGGGCTGAGGGAGAATCCCTGCAGGACGCCGCAGATGGTTTTGGTGGTACCGGATTGGAACGGGGGGAGGAGGACTCTGTGGGTTCTGTCGGTGAGGAAGGAGGTGGTCCAATCCAGGGCTTTGTCTCGGATCCCTGCGTCGAAGAGGCATGTGCGGAGTGTGTGGTGGCAGACGGTGTCGAAGGTGGCGGAGAGGTCCAAGAGGATGAGGGCTGCTGTCTCGCCGTTGTCGAGGAGGATTCTGATGTCGTCTGTGGCGGCGATGAGGGCGGTTCCGGTGCTGTGGTTGCTGCGGAAGCCAGACCGGGAGGGGTCCAGGATGCTGTTGTCTTCTAGGTAGCGGGTGAGCTGGGTGTTGACGGTCTTTTCGTTGACTTTTGCTGGGAACGGGAGCGGAGAGATGGGCCGGAAATTCTTGAGGTCGCTCGGGTCCGCCTTGGGCTTCTTTAGTAGGTTGATCTCGGCGTGCTTCCAGCTCTCAGGCAGAGTGGCGGTTTTGAAGGAGAGGTTGATGAGTTTACTCAGGTGGGGCGCGATGAGGCTGTTGGCTTTGTTGGCGATGTGGTGGGGGAGAGGGTCCGAAGGGTAGACTGAGTGGATGGTGCTCATGGTCTTGATTATGTCTTCGGTGCTCACGTTGGTCCATGTGGTCAGAAGGTCGTGGTCGGTGGGGTTGGGTGTGTTCGTGGTAGTGGGGTTTGTTGGGTTCATCTGGGGGTTGAAGCTGTTGTGGATGTTGGTGTTTTTGTGGTGGAAGAAGGCGGCGAGGGTGTCGCACAGGGCTTTCGACGGCGGGATGTCGTTGGTGCAAGAGTTGGGACTGGAGAGTTCCTTCACGATGTTGAAGAGCTCTTTGCTGTTGTGTGCGTTGTTGCCGAGGCGGTCTTTGAATGAGGCTCTTTCGGTGGTCCTGATAAGGCGGTGATGGTTGCGACTGTCGTCTTTGTGGGCTGCGTGGTTGGCGGGTGTTCTATCGTCGAGCCAGATGTTTTCGAGTTTCCAGCAGGTGCGCTTGGAGGCCAGGAGCTCCGGGGTGAACCAGCTGGCTCTCTGGCTGGTGTCTCTGTTGGCGGGTAGTCGCACTGGTGCTACGGTGTTGGCGCAGTTTTCCGTCCAGAGTCTGAGGGTGCGGGCCCCCTCCTCTGGGACGGTGGGGCTGGTCGGTGGATTGATTGTGAGGTGATCTTCCAGCAATTCCTTGGTTACTTTGCCCCAGCGTCGGCGGGGGATCTGTGGGATGCGGTGGTGAGTGACGGGTTTCTGGAAGGTGAAGTGGATGCAGTGGTGGTCGGCCCAGGTGAGCTCGGAGGCGTGGCCGAAGGCGACGTGTGGCTGGAGGAGAAGATGGCATAGAGCGTGTAGCCGGCGGTGTGGGTCGGGGTTGTGACGATCTGTTTCAGTCCAAGGGTGGCGAGGTTGTCGACCAGGGTGGAGGAGTTGCTGTCGTTGTTGTTTTCCAGGTGGAAGTTCAGGTCAGCGAGCAGGATGTAGTTGGCGGAGGTCACTGCGTGCATGCTGATGAAGTCGGCGATGGAGTTGCAGAATTGGGGGTGTGGGCCAGGTGGTCTGTAGGCGAGGGTGCCTCTGAGGGTGGTCTTGGGGTCCGTGTGGATCTTGAAGTGCATGTGTTCGGCGGTGGTGAGGGTGTCGTCGGTGTTAGTGGAGACCTTGATGGTAATCTTGCGGATGATGGCCATTCCTCCTCCGACTCCGTTAGCGCGGTCTCTGCGGGAGATCTTGTATCTATCAGGGATGGCCATTGCGATGTCTGGGGCGGAGGTTTCGTTCAGCCAGGTCTCGGTCAGGAAGGCGATGTCTGGTGATGTGGTGGTGAGTAGGTCCCAGAGCTCGACGGCGTGCTTGCGTGCGGAGCGGGTGTTGAGCAGGATGCATCGCAGTTGGTTGGATCCCGTTGCTGTTGGTACTTTGGCGTCGGTGCAGGTGAAGGTGCAGTTTCGGCAGGTGAAAGAGCCGTGGGTGCGCTTGGGGGTGGCTTTGTAGCAGTTGGAGGGCCGTCCATGGTTGAGTGCGGCGAGGGTGTTTGCGTCGTAGTGGAATCTTGCTTCGTCGCTAGCGTGGGGGCCAGGGATTTTGGCGCTGGACGCGGTCCAGGCGCGGACGGGCACAGACTGCCGCCATATAAGGGGGAGGTGGGGAGGGAGGGTCAGCTGGGAGGCGGGAAAGAGGGCAGCGAATGGGCACGGGGGGTGGGGCCGCAGCGGAGGCAGCGGCGGGAAGGAAAACTGTGGGAAAAACGGCAAAGAAACGGCGAAGGAAGAGCGAGACCAGGGAACTAGGCAGGCCCGCTCAGCGGCAGGGGGCAGCAGGCAAGGCTGGCAGGCAGATGGGGCACACTGAGAAAAGGGTCACAGGCAGATGGGGTACAGGGAAGCATGGGGTAAGGGCACAGGCGCTCAGGGAGTGAAGGCGGCAGTGGAGGCGGCGAGGGGAGCCGCAGACAGCAGAGGAGAGGTGGCAAGGCAAGGCTGGCACAGGAGTTGGTGGCGCTTCAGCGGAAGGGGGAGCGACCTACCAGAAGGTCAAGAGTCGCAGTAAAGAATAGAAGCTGAGTCCAGTTCTCTTTTCATTTAAAAAGGAACCAAAATATCTTTACCTACACTACTCTAAAGAGGGTGCTACCTATTTCCCTTATATTATATCCCAAAGGTGTCAGCACCTGTTGACTTCCTAAGAGTACTCACGTCAAATGGGTCTGATAGCTTAAAGCTATAGAGCTCGCTCAAAGATGCTCCTTCTTCTCCGAAAATTAGCAGAAGTCTCTCGAATCTGTCCCCGCGCATCATACAAAAAGACAATGTTCAACCCACAATACGTCACATGGTGAACTTTTTCCATTGCAACATTTTGAGTAGCTTTCCACAGGACCTTTAAGTAATTTTCTTAGTCTTCCAGTGGCCTTGGATCTCAGATAGGCCATGCACGAAAGGCGTCCTCCCTTCTCGCCTTCCAGTCTTCAAAGACATTCCGGGTATCTCCTTAAATCTAAGAATAACGAGGTCGAATTACTGCACCTGCAGTAGGATGAGAACATACTGTTTACAAGTACAAAAATGATTCATTTAATTATTTCTTGAGCAACCAAGTAGAAACGAAACTCAAAAGAACTTACAGTTTGGACCTAAAATTCAGGCAACTTAAACAAAACACAGTTTACATTGTACTAATATAATTTCATTGTGCACATTACACATACAGGAACTATAAGTGTCTCTAATACATGTAAAATCCTACTTGAATGTGCACACTACATTTCAGTGCTAATACAATGTGAATAAATGCATCTTAATAATCATGAAACACAGCAAGCGATAAAAATACATGAGTGCGTTTAAACCATGAGTATAGTGCACCCATACAATTTAGAGTGCTGTAAGAGCTCTATCAGCTCCCCCTCTTATGACTAGTGTCATAACACCAACATTCTACCCTCTCACAGTTTTCTCCTTGTAGAAAGGACCGACCTCAACAGAAGTTGTAGCTTGCCGTCCTTGTCTAAATCTTTGTAACCCTTTATGGAGCAGATAATGACTGTCCTGTAGTCGTTCTAACAGATGCTCTCGCTTTTTCAGAGAATTTTCATGTATTGCCTTTTGCCATTTGTAAGCCTAGATGGTTCCCAATAATATAATTATACAAATGACAGCTATTATGATGGGTTTCAAAATGTATCCCATTATTCATTGTACCAGACTTCCAAACCAGCTCCCAATTTTTCCAAATCCCTTGCCAATTCGTTCCCAAAGTCCATCTGCAGCCAGATCATGTAAATCTTGGTGTATCTCTGAAATGTTACTAATGTACTTCCTTAAATCTCGATGTCATATTGTCAGGAATATACATGCAGCACTGTTGAACTTTCAATAATTTACAGACTTCTCTGGCTTTTGCTAATAGCACATCTAAAGCAAGACGATTTTGAACAACCATAGCCCTTATTGAAACCATCTCACCATCATCAAGTAATAGAATTTTGGCCTGATTCACAGAGAGCTTATCCACTATCGTTGCCAACTTTCTAATTTTCACATCGTTCAAAATCACACCCACGCTAGGTATCATAGCTCCAAATATATCTCCAATGATTTCTCCAGCACTTTCACCACGTTTTCCTTTGTGAGAACTTTTTCCTTCCAAGGGCCATCAATGTAAATGTAAATGTACAGGAATTCATATAGCGGAAATCACCGAGCGGTTTCTAAGCACTTGCTTAGGGAACCCGTCCTGGTATTCCCCTGTGAGATAACCCCAGCAGGGTATCCGCAAGGTGAAAGCCAGGCATCCCGCCGCGAGGGGCCGTTGTGGAGATTAAGCAAGCTATTGCCCAGAGTCGCAGAGTGTGAACCCGTGAGTCGAGTAGGCACCGGAGCGAGAATTGTCGAGTCCATGGACATTTTAGGACTCAAGACCCCACCGAGCCGGGAATTGAACCCTGGTCCCGGGCTGACCTCTGCTTCCAGGTCTGCCTCCTCTAACCAGTGAGCCACACTTCTTCAGATATGAATCGCAAATGTACCACCAGATCCGTGGCACTTCCATGGGTTCTACCTTCGCGCCGAGCCTGGCCTGTATTTACATGGCCACTTTCGAGGAACATTTCATCTACCAAGCCGACACCAACCCATTCCTCGAACACTTGTCCCTTTGGCGTCGCTACATCAACGACATCCTGATCCTTTGGAAGGGGGATCGGACGAGTTGTGAGGCCTTTTGTTCATGGATCAATCTACAAAACCCGTTTCTCAAATTTACGGGCACCATCTCTGAAGTTTCACTCCCCTTCCTTGACCTAACAATCAGGTTGGACCCCACGGAGATCACCACCACCCTCTACAGGAAAGAGACCGACAGGAACAGTCTTCTCTTGTACCAGAGCCACCATACCAGGGCCCTGAGGGATAATTTACCCTTCGGGAAATTCCTTCGGATCCGCAGAAACTGCATATCAGTGACTGATTACAAACGCGAAGCCTCTACTTTACAACACAAACTCCAGGAGAGAGGATACCCTACCAGACTTCTGAAACAATCAGCCAAACGAGCACTCAACAACAATAGAGAAGCCCTGTTGGAGACACATACTAAACCAGTAGATGATGCCATCACATGTGTAACCACTTACACCAAGAATTCCACCTACATTAAGAAGATAATCAATTCCCATTGGGGTACTCTGAACTCTGCTGGCTTGGACATCCCACGTCCACGCTTTGCCTTCAAGAGAACTGCCAACCTCAAGGATACCCTGACCCATACTCGACCGAAGAAGTCTAGTACTCACCACCAGAACACACTCTGGGATTTACCACCAGTGGTGGGCCATTTCAGATGTGGTAGCTGCACCGTCTGTCCACAGTCCATACAAAGCAAAGAGATTACTCTATCACCATCTTTCACGTGGCATATGAACAAACATACCAACTGCAACAGCAGTAGATGCATATACATGCTCAAATGCCCCTGTGGCCTCAAATATATAGGCATGACTATGCGCACTGTGAAAACACGTATAATTGAACACAACAGCAACATTCGCTGCACCAAGACCCACACAAGGCTTTATGAACATTGCAAAGAAGCCGGACACTCAGCAGAAAACATGCAATGGGTGGTCCTAGAATGCCATCCATCCATCAGTCAACAATCACTACATAGACTGGAACAGAGGTGGGTGCATCGATTACAATTAGACACATGCGGATTGAATGACTCCGTCCCTTGGAATCAGCTAGCAAAATAACTTTTATGTCTTTTCTTCATTACTATCATCCTGTCCAGCCAGGGACGATGTTGAGTTTGGACATCCAATGTAGACAGACTTAACCAATCCCCACACACACCATGTTGCCCTCACGCATCCCGGTTGGACTCGATCACCCTCGGCCCGCATAACCCTCCATAGCATCACCTGCACGGGGGGTTCATGTCATCCACTGGTAGTTGCCCTGCGGACCATTTTGCCTGACTCCCTTGCCGGCTCCCGGCCCCAGCGCGCCCCGCCCTTCCCCCACCCCTCCCCCTTCCTCTATGGCAACGCTAGTTGTGGGGCGCTCCCCTACCAATTGGATGGGCTCACCAGAGTTGGGGCGCTCACTGACGTCGCTTTCTCCACCTTTGATGATCTCCCCCAGGGTTCACTGTAATTCCCGGCACCAGGCTGTCCTGCCGTGAGATCACAGAACACAGTCTAACGAGACATGAAAGCTTTGATAGGCTAAGACACTTCCTACGCTATCCCTCACAGTCAGCCAACCTCTCTCTTGCCGTGCTCTAACATGCGAGGCCCCTGATTGGCTGCCCTGGCACATACGTCATGAGACACGCCCCCCCTGACACTCGCAAGCCCGGCATTTAACGGCGACTGAGTGAAAGTGCGCTACCGGCTGGTTCGCGTTTCACTACACGCCTGAGTGAGTGGGGGTAGGTTACGAATGGCGCAGACACTCCGTCGCTAAGGTAAGCAATCAGGGCCGTTATCCCTGCTCCGCCGCTGCATCTGTGACGGTCCCCCCAGGAGACCACGTGGGGCTGGTTGTTCCGCCGGGTTGCGGTTAATGGTGACTGCCCCCGCCCGGTCCTGCGGCTCTGCTTGCTCTGGCGGCCGGGGCCGCTACTTTGATTTCCACACCCCCGGCCTTACCAGACCGCTGGTCGCACTACCGACCACCAGCGCACTCGCTTGGCGCCGACGGGCGCCGACGGGCGGAGTCGCGGACTGTGACTGGGATCCAGCCTTACCGAACGGCACAGCCTGACGTGACGGGACCCCATGTGACCTACTGGCGATCCCGTTTTCCTAATGCTCCCCCTGTCCATGAGCTGGGCTTGACTGTCTGTGTGTCTCTCTCTCCCCTGTCGATTGCCTTCACAGGGTACTATCTCTAGCGCACGCCCCACCTGAAACAGCCGCGCAGATCGAGACAGGACTGGCAATGGTAAGCCCCGACTGCTGGCAGTTATCTCTGCTGGTAGCCTTCCCTCTAAGCCCATGTCTTCCCCCACGGCGAATACTGGCTGTTCAATGTTAGTTACCATTTATTGACACTAGAGGCGCTATTACCAACAAGTAACATACCTCTTGCCAAGATTAAGACTTTTTTAGTTTTATGTTTATTTTTATTCTCATGTGTTCCAAACAATTCTTGGGACCATATTGTAATGAGAGTCTCTCTCTCTCTCTCTCTCTCGCCCTGCACGAATTCACACATAATTAACGGTCCCAGTACCGAGTGAATCACTGATGCCTGGGTGCTGCATTATAACTTGGGATACTCCAGACGAATAATATATGAGCGGCTATTGCATATAATGTTGATGTTTTCCGTTTTTAATCCTTAGGTCTGACGGTGTGACAGTACTTCTGGCTAGCTCCAGTCATAGACCAACCAGGTTGTATAAACCATACTCCTGAGCTCACCTTAGGGCACCTAACAAGTTTATGAGCACTTTCTAGTCCTGAAGAATTGCCTTTAGGGCATGAAACATGTTGACCATGTCTGAGGGTTGAAATGAGGCCATACTAATGGTTACCTTGGGCCTCTATACCCCTCTTTGCACTTTTTAACAAAGTGGCTAGCCACACGAATAAAGGTCTCTTAGTGGACTATCCAACTTTTTTTAAACTCACATTTTGCTCACTACTTCACCTGTTTTTGTACCTCACACACCAGAAAATCACGGCAAGGAACAAAAGATCTCCGTCAGAGAGTAACACACGTTGTTACCCGTCAAGCATTGCAGCGCCGGCTTGACGCAGGAGCAGGAAGCCGATGATGCAAACAATATCACAAAGGGCTGAATGAGACATGTCATCCAGTCCAGTAGTTGTATGAGGTTTCTTAGTTCCGACAAGGGACCTGTTGGCTTCCCATACCTCCTTTCCCTCCACTACCCCCACTGAGAGAGAGACTCTATTACAGGCTTCAATCTAGGGGAACTTTGTACAACCTCTCTTGCTACAACCACACTTCTCCACGACATAAAAGTTTTGGGAAATACCACAGCCAAATAACATGTGCCATACCAATTCTAAAGCAGTTTCACATAAGCACTTTTTCCACACACAAAATACACATTTGTCACTATGGTTAATTTATCTGATAGCGCCTTTCTTATTGACTCCTCAATTAAGAAAATGTGTTCACAATAATAAATAATAATAAACCACATTTGTAAAGCGCACAATCACCCGTAAGGGTCTCTAGGCGCTGGGGGCCGTCGGGAAGATTAAGCGAGCTATTGCCCAGAGTCACATGGTGCTGGGCTAACCTGCCGCCGGAGCCGGGGATCGAACCCTGATCCCCAGACTCCAGCGTCAGTCGCCCTGGCCGCGGCGCCACACCTCACCCACAACTATCTTGTCATAATATGTTAACGGGTGTCTAATGCATATTTTCCCTTTTTGCTGAAAGTCCAAAGCTATTGGACCAGAACTTCACTTTGCCTTCTGATCTAATTCTTCCTGTGTCCATGGAATAACCTTATGCTTCGGATCTGGTCTATATAAAGTCTCCCTATGTCGATCTTCTATCTGATCCACAAACTTCTTTTCGATGTCAGATAACATGCAGGTCAAATTGTGTTTATGGGCATAAGATGTATCTAAAGTAATAGTAGGCACAAAATACAGAGACTTTCTCTCTACCTCCTTATAGTAATCATATGTATTCATGTATTTAAGAACTGGAACTTCTGAGAGTACCAAATCATAATTTGAGAAGTAATACTCAAAATGTGTCTTCCTATAAAACATGGTAAACAACACAATACATGTGATGCCATTCTTCAAAGGTAAATGATGATATCGAATGCCTTCTTTTACTGATGCTGGCAGCTGCATGCACACATAGCAGTCTTTCGCTTCTATTGTATCAATATACTCATATAACAAACGACCATATGCATTCAACGTGAAATCACCTTTTGACAAATCTACTTGTAACATCCGACTAGTTTCCCTGATCATATCTCTCTCTTTTGTGGTTGCACCCTCTTCTACATCTGAAGCAGGTGGGGTAAGGGTTGCCTGTTCCCCATTCTTTTCAGCATCGTGAGACCCAACCAAAGACCTAATAATCACCACAGTTAAGACAGTAAGCACCACAACAATAAGGGTACCAATTATGCACTTCTGCTTGTGTCCTGAATTTCCAGATTTCATTTTGAACCACTGTTTGGTTTTGATGCACAAACAAAATCAACAAAGTCTCTTTAATTCTTTTCTTTGCTTGATTCTCTTATTTACAAAGTCTTTTTATTTTCCCTTTTCCCATTCGATTATTGCAATATTCAGTCCTATTGTAGAGATGTTGTTAGCCCTAGCCCTCAATTCTTCTTCTATTGAAAGTTCCTAATTTAAATCTTCTTCTGCTTAGGGCTAGGTTAACTTCTTTCTAAGGCTAATGAGTTCTTCTTTCACAGTTCAAGCTTCATCATTAATGATATTAGATCCAAGTATGGTGAAAACAAGCTGGCAAATCTCTGCACAAATCTCTCCCAGCTCTTGTGTAGCGGGCTGTCGACCAAAGGTAGGGAAAGCAACCTGGTTAAGGATCAAAAATCATAAACCACTCAGCCTTCGTTCGTCGGGGACTGTCAGAGTTAGGGTTCTAAAGGCTTCAACTACAGGGACCAGCAACTGAATGTCAATCATCAGGGTGTTGCCTCCGTAACTCACTGTACCGGTCCCCAACCTCCCGGATCTCCCTGTTCCCGGCATCTGCAACCAGGTACATCCACTCAGGAGATGCGTACTTTTGAGACGGTACCCTCTCTCTTCTGGATCGTCTTAGTCCGTCTGGTCTTTCTTCGGTTTCACTTTGAGCTGATTCAGACGTT
The DNA here is from genome assembly GCF_964261635.1 of Lissotriton helveticus. Lineage (NCBI taxonomy): Eukaryota > Metazoa > Chordata > Amphibia > Caudata > Salamandridae > Lissotriton > Lissotriton helveticus. The sequence continues at coordinate 376,835,595 of NC_136060.1, forward strand.
TCAGGAATCGGAGCAAGATTCTTTTCAGATGCGAGCCTTATGTTCAGACTTTCTCTCTTTGCCGGCCACTTTTCTGCTCCAGCACCTGCTCTCCCCTCTTCCTCTTGATCTGACCCTTCTGCAACAGGGTGTTCACTCGGATCTGGTTCAAAATTTACTTCTACGATGTCATCTATCTCAGACTCTGAACTTAACCCTGGAGCAGCTTGATCTCTTCTCTCTTGCTCGATTGATTGTTCAGCCTCATCAAGAGTTCTCACGACCTGACCCGTTCCTTCTGTTTCTGTTGCATTCTAATTTGCACTTCTCGGAACAAAGGAAGTTGTTTCCTCAACAGGCTCTGGAACTCGGCGAGTATGCGAAGAGTGGATCCAGTTTGGCAATCTTCCACACTTCACAGCTGTACTTGTGACCAGAATCACTTGGTAGGGTCCTCGCCAGCGAGCTTCAAGGCAGCTCTTCCTCACGTGCTTTCGGACAAGCACCTAGTCACCAGGGTTAAGATCATGTAGCAGGTCTCTCGGGTGGATGCAGTCGCAGCCTCGACCTGGTGGGACACAGATTTAACCACATCAGTCAGTCCTCTACAAAAATCCATAACCAAATCATCTGTGATGTTTATGCAGACTCATCAATAACAATGGCAACGCATCTGACCATTTCAATAAAGTTGACGAACACACCTCTGACACCCTCATCTTGATTTTGCCATTTACCTGCTCTATAAGACCAGAAGCCTCAGGCCTGTGGCTACAGTGCAATCTCTGATCGATTTTCAAAGCTGTACACAACAATTTCATGATTTCATTGTGGAAGTGTGTTCCTCTATCTGTGTCCACTGAGGTCGGAAATCCAACACGCAGTATCAGTTCCCTTAAGAGCAGTTTTGCCTCTGTGAGACTGTCACGTCATCTATGTGGATAGGCCTCAACCCAACGTGAAAAGATACACACCATCACCAAAACATATCTTAGCCTATTGCACCTCGGCGTCTCAATAAAGTCCAATTGTATCTTACTGAAAGGACCTCCGGATCTTCCAATGTGACTCATCACAACCACAGTTCTCTTTCCAACATTCATTTGTTGACACGTAACACATCTGTGACACACTGCTTCCGCATGCATACGAAATCGTGGGTTGAACCAAGTTTGCATAAACACTGGCACCATGGCATCTCTCCCAAGATGAACTGCTCCTTGAATCTGCCTTGCAATTGGGCTCCACAAACAGTTGGGTAGTACTGCTCTGTCATCTGTCAACACCCAAATGCCATCTTCTTTCTTTTCACAGCCTGCTCTAACCCAGGTTGTAGCTTACTCTTCTGGGACCTCATCCTGCAACCGCTTCACTTCATCCCAAGTATCGGCAACAGCTAACATCATGCTGAGCTCGGTCTCTTCTGTGCTCTCTCCTACATATTCTCCATTGAAAACACAAGCATGTTTAGCACAAAAACGTGCTACTTCATCAGCATAATTATTTCCTTTCGTAACAAAGTCTTCTCCCTTCTCATGGGTTGCACATTTTACCACAGCCCTCGCTTTGGGTTTCTGTAAGGCATCATTACGTATTGGGGATACTGAGGACGTCAAAAATCCCCTCTGTGACCATAACTGGCCGAAATCATGAACCACTCCAAACACATATTGGCTGTGCGTATAGATAGACACCCGGCCACTGTTCGAGCTGGTACAGGCACATATCCGAGCAATAATTTCAGCCACCTGAGCAGAGAACACTCTTTTCAAACAGGCAGCTTCCACCACCCCCAAGATAGTGCACACAGCAAACACTGCTCTCAAACACCCTTCATTGTATCTTAAGCATGAACCATCAACAAAAAGGATCAAATCAGATTCAGGTAGAGGTTCATCAACAGTATCAGGTCTGGGTTTGGTAGATAGCTCAGTAACATCCAGGCAGTCATGCTCTTCACACTCCTCTCCTTCTTCTAGTGGAAGAGGCAACAATGTGGCAGGATTTAAAATGGTACAGCGTTTCAAAGTAGCATTTTCAGAAGCCAATATAACCTACTTATACTCTGTAAGTCAGTTATTCGTTAGATACTGTGTTTTGGTTCTTGTCATTAACAGTTCGACGGAATGTGGCACATAAACAATAAGTGGATGACCATTCACTATGCTTTCACATCTCTCAATGCTGTCACCTGTTGCAGCATCGGATTTGAGACATCCAGCAAACGCAGAAGCTACTGGATCTAATGTAGCTGAAAAGTAAGCCACTGGTCTACGGGCACCTCCATGTGTCTGTACAAGGACCGCTGATGCACATCCCTCCTTCTCACAGCAGAAGAGCAAAAACGATTTATTATAATCCGGCATTCCCAGAGCTGGAGCGCAGCATAGGCTCTCTCTCAACTCGTGGATGGCTCTCAAACAGTGGGGGGCGCTAGGTGGTGCACTTGCAAGATGGCCGCACGCATGTGAGGCTCCTGCCGTCCGGTGATTTAATCCGGGAATGTATTCTGCTATATGGTTATATTTGCGGTATCTGACACTGCCAGAGGGGAGAGATAGCATGCCTGCTACTTTCTGCCAAATCTCGGAGGGATCGACCGTCGTTTGCTCCTGCACTGCCGTGTTGAGGGTGGAGCCGATGGAGACTGCGGAGCCCTGGGTGAGCTGCGGTCGGCAGCAGTGAATGCGCAAGCCCGCGGCTGGACTCATGGTGGAAACGGAAAGGCGGAAGCGTGGGGACAGCTCCGGTTCCCCCCGATTAGAGATCGGAACGGATGATAGTAGCGAGTACCCAAGGTGAGGAGGAGCTGACCGCGTTGTGGGAAGGGTAGAGCGGTAGGTGACGGTGAACGTTGGCGGTGAGCGGCCCGTGTCTGGTGACGCGAGGGAGGAGAGATCTGTCGCTACACAGCTGTGAGGCGGGGCCTAGAAGTGGAACGGTGCCGCCTGAATTAAGGCTGCTTGAAGGGGTAATAAGACCAACCAGTGTAAGGAACCAGCGGAGCGCTATTTTGTAGGCGAAAAAAAAACGGCAAGGGAATGCAGACCGAGGTGCGCAGCACCTAAAAGATTGCGCATGCAGAGGTGGATCTACGAAGGAACCCCCTGATAGCCCGGTGACATGCTGGACAGACTTTTGGGCTCCCCCACAGGGTGGGGTTTGCATTGGCCTGCAGGGCCTGGCTTGAGTGGAGGAGGCATAGAATCGCTAGAACCAACGCGCAGTGCAGAAAACGTGCTGGGTGGCCTGCGAAGAGGCGGATCAGCAGGGACATGGTGAGATCACCGAGGGGCCTGTAACCTGTATCTTGTGAGTGACGTTGGCGCCTAGTAGACTGTATCAGCCGAGTCTTACTAGCTGGGCACTGCTGCACTCTCTGTAGCGGACTACTGCCAGTGGAGCTCCACACATTGGAGGTGCGAGATCGAGGCCCCCCTGAGGCGGGGAGTGATAGATGGGAAGGTACACAGCAATGTGGTGCGCATCTAGAATCAGAATGGGCAAACCAGACACTAGACAACCGAAGCTGAATTTTGAAACATCCAAGAGGCCTAACCGAAGCGCACAAGACAATCAAGGCCGAGAGCAGTGAGACCCAGGGGGCGGCAGCTGGACAATCCACTGATGTTCAGGACATTCTTCGAGAAGTTCGGCAAGGCTTGGCCACCATAGTGGACAAGATTGATAGAACGTTGTCCCAGATGGACGCCATTGCACACAAATTGGATGGGCACGAAGAAAGAATCAAAGAAACTGAAAGACGCATCTCTGCCACAGAGGATACAACCTCCGGACACACAACGCAACTTGCCTGCATGGATAACCTATAGAGGGTCATAGCTGCGAAGAATGAGGATTTGGAGGCGTGCCGTAGGCGCCATAATATCCACATTTTAGGTATACCGGAATTGACCAATACTGGGCGGATGGAGGAGTACGTGGAGAAACTGTTGCTAGCAGCGATCGGACCGAAGGCCTTTTCCAACCAATTCAATGTAGAACGAGCCCATAGACCTCTGCGCCCACGGCCCCAACCCGGCCATACCGGAGGCCAATAATAGCAAGGCTTTTGAATTATAGGGACCGTGATGTGGCGCTGCGAGAAGTAAACAGGCACTTTCGTATGATGGTAACTCATTCTCCATCTATCCAGACTTAACGCCCGTAGTCCAGGAGGACTGGCGGAAATTCATGGACGTCAAGAGTAAGCTGAGGAAAGCACAGATCGATTACGCACTGTTATACCCGGCACGCTTGAGGATCACGCACAAGGGCAGACAGAGGTTTTTCAACAAACCAAAGCGAGTGGAAGAATTCCTCAAACAAATGAAAAGAATGAATAGGCCAGATGGCGATGCGGCGAACTCCCAGCGGTCCCTGGCGGAGGAGGCAGAAGACGGCTCTCAATGAGAGAATTTTTGTGAGATATGGACATCATACTAATGTCTGGAGACACGTGAGTTAATTACTGGCAGGCAGTGCCACAAGAGGACGCTTATATTATGTGACTGATGAACCATACTATGCTTATTTAATCGCTCACCGGGCACCACCCTGCCCATTTGGGCCTAGTGGCTCTGGTTGCGGCGAGCTCTATGGGCTGGGTGGTAGTTGTGTCGCCGCCTGGTGATGGCCCCCGAAGGGAAATACCCTGGATGGTCCACTGCATATTGATTGCAAGGACTACAATGTTGTACTTGTTGGGGAGGGGAGGGGGCGGGTTGGGTAGGTTCACATTGCTGACAAGTTGGGGCTGCTTCAGTGGGAGGGGGTGGGGGGCCGAGGGGTCTGTTTAGTTTGTTGTATGCACAGTACTAAGATACCCGCTCTCTCCTTTGGAATAGGACAGTTAGCCTATGAGTTGAGGGGTGGACACCCAAGGAGCATCACCATCGCAACCTACAAAGGGGTGTGTAGAGTAAACTGCCATTGTTGGGTACTGAAGACGTGGATGGCGGGTGCCCAAGAGTATGGCTGATTGGAATCTTGAGAAATTGAATATCATTACATGGAATGTCCGGGGGTTGGGTGACGCACGGAAGAAAATACATATATTGGCATATCTGGAGAGACATAGGACACACATAGCTATGCTACAGGAAACACATTTCTCCCCGCACAGAACCAATACTTTCGCGATTAAATGGGCTACGCACAGAATCTTCTCCTCTTATTCCTCCTATGCGAGGGGCACGGTGATGCTTATTAAAAAACAGGTACCGTTTCACCTAGCGGGGGCATCATAGGATTCACAGGGCCGATACTGCATAGCATGTGGAAGGCTGGGCTCCACGTCTGTCACATTGGCCTGCTGTTATGGGGCCAACACAGATGACCCACACTTCTTCACCACATTGTGGGCCAGGATATTTGAAGTAGGTTCAGAACATGCTATTTGGGGTGGAGATTTCAACGTTACCCTGAATCCTGGCCTGGATAGATCGAACCCGGCCCGCATCACCACACCAAAGCGCGCACAACCCTTTGTGACACACTTAGCGCTTATCACCTACTCGATGCCTGGCGGCACACCCATCCAATCACACGGGAGGGAACACATTACACGGCGCAGGCGGCATCATGGGTGAGGTTAGACTATTGGATATTGTCCCGTGGACTGGGCCCTGTAATAGAACACGTGCAACACTTAGCCAGGACGTACTCGGACCATGCCCCAGTTAAGCTTACTCTACTCTCATCAGACTTTGGTGTACCACGAAGCTCGTGGAGGCTTTATGGCCCAAGCTTGCTTGATATGGCATTTCAGGAAGAGTTGCGGGAGGAAATACAGGATTTCTTTACCCGCAATAGAGGATTGGTGAAGAGCGTAGAAGTCATCTGGAAGGCATTCAAGGTCACACTGTGTGGATTCTGTATAGCAAAAGGGTCGGGAGTCCTTAAAGACATAATTAACCAAATTCAAAAACTAGATACAGAACTAAAATCACTGGAAGAGGCAATAGCTGTGGCACCGACCAGCTCTACCCAAGTTAAACTTAGGGAGACACTCACAGAGTATACGAGATTTCGGGGTAAACATTGGGTGGCCAGGTGTTATGGTGCGGGGGGAGAGACCAGGCAAGGAACGGTATAACGTGACAAGACCAATATCCTTAACGCCTTCACACACCACTACCCACGCCTTTACACAACGAATAGGAAAGATGGACTTGCCAGGTTACCTGGGAGACGTGGCCCTGGGTTGGCTAAGTGACATGCAGCAAACCTTTTTGTGTGCCCCATTTGAACTTGATGAGGTCAGGGAAGCCATTATGAGCATGCAGTCAGGGAAAGCCACGGGGACAGATGGTATCCGAATAGAATTTTATAAAACATATATTGACCTCATGGCCCCCATCTTACATGAGGTGTATGAGGAATCCCTAGATGTTGGCAGCTTGCCCGCATCTATGAGGGAGCCTTTGATTATTTCCTCATTGAAACCTGGGAAGTCACCTCAACATTGTGACTCCTACAGACCACTTTCCCTCCTAAACTGCGATGCAAAAATATTGGCTAAACTAGTTGCCACCAGGCTGAGCCTGTAAATGGAAAATTTGATCCTCCCAGACCAATCGGGCTTTGTGCCTGGCAGAGCCAAATCCCACAATCTAAGGATGTTATTTACTGTTCTCAATAATGTCTCACCTAAACTGCCTATGGCGGCTATTTTTCTAGATGCCACCAAGGCTTTCGATTCCATTGAATGGGATTAAATATTTGGAGTGATGCTGAGAAAGGGTTTCCCCCCCTCTCTTTCTTTCATGGATCAGGTTGCTATATCATAAGCCAGTGGCCAAGGTACTTGTTAATGGAAACACGTCCCAGACATTCTCTATCACCATGGGTACCCGACAGGGATGCCCGCTCTCTCCCTTGCTCTTCGCTATAGCTGTGGAGCCTCTGGCGGCGAGGCTACGGCAACACCACAATGATAAGGCCTTGAGATGTAATATGCGACAAATCCTCAAATGACTGTACGCAGATGATATCACGCTGTATATATAACAATCTAAATCCGATCCTTCTGGAGTTTATAGTATTTGGGAAATTATCGGGGTGCCAGATTAACTGGGGGAAATCTTGTATATTCCCAATGATGGCATCCACAGTCCGAGACCATCCAAGACCATGGGCACAATCCACTCCAGATCCCCGTCCGACCCTCTCCCACACCACATCTTCAACAAAGCCAGCAATTCCATCGCACTCCACCTGCACAAAATCATCAACCTCTCCTTCGAGACCGCCACCTTCCCTGAGAACTGGAAGCACGCAGAGATCAACGCCCTACTGAAGAAACCCAAGGCGGATCTGAGCGACCTCATGAACTTCTGACCCATCTCCCTGTTTCCGTTCCCAGCAAAGGTCATCGAGAAGATAGTTAACACCCAGCTCACTCGTCGCCTCGAAGACAACAACATCCTGGGCCCCTCCCAATCAAGATTCCACAGCAACCACAGCACCGAGACCGCCCTCATTGCCGCCACAGACGACATCAGGATCCTTCTAGACAACGGAGAGACGGTGGCCCTCATCCTCCTGGATCTCTCTGCCGCCTTCGACACCCTCTGCCACCGCACACTAAGCACACGACTCCAAGACGCAGGCATCCGGGAGAAGGCCTTGGACTGGACCTCCTCCGTCCTCTCCGGCAGAACTAAGAGAGTCCGCCTCCCCCGTTCCGGTCCGAGGACTCCGAGATCATCTGCGGCGTCCCACAAGGATCTTCCCTCAGCCTGACACTGTTCAACGTCTACATGGCACCACTAGCACGCATCGCCTGACAGCAGGACCTCAACATAATCTCCTACCCTGACGACACGCAGCTGATCCTCTCCCTCACCAAGGACCCTCTCACTGACAAATCCAACCTCCACCAGGGAATGAAGGCAGTTGCCGACTGGATGAAGGAAAGCCGACTTAAGCTGAACTCAGACAAGACGGAGATCCTCGTCCTCGGGTCCAACCCCTCAGCATGGGACGACTCATGGTGGCCCGCATAACTGGGGACCCCCCCGGCCCTCACCGACCACGCACGCAACCTGGGAGTCATCCTCGACTCAAAACTCACCATGACCAAACAAGTCAACGCAGTCTCCTCCACCTGCTTCAACACCCTCCGCATACTACGCAAGATCTACAGATGGATCCCGACAAACACAAGGAAAACAGTCACCCAGGCCCTAGTCAGCAGCAGACTCGACAACGGTAACGCCCTCTATGCCGGAGCCTCGTCCAAGCTCATCAACAGACTGCAGAGAATCCAGAACGCCTCTGCACGCCTGATCCTCTATGTCCCGCGCCGCGACCACATCACCCCCCACCTTAGGAACCTGCACTGGCTCCCCGTCGACAGGAGAATCTCCTTCAAAGTCCTGATCCACGCACACAAGGCACTCCGCAAGACCGGACCAGCCTATCTCAACAGTCAACTCTCCTTCTACGTACCCTACAGGAAACTCCGCTCTGCTGACCACGCCCTGGCCACAGTCCAGCGCATCCTCAGAACACTTCCGGAGGCAGGTCCTTCTCCCACCGCGCCGCCAAGACCTGGAACACCCTACCCCTCTACCTACGACAAACCGAAGCCCTGCTGACTATCAGGAGACAACTCAAGACCTGGCTCTTCGACCAGTAGCAGCAGCCCCCCCCCCCCTAGCGCCTTGAAACCCATACGGGTAAGTAGTGCGCTTCACAAATTAAATGATTGATTGATTGATTGATTGATTGATTCCCATTGGAGTGGTGTGATGAGGAGTTGCGTTACTTGAGGATTCAAGTCACCAGGCATAGAGATAAGCTAATGTGTCTCAATTATGGCACTGCGGTGACGCAGATAGCAGATTCTGTGACCCGCTGGATTGCGCTGCCCTTGTCAATGGCGGGCCGGGTCTCGCTGATAAAAATGGAGGTCCTCCCTCAACTTCTTTACTTGTTTTTAAACATCCCGTACTACCTCGGAAACATTTTGTTCACGACACTCAGGTCGGAACTGACGTGCCTTGGCTGGGGAGGGGGAGCAGCCGCGATTGCAGTGGAACATTCTTACTAGACCATACTCCCAGGGTGGATTTGGCATACTGGATTTTGAATTATATTACACCAGCGCGCAAGCCCATAATGCATGGATTTGGGTGAAACAGCCGAGGTATATGCCGCAGGTTGCGGCGGAGCATTGACTCGCACATCCCCTTCCATTAGATGGGGTGATTCAGGACTCACATAACCCCAGAGAGAAAATGCCGACCACCATCACATGCACGGTAGCGGGGTGGCAGCACATAGGTCGTGTACTGCAGTCACCTATGCTATACTCTTCATCCTTGCCACTCACATACCACCGAGCATGCCTCTTCTCCAAGAAACACTGTTCCATGATCTCAGAAAGCGCACACATATCACATATTCATACATGGGGGGACTTGTATCATGATGGCCACTTTCGCACAGCTGAACATATATTACAGGGATTGGAGCGGACCCCACTGGACTCTTTTCTATATGTCAGACTTAGGCAGGGGATATGGTCACTCACCTCAAGCTTCCCCGATGAACCGCAGAATTTAACCCCTTTACAACTGATACTCAAGAACACGACAGCTAAAAGACTTGTCTTCCTGATCTATCGGACAGTACATACACAGAGAGAATTATCTGCATTTGGCCTGGGAGTGTCCGGGTGTGAATTAATACTGGACGCAGGTCTTCGAAGCGCTGTCACTGATAATAAACATGCCCATAGACCCCACACCGCTGCTGGCCTTGCTTAACTATGTTAAACCGATACAGGCAATACACCGTAAATATGTAGCCCTTGTCTTACTAATAGCCAAGAGACGAGTGGCCAGTAGATGGAGCAGAGGGCGTGCGCCCAAATTCAAGGACTGGATTACTGATCTCGTGACATGCCAGGAACGCCTTAATACATACGCTGAGCTGCTACCCTGTGCATCTAGACCTAGTGACATGTGGTGCTTCTGGAGTGCTTCTGGAATCTGTTTTTAATCGCGCTGTGTTTAAACCTGCCTATTTGCACCAGTCTTTTACAGATTATGTTGTTTGTACATTGGCCTCATAAAATTCTTTTAAAATTGCCTATTTGCACTAATTCTTTTAGAAATCGCTGCTGTTCTGCACATTAGACTCGGAAAATTTCTTTTACCTACCCTCATTTCCCCTGCCAGACTTTACATCGCACTGTTTGAGCTCCCGGCCCGACCCCAGCGGTACCCGGAAGTTAGACGGGACCGCACTGCACCTGGGTTGGCGGTCTAGTTATTTCTTTACCGACATCATTTAAACATATGAAGGGGCAACCGCGCAGCGGACGTGCGCAGTGGGCGCGCCTTAGGCAAGCCCGTCTGCGCCCGTCCGCGCCTGGCCCGAGCCTAGGGCCAGGAACCCTGGCGGTATTATGGTCCATAGGTATAGTCGGGCCCAGCTCCTTGCTCTTCGGGGCAGTGTTAGCAGATCTCAAAGCTTTGAAGAGGGTCAGGTCGCCGACCATTGTACCCAGTCCTCGCTAGATAGCATAACTATTCCTGACCATAACAATAAGATGGGGACACAAGATGTGTGCGAGTCAGTGGAATGGAACAATATGGAAGGAGGGTAAACAAAGGGAAAGGCTACCAAAGGAGGGGGATTAATTAAGGATCGACAAGGGACAACTCAATATAATGCCAAGTGCATTTTACTAAATGTTCGCTCGCTGCCACCATCCTGACTAGCAGGGTGGTGGCAGCTCTCTGTGTGGTTTGCTAAGAGCTCGTGCAGATTGCGAGGGGATCCTCCTCTGCACGCTACTGATGCCCATTGTGAAACGCTTACTGATTGAAATATTTCTTAACTTTTAAAACGCACTTTTCACTTGATGCAATTGATTGACTAATTGTATACTTTTAAAGTTCGTTTTTAACTCACCATTATTGTTGTATTATTACCACCCTTAGCCCCGTTCCATCGCGGCTCTGTGCCGTTTGTGTGGAGGGCAGGGTCAGCTCCATTGTGCCTCAGCGCTGGCTCACCAATCCGAACGGAGGTAGTGTTTCAGCTGGGGGCGGGGCTCAGGACACAAAATGGCCACCCGGAAGCGCAGCGGTAGAGCGCAGCGGGAGCGCCGTCTCCGCGCCAAAGGGGTGCCAGTCTGCGCCAGTCCGCGCTGGGACTGCGCTGTGCGCCAGCTCCTCTGGCCACCACATCCCCCAACAAACATCAAAGGTAATCACCTACTCTAGATTACAACTTCTGAGCATAGGAAACAGACTATACGACAGGAAGTGCACTCACTTTGATTTTGGGTCACTGTATAATTTCTCTTATAACGGCTGTCCAAACTGCACGTTTACGACTATATCACCCCTCTTCCAACACCCTTCTGTCTCACCTCCTGGAGACGATAGTGTCAAACACATAAGCTGCGTACTCATAAACACACGCTCCCTCATAAAACACAGGAACGATGTCGCGGAATTAATAATTAGCCAAAACATTGACGTCATGTTTATTACCGAGACCTGGGCAGATCTTGCATCTGGCCCGGATTTTAATATCGCCACTCCAGATGGTTATCAGGTAACAAGACTAGACAGATCATCAGGGAAAAGAGGGGGGGGGCTAGCTATTATACATCGAGCCAAGCTAGCCATAAAAACTGAACCTCTTGATTATAATTTTGCGGAAGCCCTTGCCTTTACGATCTTTCTCTCTCCTACACAAACTTTTAAAGGAACTCTCCTTTATCGACCACCTACGTCACGTACACTCTTTTTGAAATCTCTTAATCATTTATTAGAACCAGTAGCTGCTAATCAGGACTATACCATACTGGGAGATTTTAACTTCCATTTGGAGAATGATAACGATAAGGACTCGCACACTCTGATCTCTGACTTTTTGGCCGCTGGCTTAGAACAGCAGGTTAATACAGCCACTCATCAAGCAGGACACACTTTAGATGGCTTATTCACTAACAACGCCCATATTACATTCTCTACAGTGCTCCCATTCACTTGGACGGATCACTTAGCTGTCAAATTTACAATTTCAGCTAAGTATCATAAGAACCCCTCTACCAGCACATGCCCTCCGATTTTATGTCGCGATTGGAAAAATCTTGATGTCACTGCTTTACACAACATCTTGGAATCCACGATACTTGAAGATATATCTGATTCTCATGAAGCATCCCAGAACTACCAGCGCTGGCTATATAAGGCACTTGAACACTTAGCACCAAATAAAAAAATGCAGCCAAATCGCACCAAACCTTCTGCGGCTTGGTTTTCGGAGTCACTAAGGCTCGAAAGACAACGCTGCAGAAACTTGGAGAGGCGTTGGCGCAGGAATTATGACAACTACGACAGAGATACTTATAAGAATGCCTTGCTTAGCTACCCACTTGTGGGACACCCCCGCGCCGCACGGCCACCAGCTGCTGCGTGTGCACCCTGCCTGCCCTCTGCCTCGCTGCTGCCTCGTTTGCCGGTTGCCGGCTGCCTCCGCTGCGGTTGTTTTTGCCTTGTTTTTCTGTAATTTGTGCCTGTTTTTTATGTAATTTCTTTTTGCCTGTGTTTTGGTTTTCCTTCCTTGCTGTCCGCCTACCTCGCCGCCCTCCGCCCTCCCTTCCCGCCACCGCTGTTTTTCCCCGCCCCTTTTTCTATTCTGTACCCTCCCCGCTCCCGCCTCCCAGCTGCTCCGCCCACCCGCGCACTTCGCCTTAAATGGCGACCGTGCGAACGCGCAGCGGTCACGCGCAGCGGGTGCGCCGATTGTGCGCCGAAGGCGCGCCAAAGGTAAGCCCGTCTGCGCCCGTCCGCGCCTGGACCACGCCCAGTGCCAGGACCCCTGGCCCCCGAAGACCCCGACCGTCCCGCCTGACGTACTCCGCCGTCACCCTCACCGCTCTCAACACCGGCCGACTCCCAGATTGCCATCAAGCCACTCCACGACGTACCCACGGACCTTTCAGCTGCCACTCCTGCAAATTCACCTGCATCCGGACCAGCCTCGCACCAGCACCCGCCAAGTCGAACACCAGCAGCACCCACCTCAAGTGCATCCTGCTCAACACCCGCTCCGTCCACAGACACGCCATCGAACTCTGGAACCTCCTAGACGCCACAGCCCCTGACGTTGCCTTCCTCACGGAGACCTGGATGAACGCCTCTTCAGCGCCCGACATCGCCATCGCTATCCCAGAGGGCTACAAGATCGTCCGGAAGGACCGAAACGCCAACCAGATGGGAGGAGGCATCGCCATCATCCACAGGAGCACCATCCGCCTCATGACCAGTACCGACAACACCCTGACCAGCGCCGAACACCTGCATTTCCAGATCCACACCAACCCGAACACCACCCTCAGAGGCACCCTGATCTACCGACCCCCGGGACCACGCACACAATTCAGCGAGGACATCGCCGACTTCGTCAGCCCGCATGCCCTCCCCTCCGCTGACTACATCCTCCTGGGAGACCTCAACTTCCATCTGGAGAACAACAACGACCGCAACACCAGCACCCTGCTCGACAACCTCGCCAACCTGGGACTCAAGCAACTGGTGTCCACCCCCACCCACCTCGCCGGACACACACTCGACGCAGTCTTCTCTTCCAGCACAGACATCGACTTCAGCCACGCCACAGAGCTTCAATGGACGGACCACAGCTGCGTCCACTTCACCTTCAAGAGAACGACGACCCACCAACACCAGCAACAGGCCGCCCGCAGAAGCTGGAACAAGATCACAGCAGACCAGCTCGCCACCTCCCTGAGCCAGCACCCTCCTGCCAGCTCAGCGAACCCCAGCCAGGCCGCCGACAACCTCACGAAGTGGATCAGCAACTGCGCGGACGAACTCGCCCCACTGAGGACCCCGCCTAGCAGACCCGGCAGCAAGAAGGCCCCATGGTTCACCGACGAACTCAAGAGCTCCAAGAAGAACTGCCGAGCCCTCGAGAAAGTCTGTAGAAGGGAACCGACACCGGACAACAGGACCTCCTTCAAACTTGCCACCCGGAAACACCACCAGCTGATCCGCGCCGCCAAGAAAACAGCATTCAAGGACCGATTGGACAACAACGCACACAACCGCAAGGAACTCTTCAACATCGTGAAAGAGCTTTCCAACCCCAGCGCAGGAAACAACGACATCACCCCATCGCAAGACCTCTGCAACTCCCTCGCTTCATACTTCCACAACAAAATCGCGGACATACACAACAGCTTCAACAACCAACCAACGCACACCATGACCGAACAACCACCCCCCACCACCACCCTCCACGCCTGGACCCCGATCAGCACCGAAGACACCATCCGCACGATGAACTCCATCCACTCCGGATCACCGACCGACCCCTGCCCTCACCACGTCTTCAACAAGGCCGACGCTGTCATCGCACCCCACCTGCGAGACATCATCAACACATCCTTCGACACCACCATCTTCCCTGAGAGCTGGAAACATGCCGAACTCAGCGCTCTACTCAAGAAACCAACAGCGGACCCCACCGACCTCAAGAATTACCGCCCCATCTCGCTCCTCCCGTTTCCAGCCAAAGTCATCGAGAAGACCGTCAACAATCAAATGGCCGCCTTCCTCGAGACGAACGGATCCCTCGACCCCTCACAGTCCGGCTTCCGAGCCAATCACAGCACCGAGACCGCCCTCATCGCCGCAACCGATGACATCCGAGCCCTGATGGACAAAGGAGAAACAGCGGCCCTCATCCTCCTAGACCTCTCCGCGGCATTCGACACGGTCTGCCACCGCACCCTAGTACGGCGCCTCAGCAACATCGGAATCCAGGACAAGGCGCTGGAATGGATCATCTCCTTCCTCGACGGAAGAACACAGAGAGTCCGCCTACCACCGTACAAGTCAGAGGCCTCCGAAGTCATCTGCGGCGTCCCCCAAGGATCATCTCTGAGCCCCACCCTCTTCAACGTCTACATGAGCCCCCTCGCGGCCATCGTACGCAAACACAACCTCAACATAATCTCCTACGCCGACGACACCCAGCTGATCCTCTCCCTGACCAACGACCCCGCCGCCGCCAGAGCCGACCTGCACGCAGGGATGAAAGAGGTAGCCGAGTGGATGACGACCAGCCGCCTGAAACTGAACTCAGACAAGACGGAGGTCCTCATCCTGGGCTCCTCACCCTCCGCCTGGGACGACTCCTGGTGGCCTCCCGCCCTGGGCACCGCACCCAAACCGACAGACCATGCACGCAACCTGGGCTTCATCCTGGACTCCTCCCTCGCCATGACCAGGCAAGTCAACAACGTCTCCTCGGCGTGCTTCAACACCCTACGCATGCTACGGAAGATCTTCTGGTGGATCCCCACCGAGACCAGGAAGACCGTCACCCAGGCCCTCGTCACCAGCCGACTGGACTACGGCAACGCCCTCTACGCCGGTACCACCGCCAAGCTCCAGAAGAGACTCCAGCGGATCCAGAACGCCTCAGCCAGACTCATCCTCGACATCCCACGAACCAGCCACATCTCCGGACATCTGAGAGACCTTCACTGGCTCCCCGTCAACAAAAGAATCACCTTCCGCCTCCTCACCCACGCACACAAAGCCCTACACGACCAAGGCCCGAGCTACCTCAACAGCCGAGTCAACTTCTACACTCCCAAACGCCACCTCCGATCAGCCAACCACGCCCTCGCCGCCGTCCCCCGCATCCGAAGAGCGACCACAGGAGGAAGGTCCTTCTCCTACCTGGCCGCCAAGACCTGGAACTCCCTCCCTCCCGACCTGCGCCTGACCCAAGACCACCTCTCCTTCAGGAAGAAGCTGAAGACCTGGCTGTTCGAGCAGTAGCGGCACCCCCCCCCCCCCCCCCCCCAGCGCCTTGAGACCCTACGGGTATGTAGCGCGCCTTATAAATGTCACTGATTGATTGATAGCTACAGAAAGTTGATCACTGCTGAAAAACGCACCTTCTACAGCACACAAATAGAACGTGCTCTCAACTCGAACAAACAACTGTATCAGGTGGTAAAAGAGTTAGCTAATCCTCCAGCCCCCCCCCCCAATCGAACCATCCCAAATATTCTGCAATAAGGTAGCGGACTTTTTCCAGGCTAAGGTTCTGGATATTTTTGACAATTTTACTAAAATAACGACTACTGACTCTGCCACCCCGGAGACTCCCCCTCTGTCTCCAAATCCAAATTTTGAGGTTTTTTCTCCACCTCCGTCCATGGTGGAGCTTATAAATATTGTTAAATCAGGATCATCATTGGACCCATGCCCTCCACGTATCATTAAATCAGTATCCAACCTAATAGCCCCAGTACTTAGCAACATCTGTTATACCATATTTCAGACAGGTGTTTATCCCCCTATCTGGAAAAAGGCAATTGTAACACCTCTTTTAAAAAAACCCGCACTAAACCCTTTAGAGCCTAAAAACTACCGTCCTATCGCCTCTCTCCCTTATCCTTCTAAAATAATTGAAAAGGTAATGAACCAACAGTTGTCGACTTTTATTGATCAGAACGACCTACTTGACAACACGCAGTTTGGTTTCAGGAAGGGCCATGGGACGGAGACTGCTTTGATAAAAGCTGCTGAGGAGGTCAGGATAATCATGGACAGGGGTGGTGCAGCTATCTTGATACTCCTGGATTTATCTGCGGCCTTCGACACGGTCGATCATACCATCTTGATCGACTGTGTCGCCGCCATTGGCATCCAGGGTAGGGCCAGAGCAACGCTGGCATCTTTCCTGGCCAATAGAGTACAGTCCGTGAAGATGGGGTGCTTTTGCTCTCCTGACTTCATTCTCCCTTGTGGCGTTCCCCAGGGCTCCTCGCTAAGTCCGACACTTTTTAACATCTACGTGTCGGACTTGGCGAGGGTAATTAAGTCATTCGGTATAGGTCTAACATCGTATGCCGATGACACACAGCTGGTCCTGGAGATACACAAAAATGGAGAAGCAGTGGCAGCGAATTTTCAGGAGGGCATGAAGGCCATCAGTTCATGGATGAACCGGAATTGCTTAAAGTTAAATTCTGACAAGACGGAGGTGATGGTTTTTGGCGAACTAACTCCGTCTTGGTCTCCGGTCTGGTGGCCTTCGGAACTGGGAATTCCTCCACTACCAGTAGCCAAGGTGAAAAACTTGGGCGTGCTTTTTGACAACAAGCTTACGTTCCTTAGCCATGCCAATGCTGTGGTTTCAGCCTCCTTCTTTACCCTAAGAATGGTGAAGAAACTGCTCCTTTTTCTTCCCCCAACTGCAGGTAAAACCCTAATGTCCTCCTTGGTGTTATCCAAGGTGGACTACTGCAATGGTCTATTGCTTAACGCACAGGAGCAAGTTTTGAGCAAACTACAGCTTGTCCAAAATGCTGCTGCAAGGATTCTCATGGGTATACCCAAGCACGCTTCCATCTCTCCCACAATTCGTGAGCTCCACTGGCTACCAATAAGAAGCCGGATAAAGTTTAAGGCCATGTGTATCATTCACAAGGCCTTGAACAACAATGGACCTGATTTCCTCAAAAGAGCATTCAAAGTGTACAAACCCAGTCGAACACTACGTTCATCTTCGGCCCAACAGCTCCAAATCCCATGCACAAAAAAGGTAACATGGGGAGATAGACGTTTTGTAGTGGCTGCGTCAAAATTATGGAATCAGGTCCCTTCCTATGTCAAAGATCATTCTTCACTACTTTCATTTCGAAAACATCTCAAGACTTGGCTCTTTAATCAGTAAGATGTCAGTGGAACCCCCGTAATCTGCAAACTCTAGCGCCGAGACACCGTAAGGTATTTGTGCGCTTTAGAAATTTTAAAAATAAATAAAATAAATAAATGGGAAAACACTTGGTGTTGGTGCAGCGGCTGAAGGATCTGGGGGTTGAGGATACCGCCTTTGCCCTGCTCTCCTCCTTTTTGGAGGACAGGGAACAAAAATTGGTCTGGGATGGACTAGTATCTAAGAGTTTTTGTCTTCCATGTGGGGTTCGGCAGGGATCTGCGCTATCCCCCATACTCTTTAACATTTATGTCACCCCGTTAGCGAGGCTCATCAGAAGGTATGGCTTTGCGTTGGTATCTTATGCGGACGACTCACAGCTTGTTATTTCCATCTGCAAGCAGCCTGGGGTCACAGCCGCAAAGTTTCGTGCTTGCCTATCCGAGATCATCACCTGGATGAACCACAATTTTCTGAAGATAAATACAGATAAAACGGAGGTGATGGAATTCAGGAGGGGATCCCCTGTATGGAATGACTCATGGTGGCCAACTGAGGCTGGGAAGTGTGCAGTTCCCGTCTCTAAGGTTAGGAACCTGGGGGTCATCTTTGATGACAAGCTAAATCTCTCTGCCCAGGTCAATAGCCTGACCTCTTCATGCTTCTTTCTTTTAAAAACACTACGAAAGATTTTTCCATTTATCTCACGCGAGCTTCAGAAGACAGTAATGGTGAGTCTTTTTCTATTCAAATTAGATTAGTGTAATGCCCTGTTTTTGGGCATAGATAAAACACAGATGGGAAAGCTCCAATCTCTCCAGAATGTAGCAGCAAGGCTGCTTCTGGACATACCTAGGGGCTGCTCGACATTGGCGGGCATTAAATCATTGCATTGGCTTCCAGTACAGCAGCGTGTGGAGTTTAAAGCCTTGTGTCTGGTTCATTAGGCACTGTATGGAGGTGGCGCCGAGGAGATCTCTAAATTATTTATGCCCTACACCCCCGAGCACCCTCTAAGATCCACTAATCTAGGTCTGCTCAAGACGTCTAGGGTCAAGCGAGCCAGATGGGGAGGCAGGACATTATCCAATGGGGCAGCTCATTTATGGAATAGACTACCTCTGGACATGAGATTTCAAGCTAATAGGAAGCTGTTCAGGAAGAACCTGAAGACGCTTCTTTTTGTCACTTAAACTGCTGCTGATGAAAATCTCTGGACTCCTTACACACACCAGCGCCAAGATGCCACGGCAATCGAGCGCTTTATAAACTCTTATCCTATCCTATCCTACCTACTGGCACACCCAAAGGAGACCATAACAGCAGACGCTGAAACAGATGTGCACTAGCAGATTTAGGGCGTACACCTTAGGGATAGACTACCCTCCAAGGTGCATGGGGGAGATACGTGGGAAGACCGAGTGTTGTATATGGCTGTGTGATCTCTCTAACGTGCTGCTGTTGGATTGGACACTAGCCCTGCAGCGGGACTGTTCAGTTGGAGGGGGGACGTATTGAGGACATGCTATTTGTTACACTGGAATGGTTATAATATAATACAAATGTGCGTTCTTCAAATGTACTCTAACTAATGGCAGATGAAAGGTATCGACCGGTTGTAACATCAGATACTCAGGAAAGTAATGTCTACTAAGGAGAGAGAATATATGTATTGCATTGAAAAGTGTTTGTATAGCAACTGTGGAAACTCTTTTGAATGTTTTAAACCAAAACTCAATAAAAAGAGTTTAAAAAAAAAAAACGCTCTCAAACAGTCATTATCCCATGGTACCGGATCACTAATGTCCTTTCCAGTCAACCACAACAGTGGCTTTGCTTGCAAGGAAAAATTTGGGATCCACTGTCGACAATAGCTGACCATTCTCAAAAACATGCAGACTTCTTTCTGTGTTTTCAGAGTTCCCATTTTCAGAATCATCTCTATGCGATCTGGTGACTGAAGTTTGTTTGGGAACACTTTGTGTCCATTCTCTGCCAAATGATTCAGCAAAGCCACAGTGTCGATCCTGCAAGCATCTTCAGTCTTTGAAGCGACCAAAAGGTCATCGACATACTGAACTAGGACTGAACTCTGAGGCATCACCAGCCCTTCAAGATTCTTTTTCAAACACTGGCTAAAGATAGAGGGGCTTTCGGTATACCCTTGAGGGATACGACACCATGTTAACACACAGTCTTCCATCCTAAATGCAAATAAAAACTGACTATCTTCATGCAATGGTATGGAGAAAAACGCCTGACATAAATCGATGACTGTAAACTAGTCTGCTTCACATGGTATCCGAAACAATATCACAGCTGGATTCAGTACCACAGGACAACATGGAATCACTATTTCATTGACCCTGCGCAAATCCTGCACTATTCTGTACTTGCCACTAGGCTTCTGCTGTCCCATAATAGGTGAGTTACAGGGACTTCCCCTTATCTTCTTTAGACTGCCTGGCGCAATCATAGACTCAATTACAGGTCTTATTCCAGCCACAATTTATGGAGTCAATTTATACTGCGGAGTTCGTGGAAATTAAGCATTTGGTTTGACCTGTATTTTAACAGGTTCAACCCCTCAAATCAAGCCTCTCTTCCCTCCTGTGAAGTCCCACACTTTTCGGGAAACCGAGTCTCTCAAGTCGTGGCAATTCCTCACCCATGAGAACCACGAACATCTCTGCACATAAACTCACGTTAGCCATTTTGAAATGCGCATCATCATCATAGGTTTGTAACTCCACACCCCTCGGAGTGTAAGATATAGTGCAATTTAGCTTACACAACAGGTCTCGTCCCAACAGACAGATTGGCCTTGAATTACACACTACAAATTGATGTTTATCTCTGAATGGTCCTATTCTCAAAGGTAACCTGTTTGTCAACGGGTTAGTCATTCTCTGGTTGGTAACTCCCACCACTTGTATCGATTGTCCTGAAAGGGATACATTTGGGACTACTTCTGTCCTTACTGTGGAGCATGCCGCTCCAGTGTCTAACAAAAGGTAACTGGATATCCATTCACCTCTGAATCTACAAATGGTCCAACATTAACCAAGGACCTTTGCACAGTTGCACACATGACATCACAACTCATAATATGTAAATATAATGGGCAGATAGACAGGAAATCGCCACGTCTTTTCTTGTTGTTTTAATGGTAATTTGCATAAACACCAGCCGACACGTGTTTCATCAGAGTACAATCAACTCTGGCTCTTCAGGGCTGGAATTAGAACAAAACAAGCTCACTTAGTAAGCCAGAAATTACAATGTACCATCCTTTAGGAGAAACATAATTACCAGTTTTAAACTACATAAAGCCTCTGTGGAAGAAAAACGTATCAGTCCATGACAAGAATGTACTAAAAGCCCTTCAAGAGAATCAGCAAGTGATAATTCAGAAAGCAGATAAAGGAGGCGCCATTATAGTTATGGATAGAAGTTTTTACCAGGACAAAGTCAATGAACATGTGTCAGATAAATTCACATATTTGTTGTTGGAAAAACATCCTACAGAGGAATTAAAGGTGACACTTCAAATCATTCTCAATCAAGCGTACGACATGGGCAATATTGCACCAACAACAAAGTCATTTTTATCTGTTGAACATCCACGGAGACCACGACTCTACATGCTCCCAAAGGTTCATAAGAACCTCCACAATCCACCAATGAGACCCATAGTCACAGGATGTGGTACCATTTTTGAGCCACTGGGGCAGTACATTGATAAATTCCTTCAGCCTTTTGTACAACAATGGCCTTCATATGTGAAGGATACTCATGATTTTCTATTGAAACTACAGGCGATCAGTTATGAAACTCAGATGTTGTTGTGTACAATAGATGTTAAATTTTTGTACACTTCGATCCCACATAAATCTGCTCTTGAAGCTGTTGAATGGGCTCTGTTGAAACAATCTTCCATAAGAGCAGACAAAGTTTTCATTTTAGAACTCCTCCATTTTTGTTTATATCATAGTTATTTTCAATGGGACAACAAGTTTTTCTTACAACAGAATGGTACATCCATGGGGTTTGCAGGGGCACCTGCGTACGCCAACACGTTTATGGCCAAATTCGAATCAGACTTTATTTACGGTGACCAAGAATGGCAGGAACATGCAGCTCTTTATTGTCGATTCATCGGTGACATTTTTGTGCTATGGCTCAGAGCAGCAGAGAACTCTTGGAAAAGAAGATTGCATCCTTAAATGCGTTTAATGAACACATTCAATTCACTCATTCCATTAGTGAGACTGAAATCTCATTCTTAGATGTTGCCATCAAACTCAAAGCATCGAAAATTCAAACAGAAATCTTCCATAAAGAAACTGATGTTAGCAATGCTTTCAAACGCAGAACCTGAAAGTCAACCTCCCATTCTCGCAATACATGAGGATTGAAATGATTTGTTCTGAACCACAGGACTTGGAAAAACATCTGGATACACAATGCAAAAAGTATATGGAAAGAGGGTATCCAAAAGCAGTTCTAGACAAAGCAATGAATCGCATATCTGCCTTTGACAGAGACAAATTGTTGAAAAAACTTAAGAAAGTGGTGGAGAGGCATGTATTTGTCTCCAAATTCTCTTGTTAAATCATTTATTTTCCAAATATTTTGTTTTGTGCACTTTTTAAATTTTATTTATTTTCGTTTTGGCACCGTCACGTTCGCGATTGAAGAGAGAGGTTGTTACTTTTTGTGCAGTTCGAGGTGATTAGACCAGTCTAAGATGGCGCAGAGTTTCATCTTGAGTAGTCCACCATTCATGTTGTGGCTTCGGCTCTTGGAATGACTTCAAGTGAGTAGTCCGTTTTTAATGTTGTCATCGGTTCAGGAGTCGTTCCGGTCACTGTGGGGTTTTTGAGACGGAGATGGTGGGAGTACGGAATAAAGATTGCAGTAGTGCAGATCAGTTGCGGTAACCATTCTTGAAGAAGAGTGCCGTTCCAGCAGGTATGCAAAGCTTAAGGCTGTTAGTAATAGCGGAATATATGATTATACAACGCTTACCTGTACCACGCATGGCTTTACCACACGAATTTTAATACACATGTGTCTTTACCATGCAGCATCTGAGCACGCACGACTATACACTTCCATATTTACATTACCATACTTCTATCGTAACCAGCGTCAAAACACGTCTTTCAAAATAGAGATAGGACTTCTATCTTGACGTACACGCCATGTCGTTGTTGAGGCACTTTCCTTTCTCTCCTTTGGCACTGAATAGCGTTTTTTTTTCTAAAGTTTTCTTCTTTTTTTTAATTCCGCTTGTTTTTTAGGGGGGAGACCCCCCAACCCCCCTTTTTATTGTCCCTTGCTCCTAATGATATACACGCAGGACGAAGACTGGAAGGAATGAAGCTTGCGTTGCGTGGTAAAAACGTTCGTGGAATGCACCCGCAGTGAAAAGACGTTTGCGTGGTAAGTGACCCGTTGTAAACGTAACGCGTGGTAATGCATTCGTGGTAAATTATGTTTCCCGTAATAGCGTGGCTTACGGAGTTATCGATGTTACAGCGAGGTATTCCTTTTCTTGCAGTTGTTTTGTGAACGGAGTGTATCAGCAAAAAAACGTTTGGATCAGAGTCTCTGAGATTGTTAGCGCTAAGAGCAAGGTAAGCTGTAGACTGGTGCAGGTTTTAAGGCATCCTTATCCATGAACTTCTACGTTCTAAATGGGTCTTTTTTTACAGCTTATACAGTTGACGGCAGCAGAGGTTTTGTGTGAGTAGACACAGTGGAATTTTCTCAGTCACGTTGGGTAGCAGGGGTTAGGAGTGGTGGATTGTTTTCTACAAACCTTTGCATTTAATTTCATTCTCTTTATGTGACCTTGGAGTGTAATACGAGTGCAATCCATTACAGGCAACTTATACATATATTGTATTCTAAATGGTGTTGGTGCATTAAGACATGCGAAAATTGTATTCATTGGAACAATGTTGTAAAATCATGTTTTTTATTTTGTTTTAGTTTTCAGGCCCCCGAAGAAGGGCCCTATGGGCTCGAAATGCATTGGGCATTAACTGAAATGAACAGAACATGTTGTTAATTTCTTTTATGTGTCAAATGAAAAAGTTTAAAGAGTTATTTTTGGTGATGTAACCAATTAAATTCAAGGATTAAGCTTGAAATTTTGACAAAGCAAGGTTTCTCCTATGTATGTGAAATAAATTGTATTTTTGAAGCAAAATTTGATAGTTTAAAAATTTCATGAAAAGTAAGCAATTTAAGTTTTGATTAAGAGTTATTGAAGTAAATAGGTGTAGTCACACATTAGCAACAGTGCGCAGAGGTCGAGTTCAAATAACTCGATGTAGGAAACTTTACATGCAGCCCACAAGTCACCTGGAACCACTATATCAAACAAGGTGTTCAAATCAATCCATAACACTTTTGAAATCTTGACAAACCGGTCTATCTGTTTATACCAGTCAGCAGGTTTTTCCCTCAGCGGAGGAAAATCATTAGTGAATGCTGCCAAATCACCTCTGCTCCATGGCACATTTACATACCCTCCATTTTGTACTTCTCTCAGAGGGAAATTTCCTACTGGTTCCGTCCCCCCACCCGGATGCAGAGTATCTCCTATCCCTTTCTTGGGACTTTTATTTTTGGCCCACCTTTCTTCCCATTTGTCTAATTCTTTCCACACTTGCATCCTTATCACCAATTCTCTAAAACCCTGTTGTTCATTTCTCTTCCAATTCCTTATCCGTATAGTTTAATCTGCAGAGCCCCTGCATCATTTTAGTCTTTGTCATTTCCACCTCAAACCTTCGTGCCAACTGTGACAATGCATCATGAGCTCGTTTTGCCTTTCTGGTAATATCCTTGGCTACAAATAGCAACTCGCTTGGGTCATATGTTTCAATTCTATCTAATGGCAGATTCCCTTCAATCACCTCATCTATTTCTGCTTTTAATCTTACCACATTTAACAATGGTGCCTTCAGTGCAACCTGTAAAACCTCCTGACCTCTTTCACTTGCTGATTCCTCCCTGTCACAACTTTGTGTTCTCCTTAGACCCTCATGTTCTTCCATTCTCCCAACTGGGCGACTTTCTCTCTTGAAACTTCGACTTCTCCAATGGTTACCTGCACACACAACCTGTGGCCCAAGGTGCTTCTCGTCTCATCTACATTTCATCCCTCTGTATCATTGACTCCCTTACCGGTGGAACCCACATTCTGATGTCTGACCTAGAATTTGCCAAAGCTCCTGTTTGCCTTCGTTCTGACCCACTGTCCATTCTCGATGGATCAGCTGCAGCTGGCAGTGGAGTATTAGCTTCCACTGGTATCTGAACCATGCCCGTTCCACTCATTGTAAGACTCCCTCCAGATATAGGGCCAGATGTAGGTCGGTCGGTAACGGCCGAAAATCGGTATTTTCGGCCGTTACCGACCGGAAAATCAGATTTGGTATGTAGGGCCCAGAATTTTACAGATTCGGTAAATTTACCGATCGGTAAATT
This sequence comes from Lissotriton helveticus, assembly GCF_964261635.1. Taxonomy (NCBI): domain Eukaryota; kingdom Metazoa; phylum Chordata; class Amphibia; order Caudata; family Salamandridae; genus Lissotriton; species Lissotriton helveticus. The sequence continues at coordinate 376,860,813 of NC_136060.1, forward strand.
TACCGAATCTGTAAAATACCGAATCGGTATTTATACCTATTCGGTATTTTTGATATGTAGGTGGGACTCTTCTGAGTCCCACAACCCTTACCGATTCTGTATTTTACCATCAAATATATTTGATGGTAAAATACCGATTCAGGTGTGCATGCACATGTGTGCATGCACACCTGTGCCATATGACAGGCAGACCTGCCCTTAGGGCAGGTATGCCTGCCACATGGCCCCCGAATCTTTTTTGGGGGTGCTAGAGGGTGTCAAAGTGACACCCCCTGCACCCTTTTCAAAATCGGTATTTACCGATTCGGTAAATACCGACCGGTAATGCCCCATTCATTCCTATGGGCTTCAAAGCCCATAGGAATGAATGGGCCATTACCGGTCGGTATTTACCGAATCGGTAAATACAGATTTTTACCGATTCGGTAGCAGGAACATCTGGATGTTCCTACATCTCAACCCCTTAGATTTACCGATTTTTAATTACCGAATCGGTATGATTCGGTAATTAAAAATCGGTAAATCTATTTTACCTACATCGGGCCCATAGTCTCTTCCCCTTCTCCTGTTTGCTGTTGACTTCCACATGTTCACTCTCTGGGGTTATATCTCGAAACCACAGGTCCAATAGTAACTGGTACTGTAAGAGCTTCTGGTAACCGCATGTTACACGCAGTTTCATTTGACTCAGGAGCTGTGTACCCTATCCCTCTGGACCCTCCTGGAATTTGTGTTCCTTTGAAATCCTCCCTCTTACTCCTGTTGTTTGATCCTCTAAACCCATTCTTCCCACTCCTTCTTTCCTCTGTTCACTGCGTCTGCTCTGGCTCCGACCTAAAGTCACAAGGTGGAGGAGGTTCTGCTAGTAGTCTATCAAGAAAACTGTCATCTGTATCACTTTCCTCTTCTGTCTTACTCTTTCCTCCAGACTCTCCTTTTAGCAACCTGAATGGATACAATTCTTCTCCCTCTATGGTGTCTACTCTCCACCTCTTCAGCTGTGCATCCCATCTGGCATCCTGATATGCCTTCATTGCTTTCTTCATTCTTCCCTGTCTGTGAAGCTTCTCTCTTTATGCTATTGCTGCGCCCATCCATGCATCTAATGCTTCAAATTGTGTTGGTCTGGGCGGATGTTTCAGAGAAGACATCACTCCCCTCAGCTGATACAACACCTCCATATGAACTGACCCATAATGAGGGAAAGCCAATTCTCTGTAATCTTATGCCAATTTTGAGGCCACACTATAGTATGGAGTCCTACATTTGTTGCCATATAATGTGATGGGGTGTCCTCTGGCGGCGCTTCTTCTCCTACTCGAGTCACCACTCCTATGTCACCTCTACATAAATCTCGCAACACCTTAAAACATCTCATCATGAAAATCAATTATTTGCAATCCAAATTTCGATATTCAACTTCGGACGAACTTCCACCAATTCCAGCGCGGTGTTACACCAACTGACCTATCCCAGCGGGGCGCGTGCTGACGTCACTGCTCACTCCTTGCAGCGGCTCACCCGCCTTTACAATTTCACCTCGTACACTTGCTCACACATTTGCACTACAAGTAGCTGTATATCCAAAAGCAACTAAACCAAGTAACTGCTCCTAACACAGTCACAATAACTCACAGTTACATAAAACAAGTAATTGTCTGTACGCTAAAAGATCGATAGAACACTCTTACAAAAACATTCATCCGCTGTGACCCCCGACCTGCGTAGGTCACTCAATCGCCATAGTCCACCCCCGGTACCTGAGGATTTCTACCGCAACGTACTCCAACATTCACACAAAGTTCCCTATCACAAGTGAATCGTCGATAGCTCTTCACAACGTTCACAATTTTGATCAGATAGTTACAAATACAAAACTATCCCGGGATCTTGGACCTCTCTTAAGTCCTCTAACCAAACTTCCTGATCCGCACGTGTCCGGACCAGTAATCCAATAAACTCACAATCACTCAACTTGCATCCCAACTTCACAAGACATCACACAATTAATTCATCACCGCAATCTAACACACCAAACTGTTTCATACTCATGCTACGACTGTTTCCGACGCACTGTCAGCGTCCGCCGACCTCCATCAATCTACGCCGTCTTCTAATCCGTCCAAACTTCAATTATTCTTCCGATCCTGCTCTAATTTCTCCCCTCACTTTTAGAAGGTAACCATCCTCTGCTACCATTTGATTACGCTAAGTTTTGCATCCTGCCTTCCCTACTAAATTCAAGGCAGATCGTCTTTCATTTCCCTGCTAAAAGTGGTGGAGGGGAGTAAAACAACTCAAGATTATACTTTCAATTTAGTCATGCTGTAAAGAACCACAGACTTCGAATTCCGATTTTGTGTATTTATTATAAGGCCAAAAATAATTGAATATAAACACACCTCAATATCAGAGTATATAGGTACAGAAAAATCAATACAGAGCCGAGTCTATGAATATAATTAATTCGGCACAAAAGGCATAAAGTGATGGATTCCAAAATCTAAACGCAGCAAAGAATAGAACCTGGGTCCAGTTCTCTTTTAATTTAAAAAGGAACCAAAATGGGGGCGTGGCTACGCAAGCGGCGATGGCGGTTGTAGCCTGCTAGAGCTCCCGCCGGCCCGCCATTGATCCGACGAATTATCCTGGTCCCCGAGCCACTGACCCGCAACCAAAACGGGGCTACGATTACCAGAGGCGCCAGTGACCATCCGGTGTGTTCGGTGGCGATCCCGCGCTCCCGAGCGGAGCTGGACAGCGGGGTGCGAGGTGCGGCCTAGTGGACTGCGGAGCAGCCGGGGCCTCGATTTTGGAGCAGCCGAGGAGTGGGTTGCGGCCAGGGGACGGCCGCGGCGCCCCGCTTGCCCTGGGGCCGAGAGACTGCTGGCACTCATCCTCCCAGGGCCAGGCTGAGCCCTGGGGCAGTGTGGACGTGGCAGGCGGACCGGAGCGGCAGAGGTGGCCTGGTGGCCCGGGCGCAGCCGGGGCCTCGATTTTCGCGGCCCGGTGTCAGGGGCCGGCAGCGCAGCGGGGGGACGGACGCCCTGGAGAGCCCGATCGGCGGTGAACGTGCCGAGGCGACTATTCGACCTACCGACAGCAACAGTGAGTAGTGGGCCCCCCCCCCCCCCCCCCCGGGCCCACAGACCAGAAGGGACGTCAACGCTGTGGCGCGAGACACAGTGGGTCCACGCACCGACTGGAGGAGCGATACCGGTCACTGAGAGCCACAACCATCGGCGGCTGGGGGGGACAGCATAAGTGGGGGCGGTGACTGAGGTCCACCCGGCGCTATACCCAACACTAAGCCGACCCGAAGTGACTTGTCTGAGACTCCCCCCCTCCCGGGGGCAAGCAGCAGTCGAGTGGCCCTGATAATTCTGCGATCATGACCAGGGGGGGTAACAGCTCCGCTAAGCAAGTAACCATCGATAAATTCACCGGGCCTAGTGGGGGCCCTGGGCCATAAGGGGCGGCCCGCCTGGAGGGGGGCCGGATAACGCGGCCCTTATGGCGGCCATAACCCAGTCAAGGGACATGCTGGATGCCAAGATAGGGGCTGTTGGCGCAGATGTGACCCTATTGCGCCAGGACCTGAGGAACGCCGTGGCGCGGATCACGGAAGCAGAATCCAGGGTGTCAGTGGTGGAGGACAACGTGAGTAACCTTAAAAAGAGGATGGCGGCGATGGAAACTGCGCAGCGGATTACAGCGCTCCGAGTGGAGGATGCAGAAGGGCGGGCGCGCCGAAACAACCTCCGCTTCCTTGGATTTCCAGAGAGCTGTGGGAAGGGTGGCATGGAACAGTTCCTTACACAGTGGCTAGAATCATGGATGCCCCCGGGGACGCTGTCTGCATGCTTCGTTATTGAAAGGGCACACCGCGCCCTGACGCAGAAACCACCCGAGGGCGAGCGGCCTAGGGCGGTCATCGCACGGCTGTTGAACTACCACGACAGGGACGCCATATTGAGGGAAGCTAGAAATAAAGAAACCCTCTTATGTGAAAATCAAAAGATCTTGATCTTCCCTGACTACACCAAACTCGTCCAACAGCAACGCCACTCTTTCATGGCGGCCAAGGCAAAGTTGAGAGGCCTTAAGCTACAGTATTCCCTGCTGTACCCGGCGCGCCTGAGAGTGATCTTCCAGTCACGGACACTGTTCTTTGATACACCGGAAGACCTTTTCAGATGGACCGATGAAACGGTGCAGGTCAGACCGCATTCTCAACCAGGGCTCAATCCGGGCTCCCCTGAGGGCTCGCCTCGGCCACAGCGAGATCAGACGCCTAGACACGGACGAACCAAACGCTCCAAATCACGCAAGCGCGCGGCCTCGGCCGATGGCACACGCAACACTGTTAGAACCGAGGACTCCGAACAATCTAGCACGGATCACTGAAGTCTCCGGGGCCTCGGCTCCCTCTTCTGCTATTACTGCTGCCAATCCTAGCTGGACACACCTGGTCGCCTGAGACCCACTGTATCACCAGCGGTATCGCGGCCTTGTGACAGTACACCCAATGTCTACTGAGCGTGGATGAGGTTGTGGGGTAGGGTTCGGGGACTACATAATGGTGGCTGCCACTCTCCCGTTTGTGAGAGGGACACTGAGGGGAGGGGGTGAGTTCACTGTTCCTCTTTGGGATGTTGGGATCCATTGGTATGGATGGGCCTGAGCCCTCTGTTTTGGTCTCGGGACTACCCATGCCGCGACAGGTACCTCATAGTTCATTGGGGTATAGGGTGGGGGGAGGCAGGGGACGGGCGGTCAGGGTTGTGGCTGCTGAGTTGGGGTTGGGGAATGTTGGGGATTGTGGGGCTAGGGGGTTGGTGCTGTTCGCTGGGGTAGATGGTGCACTGCATGTGTGTGTCGTTATAATGATTCGTGTGACGTGTGGTGGGTGGCGCTGGAGTGGGGGGCTCGTGTGGTGGACTCCAAAGGATTATGGCTGATTCGACTCGTCGGCTTCCAGAAGACTCTATGCGGGTGATTACGTGGAATGTCAGGGGGCTACTGGACAAAATCAAGCGTGGGGCAGTGTTGCGATGGGGTAAGAGTGCGGCGGCAGATGTGTTATTGCTCCAAGAAACGCATATGATGGGCACGAAGGCGCTGGGCCTGCAGAGGTTTGGGTATCAGCAGGTTTTCCATGCCGGGTTTTCGAGGGGATCCAGGGGAGTAGCCATATTGATACACCGTAGAATACCTTATGTCCATGAGAAACAATGGGTGGATCCCCAGGGTCGCTACTTGTTTGTGAAAGGCATGGTGGGCACGGAACCTATAGTGTTTGGGAGTGTGTACGCCCCCCCCCCCTGCAGTGGGCCCTGGCTGAGAGACTGTTTTCTGTATGGGAAGATATATCCGGGTCGGTGGCAGTAATTGGGGGAGATTGGAATGACGTAATGGATGTGTGTGTGGATCGCCGGAGGCGCCAAGAGACGACTGAAGCTCCTCCCCTTTCCCTTCCACCCACCAGACTGCATGCCATGAGTGAGGGGCTGGGATGGGTGGATGCTTGGCGACATATGCACCCTGCGACCCGTGAATATACCTATGTCTCGGCGGTACATGGGTCATTCTCGCGCTTAGATTATGTGTTTTTACCTCGGGAATACCTGAGTAGGGTGAAGAGCGTAGACATCTTGCAGAGAGGCTTATCCGACCACTCCCCAGTTTCAGTTAGCGTGGACCTCCTGCGAAAACGGCAGCCGTTCAGGTGGAGGATGTCCTCGTGGCATCTCCTGCAGCCAGCCTATACTAAACACTTGCGGGAAACCATAGATCACTACTGGCGGGAAAACCTGATAGAGGGGGCTGACGTAGAAGTGGTGTGGGAAGCGATGAAGCCTACCGTACGTGGGGTAGATATCGCATGGTGCTCGGAGGCCCGTAGGCGGCGCCGGGAACAGACTGCGATGGCGGCTGAGCGAGTGGTGACCCTTGAACGGGAACGCCGCGAGGGTGGCGATGAGGTCGGACTGAGGCTGCTTCTACAAGCACAGCAATCGTACGCATCCCTCTTAATGGATGAAGCCAGACAGGCGTGGCTGGCCACAAGAAGTAGGGTGTATCACTGGGGGGACAAGTCGTGCTCCATGCTCCATAGATTATGCCAGCACAACTTTCAACCCCTCGTGCTGCCGGGCATCACAGACGACAATGGGGAGGTACTGACTGACCCTAACGAGTTGGCAGCGAGCTTCGCCACGTACTTCGAAGCCCAATACGCCTCATGTGACCATTTGCCTGAGGGCGATTTAGCCCGGTTTTTCGCGGACCTCCCGCCCACTCAGGTGTCAGACGAGGCCAGGAAGGCCTTGGACGCACCCCTCACAGCGGAGGAGCTGGGAGACGCGCTGGGGCAACTCAATGCGGGTAAGGCTCCTGGCCCTAATGGCTACCCGTGTGAATTTTTTAAGAAATTCCACGTACAGCTGGGGCCACACTATCGCCGAGTTCTTGAGGCGGCGAGAACGCGGGGCGCGTTGCCCCCCGATTGGCGCCATGCCGAAATAGTGGTATTTCAGAAGCCTGGTAGACCCCTGGGTAGCCATGACTCATATAGACCTATTTCCCTCATCAATATCGAGGCCAAAATATTGGCCAAGGCCCTAGCAAACCGTCTGGCTCCGTATATTACGGATCTGGTCCACTCGGATCAGGCAGGCTTCATGCCCCACAGGGCGACGCGACATAATATCCGACGGGCACAGGCGGCGATAGACGCTGTTGGAGCCTTGGGGGACCGGGCGGCGTTACTACTGGCCGATATCAACAAAGCTTTCAACTCGGTCAGCTGGTCGTACATATTTGTATTGCTATCGTGGCTCAACCTAGGCCCAGTTTTCCGGTCCTATATCAAACTACTTTATACGGACATCACGGCCTCGGTGCGAGTCGCTGGGGCGGTGTCGGAGCCGTTCCACATTGGCCGGGGGACTAGGCAGGGGTGCCCTCTTTCCCCCTATCTATTTGCCTTAGCCATGGAACCCCTAGCTGCCAGAGTCCGTAGCGATGCGTTGATTCGGGGCTTCGAATGGAATGCCACCCTATCGGATAGAATTGCATTGTACGCGGACGATGTCCTCTTCTTCCTCACCGATCTACAGCGCTCCGGCCCGCGTGTCCTAGAGGTCATGCAACTGTTTGGGGAAGTTTCAGGTTTATGCCTGAACTTACGTAAGTCCACCCTATGGGTACTACATGGGGACACGGTGACGGAACCCTGGGCTTCGGAACTGCAAGTGGCCACAGTTGGTTTGAATTACCTCGGGGTGTTTCTATCAAACTCGGCGGATACGGCCTGGGAACGTAACCTACTGCCCGTCTGGGAGCGGGTCCAGACGGATGTCAAGACTTGGTCCCGGATGCCTCTATCAATCTTTGGCCGGTCAGCTATCTTTAAGATGGTTGCACTACCGCGCCTACTCTACCAACTACAGAACCATCCGTATCCTATCCCACCCCAATGGTTTCGGCAGGTGAACACGGTGCTGGGCCGCTTCCTTTGGGCTGGCGGTGCTACCAGGGTAGCGCTGCGCACTTGTTTTCTGTCCACATACTGTGGGGGCCTAGCCACCTCGGATATACAGTCGTACTACCAAGCCGCTCATCTCCTTGTTTTAAATGAATGGTGGTATGGTGACGGTGGAGATCCGGCCTATGCCCTGGAACGTGCATTGATGGGTGATCACTCGCTCCACACCATCCTATACTCATCCCGGCTACGTCGGCCACTGCCGAGAGTCACTAAACTTGTATTTGCGATATGGCGACAGGCCCTGCGTCGCGTGGGCTGGTGGGGTCGACTGACCGCGGAAACGCCGTTATGGCGCAACGGGTTACTACCGGAACTATCTAAGTTATCAGGCTTTGATGGCTGGGACTCAATAGGCATTTCGCAGCTCGGCCATGTGATGTCCGGGACGACTCTCAAGTCCTTTCAGGCCCTTCGTACCGAATTTGATATGCACCAATCTCAATTTTTTCGTTATTTACAATTCCGACATGCGCTGACGCCCAGTATAGCCAATCTTGACTCGCTCCCGGAATTCAGCCCGATCGAAGCGAAGGTCTTCATGGGCGATCTTGGGGACAAAAAAGTATCACGCATTTACCAGACCATGGTCACGCATTGCTCATCCACTCTTCTTCCGCTGAAGGCGAACTGGGAGGCCGATGTAGGACCATTAGATGAGGATGATTGGCGAGAGGCATTAGAATCCCCGAGGGGGGCGGCTATAGCGATACGGTTTCGCCTCATACAGTTCAAAATTCTACACAGGGCCTACTATACCCGAGAGCGTCTGTGGAGGGCGGGCCTGATTGGGTCCCCGGAATGTCTGAGATGTGGGGCGGAGGTGGGTACGTTGCTCCACACAGTGTGGTCGTGCTCCAAACTGGTTGGCTTCTGGAGGGGTGTATGGGGCTGTCTGTCGGAGGTGCTGGGTTGGACCCTTCCCCGTACCCACCGCCTGGGTCTTTTACACATCCTGGAAGGGGTTGGTGGTAATATCTATAAGCGACACCTGCTCCTCCTGGGGCTGATGGTAGCCAAAAGAGACATGGCCCGAGCATGGAAGGACGTGAGGCCCCCCCCCTGACTGCATGGAAGGCAGGCTTAGACTTTTGTATGGGCCTGGAGAGGCCAATCTTTGAGGCACGAGGATGCGCTCGTAAACATTTCAAAATATGGAAGAGGTGGGCGGACTACAGAGGGTTGACACTGGACCCCCCGGCGGACCCAGTGGAGGACCTGTAGCCCTATAAGCTCCTGCGAAACCCATTCCCGCACACACACTTGACACGTCAAAAGCTTCCGTCATCATGGTTCACACACGCATGCATGGGGTTAGGGAGGGTTGAGGGAGGGTTCAGGGAGTTGGGTGGGTAGTTTATTGAAAAGATGAAGGTGGGGTTAATATTTTCGTGTATCCTTGATTCCATTGATTCCTTGTTTCAACGCTCAGATTTATATTGTGATTGTAATTACAATGCCTGGTGGTGTCTTCCTGAATGTGGGATGCCACTTTGATTCATATGCTCATCTTTATCAATAAAATTGTTGTGAAAAAAAAAAAAGGAACCAAAATATCTTTCCCTACACTACTCTAAGGAGGGTCCTACCTATCTCCCTTATATTATAACCCAAAGGTGTGGGCACGTGTTGACTTCATAAGAAGCACTCATGTTAAAGGGGTCTGATAGCTTAAAGCTATGAAGCTCGCTTTAAGATGCTCCTTCTCCTCCCAAACTTAGCAGAAGTCTCTTGAATCTGTCCCTGCGCATCATACAAAAAGACAATGTTCAACCCACAATACATCACATGGTGAACTTTGTCCAGTACAACATTTTCAGTAGCTTTCCACTGGAGCGTTAATGAATTTTCTTGGTCTTTCAGTGGCCTTGGATCTCAGATAGACCAGGCACAAAAGGCGTCCTCCCATCGCATCTTCTAGTCTTCTTCAAAGACTTTCCGGGTATCTCCTTAAATCTAAGAATAACGAGGTCGAATTCCTGCACCTGCAGTAGGACGAGAACATACTGTCTATGAGTACAAAAAGGATCCATTTGGGGCATGGCTTGACTGACGATGCAGTAGGACGCACATCATGGGAGCTCCGGGCTGCTGCCAGCATCTTCAGCAAATTTTAGAGGCTTATCAGCGGCGGGGGTGGGGCATGACCGAGCTCCCCAAATGGCAGACGTACCTGGGAGAGGGACATGAGCTTTACTGGTCCCCGGAGCTGGCAAGTGGTGGCATATCGGGGGCAGCGGACGAGTGCGCTGCCCTACCAGGTCCTGGTCGCCATCTTGGTGACCGGGGCCTCCTGTATCCTGGTGCGAGTGGGCATTATTGGCGCCCTGGACAGCCCACCTCGACGAGACAGCGGATCACTGGCAACAGCATCGGGGCAGCGCAGGAGCTGGGGGACTTTCCAGGCGTCACTGGAGGGCTGCCTGCACATCGTCGCTTGGTTTAATTAGCTCAGGAGGCCTTGGTGACGCGGGACCAGCGCTGCCAGGGGTAGGCGGGGGCTGCGGCCGGGTTAAGAGCTGCGGTACCCGGTCGAGCCCATGGACCGCATCGCTGCTGACCTGCTGCTGATGGCCCGCCCCGGGAGGTGCGACAGCAGAGGCTGAGTAGCTGACAGCGATTGGCAAGCGGTGTGCAGGCTGGGGGAATCCTGGTTGTTGAAGACGCACCCGCCATCTTCGCTCGCTGGGCCGCGGCTGCCCGCCATCTTCTCGTGCTGGGCTACGGCTGATAAGGTGAGGCGGATTTCGCTCTGCGCTGCATTGGATACCCTGACTCTGCGGGAGACTCGAGCACCCCCTGATGAGCTCTGCACACGAGGTGTCGGGGCGGTCGAGGGCTACGGCTGTGCCCTTAGGGGGGCCTACTTTGCTGGCTTCCCGCCCAGTCGCCATTTTGGAACTGTGTGGGACTTCTCCGGCCCCTAACTCGGCTGGGGCGCTTGCGGCGGGAGCGGTTCCTCTGTCCTTCAGCTCTGCAGCTTGACACGCGCTGTGGGGCTTCATTTGGACCCCCTGCTCAGGCCTGCCCAGCTGAGCGTCCTGACGCTGACTGTCTTGAGAAGGTAATCAACGGGAGTAGTGGCCTATGCTGCACCACAGGGGCGCCTAGTGGGAAGCGAGTGCACCTGCCCGCCATCTTGTGCCCTTGGAGTGGGGGAACCCTGGACTAGTGGCGCTGTCCTCATTTCCCCGCATAGTGACTGTGTCTGGTGTTTGTTGCTGGCCTGGGTGGCAGAAGCGTGGGTGCCGGGGTGCAGCAGCTATGGGGAGGTGGTGAGCTGGAGTTGTGGAGAGGCCCTAGCGACTGGAGAGGCCATGCTGGAATACTGTCGGGCGGGCCCTCGGTGCAGGTGTGCCCAGACTGACCGGGGAGAAAGCGGGCTGCCTCTGACGGTGGAAGGTGGCTGGCAAAGCACTGCTGGTGAGCGCGGAGGACTGGCCTTGGGGGCCGCGGAGGCTTCACCTGGGACATCTGGTGGGGGCTCGGTCCGCGTGGCCCTCTTTGATCTGTGGTGGGCCTGAGTGGGGGGGTGCGTCCCTCTCTGCTGCGTGCGTTGGGGTCCCTGGGTGCCTGGATTTGATGACTGAAGCCCCATCTGCTCCCTGAGACCCCTGGGGGCTGAGCTGTGGGCATCTTTGAGGCGGGGATCTGACGCACACCCACTGTGACGCCGAACTGAGGCCATGGCCCCCCTTTGCAGGAGCGGGTTGGGTCGCGTGGGATCACGCCCGCCCAGGACAGTGGAATCCTAACAAGGACAACCGTTTTGGCCTAGTGGGGGGACTGGACAGTAGATACTGCGGCTGCTGTGACTCCTCCTGGTGGCCCCTAAGGCGGACATCTCAGGCCCTTTCTGATTGGTAAACAATATTGTGGACGTTGTTGTGGACCCTAGCCACTTTGGATCGTTAACACGCTGCGGAGGGCTTCCCGACTCATGATGACACGCTCTAAAGGGGGCAAGGACGTCTCGGGGGCAACCCCAAAGGACAACTGCGTTGCGGCATTGTGGGGATAGGCGAGCACGTCTGCTCCGGCTGAGGTGGGCCCTTCGCCTGGGGGGGGACTCGCCGCCGGTCACACAAGCATTTACTACTTCATTTATGTCTGAGCTCAAGATGGAGATTGGCTCCCTGCGCTCTGAGGTGCACTCCTGCATCAGGGAGCTAAGAAAGGAAGTAACGGATCTGGGCAAATGGGTAGATGGATTGGAGAAGACTGTTGATGCCCACACAGAGGACCAAGAGCAACTTTGGCAGCGCTTGGCCACCTTAGAAGACCAATATATCGAACTGCAATTAAAACTGGAACACCTAGAGAATCGGAGTCACCGGAACAACCTCCGCGACTGGGGGGTTTCTCTCAGAGCGGAGGGGTAGGACATCCTGACGTATGTGGCTCAGCTCCTGCATGAAGTATGGGGGGATGACGATGCCTCGCCATCAACCCTGGACCGGGCCCATCGGGTGTCGGGGCCTGCCGGGAGGCCGGGAGTCTTGCCGGACATCCTCACCAGAGTACACTTTTTCACAGAAAAGGAAGCTATTCTCAAAGCGGCACGTGCCAAGCCGGACATCACACACGACGGGCACAGGATCCAGATTTTTCAGGATTTGGCACCCAATACCCTGCAAAGAGGGTGAGCCTTTAAAGCCGTCACTGACAAGCTGCGGAGCATGGACATCCCTTATCAATGGGGACACCCATTTGCCCTCATCTTTACGTGGAAGTCCAAGCGCAGGGTGATGAGGTCCTACAGGGAGGCGGCTCAACTACTCTGACTCCCATCCTCGCTGCCGGCCAGTCCCACCCGACCCCCAGCCATGACATGGATTCCTGCAAAACCAACATGGTCCACTGTACATCGCCGCTGACAATCCCCGCCCATTGATGAGCAATCAGCATCGCAGGCCAAGCAGTACATTATAGAACATATTAGGTCTCTGGAGGGAGATGCAGCTGGGCCTACTCAAGATCCAATAACCCCTTGATGACCGTCGCATGCAGCCTTACTGCCCTCATTGCCCTGTCTCGGGGACTGACCATCCCCCTGTCGGGCGGGAGGATTGAATTACCGGCCCATTCATTGTACTAGCCACCTGATTGCAATGTTGGGGTTTCCGGGGCTCCTATCCTGGACGCACTTGTCAACGGTAGCTGTCCTCCTCCAACTGTTCTTGTGAGGGTGACATCTCTGGGACTATATAACCCTTGGGTGTAGGATGTCCCGTACCTGGAACAGGATTTCATGGCCCGGTTGGCCACTGTTGTTTTTTTTTTTTCTCTTTTTCCCTCTACCTCTTCCTTTTCCTAACTTTTCTTTCTTCCTCCTTCTTGTCTCTTGGGTGTGGCAAGCGGGTGATCCTGTGGCTGCGGCGTGTCTTCCTGGCTGGAATGGATAGGCCTTCCCATGCTTGTGTGCCCTCTTTGGGCTCGAATATAGGGCAACAGGGCGGACTAATTTGGACTCAAACATGACTGCGATTCTCCCGAGTCCCTTGAAAGTCTTAACGCTTAATGTTAAGAGCCTAAACTCTCCCAATAAGCTGCAGCAAACGTGGCGATATCTTCTCCAGCATAGCCCAGACGTCATATTCCACCAAGAAACTCACCTCTTAAAAGTTGATGTGCAGTGCATGGCGCACCCTAAATACCCCCTCCAATTTCGGGCTGCAGCGGACACCAAAACGGCGGGAGTGGCGATCTTGTGTAGGAATGGTATCAGGCGGGGGGAAGCTAAGCCCTTTAGAAGCAAGGATGGACGCTTTATTAGAGTAAGTGTTGGGATTGGGAGACGCCTCTTCACATTGTGTAATGTATATGCACCCAATCAGATGCAGGACGGTTACCTGCGGACAATCTCCTTGTCCTCAGCGCTGCGCAAACAGATAACGGACCTAGGCCTGCTGGACACGTGGCTGTATCAATCTCCAGAGGTGCAGGATTATTCATACTATTCCCATGTCCACCGCTCACATTCACGTATTGATTACCTGTTTATAACTCACGCACTGATACGGGACACGCTAGGGGCTTCGATGTCTGATATATCACTCTCTGACCATGCCCATGTTGAGCTACTCCTGCAGGACCCGGCCGCTTGCCCCACCCGTTCTACGCGGTGGCACCTGCTACCGAGTATTCTCCGGACGCAGCTGACATGGAAAGCATACGGGCTGCCGTTGACTCTTACTTTGCTAGTAATGATATCCCGGAGACGCCCTTCCCGGTGGTGTGGGACGCCTTCAAGGCTACGATCCGTGGGCACATCACCTCTCTCGATTACCCGGGTGCGAGAGGCCCGGCTTTTGGAGGACAGCCTCTCGCAGGACATAAAGCTAGTTGAAAAACAGGATCAGGAACGTTCCTCGCTAGCGTCTCGGTGGCGGCTAACGAACCTCTGGGTGCAACTCCGAATCCTGCGTACTAATAGGGCTGAAAAGTTTCTGTTGGGTTTGAAACAGAGGTATTTTAAAGGGGGAGATAAGGTGGGCAGGTTGCTGGCGAGACATCTGAGAGCACGGGCAGCTAAGGTCCACATAGCCAATATTAAACTGCCAGATGGAACGAGGGTGATCTCGGAACGGGACAAAAGCAAGGTGTTCAGGGACTATTACGCCGCACTTTATTCGGTGGAGGCACAGTCGCCGGATCTGATAACGAACGTTCTGACCCGGGCACCTGGGCGCCGCTTCACCCCCACCTCACCAGGACATTGGAAGGTCCTCTCACCACTGAGGAACTAACAGCAGCCATAAGAGACCTTCCTCTTGGGAAGACGCCGGGCCCAGACGGCCTGCCCCTGTCCTTCTATCGAATGTTCCAAACGCAACTCCGGCCTTATCTTTTACGTCTGTTATGTTATGTATGTATGTTATGTTATGTAAAAAAACGTATAAAGCGCACTTTCACCATGCAGTTTCTTGGCGCTGGTAAGCATCCAGAGAGCATAACGGTTTGAGAAACAAAAGGTGAAGACGGCCAAAAGGAAAAGCTAATCGTGGGCCTTGCGAAAAAAAAGGGTTTTCAAAGAAGATCTAAAATGAGTATAGGAAGATGTGAGCCTGAACTCCCCATGTTTCTTGCGTTTGAAGGAAGGGATAGTGAGCAGGGCCAGGCAGGAAGACCTGAGGTTACGGGAGGGGACATAGCTGCACAAGAGAGAAGAAATAAAAGCAGGGCCGAGGCCAGCCAGCGCCTTGAAGACAATGCAGCCCAGTTTGAAATAACAGCGCTTGGCCACCGGAAGCCAGTGTAAGGATTTTAGCAAGGGACGGACGTGCTGATGTCTGGGCTGGTGACAGATCAGTCGGGCCGCCTGGTTCTGGACCCTCTGGAGCCGGTTCAGTTGGTAGGCCGGGATCCCAACATATATGGAGTTTGCGTAGTCGACTCTGGACATGACCAGGGCCAGGATGGCCAGGGTAAGTGCCTCGGTCGTGAGAAAGCGGGCAATCTTCCGAATAGTTCGAAGGTGGAAAAAACTGGAAGACACCACAGAATTAATCTGCGCCTTCGTTGACAGGTCTTTAGAAATAATCACTCCGAGGCTTTTGGCAGAGTCGACAGGGCAAGGGGAACTGCCGAGGTCAGAGGGCCAGAAGTTGGAATTCCAAGGATTGGAGGCCCCCCGATAAGAACCAGCTTGGTCTTATCGGGGTTCAGTTTCAGGTGGTTTGCTCCCATCCAATCGCTGATGTGGCGCAGAGTCGACTGAAAATTATCACCTGATTGGTCCGAGTGGTTGATGTTAAAAATGAGCTGGATGTCATCTGCATAATTAAAAGCAGTGACATAGCTTCCTCGCAGGGACCGAATCAGAGGGGTAAGGTAAAGGTTAAAGAGGAGGGGGGAGAGGGAAGAGCCCTGAGGGACGCCACATGATAGCCCAACCTGGTCCGCGGTAAATTGAGAGAGGCGGACGGCCTGGTGACGATTGCTCAAAAATGAGCAGACCCAGTTGAGGGCTGCCCCCTGGATACCGGCCTCCCCGACATGGCCGACCAAAATATCGTGGTTGACCGTGTCAAAGGCCGCCGATAAATCCAGGGGCACCAGAGCCTGACTGATGTTGAAGTCCACTCCTCTCCGCAGCTCCTCCATCACCGAGAGAATGACCGACTCGGTGGAATGGGCGGGTCTAAAACCAGCCTGTTGGGGGTCGAGGTACTGCGAGTGCTCGATGAAAGGGCTCAGGACAGAGGTGACGTGAGCCTCTAGGACCTTGCTCAGGTAGGGGAGCAAGGAGATAGGGCGGAAGTTACTCATTAGCGAGGGATCAGCGTTAGGCTTTTTAAGGATGGGGACTACTTTGGCGTTTTTAAAGGAATTAGGGACCAGGCCTTCTCTGAGAGAGTTATTGAGAAGGGTCAGAGGGGGGGCAGGACAGGCAGAGAACACCTCTCAAAGGACGTGAGGAGGGCAGCAGTCAGTGGGGGAGCCAGAGGCGACCTTATTTAATAAGGCTAAGAACTCCACCTCAGAAATTGGGGGTATCTGAGTGATGCTTTGAGGATTAGATTTAGCAGATGTGGTAATGGGGGTGGTAGAAACTGGGAGGGGGGGTGCAAGAGATACTATTTTTAATTTTTATTATTTTGTCAATAAAAAAAGAATTCAAGGAGTCACAGAGGGATTGGGTGGGAAGAGGCTTAAGAGTGACCCTGTCTGGGTTAGAAAGTTCAGTGACAATGGAAAAGATATCTTTAGCCTTGGAGGCCGAGTCTAAGATTTTTTTAGAAAAGTAAAGTGTTTTGCCTTGAAGGACGGCGGATTTGTAGTCCTTGAGCAGGGAGGTGAATGTCAGCTTTTTGTCGGCGGCGTAATCATGCCGCCAACACCGCTCTGCCTGTCTAAGTTTGAGCTTCCCATCTTTGAGCTCCCCCGAAAACCACCTCTGCGCGTCGTGGAGGCGTTTAAGCCTAACTCGCTTAAGAGGAGCCACGATGTCACTGGCGGATTCTGTACAACTCATTTACTGACACGGACGGACCAATGTCCTCCATGGGTATTGCAGAGATAGCACTTATACCAAAGCCAGGTAAGGACCCACGCTTTATGCTTCCTACCGACCCATAGCCCTGTTAAATACAGACCTGAAAATGAATACCAAACTACTTGCGAAACCTCTGGATTCCCTCATGCCTGGTCTGGTGGAGCCGGACCAAGTTGGCTTCATCCGCAACCGTCAGGGGGCAGATAATGTGCATAGAATTGCACACTTGGTGGGGAAGGCACACCAGTAAACATACCGGCCTGCCTCCTGTCGCTTGATGCGGTGAAGGCGTTTGACCGGGTGAACTGGACTTTCCTCCGGGCGGTGTTGCAAAAAGTCGGGCTAGGTCAGAATATGGTTACTAGGATCATGGCGCCATATCTCGCCCCACAGGCAAGGATTAGGGTGAATGGGCAACTCACAGAACCCTTTACCATCGATAGGGGTACTCGACAGAGTTGCCCTCTATCACCCTTGTTGTTTGCCCTGGTGGTGGAACCCCTGGCGGAGCTGATCCAGCAGGCAACAGACATACATGGTATCTCGCTCGGGGTCAGGAGAACAAGGTGGCACTCTTTGCAGACGACCTTATCCTTACATTATCGCGTCCCCAAGTATCCCTCCCAGCACTTCACTCTCCACTACAGGTTTTTGAGCGGGCCTCAGGCCTTAAAATGAATCACGACAAATCTTGGGCCCTCAACCTTACCATTCCGCAGGAGGAGATACCACTCCATTAGAAGCCTGCCCAATATCAATGGGCCTCTAATCACATCCGCTATCTTGGCCTCCAGTTGACTACCTCCTTAGATACATGGACTCAAGTAAACTGGCGAGAGTAGGAAGGCTGTCCTAGAAGAATTGCGGGGGTTGAAGCCCCTGACGTTGTCATGGTTGAGCATTATCCCATGAGGCACAGGGTCAAGACTGATTTGCATATGGTCATGTCTGAACTGGGGTGGCATGGTGAGCAAAATAACGATGGAGTAAACCCAGATCTGTGACTGGGGTGAATGTATGACATTGTTCTGCATTCTGTCCATCAACTGTTGTTTTAGCATTTGTCACCCCATGTGGGACGGGTATGCTCAGACCTGAGTCCCGTTCTCTCCATGCCACTGGAATCAAGCTATTCGGGCTGATGAGGGCTGAAAGCCCGAAACCGGTCCGAGGATGCTTGATTCCAGTCAAGGGAAGATATGGCTTGGCAGTTCGGGCTGGACTGTTCTCATGAGGCACAGGGTCAAGACTGATTTGCATATGGCCATGTCTGAACTGGGGTGGCATGGTGAGCTAAATAACGATGTAATGTAAATGTAATGTAAACATTATTTATAGAGCGCTCGGACACCACTGGTTTCATGGCGCTATAGAACGGATAAGCACAGGTGGGGAGCAAGGTACAGGTGTTTAGTCATCATACGCTTGCCGGAACAAGTGAGTTTTTAACAGTTTCCTGAAGGATGTATAACAAGAGGTGGACTGGAGTGCATGTGGAAGAGAGTTCCAAAGCTTGGGTGCCAAAAAAGAGAACCCAAGGCCGCCATGTTTCTTCCTCTTGAAAGAGGGAACGGAAAGAAGGTTATGGTACAGGGAGCGGAGGTTACGAGAAGGGACATAACAGTGAATCCTAGATGTTACGAAGGAAGGGCCATGGCCGGTCAATGATTTAAAGACAGTGCAGCCGAGTTTAAAAATACTGTGTTTTGCCAACGGCAGCCAATGAAGCTTTTTCATCAAGGGGGAGACGTGTTGGTGTTTAGGTTGACGGAAAACAAGTCTCGCCACTTGATTCTGCACCAGTTGTAATTGGCGGAGCTGGTAAGCTGGGATGCCAACGTAAAGAACGTTGGCATAGTCAAGGCGGGAGGTGACCAATGCCATGATGACTAATACAAGGGCCTCAGTGGTCAAAAACCTGGAAATTTTTTGAATTCTCCGTAGATGGAAAAAACACGACGAATTGACTGCATTGATCTGAGGTGTAAGAGAAAGGTCCTTGCTGATGATTACCCCTAAGCTCTTTACGGAGTCGGCAGGGGAGGGAGCGGAACCCCAAGAAGGTGGCCAAAAGTTGGGGTTCCAAGGATTAAGAGAGCCTCCGGTTAAGACCAGCTCTGTTTGTCAGGGTTAAGTTTCAATTGGCTTTGGCACATCCATTCGCCAATAAAAGTCATAGTAGACTGAAAGTCGGCGATGGATGAGGAATTAAGATTGAAAACCATTTGAATGTCATCAGCGTAATTGAGGATAGTGGCCGAGTTATTACGTAGGGATCGAATCAGGGGTAGCATATACAGATTAAATAAGAGTGGTGATAAAGCAGACCCCTGTGGGACCCCACAAGTTAGTTTCTCGGGAGTGGCTTAGAAGGTGGATAGGTGGACAGCCTGGGAGCGATGGAATAAAAAGGATCTGATCCACTCCAGGGCCACGCCCTGGATGCCGGCGCTGCCAACGCGGTCGATCAGAAGATCATGATCGACCGTGTCGAAAGCAGCCGACAAATCCAGAAGGACAAGGGCCTGGGGGATGTTGTTGTCAGCTCCCCTCCTGAGCTCGTCCATCACAGCCACAATAACAGCCTCAGTAGAGTGTCCCAGCCGAAAACCCGCCTGCTGGGGATCCAGGAATTGGGAGGACTCAATGAAAGAACTGAGACAGTTGGTCACATGGGCCTCTAAGATTTTACTGAGGAAAGGGAGCAGGGAGATGGGGCGGAAGTTACTCAGTACTAGGGGGTCAGCATTGGGCTTTTTAAGAATGGGCACCACTGCGGCACACTTGAAAGAGTCAGGAACAATACCTGTAGTCAAAGAGCTGTTGAGTAGTGAAAGTGGAGGATCGGGACAGGCTCGAAAGGCATCTTTTAGAATCTGAGGGGGGCAGCAGTCATTCGGGGAGCCAGAGCTTACTCTATTCAAGAGGGCCAAGAACTCTGACTTAGAGATCAGGGGAATGTGATCTAACACCAGTGGATTTCTACAAGTGATAACGGGGACCAAAGGTGGAATAGAAGGCGGAATATTATTTTTAATTATAGCAATTTTTTCGATGAAAAAATCGTTTAATGAGTCACACAGAGCCTGAGAGGGGGCCGGTTTGGCCAGTAAATGTAATGTAAATGTAAATGTAAATTGATACTTGTATAGCGCACTACTCACCCGCAAGGGTCTCAAGGCGCTTGTACGAATACCGCTGTGGAACCCATCCTGGCTTTCCCTGTGAGGTGTCCACTCCTGGGCACCCCCAAGGTGAAGCCAGGCATCCTTAGCGTTGTGGGGGCCGTTGTGGAGATTAAGCAAGCTATTGCCCAGAGTTGCAGAGTGGGACCCATGATTAGAATAGGCACCGAGGCGAGAATTATCAGGCCCGTGGAAGTTTGAGCCCAAGACCTGCCGAGGCGGGGAATTGAACCCTGGTCCCGGGCTAGACCTCTGCATCAGGGTCTGCCGCTCTAACCATTGAGCCACACTTCTCCAGTACCCGGTCTGGTTGAGTAAGCTCAACCAGACCGATGGATTAACGATGGATTAAACCCAGATCTGTGACTGGGGTGAATGTATGACATTGTTCTGCATTCTGTCCATCAACTGTTGTTTTTGCATTTGTCACCCCGAGTGGGACGGGTATGCTCAAGCGTGAGTCCCGTGCTCTCCTTGCCACTGGAATCAAGCTATCCTGGCTGATGAGGGCTGAAAGCCCAAAACCGGTCCAAGGATGCTTAATTCCAGTCCAGGGAAGACATGGCTTGGCAGTTCGGGCTGGACTGTTCACATGAGGCACAGGGTCAAGACTGATTTGCATATGGCCATGTCTGAACTGGGGTGGCGTGGTGAGCAAAATAACGATGGATTAAACCCAGTTCTGTGACTGGGGTGAATGTATGACATTGTTCTGCATTCTGTCCATCAACTGTTGTTTGGGCAGAATTAATGCCATTAAGATGTCGATCCTCCCTAAAATTTTATATCTCTTTCAATGCCTTCCCACACCTATCCCGCAGCATCAGATACCAGGCCTCCAGCGTGAGTTTACCACAATTATATGGGGCGGCTGTAGGCCACTTTTTTCTCATGAGCTCCTCATGTCACTGCGAGACAGGGGGGGAGATGGCCTGCCCTAACCTCATGGATTATTATTGGGCCTCCCACCTCTGCTTTGCAGTGGAATGGACAGCAACTGAGAGTGAGAAGATATGGCTGCATATGGATAGGATGGTGACAGGGCATACTATCTGGGACCTCACATGGCTCCATCGGGTGGCACGCTCCAGAAGCGCTTATATAGCGGTGCCCACTAAAATGGTCCTGGATATATGGGATACGGTGGATGTGCACAGAGGTCTCATGACGTTCCCCTTGCCGCATACCCCACAGGAAGGGAATACGTTATTCCCTCCGGCCCATCGTACACGCACCTTTGCTAAATGGGTGCAAGGGGGATGCAGGGTGATCAGCAATCTGTACGAGGGGGGCACGCTCAAGACATTTGCCCAATGCAGAGAGGCGTTCCATCTCCCATTAGAGGCAGGACTGCAATACGCTCAGTTGCGGCATTGGGTCTCTGCATGTAACAGGCGGCTACCAGCGACTTCACTCCCTTTGAGCGCCTGGTCCGCTCTTTCGACAAGTCCAAGGGTCTAGTATCTCGGATCTATCAGATCCTGCAGACCCCCCCAGCAATGCCTTCCCACTCATACAAACGTCAATGGCAGTCCATGTTCGCTGCGGAAATCACGCCCTCGCAGTGGCATTGTTTATGGCAGGATATTCCCAAGATCTATCGCAGTAACCCGCAGAGGGAGAATGCATATAAAATAATGACCCAATGGTATTATACACCTACACGTATGCACAAGATGTTCCCTGCATTTCCCCCTTGTGCTGGAGGTGCCTGACTGCATCTGGAGATTTTATTCATGTTTGGTGGGCTTGTCCATCTTTGACCCTGTTCTGGAACGAGGTCCTTAGTCATATTAAAGGGGTATTGGGGTTCCCCCTGCCTGAGGTCACATGCACGGTCCTATTGGGCATTAAACTGGCAAGTCTAAAGGCGCTCCCTCGCAGTGACTGGACTCTGGTGCTTCATATGCTAGGGGCCGCTAAGCAGCTCATAGCGTTATACTGGAAAAAGACTGAAGCCCCTCTAATTGCTGCTTGGTTTGTGCACTTATGGCATGTCATAGCTATGGGACTCTTCACAGCACGGCTGCAAGCGCGCAATACTCGTTTTAAGGCTGTCTGGCAACCTCTGATTAAATATCTTTGTGCAATCGAGCATGCACGCTACATGCCCGCCAAGCTTAGGATGCTGCGACTCTTTGATGATGCTATAATTCCACTTGACCCCGGCAGACTGCTCCCACAACCTGACCGCTCGCTTGAGTACCCCCCCAAAGATAATATGGCTTCCCTACCATGTGCTGATGCATGCTCCTCCCCTGCCTGCACACACCTCTCTTATTCTCACTGTTCTTTCTTGTCTCTCCTCCCACTCTCTTCTCTTTCAATATCTTCCTATCTGCCTACTTCTATCTGTTGTTTTTTTTGGGCCTATCACTTGTGAGACAAAGTTACTGTTTTTCAGAGGTTATGTGCAATCCCACACCTAGATGATATAATATTATATACTATGTTACGCATCAGGGGTTGTATGCGACATGCTGTGTTCATATCTGCCCCTTGTGTTGCCTCCTTATATAACCAGAGAAACACTTGCAGACGCGGCTGGCCCTATATAGGGTTTCTGGCTTAACGCTGTGTACAATCGAACCTCTGCTCTGTTTTAAGTTAAAAATAAAACAGAATTGTAAGGAAAAAAAATGTTCTATTAATCTTGGCACATTTGCTGTGCCTTCAAAGACAGAAGTCAAATGTCAGGCTATGGTTTCTGACAAATTGCTATTTATTCTTTTAACACGTAGAAGAGTATATACTTTTCTTTCTCTGACTTTAAAGTTATAGAAGTTTGTGAAGTGAACTATCTGACAATCATGCAAAGGAGAAACGAAACTCAAAACAACTTACAGTTTGGGCCTACAATTCGGGCAACTTAAACTAAACACAGTTTACATTGTACGAATATAATTTCACCCTACACATTACACATACAGGAACTATAAGGGTCTCTAATAGATGTAAAATCCTACTTGAATGTGCACACTACATTTCAGTGCTACTACTACGTGAATAAATGCATCTTAATAATCATGAAACACTGCAAACGATAAAAATACATGAGTGCGTTTAAACCATGAGTATAGTGCACCCATACAATTTAGAGTGCTGTAAGATCTCTATCACTTGCATGCACTCAAAAACAAGCATTTGCGAAGTCAATAGGTCTGATGTTGGCTGCAAGCTTTTTGGCTTTCTCAAGGCATTTTTTGTTTTGTCACCTTTTTTGTCTAAAAATATTGTTGAGCAAGCTGATCCACGGCACAGAGAGGCGGAGCTGGCCTCGAGGGTCCATCGTCGTATGGACTCCCGGTGAGCGGCCTGCGCCTCTTCCCCGCTGCATAGGAGGGATCTGGTGGCTTGTACCAGGCAAAAACTGCTGCACTTAACTGGGGCGGGTGCCACTGTCCCGTCTCCGCCAGTTGCCTCAGCAACTGACCGCCGGCCTGGAAAGGAGGGATCGGCTGTGACGATCGCGCAGCGGGGTCCTCTTTCCATCGCCTCCCCAAGCTGTCGAGCCTTCCTGGGTCCTCTACGCTGCTTGCTTCTCACCCGAGGCTGGTACTGGTCCTTGCTTGGGACCCTCATTCCTGCTGATGACCCCTGCGACATGCTGTGGACCCTGGGCCTACGAATCTAGGAAGGCCTAGATAGAGAGACCTAGGCCAGGATATCGCTGGCTGGGAGGCTGGAAGCTGCCATCGAGCTTTGCAGCTACGAGGGGGCAATGTCTGGTTGCTTACAGGTAGGGAGATCGGCTGCAGGGTCCACGCAGCGGTGGGCCTTTATCCCCCCTCCCTCTCCAGCTGGGCCTGTGGTGCTATCCCCGGAGCCCTGAAGACTGATGCCTTTGCTCTGCCTACGGCGCTCACGTTGACCCTTGCCTAGCCGTCCTACCAGCTCCTTAAATTCTGAAATGCTATGGGAGAACCTTTTGAACTCTGACTTTGTCCTACATATAGTGGGCCCCACATGGATCTCGAGCCAGGCACACACCACTGTGGCATTTTCAAGTTCTTGGCCGCTGCACGTTGTGGAAGCCCGCTTGCTGATCCTACTTTCAACTTCCTGCACCTAGTTTGGGGCCCGCTACGACTGTCATTAACGTCCCCTGGGCTGGTTGATGCCGGTGATCCCCTGGAAGGTGGACCACGGACCACGTTGTATCTCTTGAGGGCTGGGGGATTGGCTGTGGTGATCTCACAGTGCGACCCCATCTGTGGCGGGACCCCCCTCATGGCCTTAGCTTCTGGAGTTCTTGACAGCACTGGGGTTATACACCGAGTGGACTGACAGGGTCTCGGTACTAAGCCTAAGACCCTCCCTTATACCTATGCACACCTACCGCTGATTGGTGCTCTTAATCTCTTTCTTTGGGCTGAAACCTACCATATACGACTATAACGTTTCTGGACTGGCTTACCGGCCATGAGGCTAGCACTCCTCCCCTTTTCCTCCCAGACATTCTCCTGCAGATCGAGACTCTGAGGAAAAACTGTCCTCCATTATCCGCGGCCCAAGGCGAGCAAAGACCCTGCACCTACCCCTGCTAATGATAACCCTGTAGCCTCCCTTTGGCTGAAATCCACTCTCCAACCACAACCTACCTCAGACAGTGCGAATACCTCTTCAATTGAAGACTCAACGGCGGCCCGATTACACAGGTTTTCATAACTTCTGTTCTGCAAGAAATCAAGGCTGAAATAGGATCACTGAAGAGTGACTTTAAATCCTGCTTAAGAGCGATCCGACAGGATGTTATGGAAATTAGGGGCAGAGTGGACGACCTCGAGCACACAATGGACACCCGCGCAGAAGACCATGAGAGCCTTTGGCGCAGGATGGCCGAATTGGAAGATCAGCATATTAACCTCCAGCTGAAACAGGAGGATTTGGAAAATAGAAGTCGTCGAAATATTATCCGCATCAGGTGTGTCCCGTGCGGTTCAGAGGGCCAAAACATTGTGGCCTTTACCACCAACCTTCTGCATTCAATCAGGGCGGACGATGATGCCTCCCCTCCGGCCCTCGACTGAGCACATCGAGTTGCTGGTCCAAGACATTGCTTGGGTTTCGTCCCAGATATCCTCGCCCGAGTACATTTATTTGTAGAAAAAGAAGCCATCCTCCAGAAGATACGGGGTGAAACAAACCTGATGTACAAACCATGCCACTCAAGTCTTCCGGGACATTGCCCCGGTCACTTTCTGTCACCACAAAGAATTTAAACCCATTACAAACATGCTGCGGGACCTTCAAATCAAATATTAATGGATCCGGGGGAGGAGCTTCGCGGGCATCCAAGATGGTCGTGTGAGCAGAGGGCTCCCGAGACCCGCGCCACCCTCCGCACATATCCTTCCTACATACTGATTTAGATGATGGGCTTTTGAAGACGAACTCTTGCTGATCCTGACACTCTTTGAAGCATTTTGATCAGACATTGGGATCCACTTTTACGCCTTTTCGAACTTTGCGGCCTACCCCGTGACCAGACCGGGGTTTTGGTTACTTCACCAGCCGGGGAGTAGTTGAACAACAACGGCCGAAGGGGTCTCTCTTCGAGGGGTCCCCTGCCTGACTTTCGGTTTCGGTTTCCCACTCCCGGCGAAGATTGGCTGTAACGCTGCTCGGATCTCCCCAGGCCCTGCCTGTCGCTCCTTCACCGTAGTGCGTACTCCTGGCCTCTCGTCTTTTATCCCGCACCATCGGTGTTTATGTTGATTTTGGCCGGTTTCACTGCTTTTGACTACGTCCCGGCCGGCTATTTTTACTAGGTCGCGCGGACCCCTACGGGGTCCGTTCTCCAATATGGCTGCCAGACTTGACCCGGAGAGACGAAAGAGCAAGACGCCTCATCGTGGGGGACAGACCCAGACTAACATCATGGATGACTACTCCAACGTGAAGGGATCCCCCAGTGGTGCTGGCCGCATGCCTGATGACCCTAAGGCTACCACTGGTACGGCGCCAGGAATATCGCTGCAAGACGTAATGGGCGCTATCACCAATATGGAGGCCACCATGGGGAAGCAATATGAGGCTCTTGCCTCCAAGATCGACAAGGTGGCAGTGGATGTTACTCTGATAAGAGCTGACTTGGCTAAGACCAACGAGAGGGTCAAGGAGTTGGATCTGAAGACCTCCAGCTTGATCACTGATGTAACGGACGTTCAGACTGAGATCGGAAACTTGCGTTCTTCCCGAGACACGCTGGCCCGTCGTCTGGAGGATTATGAAAACAGGTCCCGTCGCAACAACGTCTGCATTATAGGGGTCCCTGAAAATCCCGAGGCCTCTGCAACTGACCTCCTGGTGGAAGATCTGGTCTCCAACCATCTTTCTCCCGCTGGACTTACAAGATTCTTTGCGGTTGAGCGCGCACACCGAATCCCTGGCGGTAAGGTCCAACCGGGTGTCCCCCCGAGACCCATAATTGCTAGACTGTTCCACTTCAGGGACAGGGATGCTATCCTGCAAGCCTCTCGGGACAAGGGCCCGGTGACTTTCGAAAACGCCAACATGAACTTTTACCCGGACTTTTCCCCGTTCGTCCAGAGGCAGAGAATGGGATTCCAGGGTGTCAAGAGGCGGCTACGGGACTTGGGCATCAAGTATGCCATGCTGTTTCCGACCAGACTTCGTATTGAGTATGGGGAACAAACGTTTTTCTTTGATCGCCCGGACAGTGTAAGCGACTGGCTGGACTCTTTGCCAAAAAGGGACGATTCCACTGGGCACCCCGGCGGCGCCGAGGGTGGCTTGCCGCAGCAGGAATGACTTGGGGTTCCCGATGTCTGAACTTTCCAACTTTTCCAGGTGAGTTTGGACAATGATTCTTTAGTGTTTCCTTTGTTTGCTCTGAGGTGGTGGGGGTGAAGGGGTCTCTTCCTCCTCTGGGGTTCTTTGTGTAGATTAATTCTTTCATTGGGCGACAGGCACACTGCAAGTTGGGGTGGATTTCAAGTCTAACGCAGGGGTGCAGGGTGGGGGGAGTTGTAACGGGTTTCAAGTTGGGAGGGGGGTGGGGGTGTGTGTGTGGGATTGTTTTCATTCACAAGGCATTCAAATGTTTTCTTTAATTCTTTCGGTCTATGGGTACCGTGTGTGGGGCGCTCTGCGTTTTCTGGGGGATGGGGGGTGGTGAGTTGAGACTGCTATCGTGGATTGTTAATGGGTTGGGAGACAGGATAAAGCGAGGGATAGTGCTGCAGTATCTCAGGCGTCATTCACCTGATGTAGTTCTCTTACAGGAGACGCATCTTATAGGGAACACTTTTCGAGCCATGAATAGACGTGGATACCGCCTTGTTGCTCACTCTGGCTTCACCTCGGGCTCCAGGGGGATTGGCATTCTTATTCGGTCTTCTCTCCCCTTTGAGATTGACGAGGTTATTCTTGATGATAGAGGGTGCTATGCAGTGCTCACGGGTAAATGGGAGGGGAAGACACTGTCCGTTCTCACGGTATATATCCCCCCGGGCCTACAGGCCGCCACATATGCTGACTTGGGTAGGGTTCTACTGGGGCTGCCTGAGGGTCTTCTTATCCTTGGAGGGGATTTTAACTCCGTTGTCTCTGGCACTGCTGATCGTTTTCCCCCCAGGGACCTGGCTAGATCCCATATGTGGTTGAGTGACTTCCTTGATACCTTTGGGCTCGTAGATAGCTGGCGGTTGCTGCACCCCACACAGCTTCAGTATACCTTCCATTCTGGGGCACATGGTAGTCTCTCCAGACTAGACTATTTTTTAATGCCATCGGCCCAATCCTCCTCCATTAGTGAGATTCGCCATTTTCCCAGGGGTATTTCAGATCACTCCCCCTTGTGGCTTCGTCTTTCGGCGGGTGGGGGAAGTGCGGGCAGAGTGGCTCCTATCAACCCCTGGTATTTTCGTGACCCGAAAACTCGCTCAGAACTTGTTAAAGCTATGGATTATTACTTTGCTGATAATGTGGGATCTGTGTCTTCTTCTGTGTCTTTGTGGGAAGCATTGAAGACTGTCATACGTGGGCATTCTCTTTCACTGATTGCGGCAGCCAAAAAAGCCAAAAATGAGGAGCTGGTGCGCCTAGAAACTGCGATTACTGCATTGGAGAGTGACCTTGATACAGGAGTAACACGTTTAAAACTGCATTCTCTCAGTCTGAAACAGGCCGATTACAGATCAGTTGTCACTGATGCGGCTAAAGTGATGCACAGGGAACAACAGGGGAGGCTGTACGATGTGGGTGATAAGGCCGGTAAATTGATTGCATGGCTGGACAGGAAAGAAAGAGTGAATCGTGTTGTTCCTGTGATTGAGAGGCCGGATGGTGAGTGTGTTACCGACCCTGCTGGGATTGTTGAGTGCTTTGTCGATCACTTTCAAAAGGTATACGCCTCTGTTTGTGACAGAGACGAGGAAGACTCCCGGTTGTTGCTTCGTGACATTGCGTTGCCCTGCCTCTCCGATGAGGACAGAGACCTTCTGGATGCACCCCTTACAGTGGACGAAGTAGCGGACGCTATACGTTCCCTCCGTTCTGGCAAAGCAATGGGCCCCAATGGCTTGTCCATTGAACTTTATAAATTGCGACCTGACGAAATGGCGCCCTACTTGAAGGATATGTTCCTTGAGGCCCTTGACTCGGGTTCTCTTCCCGCTGATCAGAGACTCGCCACTATCGTGGTGATTCATAAGGAGGGTAAGCCCCGGGATTGCTGTGCCTCGTATAGGCCTATATCTCTGCTTAATGCCGAACCCAAAATTCTAGCTAAATTGTTAGCTAATCGCTTGATTAAGGTGATCGGGGACTGGGTTCATCCGGATCAGTCCGGGTTCATTCCCCATCGGAACACCGCCCTTAATCTTCGGAGACTCCACGGAGTTCTCGCGAGGGCTGCGACTCTCACTGAGCCGGCCATTTTGGCCTCCCTTGATGCTACTATGGCCTTTGACACCATCGAATGGCCTTATCTGTGGGCGGCCCTCTCAAAATGTGGGTTCGGCCCCGTGTTCATCGACTGGGTTAAACTTCTCTATGAGCGGCCTCTTGCCCAGGTGGTGGTCAACGGGAGGGCGTCCGGTGTTTTCGCACTCGGTCGCGGTACTCGACAGGGCTGCCCGCTGTCTCCATTGCTTTTCGCTCTCGCATTGGAACCGTTGGCGGAGTGGCTCCGTTGGGAACCATCTATGAAAGGGATTCGGTGGACACCCGATTTTGAGGATCGTGTCTCGCTATACGCAGACGACATTCTCCTATACCTGACTTCCCCTCAGAAAACCTTGAACGTACTTTTCGATGTTCTTACCTCCTTCGGGAAGAACTCGAGTCTCGTTATCAATTGGACTAAATCCTGTGTCTACGTTTTGGCGGGTGGTCTCCCCCCATTGCCACGTAGATTTCCTATTCAAGTAACAGAGACCGGTTTCAAGTATTTGGGGATATATGTCTCTTTGGACCCCACCGTCCGTTACGAGCGCAATCTGCTGCCCCCTCTCCAACGGCTGAAGCTAGATGTTACACGCTGGCGTCATCTGCCACTTTCACCGCTCGGTCGTGCGGCTCTTTTTAAAATGATGTCGCTGCCCAGATTTTTGTACATGCTCCAGAACTCGTTTGACCCCGTTCCCTCTCGTTATTTTCGGGAGGTGGAGAGCTTACAACGGCAACTGATTTGGGACGGCCGAGCGCGCGTTGCTCTGTCTAAACTCACGCTTCCGTGGTATGACGGCGGCATCACCCTCCCCGACATCAGGCGCTATTACTGGGCCTCCCAATTAAGTGCGGTCAATCACGCAACGTATGTTCCCTGTCCCGCTCCCGCCTTCGCAATGGATAGACACCTCCTTCCGGGGGGGAATTTCAATAGGGCGTTGTATTCCAGGGGGCCCTGTAAACCACTTACCGGACCTACTAAAGTTGCGGTGTGTGTGTGGCACGATGCGAATGCGGCCTTGGGATGGAAGGATAGGTTTACACGTGCAACTCCTTTGTATGACTCTGAATGTCTGGGTAATCTGTGGCGTACAAAAGGTTTTGATAAATGGGATATGATTGGAATCGCTAAGGTGGGGGATCTTTGGTCTAAAGGCAACGTTAAGTCCTTCGAGGCACTTAAGGCAGAGTTTGAACTTAGTGACAGAGAATTCTTCAGGTACGCTCAAGTCCGACATGCCCTCCTGTCGCTCTTTGCGGTAGGTACGGATATCCCTGAGTCCTCACCCCTTGAGGATCGTATTCTGGACGGACATGTGCCTGACAGTACTATTTCATTAATCTACAAGAAATTGATTTACAATAGAGCAGACCTGCTAGTGCGCTTGAGGGCCTCGTGGATTGCCGATGGTCTAGAATTGGATGATGAAGATTGGCAAACGCTGTGTCCTCGCCAAAAGAAGTCGCCATACCCGCACACCTTAGATTTGTTCAGCTCAAGATCCTCCACCGGGTGTATGTCACTGGCCCGAGTCTGGTGCGCATGGAGTACGCTTCTGACGATTTGTGTAAGCGTGGTTGTGGTATGACTGGCACTTTTCTCCACATTCTATGGGAATGCCCGGAGGTGGTCGAGTTCTGGTCCCGGGTGTATGTCATCATGGAGAGGGTTACTGGGGTGGCGCTGATGCCCGAGGCCAGACGCTGCCTTCTGAATGTCTGGGAGCCTAATGACTACAATGCGGCACAGATCACCTGGGCGACCCTTGGAAATATGATCGCCAAAAGAGTAATTGCACAGCTCTGGGGTTCCCGTAAGCCTCCGACAGTGACATCGTGGGCAGAGAATGTTGATTGGTGCATGTTTCGTGAAAAGACTGTGTATTTGTCACGTGGTAGGCCCAAGAAGTGGGGCAGAATTTGGTCACAATGGAACACATATCGTGGTAATATATGCACCCCCCCTCAAGACTTGTCTCCTGATGATACATTGTCCCCCTGATTGACATTCGGCATATTCACTACAATGTATCGCTATTGGTTTCCTCGCTGCCCCCCCCCCCCATGACATATCGAGTAACTGTATTGTATGCTATAATGCTGAAGCGACTTCTACATGGACCCCAGACTGTACCGCTGATTCTCCCGTGCCTTGTGTAACCTGTTATTGTTGTTGTTGAAATAAAAAAATAAAAAAATATATCAATGGAGCCACCCTTTTGCACTAATATAGTCATGGGAAGGCAAGCGCTAAGTCCTCCGTTCTCTACATAAAGCGAAAATGCTCCTTCAAATTCCACCAGAATTGGATGATAATGGATACTCCTAGCCGGGATCTTCCTGCAGGGAGGCGTTTCGACTGGAGTGGTCCACCGTCCCGGCCCCCAAACACAGGTCAAGAATTAAGGAACAGATTTCCTCCCAAACAAAACAAAGAATCATTAACCACCTCCGCACCATAAGTGCCCTACACTCACCGACCCATTACTCGGAGGCCTCAGGAAGTGAAACCCGCACTATTAGCTTGGCGTTCCCAACCGACATTCTAACCCTGGCCGCGGAGCACAGAGGCTGCTCTACCCATATCTATGCTTAACATGCCCCCGCACGCGGAGTGCCTATTGGTAGAGTGACATCCTCGGAATGGCTCCTATCTCAACTTCGAGCCATTCCAAAAATGACAGTACTCCCTACAAGCACTGTTGACCACCACCTGTTTTCCCCCAACTGTTCTTTCTTTCCTCTATTGGGTACAGAGCAAGCCTGATACAATGATCCTCACACGCTTCATCATGCATGGTCTCTATACGGGGAATGCCCTTCCCTTGTCTCCCAAGCTTTCTCTCCTTTCCCTAGGAGTACACCAGTCTCCCAACCTTAACTACATCAATACTCCCGGACACCACCTGGGACACTATGACCACAAATTTGTCAATTAAAGTTCTTACTCCTAATGTCAAGGGCCTCAACTCCCCAAATAAACTGCAACAACTCTGGAGATACCTACTCCTCCAAGAGCCCGACATTATCTTCCTCAAGGAAACCCATTTACTTTCCTAAGATACTCAGGTCATGGCCCACCTGAGATACCCTCGCCAAAACTGGGCAACGGCCGTTTCCAAAACAGCAGGTGTTCCTACACTAATTAGATCCAGACTGGGAGGGACAACTTCTTGAGTAACAAGGGATGCTGCCTTTGACCCTTATCAACATCTATGCACCTAACCAGGCGCAAGATGCCTTTCTCAGTTCTTTCTTGAAAGACCACTTGCACTACCTGGAGGGCTCGGTGATTCTGAGGGGCTACCTCAATATGGTATGGGACCCTTGGGACAACAGGAACAGGACTCTAAAAGAAGGGATCACTGCTGGACTATAGGATATTTTGCCTTTGGATACGTCCAGAATGTATGTGTTTTATGATGTAAAATGATCAAGCTTGATATTAAATGCCAATAAAATCTGTTTAAAAAAATATATATATACGGTATGGGACCCTCCGGGGCACAATAGTGCCGCCACATATCAGACCATAGGGGCAATGTCAGCCGCATTGAAAAGGGATCTTACGGAAGCAGGCCTGAGGGACGCCTGGAGGTATCACTCCCGGGCATGCACGACTATACCTTCTTCTCTCATGTCCATCGTTCTTACTCAAGAATAGATTACTGCTTTCTCTCACATTCTCTGATTGAATCCATAGACTCAGTAGAGATCTCAGACATATCTATATCGTATCATGCCCATGTGTAGGTAACTTTCCGAGCCACAGGCGGACGATATGACGCCCCCTGTAGATGGTGTTTCCCTCCCTACGTCCTACGAGACCCAGTAGACGTGGCGGAAGTTCGTCAAGAGATCTTGTCTTATTTTGAGGTGAACCCGCCCCTAGAAACGCCCGCAGCCATTAGATGGGATGCTTTTAAAGTAACCATCTGAGGCGTTATCTCCTCTATAGCCATTGCCCGTATCCGTGAATCCCGTTTGGTTGAGCACAACTTAACGAACGACATTAAGGCCTTGGAGCGCAAAGATCATGCCACACCTTTGAATGCCCATAAGAAACACCTTGCTATACTTCGGGCCAATTGAGACTACTTCGCACAAATAAGGCAGAATGCGGTCTAATGTCCCTTAAGCAAAGATTCTTCGGGGGGGGGGGACGACAAGGTGGTGTCTATCTTTTCGGCCTCAAGTCGCTAAATCTCATGTCTCCAAAATCAAACGTAGACAATACCTGGTCCACAACTGAAAGGGACATGGGTCAGGTCTTTGCCTCATTCTACACTGAGCTATATACCGCAGGCTCGACGAAATTTTCTCTTTCCTCAATGCATTCTCCTGGGACCCCCTATACCTTCAATACACAAAACTACTGGAAGACCCAATCACTCTAGAAGAAATCGATAGAGCACTGAAACAACTCCCAACTAATAAAACCCGTGACCGGATGGCCTCCCAATTACCTTTTACTGTGCCTTTCTATCTCAACTCCAGGACCACCTGCTTCATCTTTTTAATACGTTCTCTGACATAATGGGACTTACACCCATGATGTCAGAAGCTGAAGTGGTGCTCATACCAAAAGACCCTTCTTTGGGCACTTCCTACCGACCTATCGCGTTACTCAATACTGATGCCAAAATATACACTAAGATACTAGCGAACCGCCTCAAACCTTATCTCCCTGGGCCGATCGACCCTGATCAGGTGGGATTCATTCGCTAGGGAGCTGACAACGTTCAACGAATTGCCTATCTTATTGAAAAGGCCCAAAAGCGAGACATTCCAGCCTGTCTGCTATCCCTAGATGCGGAGAAGGACTTTGATCGCGTTGACTGGCAGTTTCTTCGTGCAGTACTCCATAAAATAGGCCTTTGGCCAACAATGACCTCTAAACTAATGGGCTCTTACACTTCCCCTGTAGTGCGATTCTGAATCAATGGGCAACTTATGCCCCCAATCGCGATTCACATGGGAACCAGCCAGGGCTGCCCACTCTCCCCTCTCGTTTGCTTTGGCAGTAGAACCCTTAGCTATTGCCATCTGCCAATCGCCGGGTATAAAGGGCATACCCTTTGGGGGTCATGATCATGAAGTATCCCTGTTTGCAGACAACCTAATACTCTCACTCACTACTCCTGATATGTGCATTCCAGCCTTAGCCTTGCTTCGCCACTCCTTTGAAATAGCTTCAGGCTTTAAGATCAACATGTCCAAATCTCACGCATTGAAACTCACTATTCCTACTCCGGATTTACAGAGACTTCAACTACTTACTCCCATACACTGGGCAGACCGTTCAATTCACTATTTGGGCCTCAACTTGACCCGCCCCTCTCCCCCTGGACGCAGACTAACTGGCTAGCATGTCGGAGAGATATTTGAGAAGAAATACGACGCTGGAAAAATCTCCCTCTCTCCTGGCAGGGCCGCCTCAATGCAGTAAAAATGACACTTCTCCCTAAAATTCTCTACCTTTCCCAAAACTTCCCAACCCCGATTCCTCAGGTTGACATCCAAAACATGCATCGCGACCTAACCTCCTTTATTTGGGGTAAAGGCCGCCAGCCCTTCTCGAATAAAGTGTTATGCTGCCCTGAGACCGCGGAGGCCTTGTGTGCACTAAACTTCTGGAATATTATTTGGCAGCTCATCTTCGCTATATATTTGAGTGGGTGGTTCGGGAGAGCGAAAAGCACTGGTTTCACATGGATCGGATAGTCGCTTTCAGACCCCTTTGGGACCTGGCATGGCTTTCCAGAACTGCCAAAAGCCAGAGTGCATATATTGCAAACCCGATGAAAACAGTCCTTGAGATATGTGATAGGATTAGGGTAGCTAGAGATTTGACAACCTTCCCCTCGCCTAACACACCCATAACCCGGAATCCTTTGTTCCCTCCGGCTTAACAAACGCATGCATTCCCCAAGTGGAGTCAAGGAGAGTGCCAAGTTATCCAGTACCTCTTTGAAGGCAATAAATTTAAATCTTTTGGCCAATGCAAATAATCCTTTCAGGTCACTGAGGCTAGCAGGCTGCACTACTATCAACTCCGTCATTGGTTGCTTACCCCCACCTAGACTCAACCGCTTACACCCTTTGAGTCCCTGGTTTGAAGCTTCTAAGGCACACAGGTACTAATTTCTCACACTTATCAAGTGCTACAACACTTGCAACCCCATCGGCTCCACACATACCAAAAACAATGGCTCATGAATTTGGAGGAGAACTGGGAACAACAATGGCGCGACATACCTAGAATCTATAGGAGCACTACTCAGCGCGAATCAGCATATACACTGATGACTCAATGGTATTACACCCCCGCACTTCTACAGAAATTCCTTACTGGCCTTTCCCCCCTCTGCTGGTGATGCTGGTTGGCAACAGGAGACTTCCTCCACATCTGGTGGACATACCCGCTTGTGAGGGTGTTCTGGAAAGAGGTTTTAAGCCACACCAAAACACTGTGGGGTTCCCTATTAAAACTCCACCTTGATAACCCTACTAAGCAGGAGACCAGCGCAACTCAAAGCCATGATGCAGTATGACTTGCACCTTATCATCCAAAAAATATGTGCTGCAAAACAAACCGTAGCCCTCGATTGGCAGGCACTGCACGCCCAGTGGTTTTTCTAGTGGAGTGGTGGCGCTCTAAGGCAGTACGCAAACATTATAGGCTGAACTTAGGCGTAAGTGCGGTGTAAAAGGGTAGGGAGAACCACCCCTCTCCCTGGATTGTGGTAAACCACAGACAAAGAACACCAAAGTCCCCTGCACATGCTAGTGGTACACAGAATCAAGTTAGTACAGTAATGAGTATAGGAAAGAAAAACACTGTTCATCCACTGAAGCAGCTGGTGAAGTCTCCCGGTGTCCCTCTCACACACTGGACAGTTCACCAAACTTAAAAAACAGTTATAGCTGTGCTCCAGCATTTCTTCAACAATGTACTCCTGGTACTTACAGAGCACTCTGTGTCCCCTACCTAGTGATCCACATCCCAGTGACCTTTACTGGGATAAACACTCAGATTAGGGATTCTGGTGACTCAGAGTCCCTAGACCACACACCACTGCAAATAGACAACTATTTCTCCAGTCACATATAGCTGCTTGCAGCTCTCGACTGACAAATTCCATAGAGGGATTGCTAACAAGTGTCAAACCACAATACCACAGTGACTCAGTTACATGAGAGGCTTATTTGCAGTTGAATCAAGTTGCAATGATCATACACACTTCCTCACAACTTCCAGCCAGATGTGATGGAACTTAGGTTTTTTTCAGCACGCTGGCATGACATACACCTATTCTGGTATTATTGCACTTCCCCCGAACTGAGAGAAACCCAGGATGTCAGAAGACAAATAGGATCGTACAAGGTAGCAGGAAGAGAAGGAGAAAAAGGAAAAGGAGGACTTTGCAGTCCATGGTGAAAGGGAGAAAAGTCTGGTGTGAAGGTTGTCAGAGCTGTAACGTAGTCTGTTCTGTTCCTCTCCGTGGTTGTCTAGCATAGTGCCACTGGCATCATTTTGTGGCCGAGGCCTGTCACTGCCTCGCCCAGACTGGCAGCTGAACTATGACTATCAATTCACCATTCGCCAATGAGGGAGTGGGTCTATGCTACAGTGACCTGCACGGTCCCTCTCTCAGAGGCAGGGTACGTTGGTTCCTTCTGCTTCTCAGTTCTGGTCTCTTCCTGGTTGGAACCGTCCACACATGTAGAGCGCACCCGCACATAATCCTTTATCGTGTTAACATGAATTGTTAGGATTTTTGAAGTTTAATACCATGAAATGTGATGTGTTTAGGCCATTGAATAATAGCAAGAAGAACTCAAGTAAAAAGTGAATGTAACTAGCAGGAAACATTAGCATGAAGAATTCATGTTGTGCAGCTGACAATATTAATTTATGAAATGTTTTTATTAATGTGTCACTTTACGCGTAGGTAGAAATATTAACTGAACGTGCCTAAATTTGTTTGCAATTTCGTAAAGCTCACATGCCATGTTCTTACGTTAGCTGAATCTTGTAGGCCTGAAATGTATTTTTCCCTGGAAGCTCTCGCTTTAGAATTAATAGCTGAATTTCATGTGTGCTGTGGAATTTGGGTTTTTTCACATTTTTTGATGCAGGTTAAAGAACCGCTCATGTTAGCTAGAATAATGTTTTGTTTTACTAGTCAGGCAAGGAGGGAAAAAGTTACATAGTTTGGTCTGAATCAATAAGAGAAGGCTGTTGTCATTCGCACAGGAGAAGGTTTGGGAACCAAGGACAGAAATGGTGAGAAGAAGAACATCGCAATCCCATGGAAAATTACCTTTAGGATGATATTCAGAGTAGATGGCGTAACCCGCAAGGACTCTTGGAAGGATACATGTAATAATGGTACGTGGCAAGTAGGGAAAGTGCCCACTTCTCTTTCTACCCTTGGAGAGAGAGGATCTTAGAACAAGCTCTGTCTTAATAGCTTTATGCTATTCGACCCATAAATGTTGGAGAGGTTTTTTAGGAAAACTCCACATGCTGACACCTTTTATCTCTTGTCCCTGTAGATGCTTAAGTAGGAATGTCATTTTGTGCTGGTTAAGGGATAGATTGATCCTTCATTTCCAACAACCCTTGATGCAGGGAAATTTGGACTCATGCTTTTTGATCCTCTGCATTCTATTTCTTTAATTAATTGTTTTGTTTAGGCTGCATCGCTTACACTGGATTCACAGATTTGGCTTTATGTTGATTTCAAGCTATTTTTACACTCTTGTTTTGAGGTATCTTTGTGTCCAGTTATTTTTGGCCTTGTAATAAATTAACTAATCTTACATAGTTGTCTGGGGATTCTCCCCTCGCACATCAAGCGAGGGGAGAATCCAGAAACCAATCTAGAAAAGTGAAACTTAGAACCCCAGAGCCCCAAAATAGAGCCCAATGACCAAGAACAGAGAGCAACAGAATTTGGCGGAGACTGACGGAGTCTGATGTGCGGCGAGATCAGCGGTGAATGGAGGAGTGAGTATCAATCAGGTGTATGGCGTGTGATAGATTGTGTGAATACATTCATTGTGTAATGTATGACGGAGTTGGTGTGAGAGTTGAGTGAATGTGGTTTCGGGCCAGACCTGGTGTAAGGATTAACGGCCATATGTAGGTGGTCTAAAATCGGTCGGAAACGGTGAAATTCGGTAAATTTTACCGTTACCGACTGGTATTTAGGCATTTGAGATGTAGGGAGGATTCGGTATTAAGGAATCGGTATATTCGGTATTAAGGAATCGGTAAATACCGATTCCTTAATACAGATTTCTAATTTATCGATTTGGAATTACCGAACACCCAAATACTGAGTAAATAAGAAACGGTAAAAACGAGAAAAGAGATGTAGCAAAAATCTGTAATACCAAATTTCATAAAATTCGGTATTTAGGAGTCAGTAATTAACACTGACTGAAAGCAGGTGGTAATCAGGTGTAATGTATTTAAACAGTCCCAAAATGCAACAGTGAGATCACTGTGAAGGCATTCTATGTAATTGCAAGGCGGCTACGGCTACAAGCAGTAGGAGTGATGTTCTGGAGACGGGAGGAGCGCGTTTACAGACAGCACATTACACTCTTTCAACTGACTGAGGTTGAAATCCATGAAAGGTACAGGCTACACCCCCACACCATCCTGGACCTGATAAGGGACTTGCACCCACTCCTGGAGCATCCAACACCAAGGGCGCAAGCCATACCACCACATGTGCAGGTGCTCCGTAGCCTACACCTACTTGCATCTGGCAGTTACCAAGGGATTATAGCTGCGGTATTTAGGGTGTCACAGAGTTGCGTGTCCTGTTTCTTTAAGAATTTCCTGGATGCAGAGAATGCATCACTACATAAGCTTCCCAAACACACAGGCGGAACTGCTGAAAACCAAGGCTGACTTTTAACAAATGGCACAGTTCCCGCATGTCATAGGGTGCATTGATGGGGCACACATTCCAATCTGCCCACGTGCAGCCACTGAGTACATCTACAGAAACAGAAAATCCACCCACTCCATAAATGTGCAGGTAATCTGCGATGCTGCCAACATAATCACCGACATCGTGGCCAAATTTCCAGGGAGCACCCAAGACTCATGATTCTTCCAGAACAGTGAGATCGACACACGCCTGGCTGTAGGAGAATTTAGAGAAGGATACCTGCTAGGTAAATCACTGTGACACACCCTGATGGATACTGATGATGAACGTGTTGGTGTATGTAATTAATGGTACTCTCTTTCTCACCTAGGTGATAGCGCCTACGCTGTGCGGTATATTTATCCTCACTCCCTATCTAAACCCATCAACCCCCGAGTGAGAGACGATGCAATGTGGCACACAAATCAACACGCAACGTTGTGGAGCGCAGGTTTGGACTTTTAAAAAGCAGGTTCCGCTGCCTCCAGAAAAGCGGAGGCCCACGTCAGTGCACACTCATCATCTGCTGCAAAATCATTGCAACTTGTGCTATGCTGCACAACCTTGCCACTAAGAAAGGTACAGAAGTTGAACTAACTGACTCTGAGGACGATAATGATGAATTTGCTGAGCCAGAGCCCAATGCAGCAGGAGTGGCGCCATCAGCAGATGGGGGACAAAGACGGGCAGAGATCACACGCAACTATTTCTGAGTAAGTAAGGAGACACAGCCAGTTGTTGTTTGTAAATGACGTAGTTTTAATATTTGGGCACTACACAAAGGGCACAACTTGCCAGTCAAATTTGTGACAACCCTAAGTCCCCCTTTGTTGTTTCACAAACCCTAAGAGGAAGTCATGGGCTACTTTACCCAATTCAGTTCAGGAAGTGTGGGCTGCATTAGCGTCTTCGGCCACGCACAACACTGCTGGATACCATCAGCACACTGTCTTCACTGGCTGTGGATCCAGTGCCAGCCCCATGCTGTCTGCTGCTCCTCCGGGTCTCAGCTTGATGCTGCTGCGACTGGTCTTCTCCTCACTGTCCCCCAAATCCACAGTGCCAGTATTGGCTGCCTACCTTGTCAGCAGCACTTCAAGTGCAGTCGTTACCTTCACAAAGCCCCTAGAGACATCACGGCTGCAGTGCGCCATCCCTTCCTGCATGGCTGCGGAGCGCCTGCAGAGCAGAGAAGTGGCTGTTGAGAGGCGGTTCACTGCCTTAGTGTGGTTTTCCATTTTCTGCCTCTCCCTGTGCCATGCCATTTGCTGCACAGCAGCATCACTGACTGGAACATGTCTCTCATGCCCTCAGCCATCTCCTTCATGCCCTCAGCCAGAGTTGAGATCATAGTGCTGATGCCCTTCTCAATGTTCACCATGTTGTTGTTGAGGTGTTTCATTTGCTG
This sequence comes from Lissotriton helveticus, assembly GCF_964261635.1. NCBI lineage: Eukaryota > Metazoa > Chordata > Amphibia > Caudata > Salamandridae > Lissotriton > Lissotriton helveticus. Next base: position 376,900,822 of record NC_136060.1, read on the forward strand.
ATGTACTGACTGAATTGCCTTCCCTTGCAGGCGCTGCACCTTGACCATGTTTGCCTCCAGCCCTGCGAAGACACCATGATCCTCCCCCTGCAAAGGTGGACTGGTTTCCCGAGCCCTGCGGCGTCTGGCACCTGTGTGTGCTCTCTCTGAGGTGGACTGCGACCCAGCATTACTGCCATCCACTGGCACAGTAGATATTTTACCCCCCCCTGGTGTCTTCTAAGGATGACTACATCTCCTGGAGTGTGGCAACAGCATGCCTCCTGGGTCTTACCACTGCAGGTGGTGTTGCTGCTGGTGATGCTAGCAGTAGTGGTGACGCTGGCAGTGGTGGTGAGGCTAGCAGTAGTGGTGACGCTGGCAGTGCACAGCAGCATCACTGACTGGGACATGTCCCTCATGCCCTCAGCCATTTCCTTCATGCCCTCAGCCAGCGTGGAGGTCATAGGGCTGATGCTCTTCTCAATGTTCACCATGTTGTTGTTGAGGTGTTTCATTTGCCGCTGTACCGACTGAATTGCCTTCCCTTGCAGGCGCTGCACCTTGACCATGTTTGCCTCCAGCCCTGCGAAGACAGCGTGATCCTCCCCCTGCAAAGGTGGACTGGTTTCCCGAGCCCTGCGGCGTCTTGCACCTGTGTTTGCTCTCTCTGAGGTGGACTGCGACACAGCATTACTGGCACAGTAGATATTTCACCCCCCCTGGTGTCTTCTAAGGACGACTCCATCTCCTGGAGTGTGGCAACAGCATGCCTCCTGGGTCTCACCACTGCAGGTGGTGTTGCTGCTGGTGATGCTAGCAGTAGTGGTGACGCTGGCAGTGGTGGTGAGGCTAGCAGTAGTGGTGACCCTGGCAGTGGTGGTGATGCTGGCAGTGATGGTGACGCTGGCAGTGGTGGTGAGGCTGGCAGTGGTGGTGATGCCGGTGGTGGTGGTGTGGTGTGCCCTGCACTTGCACTGGCCTCCTCTGATCTTTCCTTCCGGGGTGCCCTTCCGGCCTTGTCTTGAGCAGACCTGCGTGATGTCTCGCCTGTGGACAGAAATTGTACATTAGTTCAGTAGTCTGGCAGCCCTGCATAGCAATAATACATTTTCATTTCTGGCACACTATCTCAATGTCCTCTGCTTGCTTTTCACTGATGTGTGTCACATGCCTTGTTGTTCAGTGTGATTACTGTCATGATAGGTGTTCCACTGACTACATCTCCCATAATGCATTGCTGGTCTTTACTAAAACCTGTACTGGAGTGGGATTCACACAGCCTAATTGGGGAATGGGGATAGGGAAGGGGTGTACAGATTGATGTGCATGCTTCTTAACTTGTTTGGTAGCAGCTCTGGCTGAGCTGTCTGCATCCCCGATTCCGCAGACACTTTCTGGCTCTATGGTGGACTCCACAAGCTGCCCAAGTGCAGTCAGGGCAGGTGCCCTGTTCCTTCCTCCTCCCGTCTGTCTGGCTTGTTTTCTGATCTCTGCAATCTTCTTTTTGGTGATGATCCTGATGTCATACCACCTTTTTTTCAGCACTTCAATGTCGAAGGGGGCCACTCCTATGGCATTCACGTGTGCCTGAATTCCCAGCCAGATCTTCCTTTTTTCTGATTCAGCCACTTGCCAGTACTGCTTCCAAAACAGCTTGGTATTTTGTTTTACCACCTCCTCAACCAGGACCTGCAGCTCCCTTTCGCTGAATTTCAGCTTCCTCTTCCTTTCACCTCCTTCTCTTTCTGTGTCCTGGCTAGCCATTGTGCAAGTTTTGCAGGAAAAGTTCACCCAGTGGCTCAGTTGTTCTCCTCTGCACTCCCAGCCTCTCCAGAAGGTTCTGATTGAATGCACCTGCATGGGTGTGGCCACTTCCTGGTTGGGAGGTGGGGTGGATGCACAGGATTGACTAATTCCTCAATTGCTGGTATTTTGAATTTCCGATTCGGTATTTACCGATTCGGTAATACAGATTCGGAAATACCGATCGGTATTGAGGAATCGTAATTTTTTTCAGATTTTTACCGATTCGGTAAATATTACCAAATTTTTACCTACATCGGAAATACCGAATTCTTAATACCGAATCGGTAAAATTCGGTATTAAGAATTCGGTATTTGGAAATTACCTACAAATGGCCCTCAGTTTTGAGTTTCAGGTCACGAAGAGGTCTAAGATCCCGGGATATATTAAATGGTGTAGAAGACACTGAGATGTATTGTGATTGTCTGACCGAAAAATTGAGGAGTTGTTGTGAGACGTCATCGGCAGTTCCACCTAAAACAGGGAACTTTTGTGTGAACAGGATCTATGGGAATCGTTTAGGGGACCTTGTGTATAGAGATGAACTATACTAACATACCAACATAACATGTGTATTTGTAAAGCGCGTGTTCACCACTATGGGTATCTTGGCGCTGAATGACAGATGTTTGGTGTTACCCAACTCAATGGTTCTCATTTTATCGACATCAGACGGATTAAAGGCTGAGTGGACCTGCCGGGATTTGGACCTGTAACCAGGAGGTCGAACACAGGCCCCTGCAGTGGATGCATTAGTCCACTGAGCCACCACACCCAGGTGACCAGCGCAGGTCGAGGGTCATCAAGTGTATGTTCTTGGATGATTAAATTTCATTGATCCTTTTAGATAGCAGACAATTACGGAATTTTAGAAGATCGTGTGAGTGAATGTGTATGAAGCAAACTGTAAAGGAGGGTGAACGGCTGCGAGGATTGAAGGTGACGTCAGAGTGTGCCATGCTGCGATAGTACGGTTGGTGTAAAGCCAAACTGGGATTAGTTTGGGAGTCATCGGGAAGTGGTGGTTGGAAAATATTGTTCATTGTCAAATATTTGGACAACTTGCAATTGAACCATGCGTTGTTTTAGGGTGCTGCGAGATCTTTTCTGAGGTGATGAAGGGGTTGTGACTCAAGTGGGCGAGGAAGCGCCACCCAAGGATACTCCAGCTCATTACATGGCGACAAAAGTAGGCCTCCACGCTATAATTTGGCTTCAAAATTGGCATAAAATCATTGTCAAAGAAGGTGAATTGTCATTTCCACCAGTTGGGAGGAGTACTGTTTGTGCTGCGACATTTGCCTAGACCAGCACAGTTTGAGTCTTTAGATGCATGGATACTTGTGGAACTTGCAAAGCAAAGGGAGACATACCAAGGGAAGATGAGAAAAGTTTTGAGGGCATTTCAAGAAGTGCAATGGGACGCCCAGCTTAAGAGATGGAGAATGGATACGATTGAGGGAGAAATGTTGTAACCAATGCTGGTAGGAGAGGGAGATTCTAAGAGCAGGAATAGAAGGCAAAATCGAAATGATGGGAGTGATGCTGACGACAGCATGTTGGATGGGTTGTTATCTGAGCATCACCACCTTATAATCCCCAAGCAGAGGAGGGAAGAAGAGATTTGGAGAATGCAGTTAATATGGAAAGTGTGTCAGCACTTAAAACAGGTCCTGGTACAGGACATTTGGTAAGAATATCCACAGGAGGAGGTGGACAGGGATGTCTGCCTTGGCAGGCATGGAACTAAACGGAGTTAGCTCTGCTTCACAGTTGCCGGAAGCTCTTACAGTTCCAGTCACCATTGGTCCTGTTGTTCCTGCGTATTACCTGAGTTCAGTGGGAAGCCAAAATTAGCAACAGTCAGTTCAAGTGGAAGGAAGTGGATTGGGAGGGTCAAGGAGCCCGACTGGGAACGATCCGTCTCTAGTGCCTTTCAAATCTAGTACCCCTTTACCAGCTACTGCCGATCCTTCTGGAGTACGCATTGGTTACAGTACTACATGGTCTATACCTATGAGAAGCACTAGCTCAGACCTGAGGAAGTGGGAAGTTCCAGTGAGAGGACCGATGGGTGCAGCTTCAGAAGCAGGTACAAGTCAGGGAGTCATTGGGAATCAACATGTTTTAGATGTTACAGACATAGAGACTTGGTTGAGAGAACACAATAACCGCAAGGAAGGTCAGAGTAGTACATCAAGTCAAGGAACCATCAAGGCTGCAGTTAAGGTTGAAATTGTTGGATGTGGTGAGGTTGTAGGCTGAGGATCAAGAAGCTCATCAGTGAAATCGTACCTTTGGAGAGAATAAGCCAGATGACCTGTAGTTTGTAGCGAAGCATGTCACCCGCAAAGCGAGACAAGCACATGAGAAGTTGTCAGAATCAGCTCAGAGGTATGAAGTAGACTTGTCTCGAACAAAAATGCTACAGGGAAATCCTAGGCTTAACTACAGTGACAAGGAGTTGGAGGAAAAGAAAGTGACAGGATTGAATACACACATCCGAGAATTGGTTATAGGAATAGGGATTTGAAGTATGCTGGATAAGTGAGAGGAAAGGAAGGTGACAGGGGAAACACCACCTCCAGGAGGGAGAACGTCGGGTGTTGAGGCATATCCACCATGAGAGGTGCCTAGCGGAGGATATGTGCATGTTCCATGGAGTAGAGGTGATCTTGCTGTATTCACAAATGGGTTTCCCAGGTTGAGAGAGAAACCTGCTGAATGGTACAAGCAACTCAGTCGCTTTTTTAAGATTTCGAAGGTGTTGTGGATTGATGTTAACACTCTGAAATTGTGCTTCCTAGTGATCTATGGTCTGCATGTAAAATTGCTATTGAGTGGCCTGCTGCTAAACCAGAGAGGTATCCTGTAACTCAGGGTCATTTGGCCTTGTTCATAAAAAAGTATGATCAGGTGATCACATGGTTGCAGTGCAAAATAGCATTGATTGGGTTAAAATGATCGGATGACCCAGGAGCCTAAAGGGTAGGTACTTGCCTATTACTAAAAGCTTTAGTAAGCCTTTAAGCAGTACAGTAGGTTGGACACACTCGACCCTAAAGACATGGGCCAATTTGTCTCAAGATTTGTGCCGGATATCAGCCTCATGATCCAGCAACATCTGATCTGCTGGCAAAACAAGTTCTTGGACAAAATTCTACGGTATGCCAGGTATTACTGTGATGAGGTGGATTCCAAACATAGGAGGATAAAGGAAAAGCAAATGTTGGCTGAAATGTGAAATGCACAGAAGGGAGAACAAGGACAGGCAACTGGAGGAACAAAAGTTCGCAACCACGGGAATGTCCCAGGAGGTGTTTAGGTTACATCACTTGCAGGTCCGTCGAGATAGGGAAGAAGAAAAGGTGTCCCCATAGATCCTAAAACCGGGATAGATGTTGCTACCCTGAAAAAGACAACTGCCTGCCATTTTTGTTACAAGATCAGGCATTGGAAACGCGAGTGCCGCTTAAATATGGTGAATCAGGTGCAGGAGGGAGAACTTGTGCAAGTGACCGATGTGGTAAATCGGTTACCGACGGTGACAGGGCCAAGATCCCTTAATGCGGGGGGAATCAGAACCAGTGCCTCAACCTCCAAGAATCTCGCAGAGCAATTGGAACTACCATCAGATGCCTTTAATTGAAGTGCTGGTTGATTTGATCTGCACCCCTCCTTATGACGGTGCCTGCGGGGGTAGAAGACTGTACACTTGGCGCAGTCTTAGAGGCAGATCAGAGTGGACCATATGAAGAAGCTAACATAGATGGTCATCCCATTATATTGTTGATTGATACTGGTGCTACCTGTTCTACTGTAAGATCTGCAGTAGTCTCTTGGGAAAGTCGATCCAAGTTGTAGGACTGCTAACAAAAGAATGTCAAACCCTTTGACCGAAGAGGTACCAGTGAAAATGGAAACTTTTAAAGATCACCATCAGTTTGTAGTATGTGATTCGAGTGTTAGGGCGTGATCTCTTATGTAATTTGAATTGTACCATTTAATGCACACCTAAGGGAATTGAATTGCAGACTAATGATGAAGATATTGCCTTAAAGTTTGCAAGTCAGAATCATTGCACAGCTATGTTTCCTTTACTGACAGTGGAAGACATGCCACTGGACTTGAGAGACACCATCTCTCCGGTGGCTTGTGATTTCACAGGAGAGGAAATTGGACTGATTTGAAGAGTCGAGCCAGTCCGCATATAGACCAAGCCTAATGCCGAAAGTCCCAAGGACGCCTCAATACAACTTGACCCCAGAAATGGTGACAGGGATTACATCTGTAAATGAGTCCATGATTGCTCATGGCATACTAAAAGAGATCATGAGAAGCCCGTTTAATTCGCCCATCATGGGATTGCAGAAACCAAGCAGAAAGTACTGCATAGTTCAGGACCTTAGAAAGGTAAATACCATCATGCTTCCATGTCGTCCTGTGGTACCGAAACCCTCTGTGATCCTTTTCCAAATTTCTTGCAAAGTTGCTTGGTTCACAGTGATTGATCTCTGTCAAGCTTTCTTCTCCATTCCATTGCATGAGGAAAGTCAATTTTTATTTGGTTTCCGTCTGGAAAATCGTGTCTTACCGTGGTGTCGTATCCCTCAAGGGTATACTGTAAGTCCATCCATCTTCAACCAGGTTTTGAAGAAGAACCTCGAGAGCTTGATTTTTCCCCGAAACTCAGTGCTAGTTCAATACATTGATGACCTTCGCATTGCATCTGAAACACAGGAGGCTTTTAGGAACTGTACTATTGCTTTACTGAACCATCTGGCTACAAATTGACATAATCTGTACCCGAGCAAACATCAGTTGTGTTTGACTGAAGTTCAGTATTTGAGTCATTGAATTGAGAGAGGCAAGAGGAAGGTGTCACCAGAGTGAGTGGAGGCGATCATGAAAATGAATCCGCCTACTACCCAGAAACAGGTCAGGATGTTTTAGGAATGGTCGGCTACTGCCGACAGTGGAGCCCAAATTTCTCCTTGACGGCAAAACCTCTGCAGATGCGGACCCACAAGGATGTGAGTGATCCGGTACCTTGGGATAATGACTGTTTACTTGCCATCTTGGAGCTGAGAGAGTGCTGGTGTTACGCGCCCGCTTTAGGAATGCCTGATTACAACAAAGCGTTTCACTGTTCTGTCACAAAATGGAGGGTTGTGCTCTTTCTGTACTCACCCAGACACATGGAGGTGCCAGTAGACCAGTGGCCTATTTCTCAGCCACATTAGATCCTGTAGCTTCAGCCCAGATGTCTCAAATGTATTGCTGCAACAGGTGTCAGTATTGAACGATGGGAAAGCATTGTGATGGTTCATCCTCTTACTGTATATGTACCACACTTAGTTGAACTCCTGATGATGAGGACCAAAAAACAGCATTTGACTAATAACAGGCTGACAAGATACGAACAAGTGCTGCTTGCAGCAGTAAATGTAACTCTAAAGCGATTTCCCGGGTTAAATCATGCTACCTTGTTACCTGTCCCAAATGCTGATGGGGAAGATTGTGAAGACCATGACTGTCTGGACGTTACTGAGCTTTTTTTTGTTGTTGTCCTCATCAGCCTCAGATTACCTTCTACAACACCTCCATCTGAGTCCGACCTTTTTGTGCTGAGAGAGAAAGGTTCTGATAGTTGCCATACTTATCAAAGACCTACCAATTGTACTTCCAATAGCCATTCTCCCTATCCTTCAACTCTTCCAACCAAAAGCCATTGTTCCGGTCATGAACCTCCAGGAGAGTTACAAATGATATTTGGGGTGGTTTGTGCATTGTACAGAGGTCTGCTTTTTAGGCATATTCTTTGGACCAGACTTCCTACCTCTCCAACCATTCCGTTAGTGGACGCCAAAAGGCATACCGTCTCCTATCTAGGGAGATTGCATCCAGACTTAACACATATCTCAAAGCTGATTTCCACTCGATATAATAAGGAGGGTTTGGGCTAGTCCATTTTTTACACAACTCTCTGTGAGCCAGCAAAATGGCATAAAAAATTCGTTTTTGATCATCTCTAACCAGCTCGTTGTCCACCCCAAAAACTACTAGGAGAGGGATTACCTGAATCTGTTTCTTCAAAATTTCAGCCAAGGCCCTGCATACCTCTCCCCAAAATACCTGAATCTTTGGACACCCCCACAACATATGCATGTCATTCACCAACTTCAGGCCGCCTTTGGTGCATGCCATCTCTCCTCTGTTCCCAACCTTCGACAATCTATCTGGAGTCCAGTATACTCTATAGATCGAAAAAAGGTGGTTTCTCTTTAAATAGGCAGGTGTGATCATTTTATAAAGCGTAGTAAAGGATACTTGCCCTAGTTTTTCCAGCATTGCTCCTGGCAAGTCAGCCCGCCATATATCTTGTGGTTGAGTAAATTCCCCCTCCAACTCTTCCATCATCCGCCAATACCAATATGATGTTTCCTTCTTCTTAGGGTCATCCAAAATCATCATTTCTTCAAGTTTGTTAACTCCTCCTAACTTATTTTCTGATGCTTGAACCCAACTTCGGATCTGAAGATACTTGAACCTTGACCCTTCATAGTTTGTTTTGCTTTGAAAACTCTCCCAAGAAATCATCAGATTTCCCTCTAATAAATCCTCCCACCTTTCCAGTCCAGCCTTCCTTAATGCCCTAGCTAGTGTGTCCTTGGTCCATTCCGGTGATCTGGGAGAGTCCCAAATAGGAGCCATGTTACTAAAATACCTCCATTTCAATCTCCTCCTGATCTCCTACCAGGTTTCTGCCGCTCCTCTTAAAATCTTCAGTGTAACTTTTTTGAAGTATCTAGGATCTGCATACTTCATCATAAATCCCAAAGCCCCTCCTTCTATATCTTTTAGCAGTCCCATAAACAGCTTCCCAATTTCTGAATCTGAAGGCCTATCTAAAAGCATCCTATTATTCTTGAGCTGAAACGCCCATGCATATAGTTGTAAGTCTGGAAGAGTCAGGCCCCCTTTCTCCCTCCGCAGCAGCAGCTTTTTCCACGATATTCGGGGTCCTTTTGCTGCCCAGATAAAAGAGCCAATCTTACCCTGCAATTTCACAAGCCCCGCTTCTTTAAACGGCAGAGGTATAGCGTTAAAAATAAAAGTCAATTTTGGTAATAAAATAATTTTCACAAAATTTACTCTACCAAAGATAGTCAGGGGTAGGTGCATCCAACTTGTCATTAGATCGCATATTTCTTTTTTCACCCTATTGAAGTTAGTTTCTGCTAGCTTATTGATATCATGAGTCACTCTCCCTCCCAGATATCTCATTTCAGTTGTGATTTTTTCAGCCCCTTCATCTAAGTTCTATGTCATTATCTCAGATTTACCCCTATTTATCTTGTACCCACATACTCTCCAGAATTATTCTGCGATTTCTACTACATGCTTCATCGTCTTCCCAAGGTCAGCCGTATATATCAGCAAGTCATCAGCATATAGTGCCAGTTTCTTAACCCATTCGTTGCATTGAAAAGGGATTATCCCGGCTCTGTCCTTAATTTTTTTGCCAGTGGTTCCATATATAAATTGAATAATAGTGGGGATAACGGACACCCTTGTCTTGTCCCTCCCCTAATGGCAAATGCTGATGTAAATACTCCATTCACCAAAACTCTTGCATTTAGTGACTTATAAAAACCTACAATTATTCGGGAAAATCTGTCACCTATATTAGCAGTTTCCATGACAGATGCCAGAAAAGCTCAATTCACACGACCAAATGCCTTGGTGGCATCCAAGGCTATAACCGCTAAAAGGTGCATAATAATAATAATAATAATAATAATACAATTTATAAAGCGCCATGGTTACACTAAAAACAGTGTGTGCCCGCGCTGTGAAAACAGATCAGATATCCACCTCAGCTAACAGGTAGAATAGAGGCGAAACCGAGAACCTGGCATTATTTCGGGAAGAGGTAAGTTTTTAGTTTCTGACGGAACCTCATCTCCGATGGTTCCATCCTGAGCTCAATCGGCAGAGCATTCCATTGTTTGCTGGCCAAGTATCTGAACGATCTGCCACCCATCCGTGCTCGATAGATTCGGGGTACCTGGAAGAGCATACTTCCTAGGGATCTCAGGAGTCGCTTAGGCTGGTGCACGGTCAGTAGTTTTTGGAGGTAAATAGGACCCTTTCCCTGCGCAATGCGCTGAACAGTACACATAGTTTTAAACACAATACGCTCGCGGATGGGTAGCCAGTGCAGCGTGGTTAAAGCGCGACTCCCTGAAGACTTCCTTGAGAGATTCAATGCGAGTCTGGCCGCCGCGTTCTGTACGCATTGCAGTCGATGTAATCCTTTCTTGCTCAAGCCAATGTATAATGAGTTCCCGTAGTCTAGGTGGGGTGTAATAAGCGTGTGAATCAGCGTGTTCTGCTGGTTGCAGGGAGTAAGTCCAGAGTTTTTCGCAAGCTCTTTAGGATGCCGTAGCATTTTCCGGCTACCCCTCTAGTGTGGTGTTCGAAGGACAGATTGACATCCAATCTCACCCCCAAATTTCTCACCTGCTCCGAGGGGCAGGGGGCAGGCTCCAATTCCGGCGGCCACCACGCTGATGACCAAATGGAGGGAGCTTTCTCTATCACTAGGAGCTCGGTCTTACTCGCATTGAGGCGCAGGCAGTTGTTACTCATCCAGGCTGCCAATTCCCCAAGACAAGCCGAGAAATTCGCAGCAGCCTCTTCTGGGGGCTTGGACTGTGTCACCACCAATTGAGTATCATCGGCATAGGACACTATCTCCACCCCATACGCTTCCACTGTCCTAGCAAGGGGTTCCATATACAGATTGAATAGGGTAGGGCTTAAAATAGAGCCCTGAAGAACCCCTTGCCGTAAAGATCGTTCCTCCGATTTAAAGGGGGGACAGTGAACTTGAAATCTTCTGTCCGCGAGAAACGAGCACAGCCACTCATAAGCCGGCCCATCAATCCCCGCCTCCCTGAGTCGGGCAAGTAGTAGGGGATGAGAAACGGTGTTGAATGCCACGCTGAGATCAAGTAGCAGCAGCGCGGCCGTTCGCCCTTCATCTACTCTCCCGCGCAACAGTTCTGTGGAGAAGAGGAGCGCCGATTTAGTAGAATGGTTGGCCCTAAAACCTGACTGTGAGGGGTGAAGAAGTTGGCCCTCTTCCATATGTTTCACCATCTAGGCATTCACAATTTTCTCCAGCACTTTAGCGCAGAAAGGTAAAAGTGAGATAGGGAGAAAATTGTCCAAATGCGCCAGACTAAGATTAGTTTTTTTTTAATCGGAATGACCTGCGCTGTCTTCCAGTGCTGAGGTACATAACTGGCCTTGAAGGACAGCTCTGCCATATTCCCTATGTGATCTATGAGGAGTTCTACCAGATTCTTAAAAATCTTGGGTTGAGCCGCATCTTTAGGAGAGCCAGACCGAATGCTGAGAACTATCTTCCTCAGCTCCTGCTGATCGGGGACTACAAATTGGTTAAGGCAGTTATTGCCTCTCTGTCTCCCCACACAAGTCTGTTCCATGGGCAGCACCTCCACTCCCTTCGGGAAAGATTTATATATAGTTTCGACTTTTTGAACAAAGAAGTCCGCAATCGACTCGCAGATCTCCTTGGAGTAGGTGTCCAGAGCTCAAGTCCTGTCCACCACAGTAAGCTCCTTATATATAGAGAAGAGCTCCTTAGTTGAACTCTCAGCTGCCTCAATTCTTTTATTTAAGAATTCTCTTTTAGTCCTCCTTACTATGCGATGGTACTCTTTTATACTATTCTTATATTCTATCTTGGCTGTCTCCTCATATTTTTTGCGCCACTTACGCTCTAAGCCTTTACACACAGATTTGGCTGCTCTTAGCTCAGCGTTGAACCACTGTGCTGACTTAGAGCACCTTACCGGGGCTTTAATCGTCCACAGTGCCGTTTTATCTAGGGCTTCATTCAGCCAGCACTTATACTCCTTCCATGCCATGTCAAGATTGTCCCTGATAGGGGGGGGCAGCTGACTTCAAAGCAAGCTCTAGCTCAGCCTGATAGAGCTTCCCCCATTGCCTCCGCTTAAGAGCAGTTTGCCTCACTTGCGGGGGATTTTTAACCTGGCATGGTATAGAGAACTGGAAAAGACCATACTACTTGGATTGGGGGTTGGATCTCCACTCCATCCCAATTAGCAAATATCATTAGCATCATTTGTAACTGCCAAATCTATTGCCCGAATCAGGAAGTAAGTTAACTCATGTAGTGCCCTTCCTTGCATAAAGCCTTTCTGGTCTTTGTGAACCAAATCTCCCATTAGGCCCTTGAATCTGCCTGCTAGAATTTTCGAGAAAATCTTGTAGTCATAGTTTAAAAGTGACACTGGCCTATACGAGTCACATCTATTTGTGCTCTTGCCTGGTTTCAAGATTAGAGAGATTGTAGCCTCTGACCAGGATTCTGGTTGGGATATCCCTTGCATAAATAGCTCATTAAATAACCTAGGCAGGATTGGGATCAACACTTCTTTCAGTGTGCTGTATACTTCTAAGGGAAAACTGTCTGGACCAGGTGCTTTCCCTCGCTTGCCCTTCTTCAGTACCTGCTCCACCTCCCCCTCCTGAATTTGAGTATTCAATAGAGCAGCTTTTTTCATCTTCCAATGCCGCTATCTCACCCCCCCCCCCCCCCAAGCCACCTATTTCTCTGGATTGCTCTAGTTCTTCTTCATACAGAGTATAAAAATAATTATAGAAAGCCTCTTCAACATCTTGTCTGTTGGTTAAAACCTTACCGGTATTCTGACATTTAATTTCTTGTATTAAGTATTTCACCTGATCTTTTCTTTTCTGCCAAGCCAGCAGTTTCCTGCAATTGTCCCCATATTCTAATTGCGTTAGCTTGCTTGTCTCCCACCTCTCTCTCAACCTATCACCTAAAATACAGGCAAGTTTAATTTTCAAATCTGTTAATTCAGTCTGTCTCAACTCTCTCTGGATGTTTTTAGCCAAATCTCCCTCTAGTACTCTCACATTTTCCTCCAATTCTCTTATCTCTTCCCGAAAGACTCTCATCTTCCCAACCGCATAATTTTTTAGCTTCAAGTGTTCTTTATACGAGTCCCAGACCACCGCTGCCGATGCCGAACCCCAATTAAGGTAAAAAAAATCAGCTGTATCCTCCTTTAATCTCCTTACAATTTCCTTATCTAATAGCAGGGTGCTGTCTAGTGTCCATCGTGGGGGGGCACTATCTTCCTTGAGTCCGATCTCCAATAGGATTGCAGAGTGATCTGACAAGTGTACCTCGATATGTGTAATACTCCTGACTTGTTCCCTCAAACCTAAATTTAGCAAAATATAGCCTATCTTCGACTAGTGATGATATTTCCTATTTACGTACTTATATCCTCTTTTATCCCCCATCCTCCATCTCCAGCTATCAAATAATCCAAGTTGCTTCATCATGAATTTTATCTGCCCCTTTATTTTTTGGTTCGCCCCTGCTCTACTACCGGCTGATAGAGCCAAGGCACTATCCAATGCCACATTAAAATCACCCGCCCAAATAATTGGTTCTCATAAGCAAGATAACTCCACTAATAGCTCTTGCAATGGTACTATATCATCCACATTAGGCCCGTAATATCCTGCTAACATGAAGCCATGTCCCCTCACTTTTAATTTAGCTGTAACCCATCTGCTACATGTGTCTGAGTTACTTTGTATAACAGAGATATTTGGGTCTTGTTTTACTAATATCGCCACTCCTTTAGTTACAATAGTTTGCTTAGTGCACACCATTTGTTTCACCCACTTTTGGGACTTAAATATTCCTTTACACTCATTCTCTGACAAATGCGTCTCTGAAGCACACAAATCTGGGCATTACAATCTCTTATATACTGGAGGATAAGCTCTCTTCTTGGCCTCACCCTTAACCCATTAACATTCCAGGATAAAATCTTCAGACTCAATCTCTGTCTCTCTCCCATATTTCTGTCGTAGTAAACTTCTTAGCTAGCACATCTGAGACTTCAGAGGAATTTTTTTCTTTTTTCCCTAATTCTCCCCACCCAGTCATCCCTACCCTTTCCCCTCCCCCTTGGAGAACCTTCCCTCCCTTCTACTAGCCTAATCCTGGGCCTATGGGTTTTACCCCAGGTGTGTTTTCCTCTCAATATCTTACATTTACTTTGACATTTCCGCCACTATTTTTATTGCTCTTCCTATCTCGCTACCTAATGTGTATTAAAAAAATTATTTACATGTATATTTACAGGATCTTATAAAGTCATTCACTTCACTCACCGCTCTGAAATTATGCATCTTGTTATTCATCATTACTTTTAGCACCGCCGGGAATTTCATCTGCACTGAGGCTCCTAACTCCTTCAACTGTTCCATTCTCAACTCCCATTGTCTATTAGAGGTAATGTAGGAAACATCTGACCTAATTTCGCAAGATATTCCATCTACCTTTACTGTTTTCATTTTCAGGGCTCGGGATAATACCTTCTCTTTCAAAGAGTAAGTAAGAAAGTTTACCAGAATCCTCCTGGGTTTACTTCGGTTTGGATTAAGCCTGAAAGGATCCCCATGTACTCTCTGGATGTCCCTCCCCAACTCTTGCTCAGTCTCTTCTAAATGAAGCCCTGTTTTCAACACCTTAACTATCAGACGTTTTAGATCTTCTCCCTCTGCTCCTTCTGGCACATTTAAAATTCGTAAATTGTTTCTCCTTTGGTTGTTCTCCATCCTTTCCTCCCACTCCTGACGCCCATGTTCCCTCAATCTCAAGGCTTTTATTTCTTCTTCATTTATCTATATCTTACCCTTGTGTTCCTCCACTGTTTCCTCCAAGACTGTTGTTCTTCATGTAAGATCATCGGGTTTTTTCTCTAGCACCTCACAAGCTGTTTTAATCTCTTTTTGATTCCCTTCAGACCCCTCAAACCTACTTCTAATATCAGACGTAAGTGTTGATATCAAATCACCCAGGCCTGCTCCGTCCGTGCTGACTTCTTGCCCCTGCCCAATTTTAATCTTGTCTTTACTTTGTTTTCAATTTCTGACCTGAATTAAGTTCTTCTGTCCCCCCCTTCCTTGGTTCTTACATCTTGCTCTTACAATGGGTGAGTGGTGGAGCTATCTCTTTTCTCATTCTTTATCTTTTTCTTGCAATATTGTATATCTGTTAGGACTACCCATGTCACTCTATTCGGCCACTGATTTCTCCATTTCATGGTCTAACTGTCCCTCCATACTACTATCCGCCTCACCCGTCTCACCACTTAACGTCCTCCCTTCCTTTAGTGTTAGTGTCCTAGGTAGCACCATAAAAAAGGTCCTAAGTGAGGGAGTGACCTTCACCTTCACCTTCTGAGATTTGTTCATACAATATTTTGTCAGCCCCTCCTGCTTGGCTACTCTTTGTTCTCTTTTCACAGGGATTCTTACTAATGGAGTTTTGAACTCTGTGCTTTCTATTTTCTCCTCTCCTTCACCTCCTCCTCCACCCCCTCCTTCACCTCTATTTGCCCCCTGCTCTGCCAAGGTCTTATCCACCTTCGCGCTCCTTAATGAATATCTTCTTTGTCCCGACTACTTAGGCTCACTATAATGAGAGGTTTCTGCTTTTTCTTTTAAATTTAACTTTTTTTCTCTTGCTGTCCAGACCCTTTTTGGGATTTTTTTCCACTTCTTCCTGTAGTCTTAAATTCTGCTGTGGGACCTGATCTCTCCCCGTACTTTCTGAACTTTCTATAACCACCTCTCCAATTACTCTAGTTGGAGTTTTTGGGCTGCCCCCACCCCCTCCTCCTCAGTAAGGAATTCTTGCTGCCGCCTTTCTCCTTTTCATTTCCAGCGCGGCTCTAAACCACCACTGATCGCTGCCTCCTCCGCCTGCCGTGACTGCTTTTGCCTTCGCACACTACCGTCTTTAAATATACTCGTAAGTATGCTCGTAAAAAATAAGGAAGGGTCCCTGCGCAAATTCTAGACCCACAATCGTGTATGTGTTCTTTTTGTCTGAACTCACAGTCCGCCGTTTCTCCACTCGATTCAACTCTGTCCCGGCTGTGATTCTAACTCTTCGGCATGGAGCCCCACCCCCCAGGAGGCTCGGAAGTGTGGCGTTCACCGTAATCCGTACTCCCGGCTCCGATTCCAGCTCCGGCTCCAGCTTGCGTTTCACCACAGGTATTCCCAAACTTGTTGTGACGATCGATATCATCACTAAACTCATACCACCTAGTTTACTATCGTTCCATCTACACACACCTCGCCTCAATACTCGGTAGCTCAGAGGAAAACTCCTGATTTCAAACACACCTGGAGGAGCTCCCGTGACCCGCCTCTAGCTGGCCGCCATGTTCTTCCCTAACCGCCCAATTGTACACGAGGGTTGACGTTACTCAGCTTTGCACCAAGCAGAGACCTGACATTGTAAATGTAAATGTGGGTGTACTTGTAAAGCGCACTGCGACTCCATGGAGTATCCTGGCGCTGAAGACCGCTGGGGAACCCGTCCTGGTTTTCCCTGTGAGATGGTCCCTTTCTGGGTATCTCCAAGGTGAAACCAGGCATCCCCGGCGTCTGTGGGGAGCCGTTGTAGAGATGAGGCAAGCTTAATGCCCAGAGTTGCCGAGTGTGTTCCCTGGTTAGAGTAGGCACCGAGGCGAGAATTATCGAGTCTGTTTTGACCCTGGTCCACGACCCTGCCGAGTCGGGAATTGAACCCTGGTCCCGGGCCGTTCTCTGCTTATGGGTCTACCGCCTCTAACCAGTGAGCCACACCACTCTATGTACCATCGTCTGATCCCAACCAAGTCCTTTTTGTTGATGGTTTATATCTAAGAGACAGCAGCATTTGCTGTCTGTACCATTTCTGGAGTTGTGGAAGCTGCTTGTTCACAAGGAATACACTGCGCAAGTGGCCGAAATCTTTCCCTTGAGCCGTGCATACCTGGTCTCTGAGCAGATCCGAGTCACCATTTATACTGATAGTCAGTACGGTTTCGGTGTGGTTCATAACTTTGGACAGCTATGGTCGCAGAGAGGTATCCTAACGTCATCAGGTTCTTCCATTAGGAACCGGGAATATGTGAGACAACTGTTTGAAGCATTGCAATTACAAAAGAAAGTGGCGGTCATTAAAAGAGCTGCACATGGGAGGGGAGATGATTTTGTCACCATGGGAAACTGCTATGCGGATATAGTTGGTCGTTTTTGTGCCACACATGCTTGCATTTTATTTATTTTTTTAAATCTTTTTATTGAAAACAAAACAAATTCAAACAGTGACCGAAATGCAGAGATCACATTAGCAAGTACAAACAATGACTCTGTAATATGCAACGATACATTGCGGATTGTAGAAAAACAGGCCTAAGAACTCTCAAGCTCCACAAGTGTCGGCTCCAAGGTAGGAGGTTCACAGATGTCTCCGCGATAGGCATTCCAGGCACTCCATATCTTGACCCATTTACGGGGCCGTCCCCTGGACACATAGACAAACTTCTCGCGAAACACACACCAGTCAAGATCTTCCATCCATTTTCCAACCCTGGGAGCCCGGGCCGCCCCCCAAAGCTGCGCAATGTTACGCTTGGCAATCGCACACGCCAGGGTCACCCACACCCTACCATGAATCAGCAGGTCCGTGGGTTCCCACACATTTAACAAACATCGCCGTGCCTCAGGGTCAACTCGCATCTCCCACACTTCACTCATCTTCGTATGTATTCCGTCCCAGAACTCGCGGACCTCCTGGCACTCCCAAAGAATATGCATAAACGATCCCGGCAACCCACATCCCCTACGGCAGTCAGGCGAATCAGCCTATCCCATTCTCTGCAAGCCCAGGCCTGTCACATAGGAGCGGTGAAGGATCCGGAGTTGAATCAAGCGCAGTCTCATTGGTACCGCCACCTCCCTAGGTGACGCCACCGCCTCCCTCCAATCCTCGTCATCTAGAACTAGACCATCGGCGACCCACTGCTCGCGAATGCGCACCAGCGGGTCCTCCGAGTGGTTGACCAATTTACGATTTGTGAGGGAAATCGCTTTCGTAGGTAAAAGGCCATCAAGTAGGCGATCCTCCAGGGGGGAGGACTCCGGCAACTCCTCATCGCCAGGCACCACCGCATTCAATGCATGCCTAATCTGCAGATAACGAAACTGCTCGGTGTCGTTCAGCTGGTACTTGGCCTGCAACTCCTCAAAAGTCAATATTCTACCCTTGCCCCAGATATCCCGAATCTGCGAAATGCCAATAAGATCCCACCGATCAAACCCCTTTGACCTACAGAGCATCCCCAGTCTTTCAGAGCTCCAGAGCGGCGTAGACAAAGTCAGGCGTCCCGCCCAGCGGAGGGCGTTATTGGCCTCGTGCCAAACCTTCGTGGAGCACAGGGTAGGCCCCGTCAACGGAAAACGGCCACAGCGAGCATACAGGACACGGGTGAAATCACCCCCAGGTAACTGGCTACAGTCCATCTCGTAGCCAGGATCATTCGGAGAGCCATAGATCGCCTGGTTGACAGGGGCCAACTGCGAAGCCCAGTAGTATTTACGAATGTTCGGCAATCCAATCCCACCATCATACCAGGGTAACATCAGCTTGGAGAGAGCGATGCGCGGACGTCCCTCCCACAGCAGGCCGCGCTGAAGGGATTCTATCTCGCGGAAATACGAAGGGGGAATCGGATCAAAGGAGTTCTGAAGGGCATATAAAAAATGCGGGAGAGCCATCATCTTGAAGAGGGTGGCGCGACCCAGCATGGAGAGAGGCAATGCCTTCCACCGCACCGTGTCCGCACGTAGTCTGACCAAAGGGGGCAACAGGTTCAATCTGTGGCGCACCGCGGGGTCCAGAGAGATATGGATCCCTATATAACGGAAACTAGTCGACTCCACCCTCGCGGGACAATTTGCGGGAACCCTGGGAGGATCCCCACTCAATACAAACAACACCGACTTAGTCCAGTTTATCAAAAATCCCGAATACCTGCTGAAAATGGCGAGGACATCCATAAACACGATCAAGGAGGACCGGGGGAGGACAGATACATAAGGATGTTGTCCGCATAAAGCGAAATCTTATCTTCCCATTCCGGGGTCCAGCGCAACCCCTTGATGGAGTGGTCCCAGCGCACCCAGGCCGCCAGGGGCTCCAGAGCATGAGCAAACAGCAACGGTGAAAGGGGGCAGCCCTGACGAGTGCCACGGCCGAGAGAAAAGTCGCTCGACCTGTGATTGTTTGCAACGACTCGGGACAAAGGAGCAGAGTATAGGAGTCGGACCCAGCCGATGAAGCCGGGGCCGAAGCCGAGTTTGGTCAGCACAGCAAAAAGATAGGGCCATTCCACCCGGTCGAACGCCAATGTGGCATCCAGAGACAGTAAAATGGCGGGCTCATAGATATAGGCAGCATTGGCCAGAACACCGTGGAGGCGCCTGAGGTTTAGAGCAGTGTTCCTCCGAGGCATAAAGCCAGACTGATCGGGGTGTACCAGAGTGGATATAACTTTAACAAGCCGCGTGGCTAGTAGTTTCGCCAGTACCTTAGGTTCCACGTTTAAGAGCGAGATCGGGCGATAGGAAGAGCACTCCAGTCGCGGTTTGCCCTCCTTATAGATGACAGCGATGTTGGCCACACGCTGGTCATAAGGCAGTTGACCACACTCCAGGCTCTCAGTAAACATGCCCCTCATATAGGGGGCCAACCGATCAGCGTTGGGCTTAAACAATTCAATTGGAAGGCCGTTGGGACCGGAGGCCTTACCAGAGTGCACCCCCCTAATCGCCATTGCCACTTCGTCATTGGTGAGAGCAGAGTCCAAGTAAGTCCTCTCGTCGTCCGATAAAACTGGCAATGCGATATCCCGTATCATGCGCCATGAGACTCCCTCACGGGATGTGATATGTCTGCGCAATACAAATATCCAGACTAGACTAGACTATGTCCGAGTTATCAGCCTCAGTGAACACGCCAGCGGAGGTATAAATCTCGGAATAGTAGCGAGCAAACTCTTCTGCAATCGATTGGGTGTCTGACGTGACCACAGAGTCTGCAGTTAGCAGCTCCGGGACCAGTCTAGATCCCCAGTCACCCTTTTCCAACCATGCGATCAGCTTGCCGGCCTTATCTCCATGTTCATAGATTCTGTCCTGAGTGGTATCAAGTTGCGCCCTAGCGGTGTCACGAGTCAGAGACTTGTATTCGTCCCTGAGCAGCCCCAGGCGGTGATCCGCCCACGGGTCGCCCCCAGAGGAAACAGCAGTCTCAAGGGTCAATAGCTCCGCCTCCACCCTATCCAGCTCAGCCCTTCTCTTCCGCTTCTGGTCGGCAACAAGTGATAAGACCTTCCCCCGGACAACTGTCTTGTAGGCCTCCCAAAGAGAGCATCTAGAGGCGACCGAACCCTCGTTTTCGCTAAAATAACTCTCAGTCACTCGTCCCACTTCTCTCTTCACCACTGGGTCGCGCAAGCGGCAGGCGGGGATGGGAGCATTCCTACCCACATCACCCCGACCCACACACACACGCAACCACACTGGCGAGTGATCGGAAACCCCCCGCACCAAGTGCTCCACTTCACCGATCGCGGCCGCGTGGGCCGCTGGCAGCAGGATATAGTCAATCCTAGAGAGGGAACGGTGCGCCGCGGATACGTGCGTATATTCCGTCGCCCCCGGGTGCCGTGTACGCCAGCCATCTATCAAGCCAGAAACCGAAAGGAAGTCGGGCATCCACTTATGAGAGGGCAACAATGCACGGGCAGGGAGCCTATCAAGTTCACCCTCTACAACTGCGTTAAAATCACCCCCAATCACCATGAGTCCCATAGGCAAAGCTAGAAATACCCGACCCAAGTCACAAAAGGTATCAGTCTGCAGCGAGGGGGGTACATACACAGACATAAGCGACACAGTCCTACCCTCCCAAGCACCGGAGATGGCAACATACCGCCCACGATTGTCAGACCAGGTGGAATGAATGGTAAACGGAAACAAATTCTTAACAAGAATACCCACTCCCCTGGATCCCGAAGTAAAACCAGCATGCGCCACCAGCTTGTAACCACCCCTGTGCAGAGCCATACAACGCTTCCCTAACAAATGGGTCTCCTGTAACAAGTCCGGAGACCGCCGTCTAATAAATTGGTTAACAGCAGTGCGCTTAATCCTGTCACCCAAGCCATTGACGTTCCAACTGAGGACCGAGAATCCCAGGCCCTGTCTAGATGTGGTCATTGGTACAAAATGATCGAATACATTTCAAAGGAATCCCTAGCATACATCGGTCACTAACTACAAACACAACAACAACCCAACCCCCCCAACCCAAAAGACGAACTCCCCCCACCCTGCACCCCTGCATGTAACGTGTACACATCCCCAACTCGCAGTGTGCCTGTCGCCCCCAGAAACTAGATCTAAACGTAGAAAAATGGAGGAGGACCTTACAACAGGTCACAAGCCCCCACCACCCCTGACCGCCCAAATCCCCCCCGTACTACTCAAAAGGTAATACCGATGGTACCATTAGCTATTACAGGGGGGGGGGGAGTTAAAGTTCGGTAAATCCCCAGTTAGTCCTGCAATGTGAGTAAGGCACAAGTGTGTAGTCATTATCGCAGGGCGTCATTCCTCGTCACCAACTTGGAAATTGTCCTCGGGACCCGGGTCCCCAAGATGGTCAAGCCAGTCCGCCGCCATCTCTGGAGAATCGAAAAACCAAGACTTGCCAGCATGTTCGATCCGTAGGCGGGCCGGGTACATCATCGAGTACTTCATGTCCCGATCCCGAAGCCTCCTTTTGATAGGCACGAAACCCTGCCGTTGCCTCTGCACCATCCGGGTAAAGTCTGGAAAGAACAGCAGGGAGGCATTTTCGTAAGCCAGCGGGCCCGATGATCTCGCCGATTGCAAGATGGCGTCCCTGTCCCGAAAATTCAGGACACGGGCGATGATGGGTCGGGGAAGTGTCACAGTTTTCGGGCGACCACCGGGCACTCGGTGGGCCCTCTCCACCGTAAAAAAGTTACTCAACCCCTTAGGTTTCAGGTGTTGAAGGAAGAGTTCCTCTACAAAGAGGTCCGGGGAAGCCCCCTCCGCTCGCTCCGGGACCCCAAGGATGCGGATGTTATTCCGTCGTGCCCGACCTTCGTACTCATCGAGCTTGCGATCGAACTGATTACGGGCCACCTTAAGATCCGACACCACTCTCTGCAATTCAGACACATCTTCAATAAGACTCCCCGTTTTTATCTCCAAGTCCTTCACCTTTTCAGAAGTCTTGGTGAGGTCGGCCCTGACAAGTCCCACCTCAATGGTGATGGCGTCTAGCTTTGAATCGATTGTCCCCAAGGAGGATTGAATCCCCTTGATGGCCGCCATCATCTCCTTCATCGTCGGTTCCTCACCAGTTGGTCTCCTCTCAGGGCCCCGGATCGGGGAGCTCTTCACCTCTAACGAGGCGTCCTTGGAGACAGCATATTTATCAATCCGGTTCGACTGGACCAGACGATTCGGTCGCTGAGTCTTCGGCTTGTCAGGGTCGCGAGACGCCATCTCGATCGCGAAAGAAGGTGAAACCCACCACTCCTCAATCGAGCGGAAAAGGGTTTTGCGATAGTATGCTGCAGAGTGTCTCAGAGAGGATGGGGGCACCACGATCCCCGCCCGGGTACAACAAAAGATGGTCCGACCGGCCACTTCCGGTCCCGGCGTCCGATGTTGTCGCACTGTGCCCCGGGCAGTGGCACACTCGGGGTCCCGGTCTCCGACTTCGAAGGCCCCAATACTGCGGACGACGATAATCAGTCGCCGAAGCAGGCAATCGATCCCAAATTTCACCTAGTGACTCAGGTGACGGTCCCCCACCAGACTGCAGGGACAGGGTACAGGAGATTATGCCAGAAGGGCAGTCAGGATGTGGCGGCCGGCGGAGCCGATGCTGAAGCGGCCATCTTGGTCGCAGGCGCGGCTCCTCCTCCATGCTTGCATTTTAAATGGGAAATATGTTGGCGAGAGTGCAGAGAAGACCGAACTCAGCATAATGCAAGCTGTTGCAGACACATGGGATAAAGTTAGGCATTTGCAAATGGAAGCAATAGATTGGTAACAAACTGGTTGGATCAGAGCAGTTTGTGAGAAAGCAGAGAGTGACATATGAGTTTCAACCAAAGGCGGTGTTGCCGGATTGTCTGTTAAAGCCAATGACAAGGTCAAAAACATAGATGCCATGTAGAACAATTCTTGCCTCTGCTCAATGTCGAAGAATTCTGGGGTACTAACCCGTCCCAGCAGGCATTAAAACTATCCATCAAAAGAGGTGTCTGACTTTGGTCCTTTCACGCGGATAGGGCACAATTGTTCAAAAGAATACATGCCTGGACAGTAATTTTAGAGTTCAAGCCTAGGGCAGAGACACCCTCTTTGTCAAGCACTTATGCACTTTCATGGAAGGTTTGTGGCACTGAGGATGGTTGAATGGCCCTTTTTAAGACACTTACCAGCTGAGCGCCGTTCAAGTGACAATACCGAGTGCACGGTGTGCGGGTACCACTCAAGATCAATTGAGCACGTGGTTTGTGTCCGTCCCGGATTTCTTAATGACAGAAGGATTTTGCTGCGGATCAAACATGGAGCTCGATTGTGCAGACAACCCATCATAGCTGCTATGAACCAAGAAAACACGATGCTCCACATCCGGTTCACCAAATTCATCACAAGAGCGGCTAAAAATGTCAGAACTGCAGGATTGCAATCAACCCTGCCACAACCTGTACAGCCGTGAAGACACCCGAGCTTTCAATAAACTCTCAAACATCTAGAGACAATTACCAATGCCTGCTCCTGTATTTACTGTTTTACCCCCCCCTCACTCTATTTTTGAACATCAAAGTTCAGCTGTTTCTCTTGTTCTCACTAATGATGATATATCACCCTTGTTACCCCACATCCTACATTAGACAACCATGAACTTGGTGAATTATGTGCATTGAACATTAAGGACATCACGCCCCAATGAATTTTAGCAACATCTCCACTTCCTTTTTAAACCATTTTGCATTAATGATTTTTAACTTTTCTGCACATAAGAAGTATGGTGTTTTTTTTCTTTTTTAATTGTCATGATTTTAAGTAATCAAACAATAAAGATAACATTTTAATAAAAAAAACTCAGACAAGGCGGATTCATGGAGCAGCTCATAAGGGATGCAATGGTGAGTTCGTTCAGGCAGACTTGGTTCAATCCAATGTTTTGCGTGATTGCTTAAGTGGTGTGTTATGGATGTGTAACATGCAAACAAATGAATGCTGAAAAGAAGACAGTTGTTGTTTTGAGCCACATTGGCAGATCAGGGGGTTCCTTCAATAGCATTCAATTGGGTTTTGTTGAGATGCCTGTGTGTAATGGACTGAAGTACATTTTCATTGTTGTGTGCATCTTTTCTCAGTGGGTAGAAGGTTATCCAAATAAAAGGTGTGACAGTCTCACAATAGCAAAGTTATTGCTAAGGGAGCTAATACCTCGTTTTGGATTTCCAACTACATTGGAGTCGGATAGAACGCACTTCCACAGCGAGATCATGAAGCTGTTGTGTACTGCCTTGAGTGTGGATCACAGACTGAATTATAGCTACAGTCCGGAGGCATCAGACATTTTGGAGCCGATCAATGGGACTTTAAAGGCGAGGCTGGCAAAAGTGTGTGCTTCAAGATCTTTGAAATCGCCTGATGCTTTGCCCTTGGTTCTAATGAACTTACGTAGTATTACTGATAACGAACTGGGTTGTTGCCCCATGAGATTCTCATGGGAAGGGCGATGCATTTGCCTGCAGGACCGACTACAGCTTTGATAAAGATCACAGATGATTTGATTCTTGACTACTGTAAAGGATTGGCTGATGTGTTTCATTCTGTATCTCATCAGGTTGAAACAGCAACTGTGCCGAAAGACCTCTGCCACGACCAGAGCCCAGAAGATTGGGTGCTCTTCCGCAAGCATGTAAGGAAGAACTGTCTTGACTCTCAGTGGTGCGGACCATATTAGGTGATCTTGGTAACGAATACTGCTGTGAAGTGTGGAAGAGTGCCAAACTGGATCCATCCTTCCCATACCCGACGAGTCACAGGTACCTCCGATGAAACAGCTCCTCCCAAAAGTACTTCCAGCCATGATCTGAATGTGATCAGAGAGGGCAAGCCAGGCTGTGGAGGTTCCTGACGAAGCTGGATATCCACCAGATCAAGATGAGGGGGGTCAAGCTACACAAGACTCAGGTATAGACTCTGATGGAGATGGTAACGTTGCGAGTGGTATAGAGTCTGACTCAGCAGAAGAGACTGGTTTGGAAATTGAGTGTGTGCAGTCAAGAAAGAAGAATGTCTCAGATGAAACGTGGCCTGTGAGACGGAAAAGAAGGAACTTGAGACTTGTATCTGAAAGAGAACTGGCACCTATAAACGAGTCATCTGAGTCTGATCTAAGTGAGTCTGAGCAAGCCTCAGGAAGTGTAAGGAGATCAAGGAGAATAAGAGTGCTGGGTCAGAGGTATTCTTCTCCTGAGTGGACCTATCTGGGTATCAATGCCGGGGAGAGCGAGCTCCGAGTACTCGATACGGATCGTCGAGATTTTGCTGACAGTTCCTGGAATAGAAGCTAATGTAATCCTGTCATTGACTGTGTCTTATCCACCAGGTTGAGTGGGTTATGGACTCTGATTCTGAAAGACGTTGAATTCCTGAGCTTCAGAAGTCCACCATCTCTCAAGAGATTGCAGCATTCAGAGCTAAACTGTTACAGCGAGTCATTGAGGAAATTGGCCCTTATCTTATAAGGGATGTAAATTGAACCTTTTGAACTGTGAATAAAAATTTGCTTGAAAGAAGATAACCTAGGCACAAGTGGAAGAAGGATAAAAATAGAGTCTTTTCCTTTCGAAGAAGAAAGAGGGCTAAGGAAGTCTTCCAAGCTGTGTAAATACTGTACCAAAGACTGCTTCAAAATCTTCTAAGATCCAAAATAAGTTGCTTGAACACTTTTGTTGCCCAAAAATTGTTGCTGAGAAAAGAGACCCTGTGTGTTTATCCTCTTATGGCTACAACTCGAGCCACTTTGAAAATAGAATCTGGAAATTCGAATTGTAGGCACAAATGTATTATAGGTACACTTATTGTAGGGAAAATCATAGTAATAGCTGAAGTCATTACTGAATCCATTCTATGCGCACACAACGCTGAGGAATAGGGAGTGGGGGTACATGAGACATCCACACCTCCAACTGTTGCCTCAAAAGAGGGTATATTAGGATCTGATAAAAGCTTAATAGAGCTAACAAGTCGCTTTCTGCATGTAGATATGTCTAAAGGGATTACAAGCTGAATGCTTATGCAAAGCTGCTGTATGAATATGCAAATACTATGGATGTGAGAGATTGTGTGTATGCAATTGCCTGCTTCGGTCGAGGAAGCTATTAGGTACCATCACCTGCCTCTGACGTATGGTATTAGTTGTAGTTTCCTCCTTAGCATGTTTTATGGAAAGGGTCATCACAAGTACTATTTCCTGAATTATGATTTGGTGCTTTCAGAAGTTCCAGTTCACAAACATCTGAACAAATATGATTATTACAAGCAAGAAGATAGAATGGGAAAGTATTTTGTACCCACAGTAAAATTAGACACTGCTTACGCGCACAGACATAATCTAACTTGCATATTAACAGACATAGAAAAGGAATTTGTAGATTAAGTAGAGGATAGACATAGAGGATTAACATCTAAATTTAACAATATGGAGGGAAATTTTGAATGGACCAAGGAGGAGTTAGCTCACAAGGCTAAGGGAAGCTATGGTCCTCTAGATTGGGAACAACGAGGCAAGCTTTCCATTCGACAGGTACAGATCCGTTATGACACTATTTTTGTGTGACAAAGTGAGTGTGATCACATTTTCCTAATTGATGCTTCTTCAAAGACGTTCCTACATGAAGCAATGCATGTGGTGCCAGGAGTATATTTTGCATGTGGGAAGAAGGCATACGTTCAGTTTCCCAACAATTGGTAGGGTACTTATTATGTGACAGTTGTATTTCCAAAGATATATCATGTGGAAGATTTGGAGAGTTTGGAGGGAAGATCAAACCATAGAGAAAAGCGTGGACTGAGTGCTGGTGAAATTGTGGAAGACATATTTTGAGCAATGATACCTAGTTTGGGTGTGGTGTTGAATTACATTAAGATTACAATGGTTGTCCACCATTGTGGATAAGTTGTCGGTTAACACAGCTCGGTCATTGTTATTCATAGATGGAGAAATAGTTTTGATAGGGGCAATAGTGATGCAGAATCGTCTTGCTTTAGATGTGTCATTAGCAAAATAAGGCAGAGTCGGTCGGATGCTGAAGGTTCAACAGTGTTGCACTCACATTCCTGATAAAAAAAAAGATCTGAGGAGATATATAAGTAACATCACTGAGATGCATCATGCGATACATGACTTAGCATCTGAGGGAGTTTGGATAAGATTGGAAAGGGATTTGGAGCATTTGGAGGCTGGTCTGCTAACCTAGGAAGGGGAATTCTTGGATACATCTTAAAGCCAATTATAATTATAATTATAATTGTGCTATGATTTTGCTAGGTATGATAAGAGCATACAAATGGCACAAGTCGAGGCAATAGGAGGATTCCTTTAGGGAGATAGAAAGAAGGGTGGAAGTCTACAGGTTAGTCATTACAAGAATCTGAAGTGATTGGAGGAGTTTAGACAGAGGAGTCTAGTTACAACATCTGTTTAGATCGGTCTACTCTACAGGGAATTGAAGGGTTTTTGACACAAGTCATCGGAGGGGGGGACTGATGTAGCGGAAACCACATTTAATTTGTAGGGGTGCATTATAATCACACATGTAGAGCGCACCAGCACATAATCCTTTGTCATGTTAACATGAAGTGTTAGGATCTTGAAATGTAATAATGTGTAATGTGAGGTGTTTAGGCCATTGAATAGTAACATGAAGAATTAACGTAGAACGTGAATGTAACATTAACATGAAGAATGTTTGTCGTGCAACTGACAATCATTCATTTATTAAATGTGTTGATTAATGTGTCATTTTACGTGTAGGTAGAAATATTAACTGAACGTGCCTTAATTCTTATGCAATTTCGTGAAGCTCACATGCCATTTTCTTATGTCAGTTGGGTCTTGTAGGCCTGAAATAAATTTTTCCCTGCAAGATCTAGAATTAATAGCTGATTTTCATGTGTGCTGTAGAATTTGTTCTCTCTCACATTTTACGTTGAAGGTGAAAGAAGCGCTCATGTTAGCTGGAATAATGTCTTTGTTTTACTAGTCAGGCAAGGGGGGAAAAGTTACATTGTTTGGTCTGAATCGATAAGAGAAGGCTGTTTTCCTTCATAACGAAGAAGGCTTGGCAAACGAAGGATAGAAATGGTGAGAAGAAGAACCATCGACCTTGTTCCCAATTGAATAGAAGGACTGCTGCTCAGTACCCTTGCTCTAGTGGAGAAGGATTAACGTATGTGGCCATATGCCACCCTAACATTTCCATCTACGGGGACAAACCATGCAACCTGTTGATCAGTAAGGAGTCTATGTTGTTCCAATCTCAAGTCATGGATGGCCACCCTAAAATCCCTTGCTGACTTAATTGTATCTTGTCCTTTAATTGCTTGTAAATCTAAGAGCACACACTTTTTAATCCTACCACCATGCTCTGCACCATGCACTGAGAAGGATGCCTTTTGTTTTTATCTATTCACCTCCAACTCTGTGGGACAAAGGTCTGTTGCTGGTATCACTGTATTTATTTTTTTATTTTAGTGTTTTATAGAGCGCAAACTTGACCCGTGAGCGTATCAGAGCACTTTACGAGATATACAGAGGTGTACAAACAAAGTCTAAGGTGCAGAAATATACAGAACTATACAAAAGGATGGCGAGGGGCAGGGTGTAGGGAACATAGGGTATAATGGGTATACAAATGTAAGATTGCAATCATAGTTAAAGTAGGTACAAAAATAAAGGCCCCATAAATTCTCTGCGGGGAGAGTTGGTGATCTGGGGAAGAAGCGATAGTCTTAGAATCATCAGACTTGTGGTCAGGCATGGCAGGCATTAGACAAGGAATTTACCCATGAGGAAGGTTTTGGCCTCCTTCTTGATACTTGCTACAGAATGGATTCTTTTGATGGGTGGGAAAGAGTTCCAGATTCTTGGTGCTGCCCCGGTGAATGCCCTATTGTAGGTTCTTTTTTTCTGAAAAAAGGTGGGTTGGAGTAAGAGGTTTCTGGCGGACAGGGAGTTCCTGCTTCCTCCAGATACCACTAGTTTTTGTGCCAGATAAGCAGGGGAGTTTGAGTAAAGAGCCTTGTGTGTGATGCATGCCAGTTTCAACTGAATTCTGACCTCTAGAGGGAGCCAGTTCAGTGCTTCCATATGTGGAGAGATGTGGTCGATTTTCCTGGTGGCGGCCGCATTGAGGCAAGCTTTTAAGGGTGCTAGGGAGATCTTGGGTAGACCAGTGAGGGTGGAGCAACCATATTCCAGTCTGGAGATGACTAGTGCTTGAACTGCCATTTTTAAGTCAGGAGCATCAATTAAAGGTTTCAGCTTCCAAAGGTAGCTCCGGTGTAACCTAGCTGCTTTAGCCATTGAGTTGATGTGGTCCCGCATGTTCAGGGTACAGTCTAGGATTATGCCCAGGGATTTGGCAGAGTCCACAATGGTCGGCAGGCAGTTTAGGGCTGTGATGGCCTTGATCCACATCTGAATCTCAGGGTTGGCTTTAGAAGGGGAGATTAGGAGAAATTCGGTTTTCTTTGCGTTGAGTGTTAGTTGGTTAGTGGCTAGCCATTGGACAGTCAGTTTCAGGGTCTCGTTCAGGGAGAGGATCTCCTCGAGCGAAGAGATATTAACTTATATTTGTGTATCTTCCGCGTACATATGGTAAGAAATGTTGGCGGTACGAAGAACTTCGGTGAGTGGCTCCAAGTAAAGAGTAAAAAGGGTGGGGGACAGGGTTGAGCCTTGGGGGACTCCCACCATGACCGAGGTGGGAGCTGATAGGTTGCCGTTGATGAGGAATCTCTGGGATCGATTATGGAGGAAGGACCTGAACCATTCTAGGACGACACCATCCAGACCCATCCTGAGATTGAGAGGTTCGAGAAGTTTATCAAGGTTGACCGTGTCGAAGGCGGAGGATAGATCTAAGAGGATTAGAAGGCAGGTTTTGCCTTGGTCTAGGGCTTGGAGGGCATCGTCCACAATGTGGAGCATAGTAGTTTCAGTGCTATGCCCCGGTCTGAATCCAGATTGGAAGTCATCAAGGAGGTGGAAGTTATTGATGTGCTGACTTAGTTGTTGTTGTACACATTTCTTGGGGACTTTGGCTAGTAGCGGGATATTGGAGATAGGTCTGAAATTGTCGGGAGAGGTTGGATCCAGTGATGTTTTTTTTAAAATAGGGAGGACTTGGCCATCTTTCAGCGGTCCGGAATCAAGCCCTGTTGGAGAGAGGTGTTTATTATTGTAGTCCAGCAAGGAATAATGGATTGGGAGGCAGCAGTGAGGCAGTTGGAAGGTAGCGGGTCATTAAAGTGATTGTTAGGGTTTAGGGTAGAGAGGATTTTGGAGATGGAGTCTTCGTCATAATATTCGAAGTCAGTCCAACTGACTTGATTTTTAGGCGGGGCCAGAGGGGGTGGAGCGGAGAAAGGGGGCAGGTCCGGAAGGGTTTGAGAGTAGGAGGCGGTACTGAGTTCGATTCCTAAAGCCGTGGTTTTATCAGCGAAGAAAGAGGAGAATTCCTCTGACGATATTAGAGATTTTGGGGATTCTTTCGGTGTTTTAGCCAGTATGTTGGATTGGTGTTTGACCAGTTCAAAGAGTTTACGGGGTCTGTTCTTGGCGTTCCCCAGTTCCAAGCTGCAATATTCTTTTTTTGAATTGAGGATGTGCTTGTTGTAGGAGTTTCTCGCCTGGCGGAGAAGTTTAAGATGCGTCACAGAGGGGTGTTATCGCCAGTTTCTTTCATATTGTCGTAGGGACCTCCTCTCCATGTTGAGGGAACCAGTGAACCAGGGGTTCCTGTCTTTGACTTGTGTTCTTTTCTAGCTTTAGAGGGGCAAGGTCGTCCGGAATGATTGATATAGTTGACGAGTAATGCTCATTTAGGTCGCTGACCGAAGTTATGTGCGGAGTGGGGGGAGGTCAGATTTGCAGCGAGCCTCCAGTTCCAGAAGGTCGAGGTTCTAAGTGTCTCTGGTCCAGCGTTTGGGAATCACTGGTTGCGGTGTCTTAGCCTTGCGGGTCCCAGGTAAAATGAAGGAGATGGAGTGGTGGTCAGACCAGTCACATGGGTCTATGGAGATGAAATTGACTGAGGATTCCTTAGAAATTATGCAGTCAATGATGGCCCCTTTTGAGTGAGTTGGCAGAGAACAGGCTTGAGTCAGGGCGTGGTCAGTTAGGAGGTCTTTGATAGCGTTGACGTGGGGATCTTTAGTGTCATTCCAGTGCAGGTTGAAATCACCCAGGAAAATCTCTTTGGCATTGGAGGAAATCTTAGTTGTGATGATTTCCAAAAGGTGATCGGTAAAAGAGTCGTTGGAGCCTGGAGGGTGGTAGAAAATGTGTAAGTTGCAGAGATGTAGTGAGTTGCTGCAAATAGAGAGTGCGAGGTATTCGCAGGAGTCCGTGGTGTCTGCCAAGAGTTCAGTGACAAGGAGGGAGGATCGATAGATGCAGGCAATGCCTCCTCCTTTCTTGTTGGAACGTCTGTCCAGTCTGGCGATATTGTAGTTGGGAGGGACTAATAAGTCCAGGCAAGGGGAGGAGTATTCATTGAGCCAAGATTCTGTTAGTATAGCTAGGTCTATGGAGACATCACTCTTTGCATTCATAGTAGTGTCAGGTTATTGAAACAAGGCACAAATATTGAGAACGCGGAGTATCATGTGATACTTCTATGTGTGCTTGTGTCAGTCAGCACTGATGAAATCAGGAATAGTGTAAAGGACATGAAATTTCATTCGACCCCTGATGATATCCCGTTCACGTATGTTCCACCATCAGCTCCTCAATAGCCTCCTATTTACTGTGAGGGTCATCCAAAGAAAGGAAGCAATAGAATTAAACATTTTTTTTAGACCTATTTACTTTCACAAACCTTAAAACCAGGAGTAGCTCCCTCCTGACTGATGTATTTGCCAAGAAAAGATCTCTCACAGTCAGTGGCGACTGGTGACGTTTGAAAGTGGCGAGGTGTACAATTATCACCGTACTGCACTGAGACAAGCAAGCAAGCCCGAACAACCTATGAGGGATTCGGGGTGGATTCTCACCCGAGAACATTTTGAAAAAAGAGTGGGTAAGTGGTGCATTTTCAAGCAAATTTGAGAAAGCAGGAAGGTTAATAAAGCAGTATGATTGAATTATTTATCATTTAAGAAATTGCCAATTTTTATGCGCTATAGAGGACAATCTTTGCGTATGCTGATGTTATCATTTGCCCATATTAACTTTTGAACACACTGATACACTTGTAATGGTTTTAACTATACAATAAACACATTCATTGACTGTGAATATGATGACACTATTTCCTTAAATTAATTTTCTGTTTTCATGCAAGAAATACCATTTAAAAAAAAGTTCAACAGTGACTTCACTACAATATTCTGAATGAGAGAGCCAAGGGGAGTTGCATGAGGTAGTGAGACCAAGAGGAGCTGTGTGAGGGAGAGAAACCAAGGGGAGCTGTGTGAGGGAGAAAAACCAAGAGGAGTTGTGTGAGGGAGAGGAACAACATACCTATTTCGAACAAATTGCCTGCTAAACAACTAAGAATGCTTTAAGTAAATAAACAATTGCAAGACAAGGTTAATCGCCATTTCCTGTGCAAATCTTATTAAGCGGAAATGGGATAAAAAGCTGCATTTTACAGCCTAATTTTATTTTTCATAAATAGAACATAGGCCTGGCTTCTTAGACCTCCTTTTTTGGCAAAGTGTCCAACAGGCAAGAAGTTCTGGGGTTGGTATCTCCCTCTCAACATGTTTGTATTGAGGATAATAGGATGGGTAGGGGCTAATAATCACAAATAATGTTTATAATGTTGCATAAATAGGTTGAATCTGTCTACAAAGCCAGTGCCTACGCGAGATTTAGTGGCATTCAAGATGGCCCAACAGAGTTAAATGCTTACTTATGCCATAGAATATTATATTGGTTAGTGTTCACTTTTTGAAACTCAATATCATGCAAAAAGGCAACTCACATAAACTAAAAACACATAGAAACAAGTAGAGATAAAATATATACATTTGTTTTCCCTACCTTTAGTGCATGTCTGTTTCCTTTGTGAATCATTTGTTAAAAGCCACGTACACAGGAGGTGAATGAAATCTTCATATGATATAATTGGCTACAAATAGAAGAAATATTCATTCGAAGAAAAAAAGTAATTTAATCTTATAGAAAGTCAAAGAAGCCTTGAGCCGGATAGCTTCACAGTTAGAAAACCCCAAAGCCAGTTGCTCAACGAGTTATGTAGAATACTTTATATAGATTTACATTTAAACAATCAAATATGGTAAAATCCTGTCAAAAATCAATATTTAGAGACAGATGACCACAATCTTTGTGTAGAGAAGATTTAATAGTACAATAAGTATGTTATATACTTTTTAACACCCATGTAGCCATCAACAAAATATTACTAGGAGATAATTATACATGTGCCAACAAGCAAACAAACATTGTTTTATCATTTATCAATCCGAAATGAGCCAACATTCATATCCCTTGCATAAAAATGTAAGTGCACCCTTATAGATTTTGCATCACTGTAGATGGCGTTTAGAATCAGATTCTGCTAAAGCAATGGGCTTGATCAACATGAAGTGCTGCCATCTTTACATAATTGTTTGAACTTTTTTATGATGTGTTGAGCATTACGTTTGAGGTAATGAGTCATGTGTAGATCTAAAGATATGCAATGGTCTCACATCTAGTCTGCTCTTCTTCAGTTGTACAGGATAGTAAACCATATCCATTCAGAAATGAAGCCCATCATTATAAATTAAGTAATCTTATTAAAAATTCTATGTCAGGACCGGAGGCTCAGATTATACTTTGTCTTTCTCTGCTTTATTAACATCAAAATCTCATAGCAGCCAGAAAGATGAATTTAATAAATCTTTGAATGTGGACAAAGAAAAAATATCAACTCCCGTAACACCCAGGGAGGCATCCGAGAAGATAGTCCTTTCATTGTGTCCATAACCATATCCAATACATAGTCCTTTCACTGTGTCTGTCCATCCTCTTTCTTCGCGCGAGTCATGCAAATTCATCACTGGTCCTGTTTTAATCTGTCATTTCCTAGAAGAAGGGAGACAACGTAAGGGTTTCAAGAAAAAAAACAATGCAAAGGTACAAAGTTCAACAATGGCATACGAGAAAAACACTGTAACGATAACATTTCCCAACCAAGATAGGAATTCTTATAAACATGAATCGGTTACTTACCATCATATGGGTCGGTTCGCACAAAACCGTGCCCCGGGTGAGATAATTCTCGCCTCCGTGTCCTTAATAGAATTGAAACTTACCTTTACGGTGCTAGGCAAATTTCTATTCTATGTCAGGACCGGAAGCTCAGGTTATGCTAGTTTAAAGCTCACTTACCACCAACTGAGCAACCTCCAAAACCGGTTTGTAGTAAAACATTTTAATGGTCGAGTCTGAGGACCAATCCGCTGAACCCATCAAGTCCTCTAGACGAGCCCCTAGAGAAAAAGCCTTAGAAGCCATTGCACCCCTGGCTGAGTGGGCTCCAAATTGCTTTGTGTCAATACCCGATTCCTGCATGACCCAACGCACCCACCTGGCTTTAGTGGGGGAAGAGACAGCCTTGTTCGTTTTTTTCACAGCAATAAGAAGCTGTCGTTCGCCCGGAGTTCTTGAGTTATTTCCTCATATGCGTTGAGACAGTTCAACACACATAATTTTAGGACGTCCTGAAAAGCCAGATATGAAACCGTCCGGGTATGAGACTTAGTACGCCGTCCCACCCTGAACACTACTACGTCTGGGGAAAAAGCTCTCACTGAGATGCCCAATGCCCGAACATCGGAAACTCTCCTGTAGGAGACTAAACATAAAAACATTGCCAACTTGGACGAGATTTCTTTTAGGGATAGATACCTATTCGGCTGCCAAGACACTAAAAGGTTCAACACTAGGTTGACGTCCCAAAGGGCAGAATAACTTGGTTCTAGAGGTAAGGAAAGACGGATACCACGCACAACTCTGCAGACAAACGGATGTTCTCCCATAACAGAGCCCAGTCTATTGGGATATGACCCACCGAAATTGCCGACCTTATCGCATTGATTGAGCGAGACGCCAGCCTTTCTGTTACCAAGTCTGTCAAGAAGTTCAAGATTAGAACAACACCTGCGACCAAGGGATCCAAATTCCTTCGAAGACACCAACGAACCCATCTTGTCCAGGCGAACTGATAACGTTTCGTGGTGCTATCTGCGCAGGCCTTTGACAAGAGGACTTCAGCCTGTCTCGAAAGGCCCGACAGCATCCACCTGTAGTGTGTTTATCTAGGTACCTGTATCGATATTCCTATTCTTTGCCCTTGTCCGGTTATAAGTCAATAATATCCCTACAACGGCCTAGAAACCCGTTTCATAAATTAGTCATAGCGCATGCTTTCACATTAAGCAAGCACTATTCCTCCAGCCCCCTAGAAAGCACACCGAGTTCTTAAACAAATCCAAGCCTCCAGCAACCTGGGAAATCCCCGCCTGCTATTGTTTTGATTTCGTCCGAGAACTCCTGTAAAGCACTGTAAGAACGACCAGTTCTTAGTGACATCTTTATTGACGTCTTATGTCCATCCTTACGTCAAACCCGGCACCTTTCAGGTATAAATATACCAACGCTGCCTTAAACAAGGAAACGGTGGTGGTGAATCTGGACCAGCGACTACTTGCCGGAGAGCCCAGCTGATGAGAGCCCACGGAAGCTGCCCCTCCCTTTTGACGCGCTGAGAGAGACGCTGTCTTTTCTCTTGCCGAGAAATCCAGCTTCCAGCGTTTCCAGCTCGCCTTTGCGGGTGACTGGGATACCGAGTCCTGAGAAGAGAGATACCAGCCCTCCTGCCTTCAAATCCCCAGGTACTGAACTGACTAAACCCTTACAGAGAATTCTTGAGTCAGATTCTTGGCAAACAAACTTAACTTAAACTGCTACTTACTTACTCCCTCCCACGTATTAGGCTTAGGTCAGGTACACCGGGGTAGGCGTAGTTAGAAGCACCAGTTGAGTACGATTAGTCAATGTATATATGTATGTATCTATTTTATCCATTTTAAAGTATCATATGGCTAAGAAACCATCTCCATGCTTTTACAGTATTATTTCATAATCCTGCTTTTACTATGTGCATTCTACTTAACTCTAAGTATTACAATTGTAGCAATTCATTTCTCTTGTATGAGAAAAGAGACTGATCAATAAATAACACCTTTTATTGAAAACGCCCGTCTCTTCTTTTCTCTGCAATCTGGTGAAACTAAGTACGCACGTATTGACTGAGTGAAATAGCTGTCTTTTGTTTTCACACGACTCTAGAGATACACTCTTAATCAGGGAGAGCAAAGTTGTCATGTTTTATGGTTGTCAGAAACTAAATCCCTTCTTGTCTATCCAGGGAGGTTAAACTCCTCCTCGCCTGTTCGAGAAAGTTTCTAGTGAACTCTGAGCTAGCTGGCACAGAAACTTAAATCTAATATTGTCAGTAGAGACCTAGTTAACCACAGTCCTACGTCTACACTACTGAAGATATTATTCCAATGCGCAGAGCCTATTGGGAATATAGGAACTACACTACATGGCGCCCAACGGTTTGGTAAGGCGATAAATCTAACGCAAGGCATTAGAGTAACTCAGTCGTGCTTTTTCACACAGACCCTTTCTCCCGTAAATACTCCAAAGACGTCTGGAGTGGATCAAAGGTTAAAATCCGCCAGAACTTAGTAGGAAGAGATTCCTATGTATAGTTTTTGGTTTATTCAACGTTGAAGGATACAGTGTTCCAAAATATTGTGCACCTAATCTTTGTTTCCTTGGAAACCTGATCTGCAACAAAAAACCTTCCTGTCAGTAAAATGTCAGACAATGAAGAAGAAAGGGAGGCAGCTAGAATAGCAGCTCAACTCCTAGCGGATGACACAAGTCTCCTGCAGACTTACCCGGACGCAATACTCATCCCGGTCAACATAAGGAAAACTATAACTATTAAACTTATAGAAAATGGACTAACACCAAGAGGTGGTACAGTCATATTCGTAATTGAGGCACACGAATATCGTCAGACAGAGGTATTCTATTCATGGATAAACTTTCCAGCAGCAAACCCTGTCACAAAAGAATTCCACTATTATAAAATAGAGGAACCTCCGGAAGTGTACACTCCTTTCGAGGAAGTGGAAATCCCTTTAAAATACCAAGAGCACCTGCTCTGGTTTAAAGGCGCCCTAAAACATAATGATCACATCACCAGGCTCGGTCCACTAGGTAGACCAGGAGCAACCTGGCCGGTTTTAGCCGGCTACACACCACATCCAGACATTGAAAAAATGTCTATACCAGAACTTCTAGTCCAACTAAAATTACTAATTAAAATACATAGACAATTAGTCCAATATGTAATGCGGACTTCAACAGTCCAACCAGCTATTAAAATTTCACAGCTGACCCCTCATCAGGGGAACACAAATAAAATCACACCACAGAAGAAAACAAGTTACTTACCTGTAACTTTGGTTCCCCAGTATTGGTAACTTTCATAGATTCCCATGCTTTTGTATCATTCCCCGTCGTCGGAATGGGAGTCTCGGTAATAAAAAATACCATAGTAGTAGGTACAAAAGAGAAAGGAAAGGCCTAGGCCTCATTCCCTTTTGTAACATATCAGCCTCTTTTTGTAAAAGAGACCAAATTTTAGGCATCAGCCAATCAGAAGAGCCTCACCCCTGGAACCTTCCTGAAGGAACCTCAGAGCCTCAGATTTTCGTAGCCGTTGTGTGCTAGACGCCCTACATGCTGAAGGCTGAGCTTTCCCCGGGGAGGTGGGTGGGCGCATGGGAATCTATGAAAGTTACCAATACTGGGGAACCAAAGTTACAGGTAAGTAACTTGTTTTCTTGCCCCAGTATTGGAACTTTCATAGATTCCCATGCTTTTGTATCAGAATAGCAAGCAGTAAACCATCATAAACACATTTTGTAAATAAGTACCTTATAACATTAAAAATGAAATCACAAAATGTGTTACCAATGGAAGGTGGGATAGAAAGGAAAGCTCACCAATCACTTGAAGAGGTTCCTCAGGACAGCCTGGTCCACCGCCGCATCATCCTGCTGCGATGACTCTAAGCAGTAATGCTTAGTGAAAGTGTGCACGCTGCTCCAGGTAGCAGCCCTGCAAATGTCCTTTATATGTACCCCCGCAAAGAGGGCTGTTGAGGATGCCACTGGTCTCGTTGAGTGAGCACAGATCCTGCCCCCCAGAGGTTTTCCTGCTATGTTGTGGCAATGCAGAATAGCACTCGAAATCCATCTTGAGATCCCCTGTTTGGACAGAGGGAGACCTTTGCTTGGACCACCAAAGGCAATGAACAATTGCGAAGTCTTTCTAAATTCCTTGGTACGGTCTAAGTAAAATTTTAGACATCGTTGTAAATCCAGAGTGTGCAATGTCTTCTCCGCTGGAGTGACTGGGTTTGGAAAAAATGTCTTTAGAATTACTGGTTCATTTAAGTGAAAGTCTGTAGGAACTTTAGGAATGAATCTTGGGTTCGTCCGGAAGATGACCTGCAACTCCCCCACTCGCCTAGCCGATGTCAGGGCTAAGAGTAGTGCCAATTTCCATGACAAGTATTTCAAGTCTGAGCGGTGAATTGGCTCAAATGGTTTCTTCATCAGTTGAGCCAGGACCAAGTTTAAATGCCAAGTTGGAGGAGGAGGTCTCACTGGTGGATAGACCCTGAACAGGCCTTTGAGGAATTGCTTGACAATTCTTGAAGACCATAATGAAGGAGCAGAGTCAGATCTCCTGAATCTTGAAATTGCCGCCAAATGGACCTTGATCGTAGAATGGGTCAGATTAGACTTTGCTAGCGAGAGTAGATAAGGCAGGAGTTGATGAGGTTTTGAGTAAAAGGATCAACCTTTTCCTTTTTACACCAAATACAAAACCTTTTCCATTTTAATCTGTATGTCTTGTTTGTTGAAGGTGCTCTTGCCTGGGAAAGGATGTCCTTGATCTCCTTGGAAAGAGGGACATTCATGAATTCTCGCTGGTCAGGAGCCATGCAGTCAGGTGTAATGATTTTGGGTCTGGATGCCAAACCTGCCCTCCGGACATTGTCAGAAGATTCGGAACCTCCTCCAGCAGGAATGGAGGAACTAGCGACAGCAGATGTAGTTCTGTGTACCAAAATTGTCTCGGCCATGCTGGGGCTATTAGGAGTATTTTGCATGGTTCCGTCTTCATCTTCCTGATAAGGCGTGGAATCAGGGGAATTGGTGGAAACGCATAAAGAAACCTCCCCGTCCAGGCTATTGACAGGGCATTGCCCAATGAGCCTTGATGGTGGAACCTGCTGGCGTATGACCGGCATTTCTTGTTGGTTGGCGTTGCAAATAGGTCCACCTCCGGTGTGCCCCATGTTTGAAATAGTAGATCCAGAACCTGCTGTTTTAGTTCCCACTCGTGACTGACTGAGGATAACCTGCTCAGTCTGTCGGCGCCTTCGTTCAGCACTCCTGGTAAGTGCTCCGCCTTTAGTGAAATTCTCTGAAGAATTGACCATTCCCATATCTGTTGAGCTTCTCGCGACAAGAGGAGTGATCTCGTTCCTCCTTCTTTGTTCACATAATGCATAGCTGTGGTGTTGTCCGTCCTGATGAGCACTTGTGAACCCTGGAGTCGCAGAAGAAAAGCTTGAAGAGCTAGCCTGATCGCTCTCAGCTCCAACAGATTGATATGCAGTTTTTGCTCGCGAGGAGACCAATGGCCGCTGACCTGCAGATCCTGCATCACTGCTCCCCATCCCTCCAATGACGCATCCGTCGTTAGTATTTGAGGCGATGGTACGCTTGCGAAGGATAGACCTTGGCACAAATTGTCTTGATGTGACCACCAAATCACTGCCTCCTTCATCTCCCGAGTGACAACCAACTTGTCCTCGAACGATCCGTGCACTTGTTTCCATTGGAGGTCCAGTTGTTCCTGCAGGGGACGCATCCGCAGTCTGCAGTGTGGAATTAAGGGAATACATGATGACATCACCCCTAGCAGCGACTTGTAGCTGCGTACAGAAAGACACCTTTTTACCCGAAGGTTTCGTGCCAACCGTTACAGTTTCTCTATCCTCTCTGGAGTAGGAAACGCCCTCGAGAGCCTTGAATCTAACACTGCTCCTAGGAACCGTGCTCTTCTTGAGGGCATCAGCGTGGATTTTTCTCTGTTCAAAGTGAGCCCCAGATTCTGGAACAGATTGGTGCAAGCCTGCACAGCGTCCTGCGCTAACCTTCTGGACGGGGCCTTCAGTAACTAATCGTCCAGATAAGGGAAGACCTGGAAGTGGTTCTTTCGCAGAAATGCTGCCACCGGTGCCAGCACCTTCGTGAAAATCCTTGGGGCAGAGCGAAGAACGAACGGCAGAACCCTGAACTGAAAATGGCTCTTGGCTACTGTGAAGCGTAGGAACCTTCTGTGTGCTGGGTGAATCGGGACATGGAAGTACGCGTCCTCCAGATCGAGCGTGCCCATGAAATCCCCCGGGCTGATCATCTTCAATATGTCCTGTAGGGATACCATCCGGAAGGATAGGGAGACGAGATAGGTATTTAGCTCCCTGAGGTCTAAGATGGGGCGCCATTTTTCCAGCGTCTTTCTCACCAGGAAGAATCTGGAATAGAAACCTTCGCCCTGTTGTTTGGAGGGGACCGGCTCTATCGCCCCTTTGCGGAGCATGTGTTGTACTTCGAGCCTTAGGAGACGCAGATGTTTCGATGGAACGGCTGCCGGGGGCCTGGGTGGAGGGACTTCCATAAATTCCAAAGTATGTCCTCGCCTTATGATGTTGATCACCCAACGGTCCAATGTTATTTTGGACCAATTTTGAAGGAATTTTGACACCCTGCCTCCAACTGATGATTTCTTGGAGGAGGGAACAGTAGGCAGAGCCAGGAGGCCGCTATTGGCGCTTGGTCGTGTCTCGTCCACGGGCAGCCTGCTTGCCCTTGTTGTAAGGCCTCGAGTAACCCGAAGATTGGCCCTGCCTTTGCTGGTATGACTGGCGGTTTTGCTGGTATCCTGAGCTGTTTGAAGAATAGCGTTGCTGCTGTTGTTGGTATGAACCTCTATAACCACCTCCTCTGCCTCTCGAACCTCTGAAGGGAGATTTGCGATACTGTAGGGTACCTAGCGACCTGGCTGTTTCTGTGTCCTTTTTGATCTCTTGAAGAGTATCATCTATTAATTTCCCGAATAGGGCTTCGCCATCGAAGGGCAGATCAAGGACCTTGTTCTGAATTTCCGGTCTAAACCAAGTCGCCTTCAGCCACCCTTGGCGTCTTAACACTGCCGCTCCTGCCAACGCCCGAAAGGACGTCGTGGCAATGTCCATGGCACAGTCTATAATTTCCATAGAGACCGCCTCACCCTCTTGTAAAGTCTTCTTTGTTTCCGCCACTGACTCCGGTGGAAGCTGTTCCAGATATGGAGCTACATCACACCATAATTGGCGATCATATCGTCCTAATATCGCCAAAGCATTGGCGGCACGTATTA
Organism: Lissotriton helveticus; assembly: GCF_964261635.1. NCBI lineage: Eukaryota > Metazoa > Chordata > Amphibia > Caudata > Salamandridae > Lissotriton > Lissotriton helveticus. The sequence continues at coordinate 376,942,503 of NC_136060.1, forward strand.
GCAGGCTAGCCATCGATGAAAACCGCTTGCCCGTGTTATCCAGTCGTCGTCCATCCTTGTCAGGAGGGGCCGTTAAGGGAGCAGAGGGGTTCCGCGACTTCCTCTGTGCTGCCTGTGAGACGACAGAGTCAGGTTTTGGATGGCGCGTTAGCGCTGCGGGTCCATCATCTGGTGCTTTATACTTTTTATCCAGACGCGGTAGCACAGGGACCACCGTCGCTGGGTTTTTCATAGCTTTCAAACCTTCCTCCCACAAATGATCCACAATTGGAATCGACCTTGTTGTCTTGCGGTGTGTTTCTTTGAAATCATATAAGAAACAGTCCGTGGTTTGAGCGGGCATTACCAGTTTAAATCTCCCAGCTGCACGTTCCATCAGCTGGTGAAAACTGCCGATGTCAGCAGGAGGTGAATCTACCAAGCCTTGATGAGGCGAAGCTTGGTCTGGGATGATGTAGTCATCATATTCATCCCCATCATGATCCGACTCTTGGTTATCATTGGATGATTCATCATCCTCATCACCATCCCCATCCGGGTCATCGGCTGGCTCTGACGGAGCCTGAGGCACCGGCCGCTGAGGTTGAGGTGGCGTCTGTATCGGAAGTACCGGAGTGACTACAGATGAGGGGTTCCTCACTGGTGTCGAAGAAGCAGACCTACGTGGTGTTGGTCTTTCTGCTTTTGACTTATAGTCCTGCAACATCTTGTGGAGGTCATGCAGGAATGTTGTAGGAACCGAAGTCATGTCTTGTGGCACATAGCCCTTAGAGTGGGCCATTTGATAATATTCTCCTTCCCCTTGGTCATATGCCCCTTCTGAATCTGTCTCTTGACTCTTGATTAGTAGCTGAGACGGGCTATTGGCATATTCATAAGCATCCCGTCCGTCTTCCTCAGATTCTCCCTGGTCCAACAACAAAGTTGGCGGTAAAAGGGTCACCCTTCTCGGGGATGTCATCTCAGGAGTGATTCTCGTTAAAGAAACCGTCACTCGTCTCTCCGTAGCCAGTATCGTCGATGGTTCCGTCGACGCCGGAGATATCCTCGCCGACGATATTGGAATTACAGATGTCGTCGTCGACACCACCGTCGATGAGCCCGCCGAAGTTGTAGATATTGTTGTCGTCGTCGATGCACTCGTCGACGACACCACCGTCGTCGATACCGTTGTCGACGCCGTCGTCGTCACTGCCGTCGACGATGATGGTTTCCTCGTCGACGATGTTAATGAAGCCGTCGATGACGTCTTCGTCGACGATGTCGTCGGCACATCTCCCGTCGACGCTGCCGTCGACGATACCTTCTTCGACGACGAAGCTTTCGTCGACGATTCTCCCGCCGACGAGCCCGTCGACGGGACCAATTGGATTTTGGGCTTCATTTTCTTCGTCGACGGACCCACCGTCGATAATGTCTTTGTCGTAGAGGACTTAGAACTCCTCTCTGAAGAATGTGAGGAGGGTTTTTTGAAGGCTGGGTCTGTCTTCTCACCCTTAGGAGGCGAAACCAGTTCTGCCTTATCCTTCCCACTGCGGTGGGGGGAACTTCCTGAACCCCGGCTATCAGACTCTCTGGGGGTCTTTTTAGAAGCCTTTCAGGGGCGCCCAACAGATGAAGATGGGGAACCTCTACCCCTTTTCACTGACCTTTTTGAGGAAGCAAATGAAGACGATTCCTCCTCATCACTGGAAACTCCATGTTTCCTCTCCTTCTGCCTCTGTAGCCATGTAAGCAGTCTTCGAGCACGATCTCTCAAGGTCTTGGTGGAGAGAGTGCGGCAAATTTTGCAGTCCTCTGCCTTGTGATCCGGATAAAGGCAGTAAATGCAATCTTTGTGTTTGTCCTCCACAAACAGCCTTTTCTTTCCACAGGTGGAACAGGGCTTGAAAAGGGCTTTCTTTTTCTCAACTTCAGGCATCCTGAAGAAAAGGAGAGATTTCTGAAGTAAAACTGAAGAAATCCTGAAGAAAAAACTGTAGAAATCTACTTGAAAGTGTTGAAAATAGAGCAGAGCTCAATGGAGACTCCCTAGCACAACGTGCGGTAGAAAATCTGAGGCTCTGGGGTTCCTTCAGGAAGGTTCCAGGGGTGAGGCTCTTCTGATTGGCTGATGCCTAAAATTTGGTCTCTTTTACCAAAAGAGGCTGATATGTTACAAAAGGGAATGAGGCCTAGGCCTTTCCTTTCTCTTTTGTACCTACTACTATGGTATTTTTTATTACCGAGACTCCCATTCCGACGACGGGGAATGATACAAAAGCATGGGAATCTATGAAAGTTCCAATACTGGGGCAACATACAGTCATGTCTAGGTAAAGTACCCATAAAACAGGAACAAATTCCATTCTGGTTAGCACACAAAATCACTCAAATAGAGGCAGTATTTCCAGATACTACCCCTACTGAGAAACACAGAATTCTGACTATCTGTCTTCCAATGGGGATCACACCACATGTAGAGGACTGTGACACTTGGGGCACAGTCTTTGCTTCCATTTACACAAAAACACATGGTGTTCCGTCCATGGCGGTAATACCAGATGTGCTAAGACAGATTCAAAATGAATACGGTCCAGAACCTGCTTTAACTCTGCGTATGAAATTACTGAAAGACTTCAAGCAGGTCTCGGCTATATTACTAGCCAACATAAAAGGGGAAGCAGCATCTGTGGCGATCCACCAGAAGTTGAAAGAAACAGATATAGCAGAACAACCATTTGAACTTGCCAGAATCATAGAAAATTCCTATGAAGAACTAGGAAGAGATAGTTTGGGTGGGAACCCAGTAAAACCCCAACTAACTGAAAATCCTGAAAAGATATTTATTAAAAATAATCTAACCGCTCCAAAAAAGAGCTGGGATGGAAATAAACAATCCACTCCCAAAGAAAAAAGATTCCAGTCCAGAGGAAAGTCTCCTCGGCGGAGAGAAAGATCTCCGGACGAAGGACACACGTCTCCCCAGAGGGAGCCCTCTGAGAAAAGATACAACCTTAGAAATAGGGATAATTTGAAGAAACCTGATAGATATCAAGATATTGATACACGTCCCTCTCGATCTTTTCAGACTTCCTCGCAGAAATCAGAAAGAAGAGGACGGTCAGAACACAGGGAAGAGCACGTCAAGTCCAAAGACAAGGAACCTGCTCATCAAAGTTAAAAATTACAATTTCCAAAAAAGAAGGTAGCCAGTATTAAAGTAATCAAACATGCCGAGGATACTGAGGACACAGCTGAAAAACGGAGAGTGGGCTCAGACAATGCTAGACAGCGCAGGAGAAGTGAGCATAGCTCGCAAGATCCTGATGAATCATCTGGAGACAGGGGACACGAATGAATACATTCAGGTGGAAACTGCAGATACCAGAGTTAGCAAACCTCATAAAATATACGAAATAACATTACGTATAGAGGGAGATAAGACTAGGAAAATAAGGGGTCTATTTTGGGATAACCTCTCCAAAGGCTATGACATCCTTTTAGCTGAAAAAGACTGGCCACCGGAGTTTGTCAGGGAGTGTCCTCATGGCGAAGAAATGATTATGCCTGCCTTCTCAAATCACATTCCAATTCATAAAAAATATACACTTGCAAGAAAGTGGGCAGTAGCCCAGGCTCCTGCATTATATAAAAACCATGTTGGATGGGATGAGGACTCTCCTCCTCACAAAATCCAGTTAAAATCACAACCAACTGCACAGAGGCAGTACCCAATTAAGCAAGAAGCTAAAAAACAGGTCAGGGAGATCTTAGATCAACTTGAATACCAGGGGTGATTGAAACTTGCACCTCACAAATGAACAATCCTTTGTTTCCTGTCTCCAGGCCAGACGATTCATATCGTCTAGTTTTGGACTACAGACATCTAAACTCATGTTGCAAAAATTTTGCAGTACAAAATTCACACAGTGCAGCACTAATGAATAACAAAGTGCGCAAAAAATACAAGACAACATTAGACATCTCTAATGGATTCTTTTGTCAAAATATAGCCCCTGAAAGCAGATACTTGACCGCTTTCTCAATAATGGGCTCGCAAAAAAAGTTCTGTCAACTCCCAATGGGGTTCAAGAACAGCCCAGGATTATTCTCAGCAAGAGTAACAGAGTTACTACAAATGTATGATGATGAGGCATTATCTTATGTCGATGACATCTATCTAACGGACGATGACTTGGATACTCACTTGAAAAGAGTGAACACCATAATACTTGGGTTCGCCGCAGAGGGTTACAAATTCAACTTTAAGAAGTCACGAATTGCCCATCTAACTGTCCTGTTTTTAGGATATGAATTATCAAGTGAAGGCAAAAGCCTGGCAGACAATTTCTTAGAGAAATGCGCTGTAATCCAAGCACCAAGAACGCTGAAAAACTTACAATCAATTGTAGGTTTCCTGAATTTCGGAAGAACTTACATTCTAAATTATGCAGAGAGGGTTAAACCTCTCTATGAACTAATAAGACCAGATTTTAAAACAATCAATTGGACTCAAAAACACACAGACATTTTGAGATCATTGCAAACAGACATGTTAGCTAAAACAAAATTGCAAACACGCGATAACACGCGCAACCTTGTGACTCGAGTCATCCCAGGAAGATGCGGATTCACATACCTAACCTCTAATGAGGGAGAAACGGTACCAATAGCATACAAATCACATTTGCACACAGAAGCTGAAAAAACATTCAGTATTAAGGAAAACATTGTACATGCGGTTCAAACAGCTATAGCAAAAGAAAGAGCCCAGGCCCAAGGCAGACGAATTACTGTATTACAGAATCAGCCTTTGAGGCATTAACAAGCCCATGTAATTTAACTACCATGGCATTAAACCCAATATGGATTCAATGGGAAAATCTCTTGCTACAGACAAAGTGAAATACTATTTTGACCCGAACATGAAAAAACTAAAAAATCTAGAATATGAAAGAGAATATCCTCTGCCAATCGACATTCTGCCCATTCAACAGTACGCCTGTGTAATATATACAGACGGATATGCACAACCCTCAGTTTGGGGAAAACAAGCCTATAAGGCCACATGCGAGATTGTAAAAAACGTGTGGCGCGGAGGTAAATTGAGACCTCTGGTAACAAAATCACATTCTGTAGAAAACAATTCAGATCAACAAACTGAAGTAATAGCTTTGAAAATGGCGCTAGATAATGCCGATCGCGAATTCCCGACACTAATAGTGTGCGATTCACATTACTGCGTCAAATCATACAATAGCGACTTGCAGAAATGGGTTGAAAACGGTTACAAAGATGAAAAAGGTGCCACAATCAAGCAAAAATCGCTTTGGGAACAAGTAGTTCTTTTACAGAAAGAACTACCAAAGACTCACGTGATACACTCACTGAGTCATCAACGTGCTGGCTTTCACGTTTCAGGGAATTCATTGGCTGAGACAGCCACAGCGGAAGCAACTAAATCTGCTTCCGTAGCTACAAAAAAGCGTTCAGGAAAATACATATACGGAGAAACAATGCTGGCAGTAAAAACGTCATCAAAAGGCGACTGTGCAGCGCTACCCATCAACTATCCACTCAATTATACACACATAATCGATGCAAACTCCGTTCCTTTTGCTCAAATCCCTGGAGTGGGGGATAGAGTGATTCGAAACACGAACAGGAGAGTCTTGTTAATAGCAGACGCACACATGGGTGAGGGTCTAAGACACCTTAAGATTAAGGAATCTCTGGAAGAATTACAATCAATATACTGGTTGCCAGGAATGAGCCTGCAACATACCAAATTCGCAATAAACTGACCAGACTGCAACAGAGATCGCAGTGGCGAACGAGACGGTGTATTGCCATGGCATTCCGCTTAAAATAGGATAAGGCTATCTACATGCAAAACCCAGTAGGAATAATGCGTCATATTAACATATAGAGACTAGATACACTTAGAATGTAGACCCCAGCTCTCGGCTGACGCCAGAACTGTTATAAAAGATTTGCGAGTCTATAGCGGCATATACGCAATTGGCATGCTACACTCTGACCAGGGTCCTGCTTTTAGCTCTCGAGCTTATAAGGAGGCCATGACCAGCATGGGCATTGCATTGCGGTACTCTTGTCCCTTCCATCCTGAGGGAAACGGGCTTGTGGAAAGAAAAAACCGTGACATAAAGCAATCTATAACGGCAAAGGTATTAGGTTCGGGGGCTGGGTGGGTCAAACATTTAATAAGTGTCCAACGTAGTCTTAATAATCTGCCAAGAAATTCTCTAAAAGGTCTCAGTCCGTACGAACTATTGTTCGGGACTAGAATGCGAATCCAGTACCTCGATAGTCAAACTTCAGTGGTGAAAGGAAAATCCTTTGATATCAAAGATCGTTTGGCTATTTTACAGGACTTAAATGAAAAAAGAAAAAACCTGAGCAACATAAAGTTGAAACAACAGCCAACAACCACTGAAGAGAAACCACCTGTCCCAGCAAGGCCTGTCTGGATTCCAAAGATTGGGGATCTGGTCAGAGAGAAAATCGCGGTGAAGAAGGAATTTGGGCCTTCGTACAGAAAAGCAGTACCTGTCTTAGCTATCAACGGAACAAGATCAGTTGTACTACCGCCCCTTGCTGGTAAAAAGGAGAACCGAGTTGTATCCATCGACCTGGTTAAACCACAATCATGTGGCCAATAATAAGTAGTAGGCCAAGTGGACTCCCAAGAAGTAGCAGAACACCAAAGTTTGCTACAAATCAAGAGGTTCAAACTGAAAGACTAATCACATTTGATAAACCTACAGTGAATCAATAAGGACTATGCAACAAAGCCATGGAACTTAAACCTCTTGAAACCCAAATTGCAATAATTCATCAAGAAACACCAGTCTACAATGATGTAACCACAGACTAAAGTAAAGTAAAGTAAAGTCCACATTTGTAAAGCGCACAATCACCCGTAAGGGTCTCTAGGCGCTGGGGGGCCGTCGGGAAGATTAAGCGAGCTATTGCCCAGAGTCACATGGTGCTGGGCTAACCTGCCGCTGGAGCCGGGGATCGAACCGTGGTCCCCAGATTCCAGCGTCAGTCGCCCTGGCCGCGGCGCCACACCTCTCCCACTATGCTAATGAAACGAAGAAAATTCCAAAAGCAAAAAGAAATCCAGAAGCAATTGAAACAATTGACAGAACTGCATCAGGCTACTTCATCAACTTCGATGACTTTTCTGAGGATCCGAGCGAACCTGAGGAACAGCCGACAACATCAAAGACTTTTAAAGACAAAGCAAAAGAACTCTTTCATCAACTCCAAGCAACCTATCTGATTTCTCCATGGATTGAATTTTGGGTGGCGCAAGGTGTATTTGTCCTCATACTTTGGCTCATCATGGTAATATGCTTGGGACATTTCATTGAGGGAAAATATGTTACAATGGACACAGCAAGTCAGAATATCAACTTGGTCCTAAAGCCACACAAGTCTTCACACATCGAGAAAAGAGAAATTTCTTCAGTTAACTTCACAGCCAATCCTATACCCGGTGGGGTAGCATGGGACAAAACAGACTATGAGATATATGGCCCGGTCGAGCTCTTGAAGTATCCTCAATAATTTAAGGTTTCATTAAGTGACTTTGTAAAACCGAGCACATTCTCTGTTGATTGGGACTTTGAAAGTATTAATGATATGATGTCAGACTTAGTTATGTCAGCAAAATTTACAAAACATGATTATTTACAGGGTTCGTCTAATTATGACCAGATGTACTGTTACAATCACTATGCTAACCATTATTTGCATAAATCTGCTCAACCTAGAAATGTTTTTAATTATAATCAATGGGAACATTGTGCAACTCCACCAAAAGGCAGTTCAAAAACATTTTATGATAAATTCCCATACTTCTCAGGGTTTAACATAAGTGATGCAGAAACATATTATTTCAAACTGTTAAATAAGACAGGAATGAAAACCATGCTGACAAACACAAAATTAATCTATTCAGAAACATTTTTTGAAAAAATGAATACATTTGGTTTTGATTTCTGGAACAATAATATTGAAACGAAAAACCATCTGGGGTACCAAAGATTGGCAGATCCAAGGTATAGAATCATTTTTTAGAGCCTGCATGATCCAAGAACAAATTATATTTTTGAATGACACAATTCAACAGACAACCTGTCTTGGCTTAGCCAAAATAAAAGACTTGAACAAACCGTCTATTCCAAAGCCAACACCTGACAGTAATAGCACTACAGATGTTGAAATAGACATATCCCATATTTTAAACCAAAACAGAACACATCCTGATTGGAAAAAATGGTTGATCTGGCCCGCAGACACAAATACCTGTCAAGATAGATTCCTGGACAAAATACAGGGGTTCAAATTGACCAGGCCAGACCCTAGATACTCCCAGAGACAACATCCAGGGATTGTAACTACATACAGTGTAGGAAAACTCTGCCTCGAATGGCTCCGAACATCCACACCGGCAGAAATTAAGCAACACTTGACTTTACTTAACCACTTGGATGCTAAGGATCCCGCGCCGCTTCAATGTAATTTCCATTGAAATCAATGGAAACTCCATGACGAGTTACCCTTGTCATTAGCACTGAAGGGGTTAAAGAGGGTGCTGACTTGCGTGATTTCATTATGGGACCACGCAAACAGCGTTAAAAACGTTTCATAGCGGCCTCTATATATGCAGCTTACAACGAAGCTTGGAAAGAAAAGTCAATTTGAGACAGCAGAGAAAATACGGGAAATTGACCGTATTAATTTGGAAAAATCACTTTCTGTTGAGGACAATGGGTTAATGACTCTGTCTTCCAGAATATATTCACTGGACAGTATTGTATCATCTGCAATCGATATAATAGAGTGGAAACTTCACCACTACGATTGAAGGGTAGTGAAGTACATGATGAGAGCAGCATCAACCAGGTACGACCTTCTGTAAGCAATGCTGATCAAAACATCGATGAAAGCAATCATGCGCACAACTGCATGGTAGCAGCATTCTCCAACTTGGTCGAACTTTCACCTGAGGCAGTAGACTGTTTTTTTGAAAGTCTGTCTGAAATGATGTTTTCCCCCGAACAAAGAGAATAACTTTAAGCAAACGAGCACACAGCGTTCCCTGAACTCTGAATTTGCCCTTCAGCTTTAAAAAACAAAAGCTACTGGGACTATTTGGAACTTTTTTCTTCCCCTGAAAACAAAATTATTTTTCCCCCGATTCCAAAATATTTACTTTTTTTTGGCACTCATCCTCTGCTTAAAGTAGAACTATTCTTAGAGAACAGAGCTTCTATTTTAGGCACTCTAGAGACAATACATTACCTCAGCCTCTAGCATATTTACAAATAACTGTATTTATATGTGATGAAGTGGTCTCGCACTTTTTTTCTGTATTAAGAGCCATTTCATGTGTAATTTCGCAAAATCATTCCGCTGATATATGCATCCTGTTATAAGAATGATTACTCTGCTTGAAATACTGTACCTATACTCGTTTTCGTGTATTTCGCATATACCATTTCAAATGCAAGAAATGTATTTTGGGGTGGATCGGTATACACATGCACTATTAGATATGTTTACTATTGCTTAGATTAGTAATTATGGACATGAATTCGTGGAGTGGGTGTAGTGTGTTTATCTAGGTACCTGTATCGATATTCCTATTCTTTGCCCTTGTCCGGTTATAAGTCAATAATATCCCTACAACGGCATAGAAACCCGTTTCATAAATTAGTCATAGCGCATGCTGTCACATTAAGCAAGCACTATTCCTCCAGCCCCCTAGAAGGCACACCGAGTTCTTAAACAAATCCAAGCCTCCAGCAACCTGGGAAATCCCCGCCTGCTATTGTTTTGATTTCGTCCGAGAACTCCTTTAAAGCACTGTAAGAACGACCAGTTCTTAGGGACATCTTTATTGACGTCTTATGTCCATCCTTACGTCAAACCCGGCACTTTTCAGGTATAAATATACCAACGCTGCCTTAAGCAAGGAAACGGTGGTGGTGAATCTGGAGCAGCGACTACTTGCCGGAGAGTCCAGCTGATGAGAGCCCACGGACGCTGCCCCTCCCTTTTGACGCACTGAGAAAAGACGCTGCGGAGATGTTGTCCATCTTTAGGAGGACACAAGACCGCACTTTGTCCTTGGTCCAACAACGAACCACAAGAGAACCTGCCAGGAGCTCTTGCCGAGAAATCCAGCTTCCAGCGTTTCCAGCTCGCCTTTGCGGGTGACTGGGATACCGAGTCCTGAGAAGAGAGATACCAGCCCTTCTGCCTTCAAATCCCCAGGTACTGAACTGACTAAACCCTTACAGAGAATTCTTGAGTCAGATTCTTGGCAAACAAACTTAACTTAAACTGCTACTTACTTACTACCTCCCACGTATTAGGCTTAGGTCAGGTACACCGGGGTAGGCGTAGTTAGAAGCACCAGTTGAGTACGATTAGTCAATGTATATGTATGTATCTATTTTATCCATTTTAAAGTATCATATGGCTAAGAAACCATCTCCATGCTTTTACAGTATTATTTCATAATCCTGCTTTTACTATATGCATTCTACTTAACTCTAAGTATTACAATTGTAGCGATTCATTTCTCTTGTATGAGAAAAGAGACTGATCAATAAATAACACCTTTTATTGAAAACGCCCGTCTCTTCTTTTCTCTGCAATCTGGTGAAACTAAGTACGCACCTATTGACTGAGTGAAATAGCTGTCTTTTGTTTTCACACGACTCTAGAGATACACTCTTAATCAGGGAGAGCAAAGTTGTCATATTTTATGGTTGTCAGAAACTAAATCCCTTCTTGTCTATCCAGGGAGGTTAAACTCCTCCTCGCCTATTCGAGAAAGTTTCTAGTGAACTCTGAGCTAGCTGGCACAGAAACTTAAGTCTAATATTGTCAGTAGAGACCTAGTTAACCACAGTCCTACGTCTACACTACTGAAGATATTATTCCAATGCACAGAGCCTATTGGGAATATAGGAACTACACTACACACCGTTGCCTGAAAGCTGCCACGCCATGAGAAGAAGCAACCCTTGGGTGACCAGATGATGCAGAACTCCGTCTGAGTTCAGTAGCAGGTGAGGAAAAAGGGGAAGTAGGATTGTAAAATCACAAGAAAGTTCCAGAAGAACTGGAAACCAAACTTGCGATCTCCAAAATGGCATTACCATTGTCACCTCTGCGTCCTGCCGGTGAATCTGGGCCGTCGCCCTCGTGATCACTGAAAAAGGGGGGAAGGCATACCCCCTCTCCTTGCTCCACTCCTGGATAAAGGTGTCCGTGACCAAGGCCATTGGATCCATTCCCCAACTGAAAAATCGTAGGACTTGATGGTCCAGGCACGAAGCAAAGAGGTCCACCGAGAACGGTCCCCACAGATTCTCCAACCACTGAAAGACCTGAGGGTCCAGTTTCCATAGACTGGAATCCTGGAGATTTCTTGAGTGCCAATCCACAATCTGATTGTTCTTGCCCGGAAGGTACTTCGCTGTGACTGAGATGTGGTGAGCCAAGCGGAAACACCAAAAGTCCTTTGCCAGGTTCGCTAAGGCTCGTGATTAGAGGGCCTCCCAAACGGTTGACGTATAGAACCGCGGAGATGTTGTCCATCTTTAGGAGGACACAAGACCGCACTTTGTCCTTGGTCCAACAACGAACCACAAGAGAACCTGCCAGGAGCTCCAGGCAGTTGATGTGGAGGTTCTGTTTGTCTAATGACCAAACGTCTCTGGGGAGAAGTCCCCACACCTGACGCGGGATTCTATGATAAGGTCCGGAACTGAGCCGAAAAGTGTCTGACTGTTCCACACCTCCATGTGGGACAACCACCACACAATTTCCTCCCTGGCCTCCGCAGAAGGAGGAACCAATTGGTCATAAGACAACCCTCTCCGCAGGTGGTATGCCTTGAGGCGCTGGAGGGCCCGGTAATACAGGGGCCCCGGGAAAATTGACTGAATGGATCCTTATCTATTATGCTTGAATCCAGTGGCAAAAAGATCTTTTGACTGGGTGTGAGTGTTTGATTGGTTCAGATGCTCCGTCCATCACCACCCCATTTTGTACCGCTTTGTTCGCCATAAGTTGGCAGGGTATGCTCAGACGTGAGTCCCTTGCTTACTTTGCCACTGGATTCAAGCCAGCCTGGCTGAAGACGGCTGAAATGCCAGAAACCGGTACTAGGAAGCTTGTTTCCGGTCCAGGGAAGGCATGGCTTGGCAGTTCGGGCTGGACTGTTCCCATGAGGCACAGGGTCAGACTGATTTGCGTATGGCCATGTCTGAACTGGGGTGGCAGAGTGGGCTAAAGAACGGTGATGGATTAAACCCAGATCTTTTGACTGGGTGTGAGTGTTTGATTGGTTCAGATGCTCCGTCCATCACCAGCCCCTTTTGTACAGCTTTGTTCGCCATAAGTTGGCAGGGTAAGCTCAGACGTGAGTCCCTTGCTCACTTTGCCACTGGATTCAAGCAAGCCTGGCTGAAGACGGCTGAAATGCCAGAAACCGGTCCTAGGAAGCTTGTTTCCGGTCCAGGGAAGGCATGGCTTGGCAGTAAGGGCTGGACTGTTCCCATGAGGCACAGGGTCAGACTGATTTGCATATGGCCATGTCTGAACTGGGCTGGCAGAGTGGGCTAAAGAACGGTGATGGATTAAACCCAGATCTTTTGACTGGGTGTGAGTGTTTGATTGGTTCAGATGCTCCGTCCATCACCACCCCCTTTTGTACCGCTTTGTTCGCCATAAGTTGGCAGGGTATGCTCAGACGTGAGTCCCTTGCTCACTTTGCCACTGGATTCAAGCAAGCCTGTCTGAAGACGGCTGAAATGCCAGAAACCGGTCCTAGGAAGCTTGTTTCCGGTCCAGGGAAGGCATGGCTTGGCAGTTCAGGCTGGACTGTTCCCATGAGGCACAGGGTCAGACTGATTGGCATATGGCCATGTCTGAACTGGGGTGGCAGAGTGGGCTAAAGAACGGTGATGGATTAAACCCAGTTCTTTTGACTGAGTGTGAGTGTTTGATTGGTTCAGATGCTCCGTCCATCACCACCCCCTTTTGTACCGCTTTGTTCTCCATAAGTTGGCAGGGTATGCTCAGACGTGAGTCCCTTGCTCACTTTGCCACTGGATTCAAGCAAGCCTAGCTGAAGACGGCTGAAATGCCAGAAACCGGTCCTAGGAAGCTTTTTTCCAGGTCCAGGGAAGGAATGGCTTGGCAGTTCGGCCTGGACTGTTCCCATGAGGCGCAGGGTCAGATTGATTTGCATACGGCCATGTCTGAACTGGGGTGGCAGAGTGGGCTAAAGAACGGTGATGGATTAAACCCAGATCTGTTGACGGGTATGAGTGTTTGATTGGTTCAGATGCTCCGTCCATCACCACCCCCTTTTGTACTGCTTTGTTCGCCATAAGTTGGCAGGGTATGCTCAGACGTGAGTCCCTTGCTCACCTTGCCACTGGATTCAAGCAAGCCTGGCTGAAGACGGCTGTAATGCCAGAAACCGGACCTAGGAAGCTTGTTTCCAGGTCCAGGGAAGGCATGGCTTGGCAGTTCGGGCTGGACTGTTCCCATGAGGCACAGGGTCAGACTGATTTGCATATGGCCATGTCTGAACTAGGGTGGCAGAGTGGGCTAAAGAACGGTGATGGATTAAACCCAGATCTTTTGACTGGGTGTGAGTGTTTGATTGGTTCAGATGCTCTGTTAGACCCGGCCTCGTGGCGTGGTCCTCCCTGACCCTTAGCCACCCCCTTCCGAGCTGTACCCCACCACAGACCCCTGAGTCCCCCGGCCTAGCCAACCCTTCCCTCCATGTTACCCACACCCGTCCCCGGACTGCCCGTCCGTGCCTCCATCTTCCCGGCCCGTAGGCCCCGTGTGCCCACTTCCCGGCATCTAAGATGGCCGCCCGATCCAGCGCGGCCTAGGCCGAGAGGCGCCACCCTGGCTGGAGGACAGCGCGCTTCCCTTGAGTGAGAGAGGGAGGAGCAGTTTTTCCTCACACCTCCGACCTCTCCTCGAGAGATGGGTTTCGATCGCCCCTCCGGCCACCTTGGGGGCTGGCTCCACGCCTGCTGTGTGTCTGGTACTCCTCCCGAACCTGACATGAATGAATCAAAGGGCCGCGTGGCAGGAAACCCCAACAAGCGACCCCCAGGTGCCAAGACCCCTGCATACCAGAACTCCGGAGATCAAAGAGGAGCAGTCCTATTACTGGGGATGCTCCAAGACTTTCGAGAGATTCAACTCTGGAACGACGAGAGCCCTGCTGACGTGGTCGCGGCTCTCTTGGCGGAGAAGGACTTCTGCTGGAACCACCTGAGCCCTGCTGAGTGACTCGCGGCTCCCTTGCAACTTTGGAACCACCTGAGCCCTGCTGATTGACTCGCGGCTCCCTTGCAACTTTGGAACACCTGAGCCCTGCTGAGTGACTCGCGGCTCCCCTGCAACTTTGAAACCTCTGAGCCCTTGTGGTACTGAGCACTCTAAAACTTAAACTGGCCAAGATACAAGCAAGCTCTGGCCTTAAATGGCCCGATGCTTTACCATTAGCACTCCTATCGACAAGAATGACTGTGCATTCACGAGTGGGACTTAGTCCATAAGAGATTGAGTTTGGCCGCCCGGCCAACATATGGGGAGTGCCAAGGCCGACAAAATTCAGTGAAATTGAACACCCTGTACTGCTTGATTACGTGTATGATTTGACTGCTAAATTGCGTGTTTTACACCAACAGGTTCACGATACTCTGCCTCAGGTTTCTGAAGATCCAGGACACGCTATCGATCCTGGTTCGTGGGTGTTGGTCAAAAACTTCCAGCGGACAAAGAATGATCAGCCCCGTTGGACCGGCCCCCACCTAGTCCTTTTATCAACGAGGTCCGCAGTGCGAGTACAAGGAAAAAAGAACTGGATCCACGGCGTACATTGTAAGAGGGTCCCTTTGCCTCTGCCGTACGACCGGTGGGTCCAGGAGGGTATTGCTGACTCTGAGGCTGAGACTGTGCCTCGTTTTCTGCCTTTCAGCGATGTACATGTAAAAGGAACAAATTCTGAACGTGAAAGTGACAATCTTTTGCAAGAAGCTGTGCCACCATCAATTCAATTGGACACTACCGATCCTGAACTATTGTTTCAAGACCAGACGTTACCTGGAAGAAACCGCTATAATCTGAGGCCTAGAACTATGGACAAATAAAAACCTTTTCTTTGCTATTTTTTTGAAAGTGCAGCTCTCTCATCTGAGAAACTTTTTTGATTTTTGTTTTTCGAACCACCATCCGGGTTCAGCTGTAGGGTCGCGGGCGACAAGTCTTTGGAGTGCAAGCCGAAGACACAAGGTCGACGGTTCTGGTTGGTTCTTGGGCGTTTCCCTTGGACTGACAGGCGCATTCCTTAGCACGGAACACCCTACCTCCGCGAGCAGCAAGGTTAGAGGATGGAGTTTTTCAAGATGGAGAGACCTGCCAAAGAGATGAACTTTAAAGCCAAAATGTGTACAATGATGACCAGAAAACGTTTTTTGATATTATGCATTTTCATGTTGCTTAGTGTAATGATGTTTTTAATAGGATATGTTTTATTCTCTTTTCGAGTGACATTTGCACCCACTACACAGCCCATACCTCCTTCTACTGTTTCCTCGCATTCTTTTCACCCTCTACCTGAACATGAGTCCGTTAGAAGATTAGAGTTCGTCAATAACTCCTTCGTTCAGCTCTTGCACCAACACCAATTAGTAGTGAACACGACTAACTGTTGGGTGTGTGGTCTTATGCCTCATACTACTGATAAAGGTATCCCTTATGTGGTCCTGTCATTCAGCTATAATGGTTCTGTGTGGGCATACAGAACGATGTTCATCTATGCTCGTGAAGTCCACCCCCTACGTTCTGTAAAAGATAATCCAAAGAATAGTGCTCTAGTTAAGGGTATAGTAGATATGATTAGAGAAGCTACTTCCTATGAGACTATCCCGAGAGATGAGACACTAGCATATATAGGATGGAACATAACCGGATATGGAGTTAGTTTGAGTGAGAACCAGCGAGCAAAAAGATCCTCCCCGATTTGGGTTGTACCCCATCAGGGTCACTACTGTCGGCAGGGTAATGGCAAGAATCCGAAAGCTCAGCTAGGGGAGAGTATCTGTAATGAAACGTATGTCTTTGCGTCCCAGACTTCCCCTTCGTTCCTAGCAGCCAAGGGTACCTTATTCATCTGTTATGATAGAGCATACACATGGTTGCCCCCTGACATTTTTCGTTCCTGTTGCCTCCCACCTATACAGCTGCGGCAGATTACCACAAGACAAAGGTAGTTAGGAATGTCTTCATTAAGGAAGATACTGCAGGACAAGAATTGGGAGATTTCTTCAAGGGTTTTCTGCCGTTTTGGGGACCTATGGTTAACAGCAGGAACATAAGGCAATTGACGAGGGTGGTCGAGTCCACTGTAGTTGAAACTGCCGGTGCCCTTAGTAACTTGACTGCTGAGCTCCAGTCGGATCGTCTTATGACTCTTCGGAATAGAGTTGCGCTAGATGTCATACTTGCAGGCCGAGGTGGGGTATGTAAAGTGATCCAATCAAGTTGCTGTGTTTTCATCCCAGATAATGCTCCAACAGTGTACCAGGCCATTTCCAAACTGCATAAGATCTCCGAATCTATTCATGTGGATAAAGGAGATTGGTCGTTAATGGGGTGGTTCTGGGAACTAATATCCGCCTGGGGATGGAAGATTCTGATGGTCATTGGGATGATCTTAGCCATTCTTTTCCTGTTCTGTCTGTGCGTACAGTGTGCTCCTGCTATATGTGGCCTCTGTGCTACATCGTGTGTAAGGAAACCTGTATCGAGAGACGAGCTAAGTAATAGGATGATGCTACAGCACCATCTCAATGATTTTATGAATATAGACCTGGACTCAGATTAGCGTGAGTGTAGGTTAATTGCCTATGTAAGGGCAAAAGGAGAGTCTGTGGTACTGAAATTCTGGACCCGTGTCATAAACATCGTTGTATCATGACGATTTTGGTATCAGCAGACCGAGAATGACGAGTATACTATATACAAGCATTTTCGTCGTATTCGAGTGGCGAGATCACCCTGAAATCAGGGATTCCGTTCTGAACCCTCGGGTTCCATTTTGTGTACGGCAGCCATTTTGTGGTTGCCCTCACATAGGCCGACGACTAAGGCCAAAACGAGTCTTAGGGACACGTACACTTTTGCTGACTCCTGTGTGACCTGGGCAAGCTGACTGCGTTGCCTAAAGCCAAACCTGTTCAGCCTGTTTCTTTCCCAGTGGCCGATCGAGATTAGGGATCAAGTCACAACATGCCATAAACTCTTTATTGCATACAACTATGTCTAATCTTACACACACCTGTCTCTGTTCCTTTCTTTATGGCCTGCTTTACGATGAGGAGGTGCCCGTTTTGATTAGGGGTCCGTCTGATATCTGATGAAAAGTGTTGGGCCTTGCCGGGTAATTGATTGTGGGCTGGACAAACTGAAATATGGGCTTGTCATCATGATTCTGCTTTTTCTTTGTCGTGAAACTATGTGTATGGTCAACTGTAAAATAAGGAATGTTTGCCTAAAGCATAATATTTTGTATAAAAAGGGATGGCTGGCTTTGTAAGATTGAGCAGTCTCCTGAGAACATACACCGTGTTGTACTTCTAGGATGCCTGTTACTGGTTGCAGCCAATAAATTCGATCTTTGACTTCACCAAGAAGACTCTGTGTTTCTGTAGTCTGAGACAGGAGAACTCGAAGTCTTTGGTTGTGTCCCCTGGCAACGCTGGGTTCTTAAAAACCCAGTACTTCACCCTGCTGAGTGACTCGCGGCTCCCCTGCAACTTTGGAACCTCTAAGCCCTGCTGAGTGACTCGCGGCTCCCCTGAAGATCGTAAGACCTCCGACATCCTGCTTGAGCCCTGCTGAGTGACTCGTGGCTCACTGACTCTCCTAGTCCGGCTGGACCCCAAAAGATCGCATCGTATCCCCCGGCTCGAGGATTGAGAGCTGTGCGCCGGATACGCACCGATATTGACATTGAACCATAAGACTGTCCCGCTACCCCTACCCTGACCAAGACTCTATGGGCCCTGGCCCTATTTGTAAATACCTGTCGTTGCCGATCATAAAGATCCCTTTCGAATCACGAGATAAAGAAACGTTGTTAAGAAGCTCCGGTGTGGTGTCTCTTTGTCGTGTGGTGCTGGTATAGTGTGTACGATCCTAGATTTGAGACTCTCCCCCTGAGAAGTCTCCCGCCTGTGCTCGTCTCTGTATTTAGGAAGGTGAGCTCCAGGGTGGTCAGGTACACTTCCTGTTCGCCCCCGAGGTCGCCGTCTAACATGCTCTGTCCATCACCACTCCCCTTTTGTACCGCTTTGTTCGCCATAAGTTGGCAGGGTATGCTCAGACGTGAGTCCCTTGCTCACTTTGCCATTCGAATTAAGCAAGCCTGGCTGAAGACGGCTGAAATGCCAGAAACCGGTCCAAGGAAGCTTGTTTCCGGTCCAGGGAAGGCATGGCTTGGCAGTTGGGGCTGGACTGTTCCCATGAGTCACAGGGTCAGACTGATTTGCATATGGCCATGTCTGAACTGGGGTGGCGGAGTGGGCTAAAGAACGGTGATGGATTAAATAAACCCAGATCTTTTGACTGGGTGTGAGTGTTCGATTGGTACAGATGCCCGTCCATCACCACCCCCTTTTGTACCGCTTTGTTCGCCATAAGTTGGCAGGGTATGCTCAGACGTGAGTCCCTTCCTCACTTTGCCACTGGATTCAAGCAAGCCTGGCTTAAGACGGCTGAAATGCCAGAAACCAGTCCTAGAAAGCTTGTTTACGGTCCAGGGAAGGCATGGCTTGGCAGTTCGGGCAGGACTGTTCCCATGAGGCACAGGGTCAGACTGATTTGCATATGGCCATATCTGAACTGGGGTGGCAGAGTGGGCTAAAGAACGGTGATGGATTAAACCCAGATGTTTTGACTGGGTGTGAGTGTTTGATTGGTTCAGATGCTCTGTCCATCACCACCCCCTTTTGTACCGCTATGTATCATCCTTGGCAAAAATTGGCATGAAGTGGGGCTTTGATATTTGTTCCTATGCGGATGATACGCAACTGACAATAGCCATCGGAGACAGGCACGAGGACACCAGGGCTAAACTCAACAACTGCCTCACTGAAATGGCAACCTGGATGTCACAACACTGCTTAAAGCTCAACGCTGAGAAAACCGAAATCCTCCTCCTCGGCGTAGCTAACCATATCTGGGATGTGTCATGATGGCCCCACTCACTGGGAGATGCCCCAGCACCCAAGCAGGGTGCAAAAAATGTGGGTGTTCTCATTGACAACACCTTATTCATACAGGATCATGTGCAGACCCTGTGTGGAAGAAGCTTTGCTACGCTGAAGCTTTTAAAAAGGCTCTTCCCCTGGATCCCACTGGAAAGCAGAAGAACAGTCACACAGGCCCTACTTGTCAGCAGGCTGGATTATGTAAATGCACTTTTCATTGGCATGCCAGACTACCTTTTCAAACGTCTGCAAGTGATACAAAATGCAGTGGCCAAACTGGAGTCCAACAAGGGCAGATACAGCTCAGCCAATGACTGATTGATGCAACTTCCCTGGCTGCCCATGCGTCAAAGAGCAAGATTTAAGCTCTTAAGACATGCACACAAGGCACTCCATCATACTGGCCCTAGGATTCTTCAGAATAGAATCAAATTCTACACCCCTCCCAGGTGCCTACGGTCATGCCTTCAGGCGCTAGTTGAGACTAAAAGGATCAGAAAGACAGAAAGAGCAGGGCAGGTGGACGCACCTTTTCATATCTGGAGAAGTGTGGCTCACTGGTTAGAGGAGGCAGACCTGGAAGCAGAGGTCAGCCCGGGACCAGGGTTCAATCCCCGGCTCGGCGGGGTCTTGAGTCCTAAAATGTCCATGGACTCGACAATTCTCGCTCCGGTGCCTACTCGATTCACGGGTTCACACTCTGCGACTCTGGGCAATAGCTTGCTTAATCTCCACAACGGCCCCTTGCGGCGGGATGCCTGGCTTTCACATTGCGGATACCCTGCCGGGGTTATCTAACAGGGGAATACCAGGACGGGTTCCCTAAGCAAGCACTTAGAAACCGCTCGGTGATTTGCGCTATATAAATTCCTGTACATTCACATTACATTCACATATCTCGCAGCGCTGCACTGGAACAACTGCTAATTTAGGATTAGACGGTGTTCAGGAAGAATCTTAAAACACACTTATTCCCCAAGGACTGATATCACCTTCCTTAACAGCCCTAGCCCTAATCACCACTACACTAGCGCCGTGATATCCCTATGCGATGAATGTCGTGCTTTACAAATAAATAAAACCCCTTCGGTGGGAGTCGGCTGAGCTGACATCGGACCCTACAAGGTATGCCCTTCTTATAGCTTGTTATTTACTGAGAATAGTGAGATGTTTAAGAATTGAAATGTAGTGTTTCTTCCTAATGCTGTAGTCGAGTCTGCTAGAGATGAGGGCCTGGGTGACTGTGCCTCTAGTGTGTGTGGGAAGCCATTTGATGATTTTGCAAAGCATTCTGAGGATAGGGCAGCATTACGAGATTACTGTGTTGACTTGTTTGTTCATCGAGAGCTTGTTGTCAAGAATGATGCAGAGATTTCTGGCATGGTCTGTAGGAATGGGCATATGACACAAGGCAGGTGGCTACCAGGAGGAGTCCTAAGGGGAGTTCTTATTTCCGAAGATCAGACCCTCTGTTTTGTCTGTGTTGAGTTGGAGGCATTTTTCGCGCATCCAGTTTGCAATGTTGGACATGTAGATGGTGAATTTGTACCTGGTAGTGGTGTTCGTGTCGGTGGTGGAGAGGATGGGCTGAGTGTCATCAGTGTAGGAGATGATATTGATGTTGTGTGTTTTTATGTTGCGGGCAAGAGGTGCCATGTAAACATTGAACAGGGAGCTGTGTTGTGAATGGATGTGTGTGTTTCGGCATTTGTGAATGCATGGGTGTGAGTGAGTGTGTATGTGGGGCCCCCTGCCCGCTCTCTGCTCAGATTGCAGCCGCCACTGTTCACAAGTCACCCAAACTGTACAGACCTTTTATTGATAAATGTACCTATTTAACACTGGCATGTAGTGGTTGGAGGATAATTAAAATCATCTTATGATAATATGGCTTTTTTCTGAAGTGGTATTAACTGTCAGCCTGAAGTGGCAGTCTTGACATGGTATCCACTCTGAACTTTTTAATATGTAGCCAGTATTCAAATTAATACTCAGATGCCCCTCTGAGTAGGACAAAGCCCATCTTTTGACATATATATTCTTTTTGTTTAGTTGAAAGTGGTAAGAAACTGTTAGTGGTCAATTAACACTATTAAATACCATCTATTAAAATTCTTTATTGACAACATTCTTAAGTCAATAAGTGCATAATTGTACTCGATGGTAGAAAGAGATCTGTACGCAAAAGACGCAGATCCTTATTATGTAAGAATTTCCAATGGTGGTAAATTACGCTCTGCTTATATTACCCCAGGTCGCATTATTGCCTTCCTCCATGGAGTTAGTGCCTGGGGTTAACGCCTCCAGTCATAATCACTGCCAACCCGAAAACAAGACAGCAGTAAACAATGCATAGTTTCAGGCTTCTGACACAGTTTGACATCTCGGCTTTGACATTTACTACTGCATGGTAAAGTTACAGCCGGCAGAAAAGTATACTTGGATTACATGGTATGGTCTGTATTGAACAAAACCCTCATGCAGGGCTTTAAGTGGGGGGGGTCTGTGGGGGTCTGAGCACCCCCAGTTTTTATGGGGGAGTCTCGAAACGGGTCTCTAGGGGGTTCTTTTTTCCGGCCTCAAAGGTAGGGTGACCAGACGTCCCGGTTTTTGTTGGTGTTTCGGGTGAGCATGCCACCTACGTCATCATGCCAGCCATCGGCACAACAACAGCTGGTTAGAACCGGCACGACCCTGCTTTTACGGCCTGCAGCAAGATTTCTCCAGCAACCAGTGTGACCTTGCTCTGCCTTAAAACAAGCGAGGGACAAGGCTCTACAACAGAATCCAGCAGCGGTGAAAAGGAAACTTACCTTTGTGACGCCTCCCCAGCCCTACCAGCACCGTCGGGACCCTGCCTCCACATCAGAGCTGCCCAGGGCACAAGTCCTAAAAAAAGAAGTGGGGGGACTCTCCAAGGTAGGCGTGGTCACAGGAAGTGACATCACGACAGGAAGTGACATCACGACAGGAAGTAACATCACGACAGGAAGTGACATCACATGTAAGGCAGATCTATCATTTGCATATATTGCAACAAAAGTAGAATTAGTGTGTTGAAAAAAGCCGAAGAAAAGCACATACTAGAAACTACAATAGTGCTTATCAAAACTATAAAATATATTACGCTACCTAGAACACGACATTTACATTTATTAACAAGTAGAATACACTGGACAAGCATGGAAGAGGGGTTTAAACCCCAGGTTTGCTGCTTCCAAAGTCAGCATTGTAACCATTGCATCACATTTCCCTTCCATAGTGGCTTGTTTGTCTGGGTGCTGCTGGTGGGCAGGATGACAACAAGGTCTTGTTTTACGTGGACCTACCTGGCAATATCCGAACACCCTATAACCAGGGCCAGTAGGATTATGCAGTAGGGTTGGCGAATTATGCAACAAGAAAACACAAATGATCTAACTTAATGGAGCATATTTTGTGATTAGCATTGGCTCATTATTTTGACATTTTTGCACGGTCTGTGCAAAGGTTTCACTTCACTTCATTAGTACCAGTTCCACTTCCAAATACAGTCATAAACAACTGAAAGGTGGCTGGTGAAGCTTTGCGAAGGACCAGCATTGGGCGGCAGCATGCATTGCAGAGTTTTTGTAACTCTTCATCCATTTAAACAAGGAACACTTTTTTTGTTAATATCTGCAGATTATGCAACAGACATGGATTATGTAGGAAACAAGGCAATGTCATAATCATGCACAAAACTCTGTGGGCGCAGATTGACATCATTCCAGCGACTCTGCCTATAACATGAAGTTTCTAGATGAAAGTGAGTGAATGTATTTTCGGCAGTAGTGGGAAATATGTGCATTAAGGTCAGTGATCGAGAGCGAGTGAGTATGTTTAATTAAAACAGAGAATATTTGGTGTGAGTGTTTGTGTGCTTGGGTGAGTGTGAGATGACCGTATTTCAGTGAGCCTGACTGTATTTGTGTGTATTCATTTGCCCCATGTCATGAAGGAGATCTCCAGCCAGCCCTAGTTTGGAAGCAGACTGCCTGGTGGGACATGTAGTTGCACTGTTTCCATCACACTTACAGATCTCTGAGCCATTACATGCTTAGTCATGTTGATGGAAAAACCATGACTGGACAAAAGCTGCCACCGAACCTGGACTACTTGATAGCTCTACGTGTGTGGATGCATACATGAGGACGAATGTGTCATTGAGTGAGGGGGACTGTAAGTGACAGAATCTGAAGTGCAAGTGAATGAGAATAAGGGGGCGAACATTTAGATTAGATTGGGTGCATTGTTATTTTTGCAAGTTGCTAGCGAGGGCGTTCGCCACCGTGAAATGGGACATTGTAATACTGAAGATGGGCATATCCCCACAAGTGTTAAGCGGAGACGGGATTTCTGAGCATTTTGCCGGGGCTTTGGGGGCAGCATTAACTCACCTAGCATCTGGTCCGGGGGACCCTGGAGAACTAAGAAGGCCCAATTGAGAGGAGTTCTGATCTGCCCCATCCCCTCGGGCGTTTAGAAGGTGGATGCAAGGGTCTTACACTAAGAACCAGAGTACTAAGGCCTCCACACTGTGAACTGTCACTAGACGTACTGGGGGCCTGGCGAGATGGGCAAGGACAAATATGTTCGCTCTTCTGCTTTTAATGCAATCACCCAGTACATACGTAGCGCCTCCCCACGCAGTGCATCACCAGGCAGACTGGACCTGATGGGGACAGCGACGGTGCTGGCGAGCCGCGCTGAAAATAGGCCAGTACACGGAAAAAAATTACACTAAATGTTGCCGTGCCGTGGGCAATGCAGGCACAAAGAACAGCAACATTTACACCTAACGGCTACTGTTCATAAATTGCGGTGCTAAACAAAGGTATTCACCTCACAGACCCGGAGCGCCAGCGGTTAAATCCCGTAGTGGGTTTTAATCTCATTAAAAATAGTTCTGGCAGAAGTAGGGTCGGCTGCTTTTCCACCGAAGCCTGATTGCAACATGGGGTCCGTGAGTCACTGAACGTCGATTCCCCGAGTTAAGCAGAAGTATTGGAATAGCTCCAGTTTTGAGAACTGCACTCAAGTAGTACATGTGAATATGAAGTTATGTGCACACTTGTTCTACATTAACTGTTTATCGGGCGACATCTGTGTTCATTGGCACCAGGCGAGGCCGGGAGGGGGCACCAGGCGAGGCCGGGAGGGGGCACCAGGCGAGGCTGGGAGGGGGCACCAGGCGAGGCTGGGAGGGGGCACCAGGCGAGGCTGGGAGGGGGCACCAGGCGAGGCTGGGAGGGGGCACCAGGCGAGGCCGGGACTGGAGAGGGCAGCAGGCGAGTCCGGGAAGTCTGGTGCAGGAAGCGGAGGCAGGTCAGGCAGCAGGCAAAGGGGTCACTCGCTCCGAAAAAGCAAAGGAGCTAATTGAAGGAAAGCCCGAAAAATAAAGGGCATGTTGCGGGTGGGCGGGCCTGCCGAGTTGCAGACCCACCCATTCATTGGTTGAGGTCGGATCCTTCCTTGGCGTCTATTGGGTACCCTGCCAACGGTGCACCTGGTAGGTGCAGGGGCGTGGTGACCGGCGTGCTTGGACCCGGAAATGCTTTGTTTACTTTGTGCCTCCCATTTTGTAAGGTATGATGGACGCGGTTTTGATTTAGCAGGGTGGACGGCGTCCACCCTGAAAATACCTCGGAAATAAGTGGGGGGATGCCGTCCACCCGCGTGGTACCCCGACTCGTGCCCTGGAGCTGCCTCAGCTAAGATCCTTCTGAAGCCACACAAGACTTGCCCTCCCAGCCTGCAAGCCCGCAACTTGAGTATTTTACTGGCCGTTTTTTAATCCCCTTCCCGCAGCTTTCTGATTCCGCCGCAAAGCGCCATTCATCTTTTTCAAAACAGTCTCACTGCCAATGCTGACTTGTTCTGTTTATAGATTTATATAGACGGTGGTAAAGCACCCTCATAGAAAGCACTGTGTGTGCGTAGAAAAGATTGAACAGCCCTCGGAAGGGAAATCAAGGCAAATATTGAGCGCCACTGGTTCCCCAGAATTCGAAAATATTGTTACAATATTACAATTTAGACCACGCCCCTTCTCAGATAGGCCACACTCCTTTAACTGTACCACGCCCCTTTAAGAGCACCCCCAGTTTTTTTCCCCACTTAAAGCCCTGCCCTCATGCATTATTGCGACTACAGAAGGTGGTAATTCCCCTTGGTTGAGGTTGAGTAAAGTGAACATTTCTGTTACCGGGTTACATTACCTTTTGAAGCACAGAAGAAAGAGGTGCAGTAATGGAAGTCTTCTGACTAACGCTGACTCCGCAGAGGTAATGCCGGGCATTTCACCCTCGCCAGCCCCTTCACTCGGTAGAGCCTCCGGTGACGCAGCCGTGGGTTTTCTGTTTCCCGCTGTGATGGGATCCGGAGGCTGACGCCTAGGAATGTACAGTGCAGGAAACACGAACAGGAAGCAATCCAGAACAAGCACAGGAAACAGAAGACTTCTATTTGTAAAGTTTGTGAACTTTTTGGAGAAAATACGATGAAATGGGCCAGTGTTTTCACCCATCTTCAACAGCAAAGGAAGTAATGAGGCCACGCAAGGGGTTACTTTGTGTTCCTTTCCTGGTATATATGCCTGCTTTAATTTAGCTGGATGCGGTCTTCGTTGTTTAATGTTTTGAAAAACTGTCTGTGCCGCTGACTCTTATAACACGTGTGTGTAGTATCTACCTGTACTTTTTGTTATTGACAGTAAGACATATGGGGATAAATCATGTCCTACGCCTTTTTGCGGTTGGAACACCTGCAATTCACAAAACAATAGGCTTTACGACTGCATAAAGTCACGTACAAATATACACAGGAGATATCTGTAAATTGTAAACTTTCTCACTTGCAGTACGCCCTTTGTGACTTCTTACACTTCTGCAGAGGGAGGGGATATGAAAGGGACAACCCCATCCCGCATCCAAATCAGAATGGAATATATCAACGGTTTGTGACCGACTCCCTATCCCATTCGCTAAGTGGAAGCTATCTCCGTGATACAGATTTCATTGTGCGAAAATGAGCATGTTTAAAAAAATAATCCTAGCATTTCATGAATGAGAATGCAGGGACAGTGATCTGTTTTCTCTCGCAGGCCTCAATGCTGCATTCGCAGGCTGTGGCAAAAAGTCTCTGGCCCCATAAATATTAATGAGCTAGAGTTTTTGCAACTTCTTTGAAGGGGCATTTTGCGGTGCAATGGATTAATACACCCGTCACAGAGCAACACGAAGGTGGGGTTGCAAAGCAGTCAGTATGCAAAACACACTGACTGCTTTCTGACCTCCACCTTAATACACCAGAACCACAGCACTGTGAAGCCATGTCATTCGGAATGTGTGCGACAGAAACGAAACATAACATAAGGAAATGGAAGATAGCACTGTAATAAATGTGAACAGGTCAGGTGTGAGTGAACAGCCTATTTAAATGAAGAATAGATAGACCAGGCTGGGGGTGAAGGGATCAGGGTTTCTTTCACATTGTACTTTTAGCAGAATCTTTGAAAATGATGTGGAAAAGGAGAGGCGACGAACATCCGCACCTGGCGTGGGATCACACACTGGGCTGTCAGAGAAGATGGGGAGAGTATGTGGCCCGTCGGCTGGACTGCCGCCTTTGGTGCTGGAAACCAAGGATCGAGCCTCGGGGCCCCGTCAACATCCTGTGATTCTGGGTAAATCACTTAATCTCCCCATGCCTGAATGTGTCCTTGTGTAACATAACCGGTGCTCATGTAAAGCGCTCCAATACCTTGGGGTCGAGTTCGCGCTATATAAAATCTGCAAAAAATAAAAAAAGCTCCTTTTCTGGGATCTAATAAATGTCAGACAGGTCATCCGTCACTTGCATTAACAAACAGTGTACACATGTAGCACCAACATGTATGGATTTTAGCACTACAGGCTCCAACTGTTCAGAGGCGGACCTCTGGTCTGTTGAATAGGTAAATATCATGTTTTTTTATTTCAGAAACATTTTATTGGTAGTTTCAGACATAAAAGAACAGAACAACAAAGTAAAATGAATGATGATAATCGTTCAGATGTGGTACATACAGTAAATAACAATTGGTTCTAAGACATACAGTTGAGATGTACTAATTGGATAAGAGCTGAAATGGAGGATGATAAGTACCAATAAATAAACATACTACTAAATAATACAACACAAAATGCTAAAATAAAGGAAACAGATCATACATGAAACAGCACATATAATAACAGAGTCAGCCGTAGTTACGCATGATTGTTCCACATTTTGTTGTCATGAAAGAAAGTGAGCAGCATTATGTTCAGTTATGCAGAAAGGCAAATCCCGCCACGGAGGAAATGTGGCATGTGAGGTCATGGTCAAGGGAGCAAGGGGTTAGTTCAGGGAGGCTTGTGGGCACTAAAAGAGTTGTCAAGGGTGGTCCACAAGCGCCTGCGCGGGGGGCGCCAAGGGGATTGCATAAGAGCCGTGTTGTCGGCGCCACGGAGACCAAGTACCCAATTTAACCAGGAGGCATAATTACCTTTCCGGGTATCCTCCCAATTATTGAGGACCACCTTTACAGCAGCGGTGAGTAAAAGGTCAAGTAATGCCCTATCATTGTCATTGAGGGACTTGGCTTTGAGAAACCCAAAGACTGGGTAGGGTAGCTTCCTGGGTGGGGAGAAAGAAAAGACTTTAACAGTAAATTCAAAGACTTTATCCCAGAATGGGGCAACACATTCACATTGGAGAATAAGGTGATCCAGGTCACCCTCTGCACAGTTACAATTCCAGCAGAAAGCGTCAGACCTGATGTTGTGGGCAAAAAGACGCGCCGACGTCCAATAGGCTTTATGGAGAAGCCAGAATTTAGTTTGGGATAATGTGGGCCTGATTTTGTGACGCATGCAGGAATCCCAGGTTTTGTCCCAATCCATGTCTGAGATGGAGAAGGAGGAACATGATGTCCAAAACTGTTTGATATGAGCAGTGAGAGTGGAGTGCTGTGGTCGTAGGAGTTTATAGATCCATGACACCTGGTGACCTAGCCTGTTTAATTAGGCGAAGTAGGATGGAAGGGAGGGAGGGTTAAAAGAGAGATTCGCTTTGGTGATCGCTGTTTTTATGTGCAGGAAGGAGTAGAACTCAAGTGAGCTAAGGTTATATTTGTATTGAAGATCTTTGAACGATAGGGGGTATACACCTTCATATAATTGGTGTGGGGAAAAATGCCTTTTTCTGCCCAGAGGCGGTTGTATATTGGTTTGCGTCTGTAGAGCACCGTGGGGTTATGCCATATTGATTCCCATCGTGAACGACGGATGGAGGCATCTAGTAGCTTATCCACTTTAAGAAAGGCTATTCTTGTATTTCTAAAAATCGGTCTCGAGCAGGTGATTGAATTCAGTTTAGCGAACAGGGCAGTCGCTGGGGCAACATTCCCAAGGAGGGCCTTCTCTAGCTCAAGCCACTAGGGAGAGTAGCCCTCTGGTGGAGTTAGCCAGTAGGAGCCCTGTTTGGCAAGAAACGCAGTTTGGTATCGTTTGAAGTCCGCCAGGTTGACTCCACCTGCATACTTGTCCAGGCAAAGTTTTTTTATACTAATTCGTGATTTTTGGGTAAGTTCAAGGCCTCTAGATAAGCGGAGCAGGCAGTTGGATGAAAGGGCGTCTTATTCTTGTAAAGGTCCTCGTAGAACGATATAAAGGTATCTACGATCTTCCCTTGTCTGGTGTGGGTGACATTAGATGAGTCCTTAATCAAGTGTATTGTGAGTAGTTTCTGTTTATGTTTGAGGTAGGAAGCGAGGAGTTTCCCAGCCTTATTCCCATCGCACAATTTCAGGGCTTTGAATTTATTGACCCAGACGCCAGCGCGTTTGCTGACAACGGAGTTATATTCATATTTTTTCTTGACAAGTTGCTTTAGAACCCTCTTGTTATCTAAGTCGGCGGAGTGGGAGGTTTCTAGGGATTTGATGTCTTTTTCTAGTTTTTCTAGATCCTGATTTAGCTCCTTGTTTGTTTTCTCTGTAATACCTATGATCACTCCTCTAATTGTGGTCTTCAATGCGTCCCAAACTGTGGAGATGGGAATGTCCGGGGAATCATTCATAGTGATGTAGTCAGTAATGGCGTTTTCTTTGCCTGCCTGTGTTCGGGGACTGATAGAATTTCATCATTAAAGCGCCAACGTTTGGGGGCATAACGGAGTGTGAGCCTGCGAGTTTAACGCTGATGCATACATGGTCAGAAATCAGCTTCGGGGTAATATCAGTTTCCTCAATGAGATGAGTAAAGAGGCCAGATATCAAGATGTAATCGATTCTGGAATATGAGTTGTGGGGGGCTGAAAAGAAGGTGTAGTCTCTACCGTCAGGGTTCTGGAGACGCCAGGAGTCTTTTAGCAGGAATTTTTTGCAAAGACGCACCAGTGAGTCATGGGATCTAGAGGGTTGGAATGGGCACCTTGAGTTGCGGTCCAACAGGGGGTCCATGGGGAGGTTGAAGACATTAAAGACAATGAGATCCTATCCTCTATCAAAACGCTTAAGAGCAATAAAGCCCCGGGGCCAGATGGCTTCTCAGCGAATTTCTATAAGTCCTTCGATAAATCTTTGACCCCCATGCTCCAAAAACTCTTCAATTTGATAGCCCCCGCTGGTGGTGTCTTGAAATCCATGAGTGAGGCCACCATAATAGTCATTCCAAAAGAAGGTAAGGACCCCCTCCTAACTAAAAATTATCGTCCCATCTCCCTTATAAATCTGGATTGCAAACTTTACGCAAAGATTCTAGCAGGTAGACTAAACGCCATCCTTCCTAAAATAATCGGTGACTCCCAGGTAGGATTTTTAAAACATAGAATGTCCAATGACAACACACAACTTCTCTGCCACATTATTGAGAAAGCAAATCTAACACCCGATCCACTAGTAGCCATTACCCTTGATGCTGAAAAAGCGTTTGATAGGGTCTCCTGGTCCTTCTTACACCACTGCATGAACGCTTTCAACTGAGGGAAATCCTTCACCAACATGGTTATGGCTCTGCATGCTTCACCGTCTGCCAGAATCGCCGTCAATGGTACCCTCTCGGACTCATTCGGCCTCCAGCAGGACACCAGACAAGGATGCCCTCTCTTCCCAGCGCCCCCCTATTGAATTGGAACCCCCATTGGTGGACATGGCAACCAACACCCAGGAATTGCCAGTATTAGATCTACCTCCAGCAGGAAGTCCCTACACAGTGGTTCTGACAGGGATTCAGGCATGCAAAGCGGGCAGGGAAGAAACCACTCCTTCCTTGATTAACAAAGCAGCTCACTGGTTGGCCATTAATGCAGGTTTTAGTATAAGTAACCACAGACATATTCTAATGGCCAGAAGAGTATCATGGATCGGAAAAAGCAGGAAGGGATTCCCGGGAGACTGTGTAATATTACATTTTAGACATCCGGAGATGGTAAGAGATTTATTGTACCATCAAAAGAAGGGGATTTATCAGGAAGCGAGTGATTCCAGGGCCAGATTACTCCCACTAGGTTTCTTTTATAGAGACCTTGTGCAAGCCCAAAACAGGGAAGGCCCAAGGCAGATAAGGGCAAGGTTAGCTGAGGGGGAGCGCTTAGTGCCGTTGTTTAATCGATAACCCCCTTAACAAAGTATCTCCACCCTAAGTGACCTTGATTGACTACCTGAGGGGCCAAACACAGACCGAGGAGGCGGCAGGGAGGAAGGGCATCACACCGAGGTTTAGGGAGGATTAGGCGGGAATCCGACTGATACTCCAATACAGCCCGCAGCACAGATATCTTACAATGAGTCTGGCACTGAACTTAGCCCCCCGGTAGGGCCGGTATCTCAAAGGGTTTACTGTCTTAGGACCTAACTCCCCTTTACTAGGAGGACAGGGAACTTTTAATATAATTACCTGGAACATAGCAGGCCTGTCTAGCAAACTAAAAAATCAGGACTGGCTAGAATATATAAAGAGTTTTAAAATAATCTGCCTGCAGGAAACATGGGAGGTAGATTCCTCCAATCTAGCAATGGAAGGGTATAAAATGTACTTCGTCCCCGCACGAAGATCTCTGGCCGGGCGAGCCAAGGGAGGTTTGATCACGTACGTGGATCTGAGGCTAAAGGGAAAATTGGAGAACCTAGCCTGGGACTCTACCTGCACCCAGGGCATACAGCTCACAACTAGGGGATTGAAATTGATTCTCATTAATTTTACAATGCCATAAATGGCGGACAGACATTGACCAGTTTGGCAGAGCTGGACCACAGGTTGACAAGAATTGAATCACATGGAGCGAGTAGAGCGCAGTTGGTAGTGATGGGAGATTTTAATTGCCATCTATGTGAATACTTACTCAATAGCCAGGGGGATTGGGCGTCTTGTCCTAGGGAAGCAGGAGTACATATGGAACATACTAGGGAGGGACTGGAGCTAAGTATGGTGCTGGGCACTCATGCCCTAACACACACATTGGACTTGATAAGAGTAGTTGGGGTAGCGGGCATCTCCCCAACCGTTAAAGGTAAGGGAAGGGGCACCATCATAGATTTTATTTTTGTACCCACCACCTTAATTTGTCGGATTTTGAGTTTTAATGTGGAATCAAGCCCCTTTAGCGATCACAATCCGCTGGTCCTGACCCTACAGAAGCCGGACCCAGCTAGTCATCCCCCTTGTAAACAGATTAGAGGTTCTTTTAAAGCAACGGATCAGGGAAGGAGACTAAGATGGGCAAATATTGATTGTGATATATTCTATAAGGCCCTACTTACGGAGGAAAACGATCAGATATGGAAGTGCATGGACCCTGCTATTGTGGGGGCCGGCTTGATTGCTGCATTCGAGGGGGTCGCCCATCGTATAGATGGGCTCCTCAGAAGTTGGAGCAGGAAAAAAGTAGAAGATACCCCCAGGTGGTTTAACCAGTAATGCTCCAGTGCCCTTAGAGACCTGAAAGCAGCATTAAAGACTTTCCCCAAAGACAACCTAAGTGTGTCCGTGTGCAGGGGGAGGTATAAACAGGCCTTGAAACAATGTAAATCCTCTCTTCCAAATGAGGCTTGGGAAAATCTGAGGGAAGCAGCCGAAGCTAGGGACACGACTGCTTTTTGGAAAATCGTGAACGAACCACTCTTTCAAGATAACAACAAACCTAAACTCGCTTGCCACGTCCTACCAGAGGCCAGGGTGGAGCATTTTAAAGGTCTTTATAATCATGACTGCCCAAGTACTGTACTCCCACCTGAAGGGGTAGGAAATCGAACAGCCCTGGAAATCCCCTTTGCCTTAGGTGAGATAAAAGCGGGAATTGAGGGACTAACCCGCAATAAGGCCCCGGGACCGGACGGGATACCCCTGGATCTCCTGCTGTCCCAGGTAGATCTGTGGGCTCCTATCTTAGTAAGAGTGAATAACACAGCAGTGGAAACAGGTATGCCTCCTTCATGGTCTACTGCGACAATCGTTCCAATTTTTAAAAAGGGCGATAAAGATAACCCACAATGCTATAGACCTATCTCCCTTATTGATGTCTCAGTGAAAGTGATGGGGAGAGCAATCCTCAACCGCCTCATGGAATGGGCGGAAGAGCATGACATAATTTCAGACATCCAGTATGGTTTCAGGCCGGGGGCACTAGGGGCGGATAGCCCGAGGATAGGCAACAGAGAAATACCAGTCCTGCTGTATGCGGATGAAGTGGTGCTGCTGTTGCGCACCGCACGGGGCCTCCAGCACCTGATAGATGGTTTTGTCAGCTTCATGGAGAACCTGGAGTTGTCCGCTAATCTCTCCAAATCTTACATCATGGAGATGGGAAAAAAGACCAGGCAGGAAATTCACTTTTAGGATTGGCTCCCATTCTCTAGAAAAAGTGCAGGCATTCTCTTATTTAGGAATTGTGTTTGATACCCGGACTAGGTTTAACAAACTGTTAGATGGGAAATGTAAATCTCTCTCTAGCTCTTCGGGCGCTATTATGAAATTTGCACAAAGGCTGGTACGCTGGGCCCCAGAACAAATTATGAATTTGTATAGGGCCATCTGTAAAAATGTTATATGGTAGTGAGGTATGGGGTTTCGCTGATCCTTCAAGGATACAGGTTGTAGAAAATAAATTCCTTCGAAGGTTACTTAGAGTCCCACAGATCACCCCATCTTACTCTACCCACGAAGAGCTAGGTCTTTCCTACATTAGAGATGAGATCCAACTAAAACCCCTCTTGTTGGCTAAAAATATGGACCAACCCCGAAGCGACCCTAGGAAGGCAGATTATATCTGATTGTATTAAAAGGGAGTATGGACATAATATTCCCTGGCTGAAATATGTTAAGGAAACTCTGGTCGGTCTGGGCCTTGCCGACTACTATAACAACCCGAAGTCGCTGGTAGTACAGGCTAAGGAGATTGTTAAATCGGCATTCTTAAAGCAGAAGGCCTCCGGCAGGGAAGATACTGAGATGATCAAACCAATTGTAAGAGCCCACCTATTGGCTAAATCTAGTCCTGGAATGGAACCATATCTGGCTTACTTTTACAACACCCAGGACAGATTCCTGATGACGAGATTTAGGATGAACCTACTTCATCACATACTGGGGCGCCCAGCTGGGTTTTTATCATCGATTGAGTTAAGGGGCCCCTGCGGCTGCAACTATAAGTCTCCGCAGGATACGCTCCATTTTGTTTTATTATGCCCTTTTTATGCTCACCCCAGGATATTGTTTTTAAAAATAATTTTAAATCATGCTAGGTTCAAACATGCAAGGGTGGCACTGTTATTCCTGAAATTGTCCGAAGAGGCCCTTACACTATTTTGTACAGTAAATTTCTAAAGGATGGCCGCAAGATTAAGAAAAACCATAGACTCTGGATGCTGACTCTGATCATGTGACCCCTTTTCTGCCCTCGGGGTCGTCTTGCATGAGGTATCGTATTGATTCTTTTAAAATTTAGATGAAATTAAGGTTTCTTGTCAGGGGGCAATTCCCTATCTTGCCATGTTGGTATTATAGCCCCCCACTTCAGACATCCTTCTACTGTTCTTTAATGCCCCTCGGCATTTTATTAATTACAACTGTAAATCCATTCTAAAAGTAGCTGCATGAAGTCTTGTATTTTACCTCTATTTATTGAAGTAAAGTAAAGTAAAGTCCACATTTGTAAAGCGCACAATCACCCGTAAGGGTCTCTAGGCGCTGGGGGCCGTCGGGAAGATTAAGCGAGCTATTGCCCAGAGTCACATGGTGCTGGGCTAACCTGCCGCCGGAGCCGGGGATCGAACCGTGGTCCCCAGATTCCAGCGTCAGTCGCCCTGGCCGCGGCGCCACACCTCTCCCAAGTAGAATGTCTTATCTGCTGTGTTTTTTAAATATTTGCTTGTACTTTTATGGTATTCATGGATACCGAATAAAGTAATTTTGTCTGTCTGTCTGTCAAATTAACAAAAAATAACGGGTCAGATTCCAGTGAGACTAAGCAGATGGAAAGAGACGATCTGCGAATGTGGACCACCTTTTTTGGGAGTGCCGGGCCTAATTGTGATACCAGTCCAACCCTGCCAACAAGGTTTGTATGACAGAAGAATCAATGGCGGGAGAGCCCTCCCCAAGAACAGTAAGTATGTGCTCGGCTGCGCTGCTCGTTTGCCATTACCGTTAGCAGAAGACAACTGTAGTCTCTTGATCTTCTTTCTTTATTAGGTTGCGATAATAATTAAGCCTATCTTTGGAGGATATAGGTCTCGGGAAGAACGGACGCCTAAACTGAAGCAACTGCTCACGAAGACTCGACCACATCGAAAGTGAAACTTCAATAACAGGCAGTTTAGTGGAGATAGTGAGTTTTATAGCCAGCTACACCCAAGTGTTTCCCGATCTTGTGAGAGTGTGAATCCAGGCAACGATAGGCACAATCAGGATGTGTGGAGTGTTAAGGGCAGCGCAGAGCGCAGATGTTCTGTAGAACAATATCCTCTCCTGACCTCTACTTGACATCCTACACTTCCTGGTCTCATCCTGCACTCCGTGTGATTCCCCTACCTCTGTTGTGTCTGCGGGCTGTAGAAAAGGAGGACCTGGGTAGTCATTACACATGCCCCAGTACTGCAACACAGGACAAGAGTGATATTCTCCTGTAACTCATGTACCATAGCAACATATGACATCACCCATGATTCTGTTCCAACTCTGTTCTCAAGGTTCAGGAATGTTTACATTCAGTTGATGTTGTGCAGTGTAGTGTTTATATAACTGTTGCTTTGTTCTCATTACACGCGCAGCATGTTCTCTGCACGCGCTGCCTGCCGGTGCACTATGACGTCAGGGTGTTCTAGCTGATCACCGGCAGGCTGACAGTTGGGTGACAGTTGCTTGCCTCTGGCACTTGCGGTCAGACGTACCTTTGGTGTCAGGTGTGTTACACATAATAAAGGATTTACTACTTACCGGCATCCTGTCATCTCTACAAGTGGCGACGAGGCGGAGAGCTTGACACCACAAGGAACCCACGAGAAGTTATATACGTGAAGTCGGCGTTGGGTACGTCCTGGTCCGCAATCACATCGTTGGAATTCCATCTCTGGAAGTATTTCTTTGCGGAACAGAAGATTGATCTGCTGACCTTCCGACGTGTGAGACTGATGAGGAGAAGTGAAACGCATAGCAGCGTTACTGTCCTCGAGATCAACATCTGTTTTCCCTCGTTCGAATCACAGGCAATGAAAGCAGGAAATTAAAGGGTGAGCCAAAATTACCCTTTTGAATGTTTTATCCTGTGCGTGAATGAGGAAGTTTGTAGGACTGGAGAGTGTCTCGGGGGTTCCCGTTGTACACTGCCTGCAATTTTAAGTTCTGTTTGCTCCCCGCCCTCTCGCCGAATGCCGTTTGTGGAGACTGAAGGGCGGAACTTGTGAGGAGATGGTCTGCCTGTCTATAATTGCCTTCGCTTGCTGAGACGGCGTGACACAGTCTGAGACGGCGTGGAAGAGGGGCAGAAGAAAACGCTTGAGTTTAGGAGCGCCTTCGTATGTGGAAATCGATGCGAGTCCCGCCCTCCTGCGTGTCTACACGGAAAGCCTGAGGAGAATTCCTGTCAGGTTGGTTTGTGACGTCAATGGAACGCAGCGTGAGGCTACGTCGGCGGCCATTTTTAACAAGGGTTATCGTGTGTGTCATCTGCTGGTGATACGCACACCTATTAATTAAATAGGAAAGCTGTTTTCTTTGCGTCGATGAGCAGATTCAAGGGAGATTTACCCTCTTAGCAATTAAATTTGCTTTCACAAGGATTAGTGGCGTGTTATTACTACCGATGATGCGCACATCTGAGTTTGAGGATAACGAATAGACTTTACTCTTAAAAGAAGGAAATAAACTGACAGTAAAATTCT
This sequence comes from Lissotriton helveticus, assembly GCF_964261635.1. Classification (NCBI taxonomy): domain Eukaryota; kingdom Metazoa; phylum Chordata; class Amphibia; order Caudata; family Salamandridae; genus Lissotriton; species Lissotriton helveticus. The sequence goes on from NC_136060.1 coordinate 376,979,259, forward strand.
GATTAATAACATTGTATGGTTTTCTACAAAATGGAATGGAAAATACACTCTTCTAATTTTTAAAGTGTCCTGAGGTTTGGTTCAGTTAGAAAATATTGTAAAATATATATTATTCATTCACTATTTTGAAGAGTAGTTAACGTATATGATGGCTACAGGTAATGTTTGGAATCTATCACCCCCACAACCTTTCATACCATCTACTGGGGATGATGCACTCAAATGGGAGGAGTGGAGGGAGTATTTTGAAAATTATTTATCTACTTTTGAGGGGGAAGAGGAGTTGACCCCGGAGAAGAAAAAGAGAATCCTACTTCACTGTCTAGGAGCAAAGGCGATGAAAATATATAATAAGATAAACAAAAAAACTAGGCCTGGAGATGTTTATGATAATGCATTAGAAGATTTGACTTTGTATTTCAAGCCTACCATCTCCATTTCTGTTAACAGATTCAAATTTTTTCAACGCAAGCAAACACAGGAAGAATCTATTGAAGATTATGTTGCTGCGTTGAAAAACTTAGCACTTACCTGTAGATTTGGGGCATTACATGAAGAACTTATTCGTGACCAGGTCGTTATGAGATCCTCAAATAAACATGTACAGGAAAAATTGTGGGCTAAAGGTGAATTACCATTGGAAGAAGTAGTTGAAATTGTAAAATGTACAGAATTAACAGGGAGATGTGCAAGAGCAGTATTACTAGAGGAAAAGTCCTCTGTTGAGGATAAATCTACTGTAGCAAAAGTCATAAGTTCTAAGAGGAGCTATGTAAAACCTAGTTCTGGATACGAAAAAGGTAAAGATACTATCCATAAAAGTAAACTATCAGATGAGAGAAGATGTTATAGATGCGGCAGTAGATACCATCTAGCCAATGACAGGTCTTGTCCAGCAGTGAGACAAAAATGTTCTAATTGCAGTATGGTAGGACATTTTGGTGTACTGTGTCCTAAGAAACAAAAGGGCAATAAAAATGTAAAAGCGATAATTTCAGAGGAAGAAGAAAGATTTACATCTTCAGATGAAGATGATATGAACTTATTTGTGTTAATTGTAGAAGACAAGCTAAACAAAAAAAAGAAACCTATCTGTGACATGAATATTGGTGGGGTTGATGTGTCCATTGTGGCAGATTCGGGCTCGCCATATACCATAGTGAATGAGGAAGTATGGATGGAGAAATTTGTACCGGTGATAGGGAAAAAATTATTGAAACCAGATGTTTTTCCTAAATCATTCAATTATCAACCCATTGAAATGTTAGGTTTTAGGGAACTCGAGTTCATATTTAAATCCCGTCAAGCATTTTGCAAACTGTACGTCTCCAAAGTGGGTCCATCCGTGTTAGGATGGATGGATCAGGGAGAATTAGGTATTATTCTAGATCCCAACAGTCCAGATCCCGTCCTCATTTTACAGACTGAAGAAGATTGTAACAATTTCTATAAGAAAAGGTTTCCTGGGATATTTTCAGAGAACATTGGAAAGCTTAGAGGTTTCGTCCACGAAATAAAACTTAAGAGGGACGCCATACCCTGCATACACAAGTCTAGAAACATACCATTTTCTATCATTGGTGAGGTGGAGAATGAACTTAAAAAGTTGCAGAGGGAGGGAATTATTGAACCGGTGGAATCGGCAGAGTGGGTTTCGCCTTTGGTGGTCGCGAGGAAGTCTAATGGCAAGCTTCGTCTTTGCATTGATCTTCGCGATTTGAATAAAAACATTTTGGTAGATCAATTTCCCTTGCCAAAGATTAGTGAGATGCTGTCCCTTACAAATGGTGCTAAATGGTTTTCTACAATTGACCTAAGCTCCGCTTACCACCAGGTGGCATTGCATCCCAATAGCAGAAGTCTTACAACGTTTGTGACCCCACTGGGGTGTTATAGATTCAAGAGAGTACCTTTTGGGCTGGCCTCTGCTGCGGCCATGTTTCAGAGATTGATGAGTGAACTCTTTAAAGGTGAAAAAGATCTATTGATTTTCCAAGACGACATCATGGTAACAGGCAAAAGCAGAGGTGAACATGATGCCAAATTAAACAGGGTCCTAGGGTTGCTGGAACATCATGGGCTTACAGCAGATCTACGTAAATGCAAATTTGCTGCCAATAAGGTCACCTATTTAGGGCATGAAATTGATGGGAATGGTATAAGACCAAAAGAAGAGCTGCTGGCAGCAATTAGGGATGCGCCTTCACCCCAGAATAAAGATGAGGTTAGAGCATTCTTAGGGTTATCTGAATTCTATGCTAAGTTCGTAAGGAACTTTTCTTCTAAAACCTTACATTTAAGGGAACTCATTAAGCAAAAGAATAAATTTGAGTGGAATGCAGTTTGTGAAGAGGCGTTTAGAAGGATAAAGGAAGACATTTGTGGTGCTCCACCCCTTCAAGGGTTTAACCCCTCCCTGAAGAGCATAGTTACCACAGACGCTAGCAACAAGGGGTTGGGTGCAGTTCTTTCGCAGGTCAATGGAGAAGGTAAAGAAGTTACCGTTGCTTTTGCCTCTCGGTCAATCACTCCTACAGAGGTGAGGTATTCCGTGATTGAGAGGGAGGCACTAGCGTGTGCGTGGGCACTTAACCATTTCAGACAATACATTTGGGGGTATAACATCACCCTTAGAAGCGATCACAAACCTTTGATAAAGGTGCTGTCCACAAAGGGTCTCCTGGTTGCTTCCCCCAGATTATCTAGGATTTCCATGAAAATGTTAGAGTATAACTATGAGGTTGAATACCTTCCTGGGGTGAGAAACAAGGTGGCGGACTGTCTAAGCCGTTTGCCCCTACCGTATGATGAAGAACAGGTTTCAGGTATAGACACTTTCTGTATTGCAAACATTCTGGAGGAGGTGCAGTGTATTTCGGTTGGAGAATGGGCAGGAATGATGGAAAAAGATGAAACTTTACTTGAGGTAAAAAAATACATAAGGGCGGGCTGGCCGGACAAGAGGAAAATACCAGCTCAATTACGTCCTTTTTGGGAACTCAGGAATGAACTGTCAGTGGAAGGTGAGCTGATTTTAAGGAGTGGAAAGATGATTCCGCCTAGGGATTTACGTCCAAAACTCTAGACATTTGCCATGAAGGACACCTTGGAATTGGTAAGACCAAGAGAAGAGTAAGAAATTCTTACTGGTGGCCAGGGTATGACTTGGATATTGAAAGAAGTGTAAGAAATTGTACGGCCTGTGAAAATTCAGATAAGACAAAACAAACTTTGAGACCACCTCTTCAACCACTATCTTGTCCTAACATGCCATGGGTCAGACTGGGTATAGATTTGTGTGGTCCAATTAGAGAAAGAAATGAACTGTTGTATCTGATTGTTCTTGTAGACCATTTCTCAAAGTGGCCAGAGGTAGAAGTGGTGCAGGAAGCTGATGCAAAAAGTGTTGTAGGGTTTTTGCGCAAACTTTTCCTGAGGGAGGGACTGCAAAAATGCATTGTTTCGGACAACGGCCCACAGTTCATTTCTAAAGAATTCAAGGAGTTTCTGAAGAAACATAGTATTGAGCACAAAACTACATCTGTGTACCATCCGGCTGGTAATGGTGCTGTAGAAAGATTTAATCGGGTGGTTAAAGGAATAATCCAACTGGCAAACCAGAGTAACATGTCATGGAGGAAGCAAATAATAAAGAATCTTTGGTCATTCCGAGTTACACCATGTGTATCAACTGGCACCAGTCCTTTTGTACTTTTGAGAGGAAGGACACCAATCACAAAGGATAATATAAGTTGGGCCAAAACAGAAAGAGTCATGTGGTCTCCGGAGGAAATACAGGAGAATGTAAAAAAGTCGCAAGCAATTTGCAAAAAGTACTTTGACAGTAAACATGCTAGTAAGAGAATTAGCATCAAGGAAGGCGACTATGTGAGGGTAAAAAGTGCAAGGATCACCAGAAAGGGAAAAAAACAATACTCTCAACCAATGGAAGTAAAAAAAGTGTTTTGTAATTCAGCCCTCTTAAGCGATGGAAAGTCATGGCATTTTTCTGCTTTGTCCTTATGCAAGGAGGGAGGTGGAGAGTGTGTTTACGATTCTGTTATGGAAGACAATGAAGTTTCCTGTTCTCAGGACTACGATTGGATTCTGGACCGTGTTGGAGCTGAGGGGTCTCGACCAGAGGGTACCAACGTTGTATCTTTGGGTACATACGAGGTGTTTTCTGAGATTGAGGACAACTCAGGTACATCACGGTTGGAAGACGGCAGTAGTGGTCAGAGCAAGGTAGCAGTAGAGAAGTACAGGTGTCTGACCAACAGTGATATTGGGTCAGATTCCGAAGATTCTGTTTATGAAGATGTCGCGTCACAGGACGACAGTTGTGAGGATGAACCCAGTGTAAGCCGATATGGAAGAGTAGTTAAGCCTCCAGCTAAATTACAAGATTACGTGTGTGATTAGCTGCGGGTTCTTCTTTTCCCATCTGCAACCACTCATGTTATCCATGGGCCCCTTTGTTGTTTAGGAAGGGAGATGTGTAGTGTTTATATAACTGTTGCTTTGTTCTCATTACACGCGCAGCATGTTCTCTGCACGCGCTGCCTGCCGGTGCACTATGACGTCAGGGTGTTCTACCTGATCACCGGCAGGCTGACAGTTGGGTGACAGTTGCTTGCCTCTGGCACTTGCGGTCAGACGTACCTTTGGTGTCAGGTGTGTTACACATAATAAAGGATTTACTACTTACCGGCATCCTGTCATCTCTACATGCAGTTACTTGGGCTGGCTGTGGTATGGATGTGTTCATCTTTACCTGGAAATAAACTTGGATTATATTTTATCATCAATCCTGCGTTCATCTTAATCTTTTCGAGGATTTTACACTGGCGTAGTCGGCAGCTGGTAAAGAAAGGAACCCAACAACCTCAACTATATTTGAAGTACCCTGAATTTACTTCTTCTAAAGGTACTGTACTTTGCCAAACTTCGGGGTTCTTGACCCATCTCCCCTTACATAACAAGTTCATGTGTGGACAGTTCTTTGCTATTCTTCTTGTTTAAATTTGAGGAGGGTTGGGAGCTTCGCCGCACACTCATCCTAGTGAATTGTAGGGTTGGGAGGTGGTTTTCGGTGCGGGCTCACCCTTGGTATTGTCTAAGACCTCTGTCCTTATCACACAGTTTCAATTATTGATAAGACCTAAAGTGATCTTCGCGTTTAATCCGCAAAAAGAGTCAAGTTTCTCTCCGCAAATTTCGCCGCACGCTCACCCTTGCAACTCTTTTATTTGGGGTTGGGAGCCTTTATCGGTGCAGACCTGCCTAATTTGATTTACAGTCTTATGCGACCTACTGTCTTTAATACTGAACTTTGTTTGGAAAATAACCGTAGCACATATGCATTTGTGTCTGAGCAGTAAACTTTGACAAGAGTGTTGTGCACCCAAGCGATTGTGTTTATCCTGAGTTGCAACGATCCTGTAAATGGTGCGTTTTTAAACTGCTCTCTCGCAGCCACATTGAACGCGAGAGCTCTTTTGAAAAATAATACGTTCTTTTGAAGGACCTGCCTTCTCACCATTGTTAACTCGAGAACGCTTACCTCGAAGTTCTTTGCCTCGCTACACGACATCACCGCTGCATCTCTCGGCGGCTCCTTGGGCATTGAGTCATCACGGAGACAAACGTAACGCTCTACACGCACTTACATTGGTGTCTGTCAACGTGGCGGCCATTTGGGGGATTGTGGTTGTTGCCTGGATACCATCAACATTAATGCGCTACGCTTTGTGAACTTCGTGCCAGTGAAGGGAAATCGGCAATTCTACTCCTGCGTGTCTTCTCAGTGAAGCGCACACTAACGTGAAGGAAATTTCTCCTGAGTGTTATCCCTGTTACACGCACACTAATATCAGATATTTATCAACATTGTGAGTACAACAGTGACAATTGAAGACACTAATACCAGATATTTATCAACATTGTGAGTACAACAGTGACAATTGAAGAACTTTTCTGGTTTTCCTTCGACTGCCCTTAAAAGGACCTTCATTCACAACAATTGAAGATCTTTACTGGTTTCCTTCAACCTTCATTCAATGTTTGCTTTTACCTAATAGTATAGTGCTTCATGTACACATTTGCAGTTCAAATACTTTTGTGATTTACTTACAAACTATATAATTTTTATTATTTTCTTTTCTTCTTCTTTAATTTCTATTTCACTTCATTATGCAAAACGTCACAGCTCCTCCACTTTTCCTAATGTCGCCTGGTGAACCGGTGATTAAATGGAAGAAATTGAGAAATGTTTTTGAACGTTATGCTAGGGTTTGTGGTGTTAGTCTTTCTGCTGAATGCAGAACTTCTCTCCTTCTTCACTGTCTTGGGTCAGAGGGCCAAGATGTTTTGACAATTTAGCCCAACTCAGTGATGAGGAAAGTTCAGGTCTAAATGAGTATGAAATTTGTATTAAACAACTTGATAAACACTACTTACCCAAAATCAGCACAATACTAGAAAGGTACCAGTTTGCAAAAAAGAAGAAAGACGAAGGCGAAACTATTGAGGGGTATGTTACTCAGTTAAGGAAACTTGCCTCCTCTTGTAAGTTTGGGAGTTTATGTGATGAGAGGATAAGAGACCAATTTATGTTTGGGTGTAACATTGAAAGAGTAAGAGAAGAACTTTGGTTGAGGGATGAACCCTCGTTGGATGAAGTTCTTCAGGTTGCTAAGAGAGTTGAGCATTCGCTCAAGTGTGTAGACACCTTGAATAAAGATAAACAAGTTTCAGTTCAAGTCGTTAAAGAACCTGAAAAACCTACTACTTCTAAGTCTGATCCTTCTGTTAAATCTAAAAAAAAAACTTTTGTCCCAAGATGTTTTAGATGTGACAAAGTGGGCCATTTGGCCAGCGACAGTAAATGTCCTGCTTTGAATGTCATTTGCTCGAAGTGCAAAAAGAAAGGTCATCTTTCTATTGTATGCAAAACGAAGAATAGTTCTTCTGATGTAAAATCTGTTGAAACAGAAATTTTGGAGGAGGATTTTGTCTGTGGACAAATTGTGGTTCAGGTTGTGTCCCAGGGAGTAGTTTAAATCTTGTCCTTTAGATTCAATTCTGGTTGAAGGTGAGTCAACAAGAGTTTTATTTGACTCAGGCGCAAAAATCACTATTATTTCTAGAAGTTTCTTTGAATCTAAGTTGTCTCACAAGGTTGTTGTTCACAAGACGGACATTCGTCCTTTAGCATATGGTGGAGAAATCATTCCCCTAAAGGGTTACTTCAAGGGGCTCATTGAATACAAAGGGCACTATGTTTCAGGGAAGGTTTATGTTTCCATAAAAGGTGACAGCATCATTAGTTGGTTCCACCAGGGTGATGTGGGAGTAATGTTGGATCCTAGTAGCGATTGTCCAATCAAATTTAAAGAGATTGTTTAAACCATTGACATATCCACTGACAGTTCGTTTGAGTGTAAAGTCAAAGAGAAATTTCCTCATGTTTTCAAGAATAGTTCAGGATGTCTCAAAGATTTTAAGCTGAAAATACCACTTTGTTTTAACTCACAACCATTTTGTTGTAAGGCAAGAAATGTCCCTTGAGCGGTGAGGAAAGAAATAAAAAGAGAACTTTGTAAACTGAAATATGGCGGCATCACTGAGGAGGTAACAGCAACTGATTGGCTTTCTCCAGTTGTAGCTGCCCGCAAGTCTGATGGGTCTCTTCGTCTATGCGTGGACTTGAGGCAGGTAAACAAGTGTGTGGTTGTGGGCAGATATCCCCTGCCCAATATCTCTGAGTTGCTAACGTTGTTGGGTGGGGTTAGGGTGTTTAGCACCATCGACTTAACTTCAGCCTATCATCAGATTGAATTGGATGAAGCCTCCAGGTATTTCACTTCATTCGTTACCCCGTTTGGTTCCTTTAGGTTTGTGCGCATGCCTTTTGGGCTTGTATCAGCAGCAGCTGTTTTTCAACCAATAATGGAAAAAACTTTGGACGGTTGTAAGGGCTGCTGTGTTTACCAGGATGATATTCTGGTATTTGCCAAAAGCCTTGAAGACAATGAAAGGTACCTTTATGATGTTTTGGGTAAGTTGGGTAATGCCAATCTCACTATCAAATCTGAAAAATGTAAATTTGGTACCTCGTCAGTTCACTATTTAGGGCACACTCTCACAATATGGAATTACTCCAAAATCAAGTCTCATTGATACTATAACTCAGATGCCACCTCCACCTTTCAAAGAAGAACTAGACAAGTTTTTTGGTATGGTTGAATACTACAACAAATTTGTTGAGGGGTTTGCAGAGTTATCTGCTAATATGAGAAGTTTATTAAAGAAGGGTTGTGAGTTTAAGTGGAATACTGATTGTGATACAGAGTTTAATTCCATCAAAGAAAAACTAAAATCATCGCTTGTTTTAACGAGTTTTGACCCTTGCAGAACTTCTGTTGTTTTCACCGATGCAAGTCTAAAAGTCTTAGGGGCTGTAGTACAACAAGAAGGTAAGGATGGTATGTCTACTATTATGTTTGCTGCAAAAACAACAGTTGATGGACAGAATGCAGAACAATGTCATACATTCACCCCAGTACAGAGATCTGGGCCTAAATCCACTGTTTTTTGCTCACCATACCACCCCAGTTCAGACATAGCCATATGCAAATCAGCCTTGACCCTGTGCCTCATGGGAACAGTCCAGCCCGAACTGCAAAGCCATGTCTTCCCTGGACCGGAATCAAGCATCCTAGGACCGGTTTCTGGCTATCAGCCGTCTTCATCCAGGATAACTTGACTCCAGTGGCATGGAGAGCACGGGACTCACGTCTGAGCATACCCGTCCCACTCGGGGTGACAAATGCAAAAACAACAGTTGATGGACACAATGCAGAACAATGTCATACATTCACCCCAGCACAGAGATCTGCGCCTAAATCCACTGTTTTTTTGCTCACCACACCACCCCAGTTCAGACATGGCCATATGCAAATCAGCCTTGACCCTGTGCCTCATGGGAACAGTCAAGCCCAAACTGCAAAGCCATGTCTTCCCTGGACCGAAATCAAGCATCCTCGGACCGGTTTCTGGCTATCAGCCGTCTTCAACCAGGATTACTTGACTCCAGTGGCGTGGAGAGCACGGGACTCACGTCTGAGCATACTTGTCCTACTCGGGGTGACAAATGCAAAAACAACAGTTGATGGACAGAATGCAGAACAATGTCATACATTCACCCGAGTACAGAGATCTGGGCCTAAATCCACAGTTTTTTTGCTCACCACACCACCCCAGTTCAGACATGGCCATATGCAAATCAGCCATGACCCTGTGCCTCATGGGAACAGTCAAGCCCGAACTGCAAAGCCATGTCTTCCCTGGACCAGAATCAAGCATCCTAGACCCGGTTTCTGGTTATCAGCCGTCTTCAGCCAGGATAGCTTGACTACAGTGGCGTGGAGAGCACGAGACTCACGTCTGAGCATACCCGTCCCACTCTGGGTGTAAAATGCAAAAAAACAGTTGATGGCCAGAATGCAGAACAATGTCATACATTCACCCCAGTACAGAGATCTGGGCCTAAATCCACAGTTTTTTTGCTCACAACACCACCCCAGTTCAGACATGGCCATATGCAAATCAGCCTTGACCCTGTGCCTCATGGGAACAGTCCAGCCCGAACTGCAAAGCCATGTCTTCCCTGGACCGGAATCAAGCATCCTAGGAACGGTTTCTGGCTATCAGTCGTCTTCAGCCAGGATAGCTTGACTCCAGTGGCGTGGAGAGCACGGGACTCACGTCTGAGCATACCCGTCCCACTCGGGGTGACAAATGCAAAAACAACAGTTGATTGACAAAATGCAGAACAATGTCATACATTCACCCCAGTACAGAGATCTGGGCCTAAATCCGTCGTTTTTTTGCTCACCACACCACCCCAGTATGCTTTGTTTGCCATAAGTTGGCAGGGTATGCTCAGACGTGAGTCCCTTGCTCACTTTGCCACTGGATTCAAGCAAGCCTGGCTGAAGACGGCTGTAATGCCAGAAACCGGTCCTAGGAAGCTTGTTTCCAGGTCCAGGGAAGGCATGTCTTGGCAGTTCGGGCTGGACTGTTCCCATGAGGCACAGGGTCAGACTGATTTGCATATGGCCATGTCTGAACTGGGGTGGCAGAGTGGGCTAAAGAACGGTTATGGATTAAACCCAGATCTGTTGACTGGGTGTGAGTGTTTGATTGGTTCAGATGCCCTGTCCATCACTACCCCCTTTTGTACTGATTTGTTCGCCATAAGTTGGCAGGGTATGCTCAGATGTGAGTCCCTTGCTCACTTTGCCACTGGATTCAAGCAAGCCTGGCTGAAGACGGCTGTAATGGCAGAAAACAGTACTAGGAAGCTTGTTACAAGGTCCAGGGAAGGCATGGCTTGGCAGTTCGGGCTGGACTGTTCCCATGAGGCACAGGCTCAGACTGATTTGCATATGGCCATGTCTGAACTGGGTTGGCAGAGTGGGCTAAAGAACAGTGATGGATTAAACCCAGATCTGTTGACTGGGTGTGAGTGTTTGATTGGTTCAGATGCTCCGTCCATTACCACCCCCTTTTGTACTGCTTTGTTCGCCATAAGTTGGCAGGTATGCTCAGACGTGAGTCCCTTGCTCACTTTGCCACTGGATTCAAGCAAGCCTGGCTGAAGACGGCTGTAATGCCAGAAAACGGTCCTAGGAAGCTTTTGTCCAGGTCCAGGGAAGGCATGTCTTGGCAGTTCGGGCTGGACTGTTCCCATGAGGCTCAGGGTCAGACTGATTTGCATATGGCCATGTCTGAACTGGGGTGGCAGAGTGGGCTAAAGAACGGTGATGGATTAAACCCAGATCTGTTGACTGGGTGTGAGTGTTTGATTAGTTCAGATGCTCCGTCCATCACCACCCCCTTTTGTACTGCTTTGTTCGCCATAAGTTGGCAGGGTATGCTCAGACGTGAGTCCCTTGCTCACTTTGCCAATGGATTCAAGCAATCCTGGCTGAAGACGGCTGTAATGCCAGAAACCGGTCCTAGGAAGATTGTTTCCAGGTCCAGGGAAGGGATGGCTTGGCAGTTCGGGCTGGACTGTTCCCATGAGAAACAGGGTCAGACTGATTTGCATATGGCCATGTCTGAACTGGGGTGGCAGAGTGGGCTAAAGAACGGCGATGGATTAAACCCAGGTCTGTTGACTGGGTGTGAGTGTTTGATTGGTTTAGATGCTCCGTCCTTCACCACCCCCTTTTGTACTGCTTTGTTCGCCATAAGTTGGCAGGGTATGCTCAGACGTGAGTCCCTTGCTCACTTTGCCACTGGATTCAAGCAAGCCTGGCTGAAGACGGCTGTAATGCCAGAAACCGGTCCTAGGAAGCTTTTTTGCAGGTCCAGGGAAGGCATGGCTTGGCAGTTCGGGCTGGACTGTTCCCATGAGGCACAGGGTCGGACTGAACTGGGGTGGCAGAGTGGGCTAAAGAAAGGTGATGGATTAAACCCAGATCTGTTGACTGGGTGTGAGTGTTTGATTGGTTCAGAGGCTCCGTCCATCACCACCCCCTTTTGTACTACTATTATGTTTGCATCACATGGTCTAAGAGATCCTGAGTCCCTGAGTACTCTGTTATTGAGCATGAAGCTCAGGACGTTTTTTGGGCCATTAGAAAGTTAAAAAAAAATCCTACGGGGGTACTAAATTCATAGTGAGGACTGATCACAAGCCTTTATGTGAGACATTCTCAAAGAAGGATATTGATCTTATCTCAAGCAGGATCACCAAGTGGGTCATTGCTTTGCAAGAGTATGATTTTGAAACTAGGTATATCCCAGGTGTTGACAATAGTGTTGCAGACACACTCTCTAGGTTGGTAAATGATTGTCATGATGTGGTTCCCCTAGATGAGTGGGATGATCCTGAGGTTCATGTTTGTCTTGTTGATGAAGAGATTATTAGTCAAGAGCAATGGAAGGTCTTATTGTCTTCAGATTCTGTTTTATCAGAGGTTGTTTCTCTTATTCACAAGGGTTTGAAGAGTAAAATAAATTGCTCTAGTGAGGCTTCCAAGTTTTGGAGTGTCAAGGATGAGTTAGCAATTTGTGACGGTTTGTTGTTACGAGGTACCAGACTTGTGCCCCCCTCTGAGCTTCGTGGAAATTAATTGACTTTGCACATAAGTCACACTCTGGAATATCTAAAACTAAAGAGAGACTACGTGCTTGTTACTGGTGGCCAGGTATGGATATACTAATTGAGAGAGTTGCAGGGAATGTTTGGTATGTGCCTATAGTGATTAGTCTAAGGTTGTGAGGGTTCAACCTATGGTGATCAGAGAGCTTCCTAAGAAACCTTGGAGTGATATTGCTTTCGATATTGTGCGTCCTGTTCATCATGATGGTCAACCATTTTTTATTTTTGTTCTTTTAGACTTGTACTCTAGATGGCCTGAGATCCATTTCACACCTAATATTGAGACCTATCTGGTTATAAAGGTCTTGGAGTCTCTCATAGCTAGAGAGGGATATCCAGACTCTATTCTCACAGATAATGGAGTAAAATTAGGCTCTAAGCAAATGGAGTGTTTCTTGAAGAATAGAGGTATTTGTCATAAAAAATGCTCGCTCTATCATCCAGAAACTAATGGAATGATTGAAAGGTTTAATAGAGTGTTAAAGTAAACAATCTTATGGGCTAAGTCTTCTGGTCTTAATTGGAAGCAAGAAGTTCTTAGAAGAGTTGAGACTTATAGACTGACTCTACACTCATCTACTGGAAAGTCTCCTTTATATCTTTTCAAAGGTAGTGTTCCCAGTACCCTTGTTGAGCCTTCTTGGGTGAAAGATGTGGGTGAGTCTGTGTCTAAGACTCCTTTAAATGAGCCGGAGTGGCATTTGAAAGAAAAGCATGAGTGTTTAAAAAGAAAAGCATCTTTTGATGACAGGAAATCAACAAAGAATACTGTAGTGAGAGTTGGGGATTTTGTAGTTATCAAACTTCCTGGTTCAAAAGTAAAATTTTCGGATCCTATAAAGGTTATCAAAGTGTTTAAAAATGCTGTAAGAACCAAAGATCATAGGATGTGGAACCTCAATAGGATTTCTGTGTTTTCGGGTCCTTTGAATTGAGATGTACCTACTGTTTCAAAGAAGAGTCACGATGCTGATTTAGATACCTTACGCACATCCTCTAGAATTACAAGAAAACCCATGTAGTTGAATGATTATGTATCTTGAACTTTTGTTTTGTTATTTTTGGGGGGGAAGATATGCAATATTCTCCTGTAACTCATGTACCATAGCAACATATGACATCACCCATGATTCTGTTCCAACCCTGTTCTCAAGGTTCAGGAATGTTTACATTCAGTTGATGCTGGGCAGTTACTTGGCTGGCTTTGGTTTAGATGGGTTCATCTTTACCTGGAAATAAACTTGGATTATACTTTATCATCAATCCTGCGTTCATTTTAATCTTTTCAAGGATTTTACAACAAGCTTTTCTGATGCATGCATCACCTCCTGCGGATTTGCAGATATTTTTCAATATTGTAATTTTTAAGCGGCGCAGCATGCCGCTTGTGCTGCGCTGCTTACAAAAAGTGTATACAGTTACAAAAATAGAATTTGGCCAGCTGGGTCACAGAAAATAAAAGCGCGATGGCAATGAGGAGCAACCTGCTCCGGTGCAAAAAAATAAATAAATAAACTGCGTCGGAAAAGAAAAGCGCGACGGCAATGAGGAACAAGCTGCCCCGGTGCCACAAAAATGGTGCGCGCGCGCTTGGGAGAGCAGACTTCACTTTTCAAGCACTGCACTTGTGCTTGTGGAAAACCGCTGCTCGCTCCCTCAAGGTGGATGCTGCCACGAGTGCAGTGCTTGAAAATTAGCAGAGCGATGGCCAAAGGCCCTCCTAAGCAGCGCATGCGCTCTGCGTAGGCAAGACCTAAAAATATAAAGAGTAACAGTTGCATCCTACCTTTAAAATATCAGCACTCAGGCACGGAACAGGGATGCCTTTCAGTCATGCTTCTTGAGAGTTACTTTTAATTGTAAAGGCCGCATGGGAATAGCATTGCTCAGACAGGGGACAACAGGTTTAAGGGTCAGAGGCCAAGTTCTGCATTTAGAACTGACCACCACTACTGAAAGCAAAATGTCCACGCAGGGAGTTTTGGAGGATTTTCTTTATCTGAGGTTAGCCACTGTGACAGTGTGTGATTTCTACATCACACTATTAAAGCATTTACAGCGTTTCTTCATGTGTACATGTACAAATATAATTGTGTGAATGCAAGTTGTACATTTACCCCCAGATGCATCAACAACCCAATTTGCGATTCCTTAATAGCGAAAAATACCGATTCGCTATTAAGGAATAGCAAAATGGAATGCATCAAGAAATCACTTAAAAAATAGCGATTTCTTAGAATTCCTTAATTGTGAGTCGCAAATTGCGAGTCGCAATTCAGGAATACCTCCCCATTCATTCCTATGGGCCTAGAGGCCCATAAGAATGAATGGGAAGATTCGCAAATTGAGATTGAGATTTCAAGGGTGCAGGGGTGCCAAAGGAAACCCTGTTGCACCCCTGAAATTGATATGTGCACATATGTTGGGCACACTCATGCCCTTAGGGCATGTGTGTGCGCAAAATGAAACTTTGAAAAATGCACTTTAGTGCATTTTTCAAAGTTTTTGCAAATGACCATGAAGTACAACTTCATGGTAATTTGCGTGCCCTATTAGCGAATTCGCTATTTTAAAAACTTTCATGCATTGCATTTAAGGAATCTCAATTTGAGATTCCTTAAATGCAAATAATCGCAATTTAGCGATTTCTAAATTTGCGATTTTTGCATTTGGGATGATGCATCCCAAATGCAAAAATACCGCTCGCAAAGGGGCAGATTCTGAGAATATGCCCCTTTGCGAGCGGATTTTTGTTTGATGAATCTGGGCCTTAGTCTATAGCCCTTGTAGTAATAATTAAAATAAATAAATAAACAGGGCAGTATTTGATTGAGCGGGGAACATATTCCTTTTCAGCAGATTTGCTTCTATTTTGGTCTGCAGCAAATAACACATGTTAAGCAAACGCACACTTCCGTGCCACTTGTTCTAAATAGTAAAAACATACATGTAATACCAGCTTGTAATGTTGAAGAGTAGTTTAAGAAACTATTTTCTTTGTATTAATCACATTTCCTGATTCTAACATTGTAGGGTAAAACACTACAGGTAATGTACATTTTGCTCTAATGATGTCTGAGGCTATAATGTGCCTAGGGAAATTAATTCAATTCATGTTAATAATATTTAGGATATCGTCATTAGTAATTTAAATACATTTAAGAAATGGAAGAATTTACTTAGTTGTTTCAATGAACTTATGGCCTTGATTAAGCGTTCCTGGAACAAGATTGGACACCACAGATCTGTTTTAGGTAACATTAGCTAAAGGAAATATTGCATTTTCTGTTAGGAGCAGATGGGGATATCACTGTTTTCTTGAGAAATAATACAAGTGTAGGAGATATGCAGGGTGGAGTGTATCCTTTTTTTTTTTTTTTAAGTTTCAAAAACCTTTATTTCACATCACATAGAATACACAGCTGCGAATCCACAACCCGGAGGCCGGCAGCGCTACATAGCAACATATCAGATGGGATAACACAGCCTGATAGCCAGCATCCCATAGGGCCCGGCGGCGTTGTATCACTAGCACGATATTAATCCATACCTGCGTGAACCATGTCCAATCATTTTAGAAAACACTTTCTTTATGTCCTTGGAAACCAAATCAACAGTACCCTAACCCAACTTCCTGCCATGGCCCCAAACTGTACAATAACGATGTACGACGTCTCACAGTGCCCAACCCATGGAACACGTTTTTTGTCAGTCTTGAGGATCGGGAGGTCCCCACCCTCCCCTTGTATGGAGACTGTGACGTTGCCCATCGCTTGTCGCTAAAACTTTCTTGAACGCAATTAAACACCCTTGACACCCCACCCATCCCCCCTCCCATATTCACAACTTCCCCCTACCCTCCCCCCCCTGCCGAGATTAGAACCCTTCCCAATGTGGTCAGTGTGCTCTACAGTTTGATTCTCTAGAAACAAGCAAAAACAGTGATATTGGGTCTGTGCAATCAGCTCCTCAAATCGGGTCACCAGGTGTTGTGATTTCTGGAGGACTAATGCCTTCGTGTCCCGTGACTACCAGTTCCGGGCTATTTTGCGTAAGAGGGGCATCCAATCCCACCAACTCTTGGATCATTACCCCCCACGCCTGGAGAACTTCGGGCAACTTCCCATCCCTTCTAGTATGCCTAATATGGTCTTCCTCTGCCAGCGCCCATTCTCTCAGGTCAGACTTCCATCTCTGCAGCACCGGACCCTGTGGGGATAACCAGTGTATTGCAATGTGGCGTTGAGCCGTCACCAGGCCCAACACCAAAAACCGCCTGCTCACCTTTCGTTTGGGGTCCCGAGGGATTAGGCCCAAGAGGCATGGGAGGGGGTCCAATTCTATTACCCATCCTGACACCTTTTCCAAAACCTCCCGCACCGACTCCCAGTATGTTTGGAGGACCGGACACTCCCATACCATATGCACAAAGTCTGCCATTCGGTTGCGGCATCTAGGGCAGTGCGCGTCCCTTGTGCTATCAATGGTCTGGAGACGCCTAGGGGAAAGGTAGGTCATATGTACAATGTTGCACTGAATTAATTTGAATCTGTTGCTAACTGACACTTTCCTCACACTTTCATGAATTTTTTCCCAGTCACGGGAGGTGATTTCCCTCGGACACGCCCACTGCCATCTGTCCTCAATCGTCAGGGGCCCCAACTTCCTGTCCTCCCTCAAGGCCCTATAAAGGTGAGTCACAAACTTCCGACCCCCAGCCATCGCCAACATTGTGACCAGCGTACGGGTTGGCCCCGGAGCCTCCGGGAATGTTGGCCACATCTGCCGCGCTGTCGCCGCTATTTTCGCGTATTGGAGGTATTGTCCCGGGCCAAGCCCAAAGGAGGCTACTGCCTCCTGATAAGTTACAAATTGGTCATTCGGATACAAGTCCGCTAACATCAGGCACCCTCCCTCCGTCCATTTATCAATAGTCATGACCCGTGCAATCCGGGCAAATGGCGGTAAAAGCCACAGATCCAAGTCCGGGGCGAAGGGATTGCTGTGGAGGAGGCGTCGTGTCACCTGATCCCAGATCAACGCCATCAACCGCGCCAGTGGGGGGGTATGTTCCGGGTGTCCCCCCAAACGCCAAAGCAATGCCCCCAGTTGCCTGTTTCCAAACGTTCCCTCCATTAAGGATCTTTCCCACGAGGGGTCAGTATCCAGCCATGCGAACGCGTGTTGTATCTGTGAGGCAAAATAGTACATCTCCAGGTCGGGAACTTCCAAACCACAAGTGCCCCAACTGCGCTTTAAAACCTCCAAACTCACCCTGCATCGCTTCCCATTCCATAACAGGAGGATGAGGAGTGAGTCCAGCTCTCGAAAAACCCGATGTGGAATCTCGCAAAAGGACCCCTGCATAGTGTATAAGCAACGGGGGAGGATCACCATTTTAATTAGGGCTATCTTTCCCATCAGGGAAAGTGGAAGAGTATTCCAAAAGGTGATGCTTCCCTTTAAACCTCGAATTATCCGTCCCATATTGTGCTGAAAAAAGGTGTCTGAGCGCCGGCTTATCCACACCCCCAGGTAGCGCAGTGTGTCATCCACCCGTGGGAGTCCCACCTCTGGGCGTGGAACCCCTTCCCACTCTTCCTGCGTCCCAATCGCGTACAACTGGGATTTCGTGTTATTGACTGCCAGACCGGAAGCGGCTGTGAACTGCGCTAATGCGGCCATCAGGATCGGCAGGGAGTGCGTGGGCTGACTCAGGTAGATCAAGGCGTCGTCCGCATATAAGGACACCACTTGTTCCCTCGCCCCTATTCGAATGCCCCGGTCTCTAAGCACCGAACGAAGGTGACATGCCAGCGGCTCCATAGCCAGGGCAAAAAGCAGGGGGAGAGAGGACACCCCTGGCGAGTACCCCTCAAAATAGGTATCTCCTCCGAGATGCACCTGCCCGTGAGGACTCCGGCTACCGGTCTGGTGTAGAGCAGCCGAACCCATCGCACGAATCCTTCCCCCAGTCCTAGTTTTAAAAGTACCTTCCATAAATAGGGCCATCGGACCGAATCGAAGGCTTGTTCGATGTCTAGGAAAACCAGCGTGTTCTGTCCTGCCCGACCCTCTAAGGTCTGCATAACATGGGCCAGGCGGCGTACATTCCGCAAAGTGTTTCGTCCTGGGATAAATCCCGATTGGTCATCATTGACCAGGCGACGAAAATATGGAAGGACTCTGGAGGCGAGAACCTGACTGATTATTTTTAAATCCACATTTAACATGGACATGGGTCTATAGGATCGTGGGAGAAGAGGATCCTTCCCCTGTTTGGGGAGCATGACTACCGTCGCCGCTCGCATGGAGTTCGGGAGCAAGCCCCGATCGTACGCCTCCGAAGCCACCTCCAGGAGTTTTGGGACCAAAACGTCTTTGAAGTCTTTGTAAAGTTCAGCTGCGAGGCCATAGGGTGGAGTGTATCCTATTGAATAACATTATCAAGGGGTAGCAGCATCTGTAGGCCATGTGCAGAGAATAGCTCTGCCATGCATACAAAAATACTGGTTTCCACTTAAAATTGTTGTGCTGGGTCAGATAAAAAGGCCATGAAATAAAGTTTGCATTAATGTGCTATTATGTTGCACAGCTCAATAAGCTAAAGGAATTGGTAAATGGTTATTGGATTAATGTTTTCTAGTTAGCTCAATATGCTTGTACACTAAAATGTACAAAGTGGTACAGTCCAATTGTATTAGACATGGCCTCTTTGGTGTGGTTTCTCCTAGTTATCTATCTCCTATAAATCTGTCCGTGCCCAGCTGCCAAAAAGTGGTGTGTATTGTCGACAGGAGGTCACCTGCTTAGGATACCTACTGTCGAAGGGGAGTAGGAGACTAGTTCCTGGGCAAATTAAGGGTAAGCAAAATTAAGTAACACATTGTTCTTTTTCTTGGTTTTTGTGCCTATTATGTGTATTATTGTGAGTTATTCTGCATGGAAAGTACGCACGGCAGCTTGTTATAGTGTTCTCTCTCTCTCTCTATTGAGCCTGTCTAAGCTGTCTAGGAAGGGCCATGAGACAATTGGTCGGGCTCGCTTTAGTCATTAATTTCACAAGATGCTTGAATATGTTCTTAAATACCAACACCGGGTCTGAATACAGCTGGTTCAGCTAGAGTATTTGAAATAACATCTGACTTGGATAAAAGAAAAGGGTACTTCATGTATACATTAAATGTGTTACATTAGCTCTTACCTTTCTGTATCTAAAGGGCCTTCAATGTGTAACAGGTTGTTGGTTTTGTAGTTTAGAGAATATATTTTTAGGTTCTCCCTTGTTTGTGAAATTATATGTTTTTAACATTATGGTTTGAGAAAATATCTGTAAAGTGGAAAAAAATAATTAAATCAGCTGAGTTTTTGATATAGAACAAATAAAATAAAAGTATATGACTTTCTCATATTATGCTCTGGGTTTCTAATTGGTGCTGGTGAAAGATTTATGACTGGAGATGAACTATAGTTACTTACCTGTAAACTGTGGTTCTCCAGTATTGGTGTCTTTCATAGATTCACATGCTTGAATATCCCCCGTCGTCGAAGTGGGAGTCCCACGGTACATAAAAATAGCAGTCATATATGCATGTATACATGAAAATTATAATAAATAAAAATATACATACATATAGTGCAATAAATTGTAAATTCTAAAAGTACCATAGAACATAATAGGCCCATTGAAAAGCCTAAGGGAGAACTCACTTTAGTAGCATATTAGTATCATTATGTGTTGGATCACATTCCAGCCAATCAGGCTGTAGCTTCCTCTAGAACCTTCTCCTCAGAAGCCCAAGTCCTCAGATTTTCGTAGCACAAGTAAGTAAAAGCGCCTGAGGAGAAGAGAGCCTCTGAGGGGAGGATGGGAGGGTCGCATGTGAATCTATGAAAGACACCAATACTGGAGAACCACAGTTTACAGGTAAGTAACTATAGTTCTTCTCCAGTATTAGGGGTGTCTTTCATAGATTCACATGCTTGAATAGAGTAGAAAGCAGTAAATCATCACATGAGTCATAAAGGTAATACATCATGCAAAGAAGGTAAATATATTAGGCAATATGCACTAAATACCAAAAC
The DNA here is from genome assembly GCF_964261635.1 of Lissotriton helveticus. Classification (NCBI taxonomy): domain Eukaryota; kingdom Metazoa; phylum Chordata; class Amphibia; order Caudata; family Salamandridae; genus Lissotriton; species Lissotriton helveticus. Next base: position 376,999,519 of record NC_136060.1, read on the forward strand.
ATTATTAGTAAAAAACCTTTATGACTGGAGGCGGGTAGCAACAGAGGCTCACCTTTATTGGAAAAGATTCCGCAGCACCGCTTGACCCACTGCCGCATCCGCGGCGTCTGTTGATTGCAGGCAGTAGTGCTTAGTAAAAGTATGGCTGCTCGACCAAGTCGCAGCTCTGCAGATCTGTCGTAAGGGTACCCCCGCAAAGAGGGCAGCCGAAGTAGACACTGCTCTAGTTGAATGAGCTCGAACTCGAGCAGGAATGGGCTTTCCAGCCCGTTGGTGGCAGAAGGATATGGTAGAGGATATCCACCTAGTTATGGTCTGTTTGGTAACAGGTTGTCCTTTGTAAGTTGGACCATATGCCACAAACAATTGATCTGACTTTCTGATAGTTGCAGTTCGTTGAATGTAGAATTTGAGACAACGTTTCACATCTAATGAATGCAATGACCGCTCAGCTGGAGTTTGCGGAGCAGGAAAGAAAGTTTTCAGTATTACAGGTTCGTTGAGATGAAAGTCACTGGGAACCTTTGGGATGAACTTAGGATTAGTTCGTAATGTCACAGCCTCGTTGGAGAATTGTAGGAAAGGAGGCTGTATGGTAAACGCCTGGATGTCACTGACACGTCTTGAGGACGTTAAGGCGAGTAAGAGAGCAACTTTCCACGTGAGAAATTTAAGATTTGCAGAGTGAATAGGCTCAAATGGTGGTAGAAGTAGTTGAGACAAGACAAAATTCAAGCGTCAAGCAGGCGGAGGGCGACGGATAGGTGGAAACATCCTAAAAAGGCCCTTGTAAAATTGCTTAATGATCCTTGAAGAACATAGAGATGTGGAACCATCATGGCGGAAACGGGAAATCGCCGCCACAAACACTTTAAGAGTTGAGTGCGACAGTCCTGATTTAGCCAGGGATAAAAAGAAAGGTAACATTTGTTCAGGTTTTGCAGTCATTGGGTCCAAATCTTTAGTGCGGCACCAGACACAGAAACGCTTCCACTTTAATTGGTACGTTTTTATGGTGGAGGGAGCGCGAGCCCGCGCTAACACCTCCCTGCAGTCCCTGTCAATATTTAAACGTGCAAATTCATTGTACTCAGGTTCCATGCATGGAGTTGAAGATATGCCGGATCCGGGTGACAGATTAGTCCCTGCTGCATCGTGAGGAGGTGCGGTAGATGACGAAGTGGTAACGGGTCGGACTGCGAGAAGAGGAGCAGGTCCGTGAACCATGGACGTCTCGGCCATTTGGGTGCGATCAGGATGATGCGACAAGGTTGGAACCTCATTCTGTGTAACAGGCGAGGGATCAGAGGAAGTGGAGGGAAAGCATAGATGAAGTCGTTCGGCCAATCGATCGAAAATGCATTCCAGCTCGACTCTCTGTGGGGATGCCGACTTGCAAAGCGTTGGCATTTCCTGTTGACAGCAGTCGCGAAAAGATCCATCTGCGGCCGGCCCCACCGCCGGAAGATGAACTCGACCGTCGGCTGGTTGAGTTCCCACTCGTGATTGTCCGACGATGCTCGGCTGAGTGAATCTGCCAGAACATTGGCCACACCTGGCACGTGAATGGCTGTGAGATGAATTTGACGTTGAATCGCCCAATCCCATATTTCTTGTGCCAGTTGAGAAAGTAGAAGAGACCTCGTGCCGCCCTGCTTGTTGAGGTAGTGCATGCTGGTGGTGTTGTCCGTCCGTACCAGCAAAGTGTGTCCCTGCACTAACCTCTGGAAAGATTTTAGGGCTAAGAAAATCGCCAAGAGTTCCAGACGATTGATGTGCCAAGTTCGTTGGATTGCTGTCCACTTTCCTTTCACAGACATGCCGTTGAGATGCGCTCCCCATCCTTCGAGAGACGCGTCTGTTGTAAGCGTCAGAGTTGGAGGTTCGTCCTGGAATGATCAGCCCGCAGATATGTGCGGAGGGTGAGCCCACCACTCCAGCGCTTTCTGGATGCGAGGTGTTAAAAGGACCTTGTCCTCGAATGACCCCGACACCTGTTTCCACTGCCTGTCCAGTTCCTCCTGTAGAGCCCTCATGTGCAATCTGCAATTTGGAATAAGTTGGATGCACGAGGAAGCCATGCCAAGGAATGATTTGAACATTCGGACAGAAACGTACAGTTTTGATTGGAGGAAGCGCACCATTTTTACCATGCGGTCCTGTCTTTCCTGGGAAGCGAACACTTTTCCCTGCCGAGAATCTAGCAAGGCTCCGAGGAAATCTCTCCTTTGCGATGGTTGAAAGTGTGACTTCTGGCAATTGATTGAAAACCCCAAGGCGTGGAAGAGGGAGATGCAGACTTGAGTGTGCTGCTCCGTCAGGTGAAAAGTTCTTGCCTTGATGAGGCAGTCGTCCAGGTATGGGTAAAATTGGATACCTTGGAGACGCAGGAAGGCAGCTACCTGGGCTAAGATCTTGGTAAAGACCCTCGGTGCTGATCGGAGGCCGAATGGTAGGACTTTGAATTGGAAGTGTAGCTGCCCGACTGTGAAGCGTAGATACTTCCTGTGTCTGGGGTGAATTGGCACATGGAAATAAGCGTCCTGAAGGTCGATTGTTGAATAGAACTCGCTTGGATTGAGAAAATTCAGAATTTGGAGCAGAGTTAACATCTGAAAAGTTTTTGAAATGATAAATTTGTTTAGGGCTCGTAAATCTAAAATTGGTCGCCATTCCCCCGACTTCTTCTTGACCAAGAAAAAGCGGGAATAAAACCCCTTGCCGCGTTGACCTTGCGGTACGACTTCGATGGCTCCTTTTTTGATCATCAATTTCACCTGGGCCAGAAGTTCTTTGAAATGAGGAGGTGGGGGCCCCGAAGGTGGATGAGTGGGTGGAAATTTTGTGAATTCCAGGGTATGTCCTTTGGATATAATGTCCAGGACCCATTGGTCGGAGGTGATTTCGGACCATTTTTAAAAGTAATTGGAGATGCGACCTCCAAGATTTACGGTCGGCAAAAGGAAGGGGCTGAGGCAGTCACTGCTTCTTGTTGTTTGAGCCACCTCTATAAGTGGATTTCCTCTGGTATGGTCTGGAGGTGGACTGACGATTTTGGGATTGATAGGAACCCCTCTGTCTGTTATCGTTGTAGGTGTTGTAAGAACGGTATTGACTTGATCCACGAAAAGTAGAGGAACCTCCGCCTCTACCTCGTGCACCCAGAAAGGGTCGTTTCTTGTACTGTAGGGTAGCCAAGGACTTCGCAGTGTCTGTGTCCTTTTTGATCGCCTCAAGGGCATCATCAACATGTTTGCCAAACAATAATTCTCCGTCATACGGCAAGTCTAGGACTCTTGCTTGTACCTCAAGACGGAAGGTGGTAGATCTCAGCCAGCCTTGACGCCTCAAGACTGCAGCCCCAGCCAATTGTCGAAACCCCGTTGAGGAAATATCGAGTGCACAATCAATGATTTTGGATGAAATCAACTCCCCCTCTTGTATAATTGCCTGTGCTTCTGCACGGATTGCATCAGGTAGCTGAGGAATCAATGCCGCCACCTCGGACCACATCTGGCGGTCATAACGGCCCAGAATAGCCAGAGTGTTTGCCGCCCTCACCGTAGTAGCCGCCATGGTTGTGAATTTCTTTCCTATTGAATCCAACTTGCGGCCTTCCTGATCAGGAGGAGACGTGAGTGGCGTGGCAGGATTGCCCGATCTTTTTTGTGCAGCCTGTGTAATGACCGAATCTGCTTTCGGTTGAGAGACCAAGCAGGCCGGGGAAGACGCCGGAGCCTTGTATTTCCTATCCAATCTGGGCAAAACTGCAGGAACAGAATTTGGACGTTCCATCAATTTAAGGCCCTCCTTCCAGATATAATCCACGATAGGTATAGTGTGGGTCTGTCTTTGAGATAGGTCCTTAAAGTCATACAAAAAGCATTCACTTTCATGCTGTTGTTGTTCGACCTTGAGATGAAAACGTTTTGTAGCACGGATCATCAAATTGTGGAAATGTGCAATGTCCACTGGGGGCGAATGGAGAGGTGAGGTGGGCGGAGTGGAAGGTGTTTGAGCCCTGTAATCGTTCCACTCAGTCATGTCGACGTCATTGTCGTCGTCATCTGTATTTTGTGGATCTGGATCCTCGTCGCCAGTGTCAGGACGAGCACCTCCCGGTGACGCGGGTGAAACTGGCGCAGGTGCCTGAGGAAGGTGAGGTTGAGGCTGCGGAGGAGGCGGTGGTGCTGGAGAAGCAGGTGTAGAAGCAGGAAACCTGCGGTTATAATCATCCAGCATGTGCTGAAGGTTCATGACCAGAGATAAAGGAATCTGTGTAGTTGGTTCCGAAGGCACCTGTTCTGACGCATCAACAGGAAACAATTCAGTCCCATCTTCGACATTGTCCACCACATCACCCTCATCACTATATTCCTGGCACTTAATGTGTAGATCCGAAGGACTGGTCGCTTGTTTAAAAAATCCTTCCACCTCTGAATCGTGTCCGGATTCTTCTTCACCCGACTGAAACAATTGTTCTGGAAGATAAGTGCTGCTCCTCACAGGGCTCAGTTGGATGAGTGGTACTGTCCGCAAAGAAGAGGCAGTAACCACTGTATAGATGGCAGCTGTTTTCGGTAACGGTGGATGCGACGTCAACGAGCCCGTTGGCGTAAATGTGGCAGTGTCAGAAACGACCTGAGACGGCTGCGTCGTCACTACAGAGGCAAGCGGCGCAGAAATGGATGGTATTTTCGTCGTCGACGATATTTTCTTGCCCGTCGACAGAGCCGTCGACGAGATTGGAGCCTTGGTCGTCGACGAGGATGGTGCTTTGGTCGTCGACGAGGAAGGTGCTTTGGTCGTCGACGACGACGTCGACGGGATGGTAGCCGTCGTCGAGACCGTCGACGACGGAACACTGGTCGACGGAGTCGTCGTCGACGAGGCAGCCGTCGACGGGCCCGTCGACGAGGTGCTGGTAGAAGTCTTGGTCTTCGTCGACGGTGTACGCGTCGACGATTTCGTCGTCGACGGTCTTTCTTTGATGGTCGTCGACGAGATCTTTACAACTGAAGAGATGGGTCTCACCTTCGTTGTCGCCGTCGACGAGGTGGTCGTCGTCGATGTAGCGCTGGTCGACATCGTACATGTCGTCGTCGATGTAGAGATGGCAGACACAGATTTAGTCGACGCTGAAGACGTCGACGGGCGCGTCGACGAGCCCGTCGACGAGCCAAAACCAGATTTTTTGATGGAAGGCAAGGCTTTGGGCGCAGACGTCAGAGAACCAGGTCCCGTAGACGTGCCCTGAAGCAAATCCTGTGGGGAGACAATCCTAGAGGACTCCTGAAGTCTACTCTTCTTAAGAAAAGGAGAAGGAACCTCAGTCTCAGACCCACGCTTCTGAGAGGACTTGGAAACAATAGATGACAGGCTCTCCACATCAGAAACCACAGACTCTGAAGTCTTCAACTTCTGCAGCCACAGAAGGAGACGGGCCTCTCTATCCCTCAGAGTCTTGGGAGGGAAAGTGCGACAGTACTTACAGTTTTTCACCTCGTGGTCTGGATAGAGACAGTAAATGCATTTACTGTGTGGGTCCTCATGGAAATGGCGTAGTTTACCACAAGAAGGGCAGGCTTTAAACAAAGATTTCTTGTTTGAAGACATTTTCTTGAAGAAAAAACAGTTAAAGTTGAGAAAACTGAGCCGAGCTCAGGGAGACTCCCTTCACACGACGTGCGGTAGAAAATCTGAGGACTTGGGCTTCTGAGGAGAAGGTTCTAGAGGAGGCTACAGCCTGATTGGCTGGAATGTGATCCAACACATAATGATACTAATATGCTACTAAAGTGAGTTCTCCCTTAGGCTTTTCAATGGGCCTATTATGTTCTATGGTACTTTTAGAATTTACAATTTATTGCACTATATGTATGTATATTTTTATTTATTATAATTTTCATGTATACATGCATATATGACTGCTATTTTTATGTACCGTGGGACTCCCACTTCGACGACGGGGGATATTCAAGCATGTGAATCTATGAAAGACACCCCTAATACTGGAGAAAGTGTGATTGTGGTGCATGCCTAAAAAGAGCCCAAAGGGATAATTTTTCATAGTGCTTAAATAAATAGAGACAAAAGCACCTCACCAGTGCACGTCTAATTGGCTAATAAGTAATACTGTTTGAACAAATTGTCAGAATTAACATAACAAATAAATGAAAACGCCATGTTACTGCCCATCCTGTCTGTAAACTGATGAAATTATGATAGGATGGGTAGAACGGACTGATGCTCCCTTATTTGACCTTGAACTATATGTGGGTAGTTTTTGTTCTAAAATTCCCAGGTGGCATCACCATTGTTGTTTATGTTATTACAGCACTACATAAGTCGCTTGGTATCACGAGTCCCTCATTAGTTAGTTCATATAATCGAGCTGACAACCCTTGCTAGAGCTGGTGAATAGGTTTCTCCCCTAAATATGATATTACATGGCCCAGATCGTGAAAAAAAAATATGATGCCTATGGTTCACAATGCTAGGGAAAATGCCTGTGTGATCCTTAGTAAACATCTTGAAGAAAAATATAGCCTTATAGGAGTCTGTCTGCCACAAACAAGTTCTGCTGGAGAGATTTATGTACTTACAAAGTTAGGATTAATTTGTTAGTTATTCATGCAATACAGATCTCTGTTACGTTCATAGTTTTAGAGTTTCCCGCTACACCTATAATAGGAGAGCATGGTCATAAAGCGCAAAACATGGTTGTTCTTACATAAGGAAAATAATTCTGAAGTGTCCACAGTCCTGTACAGTAGTGAAAAAATCACAAGCAGAAGAAGTGTTGTGAACTATATGACTTATCGAACACAAGCTTGCTAAACACAAGAAACACCAAAGAATAGTTGTTTTGATATTCCTTTTCTTTGAGGTTCGTCAGAAAAATAATATAGGGGCGTTTCTGAAATAGAATATCCTCTTTTGATTGATTGTTTGTATGCCTTATCTAAAGATTTCTGTTCTGTTCACCAACAGATATCTGCTGCCCTACAACCAATATAGATAATGGGGTGACCCAATATTCAACGGACCTGGGTATAAGGCGGAAATGTAAAGAGTGGTCCAAGACACATTTGACATGAACTGAATACTATTCTAATCAATCATGTGTTATGCAACAACTATAACACTGGTCTATAATACCTAAGAGAAATCACTAACACCTTCCAATGGCATACATATTATGAATGCATGTGTTAATTTAGAACACAAAAATACAAAAGCGGCAGAGTAACCAATATTGTTTGTAATACTTTTATTTATAAACTCAAAGCGCACATTTAATACAGTGGTCATGGGTTGCCTGAAAGGAGCAAAAGACGATGCATGCAACAAATGCACTCTGCACTCTGCCTCTTACTTTCTGAGCAGCACGGAAAGCGATGCCCGACTTTGGAGCGCTGGATTTCTTCCGCCTCAAGGGCGCATGAATTAAGACGAATTGAGAAACTGGCTTCTTTGTTGGTTTAAGAAGCAGTGGACAGATGAGGGTAAACCCCTGCACCAGTAAGCCCCTAAAAAGGCTCATTTCCAAGGTACTGGACCCCTTGCAGCAGCCAAGGCTTGTTGTGCACAGCCAGTACATCAACGCTTTGGAAGAACGACCTGCATGTCGAGGGACTTTAGGGACAGTGCGACCCACTTAGCGAATGCCCCAGCTGTTTTGTTTGTCCCTCTTCTGCAAAACAAAGATCAAGAAGTGAGTCGGTGACCGCTGCCACCCGACGCCTCAAAGCACCTATGCACACGCGCTCCAGACTCCGAGTCCAAGGGAGGTGATGGTGTCAAAGGGGTCCCCAGACCCACATGGGCTAACCCCACACTTGAGGTGGCCCAAACTGGACTTCCAATTGCAGCCTCTTTCTGCAGGCCCCCGCCGATAACAAGAAATCCGTCCCCAAAAGACACCACTGCACCCAAGCCCCACAAGAAGTGGAGAAGTGGACCAAGTGTGCCCGGGGATCTCAGGGGTTGAGCCCCTTTGTGGGCTCCCTCAGACTGCTCCCCAAGTCCCAGCTTGCAGCCTCTTTGTTACCGGACCGTTCTCCGATTGAAGTGAATGGGACACCCGACGCTGTGACACACTTCTGCACCAGGAACCACCAAAGCCGCCCAAGGTGACCGGTTTGTGTGGCCTTGAACCTTGCCCCATACTCATCTAAAGTCCTGAAGAACAGTCCCGTAAGTCGCTGCTAAGTGCCCAAATGTAATACATGTTTTTCCTCCATAGGATAATATTACTGAAAATGAAAAGTGTCCATTTCTAAAAACTACTGTAAAAATTCATAATTCGAAACTTACTTACCCAATTCCAATGATGTTGGTATCTACATTTATATAAAAGTATGTGTTATTTTTATAAATTGGTGTTGGTCTTCTTTATTGAGTGTGGTCTCACTGACTGCGTTTGTGTGTGTAATAAATGCTTAGCTCTACCCTGTGATATCCCTAACTTCTCGCCCACACTACCTCAAAAGAGAGCATTTGGGGGGTTGTTTGTACCTCGGTCCCCTGAGGTTTGCTTCGGCTCTTTACACAGTGTACCTCTTTTTGATCCACTATATAAAGATCCAGCTTCCTACACTCCCTTTTCCTCCAAATCACGAGAACATTTTTAAATCTATTAGTGGAGGGTGTGCGCAGAACAAAAGCAAAAGACTGTAATGTTACTTCACCTATAGGAAAACAGACTGCTCTTTTGGTTCACTAAAAGCATTGTTGTCAGGGCAGTAGCAGAAGCGCATGAATGTTTCTAAATTCCTGAATCACTTCTAACAATTGTCACTCAATGGAATTGTATAACTTAATATACTAAACTAAAATACGCACATTATAAAGAAATACACTGTTTTGAATTTTGCAGTCTTTCTCATATATGTACAGGACTCTCGGAGCCAACCAACAGCTTGGCACTCACTCCGCACCTCTCACCACCTTCGCCTTAATGCCCTTAAGGTAAGCGCTGCTTGTGGCAACCCTGTAGGAGACAGGAACCAACCAAACTCAAAAAACAAATGATTTTGAAGGGAGTGTGGTCTGACCTGTAAGCTTTACAACCACTTGTTTTGTATTGTTTTTTGTAAAGTGCTGAGGCGCTGCAGGCAGTGGCGGCTCGTAATGTCGATGAGTAGTGAGGCGGGCATGCACAAGCACACTCCCTTCCTCCCATCCCGCACAAGCACCTACACACACATACTCCCTCCCACCCATCTACATGTGCACTCACACCTATCCATTCTCAAGCGGGCACACATACACCCATCAGTCGCTAGCACATACCCATGCATACACCCATTCAAAGCACACAGCACTAATTCACATACATTCATGCAGTCGCGGCTGGCATTACGGGAGGGTGGGGGGGATGGAAATGGGGTCGTCGCGCTGTGGAGGGGAAAGGGGGAGGCGTTTAAGGGAAAAATTTATATAAAATAAAAAGTTAAACTTACCGTCCCGATTTTCCTCAAGTCCCGAGACTCCCGACTCCCGCCGTCCGGCTTCTGGAATTCTGCAGCGCTCGTCATCAGGAAGGCTGCAGGCAGCCTCGCTCCCCTCTACCAGTCACAACGCTGCAATGGCAGCGTTGTGATTGGTGAGGCCGCTGCCCCACCTGGGTCATTTTCTCTCTGTATGCAGCAGCATACAGAGAGAACAGGGAGAGTGGGAGGTGTTTCTCGAGAGAAGGGGGGAGTGGCTTGCCCACTGTTGTTCATACTGACTGTTTGGGCGGACTCAGGCTGCCCAAACAGTCAGTATGAACTGTAGTGTAGTTCCTTTATTCCCAATAGGCTCTGCGCATTGGAATAATATAAACAGCAGTAGGACTGATGTCGACTACGTCTCTACTGACTATATTAGACAATTAGTTTTGCCAGCTAGCTCAGAGGTCACTAGAAACTTTCTCGAATAAACAAGGAGGAGTTTAACTTCCCTGGATAGACAAGAAGGGATTAGCTTCTGACAACCATAAACAAGACAACTTTGCTCCCTCAGAATAAGAGTGTATCTCTAGAGTCGTGTGAAAACAATAGACAGCTATTTTACTCAGTCAATTGTGCATACTTAGTTTCACCAGAGTGCAGAGAAATAGAGAGACGGGCGTTTTCAATAAAAGGTGTTATTTATTGAGCAGTCTTCTTTCTCATGCAAGAGAAATAAATTGCCACAATTGCAATACTTAACATAAAGTAAAGTGCGTACAGTAAAAGGAGTATTATGAAATAATACTGTAAAAGCATTGATATGGTTTCTTAGCCATATGATACTTTGAAATGGATAAAATATATACATACATAAAAACATTGACTAACGTACTCAACTGGTGCTTCTAATCTACACCTACCCCGGTGTACCTGACCTAAGCCTAATACGTGGAAAGGAGTAAGTAAGTAGCAGTTTAAGTTAAGTTGGTTTTTGCCAAGGATCTGAATCAAGAATTCTCTCAAGGGTTTAGTCAGCTCCGTACCTGGGTAATAGAAAGCAGGAGGTCTGGTATCTCTCTCTCAGGACTCCATATCCCAATAGCCCGAAAGGGCAGCTGGAAACACCGGAGCTGGATTTTCTCGGCTGGAGAAAAAGACAGTGTCTTTCTCAGTGCGTCAAAAGGGAGGGGCGGCGTCCGTGGGCTCTCGCATCAGCTGGGCTCTCGGGCAAGTAGATAGCCGCTCTGCCCCAAACCACCATGTGTTTGCTTAAGGCAACTGTTGGTATTATTTATACCGGAAAGGTGCCGGGTTTGACGTAAGGTTGGACATAAGACGTCAATAAAAGATGTCACTAAGAACTGGCCTTTCTTTCAGTGCTCGCAGGAGTTCTAGGACAAATCAAAACAGAAGCATGGGGATTTCCCAGGTTGCTGGAGGTTTGGTTTGTTTAAAGAACGCGTTGTACTTTCTAGGAGTCTAGGGAAGTAGCCTTGCCGTATTTGGACTGCATGGGCTATTACTAAATATGGATATGATTCTTATGCCTTTATAAGGATATTATTTATTATAGCCATATAAGGGCATAAATCGGGAATATCGAATTAGGGTCCTAGATAGAAACACAACAGAACAACAGTGGGCAAGCTACTCCCCCCCCTACCCTGGAGAAACACCGCCCACTCCCAACCAGGAACTTCAGCTTTCTCGCCAGGCGAGAAGGCAGAAACAGATGGTAGTTATTACCATTTAAGTTTCTGCCTTCTCGCACTGCGAGAAAGTAGGGGGGCGGCGCCAAACGCCCCTATAGAGGAGCCGCCACTGGCTGCAGGCAATAAACACAGCCAACCCGGCAACCGGCAGTAAAAGTGGTGTCCACCCTGCCAACCTGGTGTGAAAACAGCCAGTGCAGTCCAGGCCGGAAAGTAGAGCTGTTAGTGGTGGCATGCTGTCTTTCAAAGGGGGTGATTTGGTTGCCAGGGTTGAAAGCAGCCAACAGGTCTAAAGAGCTAAACATGACAGTATTCTCCTCTGCTGGGGTGACAATAGTCTCCTTAACTGATTAGGGTGGTTCTGGCACTTGAGCTAGAAAGTAAAGTGATCCAGAATCGGATGGGTCTCCATGGAGACTAAGAGCTGGTTATTATCATTTTCTAAAGGACGACAGAGTGTTAGGGGAATCTGGCAAGAGGCTCATTAAAGGTTTTGGGTTTTAAGTATGGTTCAGAGACATTTTATAAGGTTTTGGGTACCATACCAGTGGTGAATGAAGTTTTAATGATGTGGGATATGCGTGACGTCAACTGTTGGAGAAGTACTTTGCTAAGAGAAAAGAATGGCGTCTGCAGGGATCTGTGGGGGGCAAGGGGCAGTGGAGGAGGAAGTCAGACTGAGGAGGTAATCAGGCAGACTATTCATCATGCATAGAAAGCAGAGTAGCTGTGATGTGATGGGGTTCATGGGTGGTAGGATTTAGGCAGTGGGCGAAATTGGTTAGTTGAGGCAATTTTATTTTCGGATCTAACAGACCACATTAAAAATAGAAAAGAGAATATACAGGACAGAGCTCTTGAAGGAGAGATGTGTTCTATGCTGCAGAAGAACACATTAAAGCTAGTTTTAAGGATTGAGGAATGCTCACTGGGCAGGGCTCGACAAATCTACTCGTCCGCTCTCATCTGCCCGACTGGCGCCTTAACGGAAGGGATCCCGCCTGCTCTTGGCGGGCTTGGGGGCTCAGCTTCCGAACCCTAGTCAGGCCAGGGCGAGCCTCCCCAGGCCCCGACGATAGCCCAGCGCCGGAACCTCGGCTGGCTTGCAGGACGGGGGCGCCAGCACCCCGGGGCCCGCTGGACGGAGCTCAAGCCCCGGGCCTGGTCCCAGCTTCCGAACCATAGCCAGACCGGGGAGTGCCTCCCCAGGTCCCGATGGACCCCAGCGCCCAGACCCTCGACTGGCTTGCAGGACGGGGGGCTCCAGCACCCCAGGGCCCGCCAGTTGGAGCTCAAGCCCCGGGCCTGGTCCCAGCTTCCGAACCGTAACCAGGCCGGGGAGAGCCTCCCCAGGCCCCGATGGCCCCTAGCTCCCAGAAACTCGACTGGCTTGCAGGACGGGGAGGCTCCAGCACCCCGGGGTCCGCCGGACAGAGCTCAAGCCCCGGGCCCAGTACCTGCTTCTGAACCCTAGCCAGGCCGGGGAGAGCCTCCCCAGGCCCCGATGAACACCCGGACCCTCGCTGGCTTGCAGGATCGGGAGGCTTCTGCACCCCCATGGCCTGCCTGACGGAGCTCAAGCCCCGGGCCCGGTCCATGCTTCCGAACCCTAGCCAGGCTATGGAGAGCCCCCCTTGGCCCCGATGAATGCCCGGACCCTCGGCCGGCTTGCAGGACGGGGAGGTTCCAGCACCCACATGGCCTGGCGGACAGGGCTCAAGCCCTGGGCCTAGTCCCTGCTTCCAACACCCAGCCAGGCCGGCGGAGAGCCTCCCCTGGCCCCGATGACCCAGGTC